>NC_140188.1:27241932-28441932 GCF_965226575.1 Pagrus pagrus
ATTATTATTATTATTATTATTATCTGTAGTAGCAATATTAATTGAGTTATCATTTATTAATATAATAATCTGAATAACAACCATCTGAGTGAATGGACTCCACCTCTCACTAGCTCTCCGTGTATACAGTTCCAAGAAGAACAGTGTTATGCAATAGTTAAACTAGTTAAATGTGTGTTTTATCTACGTAAAGGTCAAAGGATAGACGTTAAACAATATACATAGTACAAGGGTGTGTGGGAGGGCTGGAGTAAACACTGGCTACGTAAAAAGCTACTATAAGTGCATTGGCTACAGTAAGTGCTTGATGTAGTGTATATGCATGTATACTTGTCTATATGCAGGAAATACAGCATGCTCTAATTTACATTTAAAATAGATCATATACAGTCTGCATCTTGTTGCACAATGTGTATTTTACCCTGTGATTCATTCATCATTTGTAAGTTGGCCTAGTGCGATCCCAAGGCTGTAACTTTGTGCTAAACACTGATAGGTTTAAAAGCTTGTTCTTTATGCTTGAAAATCTCAAAATATCCTTTAGCTTTACGTTTGTAAAAGCAACGCTTTCATTTTGAAGACAATTCGCCTCATTTCCGGTTAAGGTCTCTCTGTCGCTGTCTGACTTGACGCAGCGTCTTTTGGCGACGTGGATCCTCCAGCGCTTCCTGTGGGGAGCAGCTCAAGATCCGGCAGAGAAGCAGAACATGTTGTACCTGTGAGCTCGACCTCCACTGCAAACACACACAGGCTAGCCTTAAACAGCCCACGAACTTTACTGTGGAGTCCTAAACCTACAGTATGCCAGGCGCAAAATCATAAGCATGGATTCAACTGGTCTTCAATCTTATGCAAATCTTGTCAGGTTGAATAAAAGGCCTTAACTTTTTTTGCAGTGTATCATCAGAGCCTCCCTCTGTCATAGCATCTGTCGATATTTAATTACTAATTTTCATATGAGAGATAACTTTCAGTATAAAGGTCTGTTTCAAAGTGTTCATAAATACATAAACCATTTGCTGTGTGTCAGGTCTTCAAAACATGTGTGTGTGTGTGTGTGTGTGTGTGTGTGTATGTGTGTGTGTGTGTGTGTGTGTGAAAGGCGTGATAAACTCACTGGGAGATAACTGAACTAAAGAGGACAGCAACTCAATAAAAAACACCAGAAACGAAAAGGACATTAGTATTAAATCAGTTTATTACAGGTATTCACAATTACATTATAAATAGACAGCAACATGCAACACATGATGGACAGCTTTGTGCAGACTGGGGTGGTTCACGTCTTACTGGCTCTTCTTAAATACTTGGTGGCAGACTTTGTCAAGTGCATGGATTTCCTGAGAGACAAGGAGAGAGGAGACCTTTAGACTGCGAGTCCAACATGATGCAACAAATATCTGAGTTATATAATCAGGTAGAGCTTACATCCATATGTTTTAGATAGCAGTTCATTATCACTTTTATTGTTATTGCCCGCAGTTATGAGATAGATTAGCCCAATTAGTCTGATCTAATTGAAGGTTGAGACGGATTTCATCATGCAAGTGAGATGATAGAGTGTTTTTAATTTGAACTTTTGATGGTGTTTGCTTTGCTGTTTAATGTGGCTGCCTAGAGAGATTGCCAATCCTTTTATAACCCTGCCAAAACTCTGTGTGACACTTTCTCTCACCAGGTGTAGCATGTCTCCCTCGATCCACTGTCTCCAGCCACGGTTTTCTTTCTCTCCCTTCTGGACACACACCAGCTTGTCTCCATCCCAGGTCACCAGTGTCTGATATCACCACACAGACAAAGCATCAATTTATAGGTTAGTATCCAAAACATGTGTTTTATATTTACATCAGTCACTCTATAGTTGTTTTTTCTCAAAATCTTTTATCGAGAGCACTCCTCCTTCAGGTCTGTGTGAAATACATGAAAACAGTCCCACCTTGACCTTTCGGTTGTCCAGGCCCTTTGTCTGCTCCTCAAACTCCTCTCCTATGACGAAGTTGACCTCGTAGTTCCTGAAGGTGCTCAGGGTTTTCGTTTCAAATTTGTCTCCATTCTGGACGATCACTTTTGTCTGATGCAGGTGGGCGGCTATCTTCCTGGTGGCAAAGTCAATGTCTGCAAGCGTAAACACACACACACACACACACACACACACACACACACACACAAGAACCAATGGGATATAATGTCAATGGCAGGAGTCAATTTCCCATCCTGGTTTAGCGTGTAGTTTGACTAAATCCTTATGTGCACAGACACACCCGGAGCACACATCCAGGGACACACATGACGGCGCAGGCCACTTATTCTGATTCCTCTCCGGCTGGCCGTTTTGACAGTCTCATTTACCCTTTAAAAATGACCTTGCTCTGAGTCAAAATGGGCCTAAATGAGTTTCTCCGCCCCGTTCAGCACCAGGCCCAGCCACAGAGAGACACCCACCCTGACCGTTTAGATATTCATATCCCATTTGCCTTAAAGTGAAAATTCAATTTCCCCCATCCCTCTTACAGATGAGGCCCCTACATTTACCCATCTAAATAATATTTTTGACCCATTTCCATAAGGATGTCATTTTCCTATCCGCTCGATGGAAATGAGGTGCAGGCGCTCAGGATTTCCCGGATTTTGTGTGAGCTGAGTGTGCCGGGGTTGTTTTATGAATTGCAGATAGAGTCGGTGAATAATGAAAGTGTTTCTTGGCCTGATCAATGATAGCTCAACGTCAGGCTTCCTCTCTCTCTCTAACTCTCTCTCTCACTGTCTTTTTTTTTTTTTTTAAATGACAAGCTGGCCCGCTGCCTGATCCCGGGTCTGAATCCGTCTGCCTTTTCTGCGTAGCAGGAAGATGAAAATGCAGAAAGGAGTGAATCAATATTTATTTGGCGTGGTAACAGACGGCAACCGCTCACAGAGTGGAGGTTAACTTGGCCTGACAGCGGCTCAATGAGGAAATGAAGCAGTGCAACGGTATTCCTCTTCCTCCCTCACACTGCCGCTCTCTCACTCTTTCAGTGACACTCCTTCCAGATTTGCTGCCCGGGCCTCACTTCCCACTTGGCTGCGTCTTCGAATGTTACCTTCTAATTGACTCCTGTTTTTTTCCTGAGAGGTACAAGCCGCGGTCTCCCCTTTAACGATATGCCATTATGCATTGAGTAGGCAGTAAGAACTTACCGATGGCCTTCATGACATCCTCAAAGTTCTCGTTGCTCACCATCTCCCAGCGTCCATTGTAATCAGCAGGCATTTTGGACTGGCGTGCAGTGTTCTTTGCCGTTATAGCTAGTTGGTCTGTGAAACTGAGGGAGAGAGTTCATGGGCCCAACCCTTTTTATACACTCTCTGTGTGTGCACGTGTGTGTGTGTGTGTGCATGAAGACCAAAGGACAGGGTCAGCCTGATAATTTCCCCAGGGCAGTGTTTGTGTGTTTGTGTGTGTGTGTTTGTGTGTGTGTGTGTGCGTGTATGTGTGGTATAAAGTTTGTGCATTGGAAACACACTCCTTCCTTTTATACATGTATGTTTACAGTATTTTCCGTGATATACAACCCTGTGTTGTGCACATGCATTATGCGCCTGTGCATTAAGTGTGTGCACACTCACTTGGATGCACTTAAAGAGTCTGCTGTACTTTCAATCTACATTTCCGCCCAGCTCACCGGCTCTAGCAGTTACTCATTCTAATGTAGCAGAATGGAGAGAGGATGGAGAGGAGCAGGGCCACAGATGAGTGCTGTGCCTGCTCAGAGTTCATCTCTTGGGTCTTTCTTGAGCCTGCAGTGGAAAGTTTCCTCTCTGGTTTCATATCAAGGAACAAAGTTCAAGTGACGAAATTTCATTGACTCAAATGCAACTCCACTGCAGTATTTAGACCAAAGTTTACACACTTTTTGCAGAACTGTCTCTTAAGAGTCTTGACTTTAAGCCCACTTTAACATTGCCTGAATCAGGGGTTAGGGTTAGTGGAGTGTGAGCATGTGTGCACATATTTATTACCAATGTTTTTGTGTGTTGGTTTATGCAAAGTGGCCACAGTTTGTTGTTAATGTTTAAGAAATGTGAAATGTGATCTTGAATTGCCATCCAATACCTCTTACTGTTCTTTATTGCAGAGACTGTCTCTCAACACGAGCCATGATCAATACAGTTTGGACTCCGGATGCTGAAGTGCTTTAGATATGCTGCGGTCATGATATGGGTTTCACAACCGCTCTATCTGACACCGACACCAATTTGATCTTGGAGTGATAGGATTGTACATTATGTGGAGGGTCAAAGGTGAGGCTGTTGGTGTGTGTCATCCTCTATCAGAGCTGATAAGATGCCTGGATTTACAGAAAAACGTATCTCTAACACACAGGCAAAGATCAGATTGCAATGTGTAATTACACTCTCTCACCCCATTTTTACCCATTTGTTCTGTGTAATGACAACAACCAATGTTGTCTGCAAACGGTTCTGTATGTATTTTCCAACATATATAACCATCAAATACAGTGGGTGACCAACCTAATTGCCAGAATAATTGTTGACAACATGCATTTTTGCAAACAAAGAATATGTGTTGAAATCTAAACGTTTTTCATGTTGCAACTTTATGTTTCTTTCGGCTTTATTTTCAATTTCATCTTATGACAACGCTGTGCTTATGGTCTGGTTAGATTTAGGCACAAAAACACTCACTCGGGTGAGGAAAAGTTCATGATTTGGCTTTAGATACCTTTTTTGGTCGCCACAAACATGTTGGAGATGTCTCGAGGTCTCCTTAAAAAAAAAAACAGTAGCGCCAAGAACGAAAAGTGGCCAAAGGTATGTCGATTGCTGCTCAGCGGCATATACCGATCCCTAGACTCTTATACCGATCCTCGGAGTGGTGGCCAAAGGTATGTCGATTGCTGCTCAGCGGCATATACCACCTGCTCAGCGGCTTATACTGATCCCTAGACTCTTATACCGTTCCTTGGAGTGGTAGGCTGCTGTTATGCCGCTGATATTCCACCGACACATCATAGTGTGTGCCGCTAGAGACTGTTATGCTTCTGAAAGACTGTTGGATGGGTACCGCCTCCTGATGGATATGCAAATATAATGCCACTGGGCTGGTTTTACGACAAGTACTGCCGTAAATGTATGCATTTTTGTAGTCTTTTTTGACAATGCTTATTTAACACATTGCTGTAAATAAAGGAACGTAGGCTATGTATGTCTTTTGGATGTTATGTTGGTGAGATGTAGGCATATAGACAGTAATTACACGTGGGATTCTTGTGATATGATAGCAAAGTAATATGTCCAAATTTGTGCCTATAAACTACTTACAGCTAATGAAAGAGATAGCCTTAGCTAACGTGGCTACTGTTAGCCCAGCCACTGTAGCCAGTCCGACTAATCGATAGCAGAAACTTTGAGCCAACCATCTAAACAATACTCACTGACAGGTTTCCTTTATTAGGAGAACACAATAATACATTACTTATATATAAAATCTACTTCGCCGAACATTTACCATTGTGGCATATTATGTATCTTGTTCACTGTACATTGAGATATTTTCCAACTATTGTCAATCAATGTGTGTGTGTGTGTGTGTCCAACAGTCTTTCAGAAGCATAACAGTCTCTAGCGGCACATACCATCATGTGTCGGTGGCATAACAGCAGCTAGGGATCGGTATATGCCGCTGAGCAGCAATCGACATACCTTTGGCCACCACTCCGAGGATCGGCACAAGAGCCGAGGGATCGGTATATGCCGCTGAGCAGGTGGTATATGCCGCTGAGCAGCAATTGACATACCTTTGGCCACCACTCTGAGGATCGGTATAAGAGTCTAGGGATCGGTATATGCCGCTGAGCAGGTGGTTTATGCCGCTGAGCAGCAATCGACATAGCTTTGGCCATTTTTCGATCTCGGCGTCACTCAAAAAAAAAAGTGTTTTCACACTTACAAATGTTGATTGCTATCTAAAACTGCGGTCACTGGCTTGCCAGCCTTCTCACCTGTAACTCCTCTCAGGTTTCAAACATGTAATGTGAATGTGATATGACATGTTTTATAGAAATGTCAATATGGTTCATAGCTAATGATTGGTGGTTTGCAGAAATGTTAACTGCCAACAATTTATCCTGGTGAATGGGCCGTTGGTGACCTATGTAGTCTCAAGCTAAGTCTTTTAAATATTTTTGATGCATATTAACAATAGAAAAAACCGACACCTCCTAATGTGAAAAAGCTCACTCGACTGACAAACCCTCACGCAACCTCACCAAACTCTGTAGTTCACATTTTAGCATCCTTCAGCTCATTGTTTTGGTTTTATGCTCTGCAACTTTACTGTTTTGGTCAACTCTCTACTCTCTGATCAGTCTTGTTTTAAGCAGCAAAAATAGTTGACCAGCTAGTGAGAATACAGGAGTTGGTGGAAACCAAAACAGAAACAGGAGTGAAAACTGAACGTACATTCGCCAGCCGGACAGAAACACTTCAAATGAATGCTAATGTTGATCTGTGTCTGCTCGACTATTTGCTAACACTACTTGATGGGCATGATATGTTAGTGGTCTGTCAAGTAATGCAGTTTTAGAACAAAGTTGTCGTATGATACTACGTAGTTACAAGGAATATTATGTCAATGTTTTAACCTAGCAAAATAATATACACCTGAAAAGGATACATCTTAGAAATTGCTGATGGTGCATCAATTTAAAAAAACAATCAGAAAACTTTTCCAATTAAACATAGCAACAACTTATAATGCTACATGCTGCTGTAACAGATTGCATTTTTAGTTTGCATTGTTTCAGCTGAATGAGCTGATCCTGAGCTCTGGGTCAGCTCTCATCCAAGAGGCTTCTTCAGTTCTATCTACTAGGAATGATTTTTCTCCTTCAGATGTAAGTGGACAGCACAGTCCACTTACATCTGAAGGAGAAAAATCATTCCTCTGAGGACAACAATGTAAACATCTTGGCCAGAGAAGACAGATAGTTTGAAAGAGGAGTTAAAGAATCTATCTATGTCAAACTGGAACAACCTTCTTTGAACAGAGGAGTTGGCCTTCAACATTACTTATCACCCACCGACAGCTTAACAACCATTCATACCTGGGCTCACCTAGCCCTAACAACCCACATTAAGGCTGTGTGGGTCAACGACCCACAAGTGGCCCTAACGACTCTGAGACTCAGAGCTCACACGTATCCTCAAAGACTCTGTAAGGACACTCCCACACAGAGTTTAAAAGCCTGCAACTCCTCCAGTTAGTTAGAACTGAAGAAGCCTCTTAGATGAGAGGTGAAACGTCTTCAACAAACTGAAACAAGTCCAGTTGCCTACGATACAGCACTTAGAATTACCATGACCTGGATGACTGAGAACCTTCATCAACATTTTGTTCCTTTCACCACACAGGGGCAATGTTGCTGCATACAAGTGTAAGTCAGAGCTGCTCGTGAAAAAAGAGATAGTACTACCCTGTGCTCTGTGCAAAACAGTAACACATGTTATACTGTGATCAAAGTTAAGATGACAGAGAGCCATCTGGTAACGGAGGGCCGGCTCGCTGGAAATCTGTTCTCTGTGGTTTGTTTTGCTTTTCGTCAGGTGAATTGGAAGGAATTTGTAAGTTGTAAGAGCGGGTTAAAGACGGGCAATAACTGTTTACAGCAAACAGCCAGATGAAGAATGTATTTGAATTTTTTATACACCACTTTTATCGTTTAGAAAATGACAAGTAATCCTATAAGAAAGAATCCACTTGCACACGCTCTCCCTGGTACACAGCATCTCATAAACGTATGCAAATGCAATTAGGGTATTTTTAATAATGCATGACAGCGGATTCATTTTTAATTCTGCCTAATTCACACCTAATGGCACTTCCTGAGCCCCATAACCTTGGAGGCACATGCTCACACACACAAACACACACACGTACACACACTGTGCTAGCATTTCGTCGATCATAGATGTGTTGGTTGCATTCTGAACGTGCTCCAACATTTCTGCACAACTTGGCTGCAATTCACACCTCTGAGCATATCTCTTTCGTGTGCCGCAACAGAAGCTGCAGACGATGATACGTGCAGCATCTCGCTTTAAACACACATCATATGGAGCGGTCGACAGGCTGTGAAGTAATCCTGCGTTTCCATTTCCTGTGACTCCTCGTCTCTCCGCTCTCCCTCCGAGAGTTGAGTTTCCTTTTATCCTCCCATCTCAGCCTAATCTTTTAACAGTGAGCCGTTGTGCATTGTGCTCGCATGCTGTGTCACTCTCCGCAATACAGTTTCAATATCCTGTGTGATTCAATTCAATTTGCTTCATTAGCCCGGCATTCAAAGCAGTGTATTACTAAGTCTTTACATCCCCGTGCAGCTCCCACAGCGGCCCCGTCATCTCTTCCTCCTCCCTGTTGTTTCAAAACATCAAAGGTTAGATTAATCACAATCCTCAGAGGAGACAAATGACTGAGAGAAGTCTGCTCTTTGTTATGAAACCCTCGTCATGGATTTCAGCAGAGAGTAGATATTGTAATATATTTTCATCCCACCCATGGACTCTAATAGTGCAGTGTCGTGCTGTGTGCTTTGATGTCCCAGAGAGAATTGAAAGAGCCCCAGCGTTCCCACACAATTGAATGATTTTTGCTTTTATCCTCCTTATGGAAGCCTTTCTGGAAGAGAAGGAGCTCAGCAGTGGTGTTACATGCATCAGTATAAAGATGAAAAGTAGCCGTGTTAGAGGAGATTGCACATACAGAAGGAATGCATGCCTACACGCATACACAGAAAATCACAATTTCAGACTCAAAAGACCTTTACAGTTTCACACAGAGGACAAAAGCCAGTCCATTTTATGGCCTCTACACACTCACAAATAGTGTGAAGTCCTTTGGAGAGCAGAAAATAATAGGTCTGCAGGTTGGACAGCCTTGATGTCAGTAGATGTGGCCCATTCAGGTGCCACAGAGACACACTCTCAGAGAAAGGTAGAATACCTGTGGATTCATTTTCTTTTATCAGGGTCACTCTGTGCGTAGGTGAGCTGTTTCATACAAATGCCCCGGTCTAAAAAAAAAAAAAACAGCTCTGTGTCCGTGCATTTTTCATTCTGTCATGAATGTATGCATGTACTGTGTGCGCCCGCCTGTGGATGTTTGTCCATTTATGCATGCTAAATGCCTCACAGTGCCTGACCATCGTCAGTCCGCTACACGCCCGCTTTGATCCAACACATACCAGCCTGCACCCGAGCCCGTTCTCCTCACCACGTCCAAGGAGCATAAATCAAATCCCATGTTCCACCTCTGCGTGTGTCATCCCATCCCCTGAGGGGAAATCTTGCGAACCTGACCTCCACCAATTCATGTTGCCGCTTCCTCACCCATCCACCCTGAGAAAGGAGCATCCAGATAATCATATCAAGAAAACATACTGTAGGCTCTCTGCCATCTTTCACTTGTTTGTCTTTTTCTCCCTCAGGAAGTTTGAGCTAGAAAATAGAGAGGGGAAGAAGGGGATGACAATGCTAAATATTTCATGTGTTCCTCTTGGTAATTCCGTATGGTCGGAACGAGACCTCGTTTTCCACAGAAACATGAGCAACTGTGGGACTGATTGCGGGAGCCCGGGAAGCTCTGTGTTTCTCTCTATTTTCTGCTTTTCTGCTCCGAAATAGGCCTGGATGGTGATGCATAATGCATGGGGCTTCCTATGCGGAGCTGGAAAGGGCTGTGGGTCCTGAGGGATCAGCCGGGGAAAGGGTGTCCAGATTCGCATTCTGCAGTGGAGGGCCTGGCACGTCATGGAAAGGAGATGGAGGGAAATGAGTTCTTAGCCCTGTACCCACTCCTGTGTTTCTGTGTTAGTGGTACAGATTACTGTAATACTCCTGTTAGTTGTTATTATTCTGGTTTTCTTATACATCAGACACACAAGACAAACAGTAGCACACAGAATGCAGAGTTGTTGAGTGCATCTTTCCGTCTTCCAGTGTGCACAACGTATTTTTTAAAAAACACTGGATATTTTTGACAAGGGACCATGGTGTTTCAAAACTTACAAGCATGACAGCACTGGATATTTTTTAAGGAGAACTCAGGACAACGTGAAGCCGCGGTTGTGGTGAAAAAGTCAGGTGTTTTTAACACAAGACCATAGGACATCTACAGCCATATTTTTGGCCACTGAAGCAGGTATTTCAAGCCAAAACATGATCTTTTACTAACCCTAACCAAGTGGTTTTATTGCCTTAACCTAACCAGAGCAATTTTTCTTATGTGACAAGAGAAAAATTGAAAAGTGGACCTAAAGAAATGTAAAGTTGCAACATAAAGAGACGTAAAGTTTTAACGTATGTTGTTTTGCACGTACACGTACTTTCCCAACAAATGTGAAAGGTTCCAGCCTCCTTATCGCTCCACACTGATCGGATGTTTTCATGTGCTCATACTATTCAACTCTTCAGCAGAGCAGAAGCTTCAGTGGACATTCACATCGCATGAACGATGTACGTCATGATTTATCCACTTAGTCTGTTTCTGTTGCACTTTGGTATACTTTGCATCAATACGCAACTTTTACCACCTCAGCCAAGCGTAAAAACTCGTTTGTGATATTTCAGCTTTGTTTTTGAATTTCCTGTGTTTCCACTCAGATGTTTTGATACACAAATTTACAATGCTCATTAAAAAAGTGGATGGAAATGCACTTATAGTCTGTTTATTTTCACCGGGTGATTTTAAAATGTGTAGATGTTCAGATGAGCTTCACAGGCATGTTTGTGGCTCCTGAACACACATATTAGTGAGACAAAAACAACGGAAGCTCAAAGATCAACTCACCTTTTGCAATTCTCCATCACTGACGCTGAAGTGATACACATCGCAATGCATTCACAACGATCCGATACATTAAAGATACAACCCCATCTCCTAAAAAGTACTGACTATAACAATATATTCAAAGTTTAACCTCCTCAACTTCATTGATTTTTGTAAATATATGCTTATTCTGAATATTGAAGCCAAGAACACATTTTGAACTAGTTGGGACAGGGGCAAAAAAAGACTGGGAGAGTCATGGTATGCTCCAAAAACAGCATTCATTTTTGACTTTTTTCTTGAGGTAGCCATTGGACTACAGTATGTTTAATTGCAAATCAATACAGCAGCCAGTAGCAGCCCCTCCCTCCCTCTGGCTGTACAGCAGGACTACCAGAGCACTCGGGGGGGCGTGACAAGGAAGGGCAGCCGAGAACAGGCACTCGGCCGCGGGTCCCACCAATCTCCCTCCCTCTTGTTGTCCAGCAGGCGACCAGGGCCACGAAAATCTCTGCCAGCGTAACTGACACGTTATTATTTCCTAACTGTAAGTTCAGTGGTTGTCGGGTGTTAATGGCAGTGTGTTTTTCTCGCAGTTGTTTTTTGAAAACAAACAGCCAGCAGCAGAGCTGATGCAGGGGATTGTGAGCCGTAGTTTCCCTGCTGGTAAACACACCGCCTGGCTGACGCAGCTGCAGTGTCTGTGGCTGACGCAGATGACGCAGACAGGTCGGGTGGCGGAGCAGCGGCAGGGCAGCCCGCCCTACGGAGAGCCGGCCTAGAGTCACTCTTGCAGCTCCAACACTGAAAACAGACATTAAGGTGTTGAGTCGAGCATTGACAATGAAACCGACAAAGCCGACCAATCAGAGGGGGAGTATGGCAGGTCTTATGAGAGCAAGTCTGTTTTCTTTAGTAGCATGATCGCGCCCTCTACTGTTCAAACAGAACAACACAATGACAAGGAGAAATAGTAGAATGCAGTCATACAAAATTCCCTTGTTAGATCCATGAACTTTACGAGCTAAATAGCCACATGAATGGTTGGCAGATATCGTCACAGTTCCACGACTGTATCGCAGCATCTTTTTATCACGATATCGCAAAATTTGGCCTATCGTTACATTCCTAATGACAGGTGACCCTAACCCACAGTGTTATGATTGGGTATGAAAGTGGCATCCGCAAAAGACTCGTTCACAAGCAAGCATGGGACGAGGTTCACCACTTTGTGAAACACATGATTTGTAAATCCATTGTTGGCAAACACAAATTTGAAATTGGGGTTAAATATATGAGGCAACTATGTGACACAATTCAGCTCTCTTGCAATTCACTGCAAATTGTGTGACGCAAAAAAGAGTATGATGCTGTGATCTTCATTTTCATTTTATCATCTTAAGCAAGCCATAAATTACATTTTAAAATCACCAGTTTTACTCCACATACTGTATTTGTATGTACCCTCCCTTACTGAAACAGTTTAAGAGTCTCATTAATGCTGTTTCTTTTTGACCTGTAAAAAACACTTGGCTCTTTCACAAACAGGCCTTTTCACAAGTCCTTTGTAATGCAAAAGAAGTCTCTGAAAAGAAATTAAATATAACCGGGCCTGAATATAGCCTGAAACCACTTCTTCTTTCACAAACAGGTCTTTCATAACTGCTTTCAAATGTGAAAAGTCACAGTTGTTAACACCAGTCTCATTATCATAACACCCCACACACTAGACTTAACTATATTTTGCAAATTGCATGGGTCTTATCAAGTTGCACACCTCTCTTGAAAAATCTGAAGTGTCACCAAACATTGGATTTGTTGGACTTGGACTGGATTGTATTGCTCCTCCTCGTCCTCGATGTAAATCATTAAAAATGACTCGCCTCGGCCTCTGTAGTAGTCAGCCACTGACAACAGTGAAGATGAGAGAGCATGAGAATCAGTTTAGAAAAGGAGGAATCATTCTAAATATATTACTACTGATCGCAAAGTATTAGGGACTTTTTTAATAACAAAGGCAGACGGCCTCTACTATCATGTGTGAATAAATCAGAATTTACCAAAGCACAGACTAGGCGGAAGGTGGACTAGAGTAGCTTTAAGGTGGTGTAGCTACTTTAAAAATTATGCATCTTTTTCAGCAACATTGCTTCCTCTTAGTTTTTCTTGAAAAAAACTCAGAAATGACAGAAATGTTGCTCCAAGACACATAAACTACGTGCACCTCACTGTCTTCTGATGTAGAAGGGACTCAAACAAGCAGCCGTCTTAATGGCCTGACCTGCCTTGCTCTGCTTCTGATTGGTTACCCTGATATTCTGACCCTAACCAATATGAGGCTGTGGTCACATATACACAATGCAGGTGAATGAAAAATCACCTGCCGGCGCCGTATGTGGGGAGTGCAGGACGTGAGGCACACATAACTCAGTTTGTTTGTCTGTTTTTAGGGGTCAACTGCACACACATCTTTGCTATTGGTTGCGGCAGAGTCGGTCATAGTTCACCAAAGTTAAACACCGAGCAAAGCCAAGATGTGGAATTCGCTTTGCCACTGGATGCGAATGGTTTTTTGCTCCTTTGCTTGCTAAGAATGGGAGTGAATGTTGATTTTGCGTATGTATGACCACTGCCTTACTCCTCACACTTAGACCTAACCAACCCAACCAACCGAGGCAACCAATTCAAACCAAGGAGGCGGAGTAGGGAAAAAAGCAATCGGATCCATAATATTGCACCCGGTTCTAGTTGAGTAGCTTGTAATATATCTTTCTACATTCAACAAAAGTATAGTGATGCTGTAGCATAACTTTCTTTAATGAAGATTAGCTTGTAGAATCATCATTTTCTCTTCTCTCCTGCGAATGTTCCTTTGTTGTTATCATTATTACATATGGATTTTCTTAATGCCCTAGTGTGTTATGTTGTATTCAATTATCCATCAAGGAAGGAAACAGTTGTATAGTTGTCTGAGAAAATTAGCCTAAAAATGTTTATCTCAGCTTGGACTTGGAGCAAACAAGTAAATGTAATGTAATCTAATGTTTTTTATTCTGTCTTTGTTCCTGCTTTCAAACCCTGTCTAGCACACTGCTTGTGCTGGTTTCAGCAGGGTGACGAAAGGAGGGGAGCTGTTGGTGGGAATGAAAGCCTGTTCTGTTGAGACAGTTGGTTGCCAGTCCATCTGGACAGAAATGGAGAGTGCTCCAGTTGTCACAAACATTGTGCATTTCAGTCCGCGCCCTTCACAGCAAACACTGATGCGGAGAACAGGAGGGACGGGACGAAAAAAAAGGAAGACGACACATGAAAAAAAGATGTAAGGGGAATCTTCCCACAAAAGAGAGAGATAGAGATAAATGAAACGGGGAATGAAGGGAACAAAGGAAAAGGTAGATTGTTTCATCACGTTTAATCTTCACCGTAACGCTTGTGAACATCGTCGCTGCCTCTGATGGGAGGCGTGGGAGTGGAATGAGAAAACTTTGGCCCAGGTTCACGTCTAATTTCTCTTAGTTATTTGGCCTTTCCGCTTGTGAAGCTTTCAATCTCAGAAGCCTTCAGGGGGTCCAGATTATCTCTTTCGTTTGGAGAAAATGAGCTGAGCTGGAAGCTACATTACCTCCCCTGCCTTATGTGAGCTCATTTTTCCCACACCGCCATTAGCTTGCTAAAGCCATTTGGAGATGCACAGTGGAGTGTCTCCATGTTCATCAGTAAGTGCCTGGCATTCCTTCAGTCAATTATCACCAGAACTGTCTCTGTGTGATAATTCACGCCTCAGGCTTGTGTCTCTGCGCCAGGATGGATATACAAGGGACACTTTGATGGAGGTTTTGAGTACAGATTTCAAATACCGACTTGTATTCACTCATTACCGCTGCATACTCACACTTGAGCTCGGGTGAAACAATGCAAGCGGCGTCATTTAAAGAATGAGCTGTAAGTAATGCAGTTAGTCAGTCCTTTAATTTTACGGGCTATATTTTTCATTGAAAGAAAAACGTTAAGTGAAATTAGGTATTCTGCCGATTTGCACATGTTGGTGTGTGCACGTATGTGTGTGCACGGATATTTCAACTGGGATTTGGGATGTGCAGCCTGCAAACTCATAATATTAGATTAACTTCTGTCGTAGCCTCTACAGAATTTCTTGGCCGTGCTGCTCCATGCTAACCACAGTTTTATTTGCTACAGAATGATTTGTGGCTGTATGCAGTCTCCCAGGTAATTAATCCTGATATAGCACCCAAATGCAGTAGGCTTGCTTTCGGTTAAATTTCGTGTTTTTGTACATTTTTAATGAAAAAGCACCGACTATGGGTTCCAAATTTGTCTCTTAAAGTCATTGTTATAAGTTAGCACAATCCTCAGGATGTCAGTCTAGGATAATTTGAGCGATGGCAACGGCAAGTGCATTTTAATTATGCAGTCCCAGAGTTCTGTTCAAAATGACACGTGTATCATGCAATGGGTAAACACTCCTTAAGTTGGAACCCTGCAGGCAAGAAGAGGAGCCACTCGTGTGAACAGCGAAGCCGAACGAATTGTATTCCAAGAAGATCATTCCAGCCCTGTATGTCCTATATGACATTAAATACTGTTAACCTGGAGCAGCAAATATGTTTTGGAGGAAATGTAACGCACCTTGATTATGTCTAATGATTATCAACGTACTGTGTGAATGTTAATTTATCAGTAAAACCTTAACTGACAATGTACTGGTTTCTTACAACATCTGCTTTTGCAATTAAATATATGGTTGTAGCATCTGAAGTGTGATTAATGATTCCTATGGTTATGTTTAGGCACTCACATCACCTGGTTAAAGGATAAGTTCACCCAAAAATGAAAGCGCAGTCATCATCATTCACCTGACTTTCTGTCAGAATGAGATTGAGTACTGTAACTAATGCCTCAATTTTCATTTTTGGGTGAACTTATCCTCGAAGGGTTTCATTTGATTTTAGAGATTAAATCTGAATCATGGGATTGTGTATCTGTCATGAAGTAGACATGCCCTGAGATCTTCCCCACAACTATGACCACCTGTTATCACATGATGTCACATGATGACAGAGTGTGAGAAGCACAGAAGACATTCATTGTATCATTTAGTGTCATTCACCATTAGCTGCATGACTTCACTGATTGCACTGTACTGGCAGTACTGGTTTGAGGTTACAAATAATTATGATAGCTGAATTGTATCCATAGTAACAAGTGTCCTTGCCCCCTACAAAAACAGCTGCTGTAAATAGAAAGGTCCACCCTTTATGACTCTTTTACACTCCTTCATGTCTCTTATGTCTGCTTACACTGGTAAACCGAAGCTGGTAATTCATCAAGCGCATGTGAGAAGTGTTGGTGTCTGCTCTGAACTCTCATCACAATGTACTAACTTGAGATATTGCCCTTGTTCTGTGATTTTTTTTTTCCAAATTAAACTGCAATAGAAATACAAAATATTAATTGAATCACAAAAGACCCCTACCTTAACCTTGTGTGATTCACTGCTCCTGAGCCAAATGATGAGTTCCCAGGCCTACGTCTGCTACTTTCAGCTTTGAGCTGTATGACTTCATGCTGAGCTGATTTTATGTTGTTGTGGTTTTGCTGGCTTCAAGGCTGTGTTCTGTTCCACAGATTATCATGTGGTTAAAAGTGGCCCATCAAACAAGCGAAGGGGGCTTTTAAATGTCACTTCTAGGTCTGGACTATAATTGGTTATTCAGCTGTTTTGTCCACACTTTTAAACTTGGCCTTTTATAACTGCTCCTAACCTCACTTTTCCGTCTCCTCCTGGCCCCCGCCACACTGTCTCAGCTAACATTTATTGCCAGTTATAGGCCCTATGAATAATTGATCCCGATTCTATTTAGGATCCTGACGAGGACAAATGGTACGGGGCTGCACTGGCCAATATTTCTCCCTCCACTGCCCTAATAGGAGCCCTCCTTACCCGCACTACCGCAGTCATTTTTCCTGCCTTTCATATTCTCTCGTCTTCCCCTTCGTTTCCTTTTCTCTTAGTGCGGCGCACCTTCTTCCAACTCCCTGACACTATTTTAAGAACTGGAATCATTCCAGACGGTATGAAGGGTATTATAGAGGCGTAGCTGCGGCACCATGACGGATGATGTCAGCTTGGGCCAATAGCGGATAGAGGGGTAAGGATTTATCTCTGTGGTTTTGCAGTGGACTGGCCCTTTAGTGTCATAACCAGGGAGATCATTTGGAAACAACGACACAGGGCCGAAGAACATCTATTAGTGATATGAGCTGAACACCGCGATCAATGCTTATCACATTTGGCCCTTGTGTCTGTGGAGGCAGTCCAATTTATTAAGCGTGTGTGTGGACGTACATGTGTGTGCACATGTGTGTATTGTGTGGCTGGAGGGGAGAGGAACAGTAGATCATCCACATGAGTGTGTCATCGTGCTCAGGCCATTGACTGGGCTGGATCCAACTTCAGAATGGCAGATCATTAGGCTGTGTACATGCTGCAGGGGGAACAGAGGATATGGATCCAATAGACTGTAATGGACACACATACATAGGTAGGCGTGCGATTCGCTCCAGCACCAACCATAATGAGCAATTCACCCCATGTTGTCGCAGTTATCTTGCTCCTTCTACTGTGAAATCACTCGATGAGTTCAGTAAAAACATAAGCGTTTGAAAATGTCTCGCCGTCGAGTATCACTCCAGAAGTTACTTCGGCCAAACCGTGTCTGTTTCTCTGCACTGTGTGGCTCTTCTGACTGCACTGGCATTTGCTCAGCGGCGAGATTGCGAGATGTAAGAGCGATGGGAAGAGAAGATGGCGCACTGACAGAGCTCAGGTTTTGTGTAAAGCAAACCTGCCTGGTATCCCTCACTGACAGCTGGAATCACTCACACACTATGTTGTAAATAGAGAGAAAGGCAAGAACTGATGAGTTACATACAGAGACGTGCTCTTCTTGTTAGTCTCTTGTCAATTTCTCCTGTCTAAGCTTTTCTCTGTCTCTTTCCCCTTAATCATCTGCGTCATCCACTTTTTTTTATTGCAACCCGTGAACCCTTTCAGGCTCTTGAACAGAAATAAATGCCTCCATCAAGGATTTCTGTACATGTAGATGTATAATAAGAGGTCTGTAAAAGCAGCTCGAAGTGGGCAGATGGATGAAAGGCCGGAGAAATGAATAAAGGGCAGGCTGTTTCCAAGACTGATTTGTTATATGGAGATGTATCCAAGCCTCCGTTCTCTGCTCTGTTCTGCTCTGCTGCTAACAGAGACGTTGTGCAGGATTAGAGCCCCGACGGCTCAGTCACAACCACAGCACTCAGCAGAGAGAGATGTACGAAACACGTGACACAGTTGTGATTCACGAATTAAAATTCATGTATGTCTTTATGTCTTTACATCTTTGGTATTGTCAGTGGAAATGTAATAAAACCCTTCATAGTGGGTAAACATCCTCAGCCGTTTCTTTAAGTGTACTTGTCATGGGGGAGTACTACTCAGTCTGTAATAACACTTGTGCAATTTCTTCTGTGGCTCGAGTAAAGTCTGAGAAAATAATCACGATGTTGCCACTCTTGAAGAATACAAATTAACCAGCTGAGTCTCCCTAAGAATCATTAGGGATCAATATTGGACTGTTCTGTATGTAACATACACGTTTTCTTCAAGATGTTTTCAAGACATGATATTGTTATGATGTGATGAGTTGTGTTTGTAGGGTGTGCACCTGCACCTGACAAATTGTTACAGACCTGGGATTTGGATTTTTAAGAGTGTTGTTCCACTCAGAAACTGAAAGGGGCGCCAAATCACACAAAATGTCAATTTCTACTTAATGTTGCTTTAAGTATTTTAATTACATGTAAACTTTCCATCTAATTCTGTTACATTACTTGAATGTAAAGGATCACATTTAATGCAAAGTACTTTCAAGCCCGTGGAGTCGATTTGTATCAAATAAATAACTACATATGTGATTTATACAGGAGACAGAATAACAACATTTTTTATTCAAGTCAGAAAGTTTTATGAAAAGCCAGGCTAACTCATAGCTAAGACATGTGTTTTAGTAATGGTAACAATCACTTACACCTTCTGTGTGACAAAAAAACATGAAAACGTGGCTTGTAATTTGTGGTTTGCTGATAATATTGTGTTGCACACAGAAAATATACAGCTGTGAGGACATTGTCAGTTTGGAAAATATCTTGAGCCTGACTGACAAGTTAGCAGAGCGCTGCAACATTAAGAAGCAGCAGCGTCTCAGCTCTGTAACCATGACATTGTATGCTACTGGAAGATTTTGTATCGTCACACTCTGCTTTATTCTAAGATTGAAACATCCTTGAAAGTGTTTCCTTTCCTCAGAAGAACATTTTCTAATTTGCAACTTAACTTATTTACTAACTTAACATTTTCCTTTTTACCTAAAATTCCCTTGCCTTAACCATAACATATTTGCCACGTGCTGGTATTGTGGAAAGTGATTGTTTTAAAAAAAAAAAAAGTTAAACGCATAAACCTCCATGTCTTCATTTTGTAGAATGATCCTTAATAGACCAAATCACTGTGACATTACAGCAACAACAGTAACTTCCAGATAGGCAGCTGATGGTTGATTTTCAATGAGGAGATATGTGAAATCAGCACGCTTGTTTATTTCTGTTATCATTTTCAGTTGTAACTGTGACATTTAAAAATACAAACATACATATACATCTGCTTATTTTAAGTACTGTGTTGATTTGGTATCATCTTTGAGAAACCAATTCAACCCAAAAGTGACATTTAACTGCCTGCAAGTTTCTGATAAACTCAAGCTGTCATTTCTTTAGTCTGTGGCCCAACAGCTAAGTTAGGTTTCCAACCTTAGTGTTGCAATCAAGATATGAACACCAAACAAGAATTTTAGATGAGATGTATGCACTTTAAATAACAAAATGAGGCAGGGGTTTTTCACCTGGAAGTTATTGTAAACGAACATTGTGATCAGTTCTATTGATGCTACCTGCCAATATGGTCGACTTGAGTCTGTTTAACAAACTGGAGTTGTAGACTTCAAAAATATGGCCATTGTCCAGGCAGGGAGGCTCTAAAGATATTATTGGTTGCAATATGGAAAAAAAACTTAGCGAAAACTCAGAGTGTTTCCACTCTGACCAGCAATGAAATTACCCAAACATCCAAATTAACAGTTCACTGATGTTGTGTTAGACAATTTATGGATACCGATGTCAGTTCAACTTGCTGCCATTTAAGGTCATCTACATTCAAAGTGCAAAAACATTAATTTGCATAAATTTTAAAGACAGACATCTTGAATGTTAGAGTGCAGACGCTCTCGTAGCAACTTCACCCTCACCCTAAGCTGTACACAAGCCTGATAATAATTAACCTACAAAAAAGATGAATCCTTGGATGTCTGTGGAAGATGAGCAACAGAGGTGCTCTGTTTATTGGCCTAGGTGCAGAGAAAGCAGCCGTCAACAACATGCTGGAGAGAAACCCTGGGAGAAAAACTTCTGTGCACTTGAGTACGCCTTGTTCACTTGAGCACTCCTTCACATCCCCCCTGCTCTCCTGTGATCGGTCATTAAAATGCACATATTTTTATTCCATGTCACTTCCTAACAATAGACCTGCCTACACTTGCGTCAGAGTGATTATCACATTCAGTATAGCACACTGTTACGAAACATGTTGAAGTGACTTCTCAGAGCTCAGAGCTAATCACCAGACCTCTCTGATAACTCCTCCGAGAGACAAAGAGGAATGTTGTGAAGCAGCTTCATTTGCATGTTGAGTGCAAAAAAAAAAAAAAGAGATCATGTAGAGAGATACTAGCCGGATTCTGGTGGTGTGATCACACCCTCAGTTTGTTAAAGTTGCTCCTAATCAGAGTAGATATTTTGTTGTTAGACACTATTGTTTCCACTAGTAATTCTATCTGTAACTGTTCATTTTGTAAAAAAAAAATCCGTATTATTGTCTGTTTTTTTGTGTGTGGAAAATAACAACATTATTTAAAAGAAGAAAAAAGATCAAATTTTGAATGTGTGTATATAAATATGCAAATATCATATGAGAATAATACCACAAAATTTAGTTTATTGCAATATTGCCCACCTAGTCACAGGTCATACATGAAAAAATAAAATACCCCACTGTTCAATCGAAAGTGCACAAGTGTCAGCTTTGGCTTTGTACATAATGTCCACAGTCAGACTTGTCACAGTCAGTCATTTTCTGTGGTGGATTTCTGCTGCGGTATTTTTTGTTACTGTGCTTGTTGTGCTTGCAGAGGTGCACTGAGAGGCTGGGCGGGGTTTCCCCTCACCGGAGATGCTGACACACACACACCTGCAGCAGATTGGCAATCACAGCCTGCTGAAAAGCCCTGGTCTTCACTCTACCTGCTGCCAGATGATTTCGTCAGTGCTGTGTGGCACATGGCTCCTGCTTGTGCTAATCTCTTTGATTGTTTTTTTTTGTGTTTTTCCCTGTGGATTCAACTAAGAGATCTAACTTAGTTTTTTTGTGTGTTCCACCTTGTTTAATCTAAACAGTGGCTCTGTTTCCAGTAACTTCAGCACATCTGCAGCCAACAGCCTTGCCCTGAGTTCCCCCTGAGCTCCACACTCCAGGCTATCCACCAGCGTCACCGTGAGTTACCTCTCCACCTCATCTTCACTGGTCAGAGCCTACCACTGAGCGGGGTTACTTAGTGAGTCAGGCTAACTCCTAAAATAGCAATAGTCAATCCTTGTGCCTAATCAGATTCTAATCTAATCTGATTCAAACCTTAACCAACCATAGCCAGATTGTTTCACAGGTGTACTGGAAATCCAGCTTCCTGAGACCCAAACCGGTCCCAAACAAAACAATCCCATCTGGGCTTTTCACAAGGAATGTTATGTTCACAACTGTCAACCCTTTGAATGACTTAAGCTCTGCTCCAAAAACTGGGCCTCATTCCTGTCCTCTTATGGCCCAACATTGTTTGTAGTTTCAGGAATTAACTACACAAAAATGGGGGGGGGGGAATTAAAAGGAATTGAACTACTTGAATCACTATGCAAATATGAATGCAGGTGAACTATCAGCAAGCTACTGCAAAATGTATTAGAACTACTAGTTTAATGACATGTAGTTCAATACTGCTGTAAACCTTATACAATCAGCTATTGCAATACTGCAAGAGAGTGCATGAAGAGATTACACATGACACATGATATCAGTTGTTTAACTTTTGTGTCCACTTGCCATTGTGTAGCTGTGATGTTCTGCACTGACGGTCAGAAATGACACCGTCTCCTTCAGCACCTGATACATCATAACAATAAAACACACACAGCATGGGCATTGTAGCTCAGATGGATTTTCTTTGTCTCTACCCGCACAGAAACACTATTGTGTCAACTGTTGCCTTGCAATCAGGACACTCAGACATTTTCACAGCTTGAATTCTGTAAGTCATATTCACTGTATTGTACTATTCAGGAGATGAACAGTATACATACCTGACATACAGTATACAGTAACAAACTTCTGAATGTGAACTGTCAGTCTCTTTCTTGGCTCTCTTGATTTCTGAGCGTCGATGCAAAGAGGTGCTAACAGCTTTCTGTGTGTACGCGTGCGAGGAGCGTCCCAAACCCACCAACGTCCTCTGTGCTGGTCAAGCCAGGGCGCTCCTCATTGTCTCGGCTGGTGGTTGAAGAGGATGGTGTTGTCAGTTCGGGTGGCGGGGCAGGAGGGGGTGTACATACTGGGCCTTCAGACAGTGTTTTAGGTGCCTGGAGGCAGGTACAGTGCTGAGTCTTCTGGGCTGTTTGGTTGATTAAGGTCCACTCTCTGCTGCTCCAGGAACTCCAAAAACACAGTCATCCTGATTGGGGCAACAGAAAAACAGGTCATCAATACATTTTTGACAAACCTATACAACCTTTCTATTGCTGGTAGCTATATTTTTGAATGTGTTTCAGCATTATAAACAGTCGAATAACATCCAAGAAGATTCCTATAATAAATGTAATGCACATATGTCTGTATGAGGATCACTTACTGAAAGAAGCCCACTGAAAGAAAGACCAACACCACCAGCTGCTCCTGCAGTCCTTCATCCTTCTCACCTGGTCCAGATCTTCTGTCGCCCTGGAAATCCTGGACAAAGAAGCTCCGTCTTCCACATCAGCGCTTCTCACAGGGAGGCTGATGCAGTGCCTATAAAGATAGGTAATGAACCGCAGTAAGTAAAATAAACAATCTTTAAATTACTGGTTAATGAGATTAAGATGTGTATGTGTCATTAAGTATTACTTTTGTCTGGTTTAACCATCTACACCCTCAAAAGAAAAATACATAAGTGTAACATAGTAAGATTAATAATTTTTTTTGAGCTATTAAATAAGTACCAACTGTGCAATATCAATATTTTACGAGGTGTAATATCAATTTCATACAGTGAAATATCACTATTTGACTCAGATTAAATATCATTCAACTGTTGAGTTTGTTCCTTGCTTATATTGTTCTTACTGTTTAATTTCCCTCTTGTTCATATCTTGCTTTACTTGTTTTTTATTTATTGTATTTCTTATTGATCCTTATCTCTATTTTGCTATAGCTTTCCTGCTGTAACAATGCAGTTTCCCCATTGGACTAATAAAGGATTATCTTTATGTCTTATCTTATTACTTAAATAGAAATGATTTAGTTAATTGTCGATAGGCTTTCCTTCATATAGACACCTACAGTTTAGTTAAAGAAAATCAAAGAACACACGGTGGCTTGCCATCAGGATGTGTGCGCATGTATAGAGAGACACATTAGAAAGTGCTTCTGTCTGCCATGTCAACCGGCTCATCAGGTCAGTGATCCTAACCAAAATTGTTCTTTTATATTCCAATTCACATAACCACTCAAACACTGATGGAACAGCCATCTGGCGCAATTTAGTGTTCAGTATCTTTGCTCAAGGACACTTTCAACATGCAGCTAGAACCGAGGATCAAACCACAGACCCTGCGATTAGTGGATGACCTGCTCTGACTCCAAAGCCACAGCCGAGCCAGCACACTTTATAAATGTCTTTGGCTTTAATGTGTATTTACACACCTCATACAGCACTGAGACAAATGGTCTAAAAACTTAATCAAGGGTATCAAAACTCATTTGGAGCTGAGTATTTCTGGATTGACTCATCATTTAAATATAGGAGAGGTTGAGAATGAGAGGAAATGCTGAAAAAGCCAGTCTTGTGATGTTGAAATACCTAAATGTCAAGTACAAGCTGTGTGATGACTGAAGAGAACAGATCAGGCTGATGGTCCACAATCAGACACTGTTCTCTTTATCTCTTTAAGTTCTCAACAATATTGATCCGTTGGTGGATTTGAAGGAAAATCTGAAAACAAGATCAACAACCTCAAAACAAACTCAAAACTCCTCACAGAAGAACTTGCTTGGTTCCACCTGTGTGTCCTGACGTCCAGTGCTAATATTTCCATCGTCTCCATGGCGCACATGAAAAATATATTTTTAGCTGATTATTTCAAAGCAAAATTTGTACAATTTAATGCCCTCAAACCAAAATAACTGTTTTTAAATCACTACACGGATTGTTAATATATTCCACACCGGTCTCGGGATATTAAAGACCTTCTATCCAACAAATAATTTTTCACGGAGAAATCGTCGAGTGAAGCTTTTTTCCAACAGGCCTAATAATATGGTGTGAACTGTCCACCTTTCTACTGAAGAAATTACCCTGTGTTCTGTACTGATAAAGGTTGTAAGAGTTTTAAAGAGATTAATCAATGAATCAGTCATAAATAAAATGATAAAATACATTTAAAGGTCGTCTTACCTGCAGGATGATTGTCCATCTCAGGGGCGATGCCCATTGGTCTGCTCAGGGCCATTTTCAGGCCCGCTGGTTTTCCACAATATCTGAGTGAATCAGTAGTTCTGTTTTTTCAACACGATCCGCTTTCCAGTAGGTTTTTTTTCAATTCTCCAAGAGAGTTCTCTTTCCAGAGTTTGGATTCGCAACAAGTCAACTCGTGCCAAACTCCAAGTGAAAAGAGGAATCGGAATGGTCTGCAGGCCTTATACCTGACCTCTGCAGGGTCAACATTCTGTTTCCATGACATTTACTGACGTGCGTGCATGAGGCACAGTAAGTGATTTATTGTTATTTTTAATTTGTTCTGAAATTTGTTGAATATATTTTCTTTTTTTTTTTTTATTTCTCTGTGATTTGTTTGCAACGTTTTGTTTTCATTTCATTAAAGTAGAGCTGCTACAGTATGAAGCAACACGGAAACCTTGAGTTACAGTCTAAATATGAACTGGTCTGGGGGGAATAAAAAAAGATCGGGGAAAAATACAGGTCTGAGTATAAAAAAACATACTGCAATTTTATTTAAAAACTGGAAGTTGTGTTTGATGGATAGAAAATAGTTCGTCTTCAGTGTGTGTGGTGAGAAAAAAAAGACAAATTATTGACAAATAACGTGCCATAAGTAATTCAATTAAAGTCTACGATCTAATGAAAATATAAGTGAACAAATAGGGTTGGTGATGTATCTAATGGGAAAAGGTCCAGACAAAAATAAGGTTGGCTTGCCTACAGTACTTTTGCCATCAAATGAAATTTGTTGCATAAGAAAAAAAAAAAGGTGAGTTATTTGTCTGGTGCAGATTTATGGAAAGTTATAATCGTGGTTTCTATTAGTTTTATTATTTTGCTCATTACCTGTGTAATTACCTGCCACTTTTTACCCCTCCTGTCATTCAAGACTGACATTTATCCTCTTCTCCTCCCACCAATCTTCTGACACACCTGCAAATCAATCCAATAGTCGGCTTACTCAGCATAAATCATTTTCATTCTGTCCCCGTCAGATCGTCTTTACGTCCAGTCAACCTTTTCCCTCTCTACACCTCTCATTTGTTTTAGCCTTTACTCTTTGTTAACATTTTTTGCACTTCTGCACCAGCAGTCTGTTTGAGAGAGGTCATTTAATGAAAACTTTACAGATATGTGACTCTTGCTCTGAAATATATACTGTACACTTTTATGGCCCAAGCCACAGACCTACAAGACACAGCGGAGAATAATTCCACAGAATTGCAGTTTATCAATCTAGGCAATAATTAATTCATGTACTATCAAGCTTTGAGACCTGAAGCACTAATCAGTTAATATGATTAATTTTAGGGTTAGGGAAGGAGATGAAGTGAATAGGAAGTAGTCTTTTTACAGTATTAAGCTGCAGGCTATGGTGACCCTCACCATCTCCCTCACTACTGCCCCTGAATAGATGTCTTTAGCTTTACAAATGATTCAGAAAACAGCTACTGCAGCTAACTACTGCTCTACACTGTGAAGATCATATGTGATGCAGCCCACATGCTACTGTTCACTGAAGCAAAGTGGCCTGGGTCTGTGAATCTTTCATGAGTATACATTGAGTGCTTGATTTGCTGGTTATGAGTTTATAGCTAAATCCTTTTTTAAATCAATATTTAGTTTCCTCCTATTGCTGAGCTAACTGAAAATGTAACATGTATCAGTTTTGGATTGTTAGAGTTCAAAGTGTTACCTGCTTGGTCACAGAGGGTATCCCTGTCAATCAATCCCATTTGCTAACCCCCTGACCCTGAGCCTGGCCTGCCCTTATGCAGGACAAAAACCAGTGTGGAAATGAACATTAGGGAAGTCAAGACCGTTCCAGTGCCTTTGTAGCTCAGGGTCACCCTAAATATGGCATGTGACACTATTATGGCATGTATGATTCTCCACAACATCGTCAGTCAGAGACGCAATATGCTGCTATCATCTCTGATTGACCAGAGTCGTCTTTTTTTCTTGCAAGTACAAATGCAGTTCAGTATTTTTATGTTGTTAAAACAAGTAAATTCCACCTAAACTGATGTTCTAGCAGTCACAGTTCTTGTTTTTCTTTCCATTTCTAAATTAGTTTTCAGTTTGTTTTTTGTGTCATCTTACAATTACAGAGCAGTTATACAGTTATTTATACATAAATATACATAAACACATAGTGCATCTTTTCAATCTGCATCAGGGTGAATATAAACGGCAGCAACAAGATGGATATCTGGTAAACACTGTCCATCGACTCTGACTGTGTGAGAGCACCAAGCATCGACGTTATGCAATTTTGCATTCTGCTTTATTCCATTATGAAACACCTGTGGAGTATTAGGAGCAGTCACAACTGCATGGGGGTCTCTTACGGCAGAAGGCTGCACCAGAGAGATTACACCATCAGTAACTGTTGGAACATGAAGAAGATTACAGTTAAATTATAATGTTACCCAGAAAAATACACCGCCTTATCACAAATTTTCAAATCTATAACTCTGATTCACTGGATTATGATGTCTGAAGGACCACTCTGTCTGAAAAAGTGACGGCAGTAAATTACAAAGGATTGTACCTCGACAAGAAAATCAATGTGTCAAGTTATATTTAAGATGGATGAGTGGGCATCACTGAGCTAACACAAAAGAAATGAATGAATCATTAATTAGAATGAGAAACTTTTCATGTAGGCACTTGTGTTCTGTGAGGTGGTCTGAGCTTCCTCCACAGATCCCTTCAGCAATAGCTTGCCCACTGTTTTGACTGAAGGCCGTCTTTTCAGCCTCCGTGAGCGGTGGTGGTGGTTTTTAAATTCATTTTCATTTATTGCCAAGTATGTTTTGTGTCTGTTGGACCTGCATAAATATGAAATAGACATATTTATATCAGACTTGTTCCAACACCTCCCATGGATCCAATTCATGGCAGTTTCGCTGTGGATCGCACTTTGCTCTGACCGCTCAAGGCAGTGTCCTGTGGTGTCTGGCACCTTGGAATGGGAAAGTTGGAGTCCAGTCGGCTGCGAGGTGGGGCGTCCATTGAAAGGACTTGTTTCTGCACATCCAACTGATGGTCACTGGTCGATGCCTTAAGCTCTGGTCATTCCTATGCAGTTTTTCTAATGTGTCAGGGAACGGGTGTTTGGGTTGGTGGTGCATCTCAAGAGGCATCCATGAATACTGGGATCCATGGTTTTCCCATCAGAAGATTTCATTGTGACGATGATCTATGTCATTTACTTCACCTATTTGTCATTTTAATGTTGTGGCTGATTGGTGTGTATATATATTCTGTTGAATAACTTGAGTAAGTCAAACACTAGACTCTTTTTTTCAGTTAATACTCATGCGTATATTTCGGTCAGCAGTTTTCTGCCACGCCAGCTCACGTTCTTTTACTGCTGCTACGCTGTTGCCCTATCTTCTTACATGTTTAGACATACTCTGCATAATATTTCTAAATCCACGTGGGAGAACTAGGATGATCGAGCCCTTTGATGAATCATGTTATCTGCGGTTCATTGACGAGGGCTTTTTCTTAATCTCCTCATGCATTACTCAGTGTGAACTTAAGATGATTGAACTAAATGTTATCGAAAAACAGACTGCTAGCAATTTGTGTTTATACTATACTCACAACAAACACCAGGATTACTTTTGATAACGAAGAAAAACTGATTATTATGAACCGAGCCTAAAGATATAAAGAGCTCCCCTTTAATATAAATTCTAAATGGATTTATGGATGTTTATCCTTTATCACCCCTGGAAATTTGCACCGATTCTCGCAGTATAGATGTATGTGTGTGATGACTGCGTGTTCTTGCTCTCCGGAGTCTTATTTAAAGGATTTTGTTGGGAAAATGGAGGCATGTATACCCGCATGCTCCTGCATTTCCAGTAGAATTTTACCTGGTTTTCTCTGTGTCTCTATTATTACAGCTCATGAAGTACATTCTTCCTGACATTCTGCACCAGCAACATGAGACTGATTTCAGTGCCGAGCCACTGTAACAAATTCACATTATGATGTGATTTTTTTTCTTCTCAGTGATATGCTTATTTTTAGCAAGCTATCTCATTTCCCTAACCTCAGCTAAAATGTTAGCGCTGTTAGTTGGCTCTGAGTGGGCTGAGTTAGCTGTTATGTGGAGTGACACTGGTGACAACCTCGCCAGACTTTCATAAGAACAGCTGTTTTCTGCATATCTTACAGTTTAATGTCGCAAAAATGTGGTTACCCCTTTGCATGAGATGCTTGTCGTTTTGAAGATCTGCGTTTTCAAGGTGTATTATTGTGGTTATTTGGAGCAACATGGGTGGCGTTGTCCTTGACTACAGAGATCAACCTGTAAGAAAGCAGTGAACAGTCTAAATTTTGAGAAAGACAGAAAAAAAACACTCCAAACATGCATGGCATGTAGGGAAATCCTACCAGAGGTAAAGCCATGCTCTTTGCACCAGTTTCATCGTTATGTGGGTCCCTCTCAGGTTGTTTATTTATAGAGCCATCTGCATGTAGACATACATGCTTCCATCTCCTGCAACACGTCTCTTTCCCCTCACTGCTCCAACCATGCTGGATTGTAACCTGTCAGAATATTTTGGGCTCAGTTGTGACAACCGTCTCTCCTCCGGCACCCGTGTGGGATGGTGTATGTGTGTGTGGCAATGCGATAAAAGACAGATGTCAGACCTAAACTGAGATAGCATGGAGAGGAGGAGAGGAGGAAACGGACCAGCCTCGGCCAAGTCGCTTGCAGTGGGCGGAGAAAGACAGAGATAGCAGCACAGTGGCACATGTATAATTGACAACCTATGCTTCCTCTCCATAGAGTTTATGACATTTTCTCTCTGTAATCTACTTTTCCTGGCCTGCGCAGAAGATGGTAGTGGGCCGGGCTGTGAGTTGGCGGCTTGGATGGAAATGGCAGAGCAGAGCATAAGCTTGGCAAGGAGAATGTGAAGAGGAGAAAATGCCAAGGCAGCCTTGACATTTTTTTTTTTTCCTTTCAGTGTTGCACTTTTACCAAGAAGCAGGTCTGTCACTGATAAAAGTAGTGAGGATGGGAGGCAGTGAGGTGAGGAGACACAGTGTTAAAGCCAGGGAGGGTATTTTGTTTCAGTATTGTGGGTGGGATGTAGATAGCTGTTGATGTGAGTGATGGGAAGGAAGAGTGAAAGTGAATACCGGAGGAAAAAGAGCCCAGGGTTTGGTGCTGTTGGTTCACTGCTGAATATAAAATTTCTCCTCACTGGAGAATATGAGCTAAAGTTAGTTGCTTTATACATGTGTGTGTTGCTTTCTGGCATATTACAACCTGGGTCTCATTTATAGATTTAGCCAACATTCCCTAAAGTTATAATCACAATAAATGCATTAATGCAAGTAACTGACAAGGCCTCAATGCTGCAACAGGGTGCAATAGAGACAGAAACACATGCAGTCAGATGATTGGACCTGTTTTTTGTGGTACAAACCAACAGTTTAGTTTGATTTGCTAAACCCTGGAGCTTTAACATGAACATGAATCCAACCTACTATTAGCAAGGATACATTTGTTCAAAAGAAAAAAATAATAATTTGCAATACATTGATAGTGGTCTGCCCATGATTTTTTGTGCAATCATGTGAGCAAGCTAACCAAACTGTACGCTAAATTATGATGCAGCACCTATCCATAACAACAAATCAATCAATTAACTAAGTAATACTGAAACATACTGGCCAATCCCAAGTGAACAGATATTCTTTTATCGTTTTGTAATCTATTGAGCACACCCTCCAACTGGAACCACCAGAGAAATGACAGAGGGTGAGGCTAACACTCCTAACATTATCCATGCTACAACTGCTGCTGACTTGTTTATACGTGGCACTAAAGGCAGTCCTACACGTTATTGTCGGCTCTATCAACTAAGGTGTCCTTGTCTTGAACAACATTGAAGACCCCTGATTAAAACCACTTTATAAAGTAAAGTGTACCTGAAATATCATAATAACTTCTCAGTGAACTGGACAACTGTGAGTGCACACAAGTATGGCAAGTCTAAGTTGAACAAGGACGACATTTTGTAAACTGCATGGAAGCTTTGGCTCACGTCTAGATGGTAACCTCACCAATCACTGCTGTAGAGGTTTGTTGGCATTTCTTGAAACCAGTCACAATAGTCTACATCCAGTGTTTCAGACTAAGCAATGACCGAAGCATTGCTGTCAATTTGGCCTCAGAGGCTGACCATGGTACTGCAGTCCGAATACAACTTCTCCTAAAGAGCCCTATTATAAAACAGAGCATGCTTAAGTGCGTAAGTGCAGCCTCAAAGAGCCAAATTGTATAGTCCCGCTTAAACTAAGAACTTAAACCTGTTGTGGACCACCAAAACTACAGGAAAAACGACCCTGTTAATATGAACCCGAGATATCGCTTTAAATCCATACAGTTTTTACCTTATCCACAGCAATGTTCCTGCTAAGCAGAGACGAGGTCCGCTGTAGGTCACAGTCACCTTGCGTCATGGTGTTCTAAAATGACAATCACAGTTTGCAATCTGTGACCATCAACAATGTGTCCTACAGTTAAATCACCTTGAAGGACCTTGTCCTGTGAGACACGACTGCATGACCAAATCCACACTATTATCCTATACTGATACTGATATGCATGCACAACAAACAACTTGCAAAGAGTTTTTATTTATTCTCAAAGACAAACTCAAGGAAAACTGTGAACTTCAGCACACACACACACACACACACACACACACACACACACACACACACACACACACACACACACACACACACACACACACACACACACACACACACACACATGCAACAAGCTGTCTTTCTTACTTTCTGCAGCCCTCATCTGAAAGCATGGGACACCCCAGAAACAAAGAGGACCAAAAACACGTCGAGTAGATTAACTAGATTCTTTCTTTCTCCATCTCGCTTGTCTTCTTCTCTTCACTCCATCTCTCCTTCTCTCTCACCTACTCTCACCTTGTTTTGTTTGTTATTCCATGAATTACAATTACTCTCACCTCTCATTCTCATATCCCCTCCCTTCTACTTAGCAGCCACCTCTCTGCTCGCACTAACCCTCCATCACCCGTTTGTTCTTTCGCACTGATGATGCCTCAGCTCCCCCCCCCCCACCACCACCACCACTAGCACCACCACCACCACAAAAAAAACAAAAAAACTTCCTTCCTTTTAGTTTCTTGAATCTAACTCATCACGCTTCTAACCATCCAGCTAAGTGCGGCATTGTTTTTGCACCATGCTGTTCCACATCATGGCGTACAGTGTTCCACTCCCCCACCTCCCTCGAAGCGTTTTATCTCCCGATACAGTGCTTATCTGCTGTCACTGGGAATTGTATGAAGCAAATTGAGCAGATGGAGACAGGTATGGATGGTGTTCTGCTTATTCCCATTTTAGTGTGGGCATTTACATTTTTCCTGATTAACACTTAAGTTGGCGCTGTGCCTAATTAGCATAAGTGTAATAGTGTGCAATTGACGCTTCCGTTTGTAGCACAACCTACAGGAATGACAATCACTAACACATGTGAGTGCTGAGTTCCTGCCTCCTTCTTGCTCTGTCTTCTTTCTAGTTTTGCCTCAAAGTGGCTTGTCTTTATGGATGCATATTTATAAATGTCTTGGAGGCATAAATATAAGCTTCATATGATTTTGAGCGTAACACTTCCCTTTTGGGCGTGGATGAATTGTGCAAATACGCTAATATGAGCCACCGGCTGACAGCAAATCTACTGAGGCGTTTGTGACTGTCAGTGTGCACAGACACAAACACCCACATGCGGACACACAGAGACAAACTCCAAAGAAATGACATTTCTGATGAAAGCAAACATGTTAATCGAACAAGTTCAATTTTCCGACCTAAGTAAAAGGCTTTGCCCCCTGGCAGACTGGAGAAGGTTATTTGATTTTTGAATATGAAGTGATTTTTCTCCCTCGCGTTCTCACAACATGTCCTCTGTGATTCTGTGATTGGCTCAGCTTGACTGAAGGAAGTAATTTACATTACAGTAAATCATTTTTTTTGTTAATAGAAAATGGGCAGTCCACCTCCTCAAGCCTTTTTATTGTGGAAAAATAGGGCAGATAAATGGACCACACTTTTATAGCGCTTTTAACGTGAAAGCTGTACAGATCACTTTGCAGTGTTTCATATTCACCCACACATATATTCCTAAGGTAGAAAAGCTGCCAGAGGAGCAAGGCACTGGCCTGTTCTTCAAAAGCAGTTTTGGGTTTGCCCAAGGACACCTTAACATACTTACAGCAAAGACCTGAATTGAACCACATAACCGCAAGTAAAAACATCCTGTTATCTAACACCTGGTTCACTGCTGCCAACCACATCTCACTTCCACCATGTAACACATTTCTGTACAGGTGCATGTTTGCAAACATTTGATTCTGAAAATAAAATGGCAATAAGCAAAAGAAGAACTGAGCATAGTCATTATTCATCAGTAAAGTCAGAAACCAACATCGAACCAACATAAATTACCAGTATCTTCGATAACACAATTTGCACCCATACTGCTGCTATCAGATAAAATCCTTGGCCGCAGTAACCAAATCAGTAAATTATACTATGCAGACAATATTTGTTAGAATCACGTCATTGATTCTTGTGGGCTGGACTTGTTCACAAGAAGAAAATGTTTTTTCCATGTCGTGAAGTAGTGTGGGATCATGGGAGTTGTTGGCCATTGTGGATATTAAAGGGGTCACTCGTAGTGATCAACCAAAGCTAATAATCACCTGATAATGTTTAAAGCGAGTTTCAGCTCAGTGTTTATCTCTTCGGCTCACAACTTTAGTGATTTGGTTCACTGCTCTCGGAGTTGTTGTTTTAAACTGAAGCAGGCAGCTTTGTACACTACTATGTTAGCGACCAGCTGGTTGAACGGGGTCATGCCTATGTTCCCACAGCCCTATGTTCCCACAATTTTTGGGTTAGGGAAGGGGAAGAGGTTAGGGTTAGGGAAGTGGTTAGGGTAGGAGCATAGGGCTGTGGGAACATAGGGCTGTGGGAACATAGGCATGCTCCCCTTCCGAACATAGAGGAGCATTTAATAGCTAAAGAGCAGATATTTACTTTTAGGAAATAGTGAAGACCAAAAACTAAAAGAGAGATAATAAGACTCCAAATTGTACCGTCAGACAAATGAAACTTTATCTCCTGTATATGTTTGATGTGTGACAAATTGATGAAGGTTGTCAGTCATCCAGGTCATGGTAATTCTAAGTGCTATATCATTGGCATCTGGACTTGTTTCAGTTTCTTGCAGACGTTTCACGTCTCATCCAGGAAGCTTCTTCAGGATCAGTTTGCTAACAAGTTCACCATTTTAACTTAAAAGGCGATGATACATCAATGTCGTGTTCACAACTTGGTTGTGCTGAATCCAAGTGGCCAAAGTGAAACAAAAGGCTACTGCAGGATTAACGTTCTGCTGTTTTGCTCATGAAAATCCTTGTTTTTGTCTGTAATTACAACCACAAGGATTGATCACAATATCAATTAATAAGGCAACCCTGTTTTTTTTTTTCTTTTTGTAGTGGCGGTCCCTCACTGGGCTATAAGCCTGCAGGACACTTAAGAACCGTGGCCAAACTCCAGTCCGAAGTTACAACACTCGGTCACTTTCTCATTCCAACGTTAAGCTTCTCTGGAGTGTTGTTGCTCTTTGTTAAGCGCAGCGTGCGATGTTCAAGACTGCAGGGCTCTCCTCTGTTACACCCGTTTATTTCTGTTGACAGCTTTATTATAGCTTTCCACTCATTTGCATAGGTAATCAGCCCACACTTTCAGAACCTGTTAAAATTCAAGATGGCAGCCACTAATTGGAAAAGGGAAGGTAATAAAGCACCGTTTGAGCTTGAATTTTCAACTTCCTCTCTTTGCGTGGGACTTATAAAGTGAGGTCCCCGCAGCTTGGGACAGATTAACTTGTTTTGTTTTTTTGGCCTTAGATGAAACATATGAAGCGAGTTAATTGCCTTGGCCCAGCTGGTAATGGCAGAGAAATCGTCTAAAGCATATAATCTTTTCAAATCCGAGGCTCTTCCACAGCGCTGACTTCAACAGCCAGGAGAGAGACAGTGACAGGCAGGCAGGAAGCAGCCTCACGCTCCAAAGCCGTATTGACTGGCTGCTGCTTGTTTACAGCAGGGATATTTACCTGACTGAAGCAGCGGAGGAAGAGGAAAAATTAATTTGTCCATATTCATAACGATCCGGGCTTGTCAAACACTTGCTATCTGGCTGCATGCACACACAAACATACATCCACAGCCCTGCGGGTCACTGTCCAGTCATTTTTCAAACTACCAGCTGCATACTGATGCTGGTATGAACACGCACGCACACACACACATGCACATGCACACACACACACACACACACACACACACACACACACACACACACACACACACACACACACACACACACACACACACACACTTGCTCTGCAGGCCACAAGAGCACGGCTCATTGTGACTCCTGCCGCTGCAGAAATGGAAATTTTAATGAAGTGGGCACAGCAGTGGTTGTCTCCTCTCCCTTCCTGGTGCGGGAGAATGGCACTTTATCCACACTGCCTAAAAATGGACCAGTGATTTCATTAGAGATAGAGGCAAAAACTCCAGTCAGCCTGTCCCCTAATAACCCCAGCCCTCTTTGTGCACATACATACCATGTTATAGCAGAAGTGAATAAAGAACTCATTGACCTCATTCATTCTGGCTCAGCTTTAACCACTTCTCTTTCACTGTCTCTGGCGGTCCCGCTTCTCTCTGTTGCGTTATTGCACAGGAGGACAGGTCACCCTACTTTCAGCTCTTTGGTTATAGAACTGAGTTGCTCCCTCTGTGTCCTTTCAAATCCAAGACAATGTTTTGAGGAGTACAATACAAACCTGAAAATACTACGATGGTGAATAGATGTTGCCCGAACTGGCACTGAAAAATCTTGTAAAAATAGAGTCGCAATAAAAGTGGCCACAGCAGTTGTGGTTGTGTCAAGTCAGGTTTATGTATACAGCCCATCTTCACAAAAGGGGCATCTCTATGGACCTGCCTGTAGATCTGGACTGACTCATGAACAATCAATCGCTTACCAAGTGCTGCAATGCCACAAAAAAAATGTAACTCTGTGAAATAAAATGAAGACAAATGATTTCTGGCTGTAAACAGAACAGACCTAGGCACACAGTGAGGGCGAGGAAATGCTAGAAAAGCATCAGCATCAGAGAGGGATGGGAATCGTGAACCAGTTGCAGGTGAACTGGTTCAAATTTGTCTGATCCATCAGAATCGTATGCCTCTGAGCTTATCGGTTCTTTTTATCGATGCCAGAATGTTTTTCCCACATTTTTGCAATGCAAAACAATGACCTCAAACTCATGCCTCTGCACTGCTGGAAACTTGCAAGAACGAAGGAGTCACGGTGGAGATTTCACAAAGAAAGATGAGAGTGGTGGTTGTAATGTCTGTAAAACACTGAAACATATTTCTATGCAACATGTGCCTAAATTCCAGCAAGAGTGCCACTGCTTCCCATCTGAGCAGCATGTCCATTACTGGGGGTAAGGGCAGAGAGATTTTCCTTTGACTAAGAATATTTAATGAAAATTAAGGTTACAGATATTTTCTCATTACATCCATGTTAGATGACAGACAGACTGTTGGTACAGCTAGCAGAGACAATCAGTTTCAAATGAAACAGCGGTTAAACAGTGAAGCTTTTGCTCACCTGAGCCACACGCATGCCTCTTTCTTAATCTGTTTCTACCCTGTGTTCACACTCGGAGACAATGAAACAGTTGTATTGATGCCAAAAAAAACTCTGTTAACCCCTGTTTTTCCACACAGAAAACTGATAAACAATCAATAGGGGAATACATGAGGAATCAGCCCAAGAAGCAGAATCAATAATGGCATCGTTATCGATGAAATCTTATTAATTTCCATTACTAACAAGATACTTTGGCTAACTTGACCATGCAAATGGGGCAACAAACAGTAACACCTAAAACTTACTTGGAGTGGCAGAGGTGATAGAGAGAGTGTAAAACTTAAAGAAAGGTCATGCTCTGGGTGACAGGAAGGTGAAGGAAGCAACACATCATAAATATCAGTTATCAAAATCATGTCAAATTGGATGAAAAATTCAGTGTTTAGCAGGTGTGGGGGTCTCTAATAGAACTACCCCTAATCCTAACTATGTGGGGGCGGAGATAGATAAATAATAGCCGAATGTGTCAAATCATACCTCGCATTGAATGCATCTTGATATGCATCTTGAGTGACCTCTTGTGATCGGAAGTCACTTCCACAACTGTACACCTACATCACAGGATCAAACGGATGCAATGCTTTTTACATAAAGAAAGGAATATTTTCATATATAATATTTGCCGAAATAACAAGTAGGCCTAAATAGTTAACAATGTGTTGTAGACAGTGTTTCACAAGTTTTTACAGTTTCTCCACACGCAACAAGTCTTAAAATTGAGCATTTTTTCAAGGGAGTCTGGTGACTTTCTCCACGATCGACAAGAAGTAGCGTTTAATAGTTACTATGTACAGCATTTGTAAACAAAATGTGTTAATGTGAAATAAAAAGTTTTTGTAAAATAAGATTATATGGTTTGAATGGTGAAATCTGAAACTGTGTTCAAAGAGCTGCTCAGGTAAGATGCACTTCAGACGAGGGAGGCACACAGAAAAACGACCAGGCGACAAACTGACACTTCTTACTTCTTAAGCAAAGAAATATTGTAATGAATTGTATTTTTAATGCCGAATTTACAAGAAGGCACCAATGATTTTAAAAATTATGTAATTTGTAAGGGAGTCCATGACTTTCTCACACACACAGCAACCCACTTCTTGCAACAAATGTAACAGGTAGATCACAATAACGGTTGAACATATGAAAGGTATGACAGTGCACACCCTGGAGAGATGACATACCTTACTGTAATTCACAAGAGAATATGGTGAATATTTACTCTGGAAAACATGTTTCTTTTCACCTTTTTATATCATTAATGTAAAATGACATTGCATTCATTACTCATTACATTGAAAAGTGCATTAGAGACACCCACAGATCTGTGATTTTACTGCTTTCATGGGAGCTCAGCTTCAGTTAGCCCATGTAACTCGAACCCAGGATATAACTGTATCTAAAATAATGAAATAAAAGATGACTGCAGAGTTGGGTAATCATTTTCTGTGTGACTGCAACACAAACTCACTTCCAACAAATCAGTTATGACAGCTTTGGTCAGTTGCCAATTGCTTCAACTATGACACTCTTCTTACCCCTCCAGTGTTAGTTTTGCAATTTCGAGATACGTGATAAATATGCAACATCTGGTAAGACTTTCAAAATAAAGTTGGCTCACATATTATCACTTTGGACTGTTAACATGTGAAACAGTTGTAGTTAGGGTCCGGGCCAGGAACCTATTGTATTCCTAGGAATTCTTTCTTTCTTTCTTTCTTCTTCTTCTTCTTCCGAGGAAGTCATACTTCCTATGGGCGAAAACTCACCAAACTTTACAGAAATGTCTGGCCCCATGCCAGATTTACTTAATTCCAAGGACATGTCAATATTCCTCCTGGGGGGGGCACAATAAGCGTTTAAATTTAAAAACTTTAAAAATACCTACAAAATCAACAGTACATGCTACAGTTTTGAAACTTTCACCAAACTGTAGCCCCAATACTGCTGAAACTTTAGTCCACTTAAACTCATTACAAATTATGAAGTCCATCACTCGTTTTTTTTCAAAACCTGTAAAACTTATAAAACCTATCTCCTCCCACAATTTTTGCCCAATTGTCACCAAACTTGCTAGAGAGCATCTTCAGACCGTCCTCCACAAAACTTGTTTCTTGGATTTTTGATTTATCAAAAATTAAGCCTAAAGTGCATCAAAACGTTTGACTGTAAACAGTACTGTAAACATATACTATCAAATTCTTGCTAAATACATTTTCAATCTTCCTGAAAAAAATTGAGAATATTTTGCAGTCATGGTTGATGGAGTTTGGCAAATATCAGAATTTTATCTCAAAAACTGAATTTTTGAGAACATTTTGAATTCTGCTCTCATGGGAACAACTGGAGTCAATGGAAGAGTGGCATTTTTAAACATCAAATTTTCTCTTATGAAGCAAAACACTTTAAGTTAAAAACAAATCACCAACATTTCCATGCTGTCAAGATGCAATTTATCTATTATCAGATTTTTTTTAAGTCAAGGAATTTCTGACATTTTGACCATTTTTGAAATCTGCCTTGACAACAGCTGCCCAGACAGTGACTCCCTGAGTCGACAAATCAAGCTACACAGCAGGTCTCACTTCCAGCCAATTAGCTCAGTGAGTTAGGAGCTGGTGCTTGATATCAGGGGTTGTGGGTTCAAGACCCAGCAAGGATGATGATGATGATGATGACAGATCAAAATGTCAGATGTCCTCAACATGAAACACAAGACCATTGTCCTGATGGTGGCATCGCAGCAAGCCTCTAAATTAAATAAAAACAAATAGCTTGAACTGGACCATGGAAGAAAGCAAACCAATTTTTGCACAAAGGTCCAGTCTCATGCCAGATTACCTCAGCTGTAAACCCAAGCCAATAGTCCTGATGGTGGTGCTACAGCAAGCGTCTAAAGTTCAAAACTTTGAAAATTCATAACAAATCAACCATACTTGCTACAGCTTCAGAACTTTCATCAAACTGTGGCCTCAATATTGAAGAAACTTTTGTACATTTAAACCTATTAAAAATTATGAAGTACATCACTCAGTTTTTTTTCAAAAACTGTAAAACTTCTTAAACCTATTTCCTCTCTCCTCCTTTGATTTATCAAAAATTGAGCCTCAAAAACTGAATTTTTCACAGCATTTTTAATTTTTCTTTCATGTGAACAATTGGAGTCAATGCAATGATGACATAGCTAAACACCAGTTATTCACTTATGGAGCAAATCAATCATTTTTAAAATTACCAACATCTCCATGCTGCAATATGTGTATTTTCAGATTTTTGTCTTGATAACTGAATTTTTTACGGTGGTTTCAAATCTGCCTGCGCAACAGTGACTGGCTTACTCAATTTGTGAAGCCACTGTTGTATTTGCCACTTGCCAATTAGCTCAGAGCGATAGATGACAGTCTTTGGTTCCAGAAGTTGTGGGTTCAATCCTCAAGTGGTCCAAAATGAGCATTGTTGTCAACTGTCTTGTCTTCCTATTCTCCTGTTTGTTGCTCAGAATTGCCAAAAATAGCCCGGACCCGACCCATCGCTGCGCAGCAGCTATAATTCTGTTTGGGTTCGGCACCAAAACTACTTGGTTAGGTTGAAGAAATCAACATGGTTTGGATTAAAATAACTACATCAGTTCAGACGTAACGGTAGACTCTACTTTGACTTTTGGTTACACACAGCTCATACTCAGATCCTCCTGGGTGGAAGTCTTGTGTATGACCCTTCCAATCAACCATTCTGCCTCCTGAGTTCGACGTTTCTTGCACTTTATTTTACTACGCTAGAGGGGCGCCTCCAGAAATGATGCTAGAGGTGAACCTACAGCATCATAGCTTGAAGCACTGGGCCACAGATCAAGCGATGGGAGAGAAAACAAGCTGGTGTGAGTGATCCCTTTCACATTACACAGTCATTCGATGCAGTTTAATTGAAAACTATTTATTGAAGCAGCTTTAACTCCTGTAAAAATGATATTTACTTGAATACACTTTTGAATGGATGCTAAACAGTGTTAGGTATGTGGGTTGCCCCTTCCTGCCATTTCATTGGTTTCTTTCTTATTTTCATACAGTAGCAGATTCTTAAAACTTTCTCAAGTTGTGAGCCATTGTTTATCTAAAAGTATTAGTTTATGCAGCTTTAAACTTAAATCCCTAGTTTGTAGGGGTTTTAATATCAGCCCTATATGAAGTGATGTGTCTCGCCACCTGTTGAATGTCAGTCCATTGTTTCACTGGTGAAGTTTGGTCCACCAACTCATGAAAAAACATCTTTCAGGCAGCAGTGTTTTTGGCCTGAGCCAGTATGCTGAGATGTGAATGCAGGTCTATATTGGTTAGGGATGTTGAGACTTAACCATACAAATGGGTTGCCATATTATTATTATTGTTTACATTCTCTCTTTTTCTCTCAGTTGTGCTTATCATTAAAATCATCCTGAATCACAATTTTGCCCCCTGAACAACCACAGGCAGACAAAACAGAACTTGTGAAGAGGAAAAACAAGGAGAGACGGAGAAAACTTTTTAAGACTCACTCTGTTGCATACAAACACACGTAGAAAAACCACACTCGCTTGCCTCTCTTAACTCTTCCTGTCCATCTAACTGTCTACACCAGCGGCAGGCCGAGCATTTTAAAGCGGTGTTTTTACCTGCAGCACTAATAACAAAGATTATCTGTCTTGAGAAGCACTCAAGTTTCTTAAATATCGGGGCCCAGAGAAATGGCATCCCTGCTTTTACCACCAAAATCAATCTAGGCTCTCTTGTGCTCTGCATGCATTGATGAGCCAGCCAGCCTAACACTCTCAAAAGGGTCTACACCTCTTATTTAAGTGTGCGAGTCAGGGAAAATCACATAATTGCTGTAACAACAGCAGCCATTTTGATACCAATCATTCAAAAGGTTGTAGCTGAGAGAGGCTGGAGAAATAAGACAGTAAGCAGTAAATTGAAGATTGGTTGATAAGGTGAAATGGTATAAGATTTTTTTTTTTTGCTGCAGTGGAGTGATTACATGCAAATGTAATTTGTTACTCAACACATACATGTGAAAAAGCATGATATTTCTGTTATGCCAGCCCAGTCCAATGCTGACGTATGTATGAAAACTTTTACTTGGGGTCCTTCTGGTTTTCTTCTATAGTAAAATAGAAGTAGCCAGCCATGACCTACGCATGTGTAAAACATAGCCATGAATTGTCTTTGCCATGAATGATTGGACAATGTACAATGGCAAAAGAATACAACAACCAGTGGCCAGTAGCAGTCCCTCCCTCCCTCATGTTGTACAGCAGGTCTACCAGGGCACCCAGTGGGGTGTGACACTGGAGGACAGAGGCAGCGGATTGTGAGCTGTAGTTTCCCTGCCGGTAAACACACCGCCTGGCTGTTGGAGCTGCAGTGTATTTGGGTTCCATAGGTGAAGCAGACAGGCTGGGTGGCATAGCAGCAGCAGGGCAGCCTGTTAGCAGCCTGCCCTGCAGACTGCTGGCCTGCTTACTCCACCTAACGAGCCAAGAGACACTGTCGCAGCAAAAAAAATTGAATCCTGATATCGTGAGATTTGGTATATCATTACTCAGGATGATCCGATCTGATATTCAGTATCGGTACTGGCCAAAATCACCGGAATGGATTTCTGAAAGGGCAAAATGAAATAATCCAATCGGATTTATGAGCCCAAACTCGGCATGTGTCACGTCACTAGCTGTAGCGATCTTGAGTGAGACTGTCATGTCAGCAGTGTGGAATTACTTTAAGCTAACAGAAGAAAAAAGCAAAACAGCTGAGTGCAATGTATGCAAGTGTTGTGAGGGGTTAAGCAAAGTGCTTCCATACAGATGTATTATCTGTAGCTGTGTTGTTTAAGAGAGGCTGAAAGGCTGTATCGGAATTGATATCGGTATCGGCAGATACTCAGTGTTGTCTTATTGGTATCGGTATGGGACATGAAAAAGTGATATCATTACATCCCTAATGTCTACTGTCTCTTAGATGTGAAACAACCCATCAGCACAAGAGTCTGTGTTGGATGAACATCAGGATAAACACTGAATAACTGCTGCTTCACTTTATGTTTTGTTCAATGGATGCAGCTTTAAAGTGAGCAGCTGTAAAATTCTACACATCCTTTTATGATGTCTTAACGGCAAAATGCATGTAAAAATATATATTTATGTTCAACCTGTTCCAATTATTGTGTCACACCTGGTTTTATGTTTGTGTGAATCAAATCTGTGAGAGCTTAGACAAAAAACAGAAACAAAAACTACCCAACACACAGACATACCAGGCGGAAGTGTAAAAATTGAGTTCATTCTGTTTTCTGTCACCTTTACTGCATGGAAAACAGGCAACACGTTCTGCGGTAAGATAAAAACAGATTGTTTTAATGAACATAGATGAAGCAAATATTACATTATTTTCATACAAGGCATTTAAGCTAGCCAGTTATTTGAAGAAAACCTTGAAGATGAAGAAAAATCGTTTTATATTTAATTTATATCACGTCCTTCACCTGTCCAAATCCTGTCACCAACTATTCTTTTGCATGAGAGGTATCCACATCCTCTTTTCTCCTCCAGAAACCATCAAAATAAAAATAGTACAACAGAGGATCTAGACAACAGTTCACACTAGCAAGACAAATAAGTGATGTGAAAGCCGGTCTCCAGCTTTTAATGAGAACAGCCAACGACAAAGTCACAAGTCCTTTAGTTTTCATGATGTTGATTATAAAAAAATCAAGAAAAAGTATTTATATCTTATATGGAGCTGTTGATATTGCTTGTTGTCTCCTAAACTTAAATTAGTTTAAAGCCCTAAAAAGTAACTAAATATGAGTAAATCAAATATGTATGATCATGTACAGACAGGTGACAATAGCAACTTAAAAATGAATCAAATGTTAAGGCCTTCACAAGATCACTGAACACCTGGGAGGTTTCGGTGTTAAAAGGCCAAATGAGGGATTAAATGTTGGAAGCATTGTGTTCATCCCTCCAGTAAGAGTTCACATACTTGGATAATCCCTGACAAGCAGCACTTGTTTTTTTTTTCTTTAATTTATGACTCATCTTTCTTCCTCAGAAATGAAATGTGAAACGTTTCACTGACATTTTGTTGACATATGAAAGAGGAAATGTCAAACATTTCACATCTATGAGACAAAAAAGCGTAATGACAACAGGCAACAGTCTTTAATTGTGTCACATATCATACTGTACATTGAACAACAAAGTGAAACTCTACATTTAACCCCTCCTGAGGGAGCAGTGGGCTCCAACTCTAGATCTTAGCCAGTGCCTTGGTCAAGGGCACTGACATGAGAATCCACCTAATGTACATATTCCCAGGCAAGCACCGGGTGAACCCTACTAGTATATTCATGAACAGAATCACTCCTTTTTCCAGTCTTCAAGCCAACCTGCTGCTGGCTCCAGCTTCATATTTAAAGACATAGTATCTCATATTTCTGCATTAAAATATCATAAAACAGCTAGACTCTTGTTATATATTTTGTTGAAATTTCAAACACAAAGACATCTGCACTTTTGGTCGCCTGTCACTATAACTTCCAGGAGTGAGTCATAGAGATAGAAAGGAAGTTGCAAATGTTACTAAACATAACATGAATAAAACTTTAAATCTTTACCTGTCCTTTAACATTTATCGCCTGAGTCACGTACATAGCTTTTCATCACCAAGCGTGGTTTAACAATGAAGACAACAACTCTAATGATCCAACTTTTGTCTTATGATTTTATTTTTTTATTGAGGGACCTCTAGTGGTAGAAATTACATACTGTGTATTTAACAGAGATACTGTATGATGGTATCGATCTCTCATCTAACTAAAATTAGAGTATTTTCCAAAATGCCAAGCTATTCATATCATCATCATCATCATCATCATCATCATCATCATCATCATCACCATTTCCAATGCATGTTTGCAACATAACTTTCTTGTCAGACCTTCTTATCTGTGCTTCTAAGTGGCGAATTTGTTTCACGCTCATATTTCACACACATCTCATCAGTCTGCAGTTGAAAAAAATAAACCACAAGTGCGTTACAGTGACTGTGCACACATCACGAGACTGATAAATTGCTGGTTGCTCCTACCGTTGTTGCAAGTTATCTATGATCATACATTAATGATGCTGGTCACAAAAACCAATGTTCATCTTGCGGTTTCCAGCACAGTCAGCACTGCAGCGCACATTCGTCTACAGATTGTTTGTTACAGCATATCATTTGTCTGTCCTTACCGCTCAAGCAAAGGTGTTGGTTTGTTACAGCAGATACACAGCTGCATTAGGGTGCCTTGCAGTCTCATCACACAAAACACCCACCACTTCCTTCAAATGAGCGACGTGTGAAGCGTGGTGAAGTTTCTTGTGGTGTTTATTAGTAAACGTGATGTGATCCAAAGCAGAAGTCCGCGGCAGAGGACATGAACACGCAGTTAGGAGGAAACACTGTGACTTGTGAGAAATTAATTAATAAGATTAATTAAATTAAATTAATTAAATTAATTAGTTTTCATTCAGTAATCAATGCACTGTACAGTAAGTACCATATCAGGATGTGAGAGGAGGAGGGGAGATTCCCCTTTAAGGTGTTAGGTTCAAAAAGTCATATGAGGGGCAATGCTCTTTTCCTGAGGTGTTTACAGGAAGGTAGCTATGATGACATTTACATTTCAATAAAACAGTAAATGGTCACTGTCGTGGGAAAGGCATGATCAACCCAAACATCAGGGGGTCATTGTTTTGGGAAGGAGTAATTACCAACCGTCGTAAAAGTATGTGACCCCTACTCTGTTGTATTTAAGTCAGGAACATTTGGAAGACTCCAGAGAACACGTCGGGTCTTCTCTCCATGCAGCATGTATTAAACAGATCTGATTCATCACGCTGAGTCTAAAATTCTTCTGAGAATTAGCAACTCGCTACCTCACAAAGGAGAATTTCCACTACAGGTTTCGCTGCTAAAATTACGGTACAGTCTGACAAATGACACCAAAGCAATTTTTGCACTGTGTACACAGACTGGAAAGCCGTTGCAGAAGAAGGGGCAGGGATTGCTTGATGTGGCAGTGAGGAGCAGGTGTCCGCTCGGGTGTGGAGGTCAGGCAGGAAAGACTGAAGGCATTTGGTGGAGGGGTGGAAAAAGACGACGCCTGGACAGTTCCTTTCATAAACAGCCAACAGAGGAAGTGGAATAGGTCTGAGGCTGAGGGCAGGGACAGAGCGACAGAGAGAAAAATAACCCAACGAGCTACATCTCACCAGCAAATAGGCACTCTGCATGTTTTTAGCCATGCTAGTGGAGTAGTTCTGGTATAGGGAAGGTTGGTAGGTTGGTCAGTTCATCACTTTGGTCTAGAATGAAAACAACATCTCAACGATCATTGACAGCTTCCCATGACGATTTCTTACAGACGTTCGTGTTCAACAGATGAAGAACCCTAATGACTTCAGTGATCCTCTGACTTCTGCTCTAACACCACAAGCAGGTTGACATTTGTTAATCAGTGTGAAATATCTTAACTGTTGGATAGACGGCTATGAAATCTGGTACAGACCATCATGTCCCCCTCAGGATGAATTACAATAATCTTGGTGATCTCTAAATGTTTTATTTAAATATATATTCATTATTAGAACATCTCCCAAACTAATGACATTCCCATCAGCCTCACCTGTACTTTGTGTTCAGTACTGATTAGCACATATTAGCATGCTAACACACTAAGCTAAGATAGTAAACATGGTGAATATTACGCGTGGTAAACATCAGCATGTAAGCATTGTCTTTGAGAGCATGTTAGCATGCTGACTTGTAGTTTGTTTTCTCCCTCAGTGATGTATGAAGGGATACACACAGCACTTGTGACCTGACTTGAAATGACGTGCAACCTCAGTACTTTCAAGAAGTTTCTTTCCAATAAATTAAAACTCCTAGTTCCCAGTTTCACTTGAACACCACAATATACGAACTCTTGCTAAAGCTGCTTCCTGTTCCTCACTTCAACATGTAGCAACTACATTTTCTCAACCAACAGATCAGACGGATCTGACTGGTGAAGAGGTGGGGTTAGTGTGGTTTCTGTCGCAGTGACATTTACTCCCCTGCGCCTCTAGCTTTCTCACAGAAAGCGAACATGCATGCATGTAACTCCACCACGAAAGAAAATGGAGCAGAGCTCGGACAGAACTATACAGCGTACGCTGTGGTGTTTGGATCTGTAATGACCCTGGGTCTGCCTCTCAATGCTGTATCACTGTGGATATTGGTACGCAGCCACGGCCTCAAATCACCGAGTGCTGTCTTCATGGTCAACCTGGCAATCTCAGACCTGCTGCTCGTCATCTCCTTGCCCACAAGGGTCTACTTTTACGCCACGGGCACCTGGCCACTGGGCCAAATGGTGTGCATCTTTGTAACAATGCTCTTTCGCAACAACATTCGCTCCAGCTCCATCTTCATCACCTTCATCTGCGTGGACCGCCTGCTGGCTGTGGTGTATCCTCTGAGGTCACGACATCTTCGAACTTCTTCGAACGCCTCAAAAGCTGTTGCGCTCGTTTGGCTGTTTGTGCTGGTGGTGAACATTCCAGAGAGCGTGAACTTTTCAAGATTTTTGAAAAATGAAAACATAACTCTCTGTTTTGACCTTGGATGTCATCCTAAATCCCTACTGACTTATTTGCTGCCAGTGTTAGTGTTCATCATGCTGGCTGTCAATGTTGTGTGCACCACTCTGGTGTCTTGGACTCTACGCAGCCATCTCACTGACTCTGCAAGGGTCAGCAACAAGGTGAATGTCATGCTGATTTTTGTCATGAACTTGATGATGTTCATTGTGTTTTTCTTGCCTTTGTCATTGGCTGTTCTCATTGAAAGCTGGAGACCGGCTCTCACGTCCTTTACTTGTCTTGCTAGTGTGAACTGCTGTCTAGATCCTCTGTTGTACTACTTTTCTTTTGATGGTTTTTGGAGGAGAAAGGAGGATGTGGATACCTCTCATGCAATAGAATAGTTGGTGACAGGTGGCTTTGATGCTATACAAACAGACTGTGCATAATTTGTGTGCTGTTTTTGGATATGCAGAATGTGAAGGTGAAAAACTGTATATAGCATATTTTATTAGTCAAATTCTCATTTAAAGTAATAACTGTCTCTTTTTATTCAGCATTAAATCTTACAGTATAAGAAAAATCAGTTTTTTTATTCCTTGCATCACATTCTCCGGTTGTACATCCATCCGTCTCATTTTCATGTGCGTGATTTCTCAGGCATATCAGGAGGGTATTTCATGACATCAGGCAAAAAGTCCACTTGAGGTTGGTCTAATTTGGTTGTCAAGGGTCACTGTGAGCTCACCATGTTTTTTTGGCCATAGCTCAAAAATTCATACACAAATTTCTGACAAAATTCCACACAAACGTCTAACAGGATAAAATAATGAGGTAATAACATTTTATATCCAAAAGGTCAAAAGTCAGCTTCACTGTGACATCATAGCGTTCTGGAAAAAACAATTTTCTGGCCATAATTGAACACAATAACTGAGTAACAGATGGGGAGATAATGACCGTATTTCACATTTGGCCAGATTCTGAATTGGTGACACTAAATCAAGGAATTTATTTTTAATAATTTGCCCGTTTGACGTTGCGCTCAATGGATTTACACGCTCATAGACATACAGCAGCAGTCCAACACAAGCTCATTTGATTTGCCGATATTGAGCTTCTGGTGATTGTTGTTTCACAATGTGATGAAACTCTCACTCTAACACTCTGTCAGTCCTCTGTAAAAAAAATAAATAAAATAAAAATAAAAGTCTCTAAGTGAAGACAGCATGTTTCACACTGGACTTAATTCACTGGAATTATATATGTCAATAATGTGGTAACTTCCATTTATTTAAACATTACACTTTTCATTTTACTAAATGTCTTCAAAGTCTCTACCACATATGTGACATGAGTCTGAGCAGTTGGTAGATCTTTTTATTTAGATAGAAGACGTTGGATGATATGAAACAGAGATAAAGATTAAGGCAATCGTCACAGAGTTTCAGTGGTTGTTCTTTTCCAGTGACACAGATGTGATGTTTTGAAACCACGAACAGCAGAACTTTGCATGTAAACATCAATGCATTTAGATCCCCGGGCAACTCTACCTAATCAACAGAATAGATGTTGGCAAGGTGCGCTTCTGCAACTGCAGTTTTCTATTTAATGTTGTGAAAACTCTGTGTTTATGGGTTGGGTTTCAGCAAAAAAGCAGTTGGTCAGGGTTAGGAAGAGATCATGTTTTGGCAAAAAATATCACCACAAACACTGGTGGAAATTGTACCTCGGTCTCCTTTAACCAAACACCTCCTTTAACACCTTTTAAAAATATCCTGTGGTTTCACATTTTACAAAAAGTGTCAAACTGCCGTCACGAGGTTGGCAGCCTTCTCGCCTGTAATTCCACCACCATCCCCTTTACCTCCTGATACGCAAATCTGGTCATAAACATGTAATTCGAATATGATACGGCACATTTTGTAGAAATGTCTGTATTGTACTTGGACACGTACAAATGTGAATCTATCAGTGGTTTGCAGAAATGTTAACTGCTAACATTTTATTGTAGTGTCTAGACTGGGCAACTCTGCAACTTGTATTGAATACACATATCAAAACTTTTCACTGTTGCCATAAATAAACCATAAATGATTGACCTGTGAGATCTGTGGCCTATCGGCTACATGAGATTTAATAGAGAAAACAACACAATGATGGTGAGAAAGGCAGACTGCCAAAAGCAGTGGTATATTGGGAGCTGCTTCAGTCAGTCAGTCAATACAAAGTACTATTACTAATCCACCTACTACTTCCTGACAATTGTGTGAAGATGTGCTACATGAACAGTAAACTTGAAAGGTTGGTTCAAGGTCGCCTTGTTAGTTGTCAGAGATGTAAATCAAAGTAGGTTTACGGGAAAAAAACATGTTCAGTAAACTATTGTGTTTAAATGTGGAGTGAGCTGCCTTACATTACAGCGGTCACACTTGTTGGAGCTAAATATAAATCTTCATCATGGTTAGTATTCTTTTCATTACCATTAAAGGTAACAACCGTGAATTAACATGTTTCAAAAGACACAAAGCTTTCAAGTCTCTACCATCACTCTTCTCCTCAAACCATGCATGCTCAGAAGTATGCTAATATCCCAATCAGGTTTCTGTAAAAACTTAAAGGTACCCCGTGGAGCTTTCTTGTAAACAAACATAAGTAATGTTTACATTGAGCGTTTCTCATTAGAACATATTGTGCTATCCTTCGGGTCCAACAAACAACTGAATGCATGTCCTTCCTCATGAAACATTTCCACAGCTGTTTTAAAAAAAAAAAATAAGTGTGCATTGTTAACATTGATGTTTGGCGTGCAAACTGTCTCAGTCTTCACTTCCTTTGCTGGCCACATTTGTGTGTTACCACCAGCTCAACATTATAACATGAATCAGAATGAATTACTCATGTGCTTCCTCATACACAGGTCATTCATCCCAAATACACTACCACTACATTTCAAATCATGATGCTTCCAGTTAGAATGTTTCACTGTAAATTCTGACACGAGTATGAAATTCAAACCTAGAAAATGTATGTTTAATTTGAAATTTCATCAAAGGTGCGCTATTCAACCTTTTCAGTCCATCCTCATCAGAAAAACGACCATAGAGGTTGACATTGAAAGCAGCTTATTATGACGTTTGTTGTGCGTGTTGAACTTTTTTAAAAATACAATGTTGGTATGTAGTCATATATTCTTGCACTGTAGGACTTCTAGATGGGCAATGCTTACAAGCCTGTTTCACTCTAATGTTAACAAATACAAATGTCAACATGTCTTTGAAGCACATCTAAAGCTCATGTTAGCTCTTGCAAACTGCCATTCGATGTATCGAGAGCTGTTTCTCTTTTTACAATAATTTAATGATACAAGATTAGTCGATTCTCAAAGGCACTTGATGCAGACAGCAATTTTCAAATTAATCATAAGTCTATTCCGAATATTACTTTTTGTTCTTGACACACTGGTCATGAATTTTCACGTGCTATCATTATGCCTTTATATATACAGGAGGTTGCATTAAAAAAAAAAGCTTATGGTAAACTTTAAGTTTAGGGATAAGACATAATCCTCCTCAGCTTTCCTTTTCATTGCTTTTAACATCATTTGGCACTGCGTCATGTGTCTTTGGCAATAAATCCTGTGATGCAGCGGAGGCTTTTGTGCTTTTTGTCAGCGTCTCAGTTCGGGAGCCAGCAGCACTCAAGTCCTATAAGCTTTGCCAAATGGAGGGGCATCTGTATACGCCTGCAGGAAATTGATCCAAAAAGGATCTAGATTTGAAAGAATCCAGATGTAATGTCTGGAATTAAACTCTGGGGATTTGCTGTTGACTATGAGGACACTCTACATCAGGTAAGCCCTGCACTTCATGGAAACAACAGCTTGCTAAAATTTGCCCTCAATATCCGCCCCACACATTATCTTTTTTTCTTTTCTTGCTTCTTAACTGGGCCACTGATGGAAATACAAGAAACCACAGAAACCACAGGTACATAGCTCTGTTCCCCTGCAACACATTTGATGCTCAAGTTAACACTTCACCCAGTATTAAATGTGGTTTGCACTTTCGGTCTAAAACACGTCAGTTACAATTCAAATTAAAGTTGTTCATATGTATTAAATGTAGTGCCTTCTAAATAAAGCCAGGTCATCTACAGAGCTGCTGCTGCCCTGATCTTACTCTATCATGACCCTTTTTAAATTGGAGACCTGCATGGAGGCGGTTTCCTCCCTCGAGCAGCTCCATATATGTTTAATGTGACCTTTACCTGTGCCCTCTACCGGGGGAAGCTGAATGCTGAGAGGCTGGACGGGAAAAACAACTCCTACTTTATACAGCCTCACCTTTGTGTGGATTTTTAGCCATAATACACAACAGAACTGCGGTCCCAGTTTGTTCAATCTCGTCCGTACTCTGCCGAGGCCATGAAGTCAAATTAATTTTACCTGCTATTTTACCCCAGCATCCAAACAGCCTATATGTATGACAGCCTTTATTCAGCATGGAGCAGATTGTTTTTCTATGTGGTTGAAATTGGCTGGATTTGTGTTTGAGGTTTAGAACAGAGCTGTGGACGCACAGGCTTTTCAGTCGTGTGTGTTCAGATTTGATTTGTATGTTTCTCAATGAACTTTTATTGATATGTGTGTTTGTGTTTTCCTTGTGTATCAAGGCCAAGCTCATGTTTGTTTCGAGCTCTCCGTCTGTAAGTGGCTGATATCCCAGATCTGGAGGGACGGGAGGCTCTGACTGTGGTACGAATGTATCTGCTAAGGCTGGTCACAGTCAGTCAAACGGGTAAGGTAAGGTAAGGTAAAAGGAAAAAACAGGAAACGCGCACACACACACACATACACACACACGTGCGCACGCATACACACACACACATATTATCTCTATGTCTCTGTTTCTGTCTCTATCTATTTCCTCCTTTCCATAGCACACACAAAACATTCACATAAGTACACTACAAAAAAAAAAAAAAAAAGCCTAAGCAGGTACATTCAGGTCTGCAAGCATCGCTGCCAAGACCCACAAACAAGCCTGTTGTGCCGCAGCCAAGTCTGCCTTGGACCAGAGGAGGATTGCTATTCAAAGGCAGCAGCAGCTTTGGTGACTGTGGAGAGTCAGGCAGTACAAAGAGCCAAAAACAGAGCAATGAGAAAAAAGGGACGGACAAAAACAAAATGCTGAGCTGCTGAATGGACCGAGGAGACACCAAAGAGCAGAGGAACAGTCGTGCAGCATCTGAAGCCTTGAGAGAACCAAGAGATCATTTGAACTGACGGAAATGTACAGGAAGCACGTCAGTTTAACTTCAGCTCAAACAAAGTGCAACATTTTTTCAAAATGACACGAGGGCTCAGTAACAATTCATATTAAAGCAGCATTCATACAGAGTTGAATCCCAAATCACTGGACTGCAGTTTGTTTTACTGGTTATCCAAAAGGGAAAAGGCATGAATAAAAAAGCATTTTCAGTTCAAACTGCATCATGTGATTTGGTTCAAACTTTTCTTGACACAGTACCACCTTCACAGACATACTGTATAATTACAACCTTCAACTCTGTGAGAGCAGTTAATCTGAAAACGAGCAGAGGCAATAGGAAAAGCTCATACAGATGATGTCACAGGCCTCAACTACATGTAAAAAAATATTTTTAAAAATTGTTTTGAGCTGATACCATGACCATAATCATATTCCCCTGTAATGAAAGTAGAGCCTGACCGATACTGGATATTGGATAAAAATCTAATATCGTTATATTATTATTAATAATAATAATTTTTACAATGATCCCTCTTATTTGACTATTAAACAAGGATACAAGTATAGTAACAGAGTGATGATATAATAAACTCCCAGATAATTTCACTGGGAATTTTATAACCATAAATCACCCCTAGCATCTTTTTCTCCATCGTCTTCTTTAAAATGGCACATATTGGACAACGTACATGTATATGCCGATACGATACCTGTAATCAGCCCATACAGGCAGAGTATAACGGACAACTGATATATCGGTCAGCCTCTTCATGAAAAAGCTGTTTGTGGCTGCTAGAAGCAGGTAGGACAAGAACACATATTCACTTTCAGGAACAGTATATCATTTTGTATTTAGCTAGCTTAGCATAAAGACTGCAAACAGGGAGAAAATGCTTGCTGGGGTCTGTCTGAATAAGTGTATTCTCATAAAAATTGAAATGTTCCTTTAATGGAACAAACCAATGTGTTTGGAAGTTTTAGATTATTAAATACAAAGCACTGATACTTTATTTCTACAGTATGTTGATTCTAAGTACAGTACTTTGAATATTTTCACAACATGCTATGAAGTCTTACATTTTTCACAGTTTCATGGCTCCATTGGTTTCCATTCATTTCCATGCAGTATAGAAATCAACCAGACCCTTAAAACTTGCTTAGGTTTTATAATTCTACTGACAACCTTTTTACATTTCTAACTACTTATTAATAATGTTGATGTAAATGCAGATTAAGTGCTGACTAATGACTTCCTAATAAATCTGCATTGCATTGTCTCATAACATTTGTGTAACTGAGGTGCAAACCAAACCTTCAGGAGGAATAATCACCCAGAGTCAGTCAGATTGTGCTCTGGTCCAAAGCTGTTGTACCGATGGGAGGAGTGCTCAGAGATTACTTTCAAACTTTTGGTTTTACTGTTACAGTGACCTGCGGAGGTGCACTGTCAGGTGTTTATGTTCTGTAATGTTGACTGCCGACAAGAGGGGAAATGTACCTCACTTCATGAACGTGACATTACAGAGAAGAAAGGGGAAAAGAATAGAGAACTGGAGTCTCTGGTGAGTGCTGAGTTTAGTGGTTGACCTAAATGTGAACACACAGATACACACACCCTTGGCATGTTGTTGCTTGCTCATTTCTGGCTAATGGACGGTAAAATAATCTGGCTGTTTGGAGCAGATAACAGTCCTGCAAGTGACGTGAATCAACACAAATGATCCCACGTGGTGGTGAACAAACCTTTGACAGCCACCGTTCTTGATAAAAATCTGACGTGTTCACGGATGAGATAATGTTTGAGTTTCATTCACTTCCTTCCTCACTCTCTGACTTTTTCCCGTAAGTTATAGCAACATGCACGGAATGAAACACACCGTTACCTTGAGCAAACTTGGGGATTTCTCTGGGTTTGATCATTGTTGGAAACATTTGGGATAGTGATAATAACGGTCCAGTTGTTTTTAGACATTTTGATGCAGAATACTTAGATACTATATCTTTATGCTTTATGCTTTGGAGACCATTTCTTAGTAATGTAACACATGATTTGTAATAAATCTGCAAACTCACTATGTACTTCTAAAGTTAAAATGAAAAAGACAAGAAGCAAAGTGAAAAAACAGATTAGGTAAAGTCAAATAGATATAAAAATAACGCAAAGTTATGAAAAGTGAATTGTGATTGTCTGACTGGAGAGGAGCTAATATTTACTCTCATAGTTTAAAGTAATGGGATTGAGAGATGCGTGAGGCTTCGAGCAGATGACAACTTCTGGCCCAGTTCCTGCCACTGAGGCGAGGCAAAACAGGGCCAGAAGGCACTCTCACAGCTTCAGACCCCTGCATGATGTAAGCGGCTTCAAAGAGGCGCCACCGACACTTCCTCAGAAAGAGCCGGGGGGAAACGCCGGGGGGATGATGGTCTATCTCTTTGCCTTTCTCTACCTCCTCTCATCCCTCCCTTCTCCTGCCTCCCCTCCCCGTCCTCCCCGTCCTTCTCCAGCCCGAGCCAGCTGTCAGTGGGAGTATGCGGAGGCGCTGCACTCTGTCACACGTACTAACTGGAGAGTGAGGGCGGAGAGGGGTGGATAGAGAGATCTGAATTTGGTGTCAGTAGAGTGATTAGGCCATGTACAGAGCTGAGGAGGAGGTGGAGGCAGCAGGAGAAACAAAGGGAGGGTGCAGGTGGAGATATGGGATGAAAGATGGGACAAATAGAAACATGGGAGAGTGGTTACTCCAGACAAAATGACCTCTCAGCTGAGGGACGGATAAGAGATGGGAGACGGCGATGGGTGATTGCTCTGAGTCACAAGATGGAGGATGAGGAGCTGTCTCGTGTTCAGGAAAGAGAATGACAGGAACAGCAGCAGGGAGCCATCTGGCTTTGACCTGCTCTGCAATCTCAAGTTTAAACGTATTCATCGGAAGGCGAAAGATTTTATTTTATGTAAATGCCTACACACATTCCCCATGAGCTAATGTTTATACATTCAGGTGGGCCTTGGTATAAGAAGAAATGCTGGCATACAGCGTGCAGCCTCTCTGTGATTATATACCAAATACCAGCACAATGGACCATTGGTTTCAGCAATGAAGAAGATGGCTTTTCTATTCTCTCCATGTGTTCAGCAAATGATCAAATTAAGATGCATGAGTGTGCTTTTCTATCTGTCACACTTGCTGTGCACAGAGGGATCTCCACCCAGACCTGCTCCGCTGGAAAAAAAAAAAGAAAAAAAAAATGTCTCTGTGCAGCAGCGTTCTTGTGTTCTCTGGCTGAAAGATAAATGAGGGGAGTGGATGTCTCTGTATAACATAGTGCTGCATTCAAACTGTACAGTGTAAACATGAACAATACATTGTGTTTGGTATTGGGTATTGTGAAAGGATTGCATAGACCTTGTGTCTGAATACACGCTTGACCATTCATAAACTTGCATTATGAATCATACAGTATTCTGTGCTGCATCATAAATCTCTGCAATGTGCCTGAAATATCACAAACTTTAGGTTATGGCAGACTGTACGCTCAGTGACAAAAGCTTCTATATGCTTCTATATGTGAAATGTCACCCAGGTGCACTGAGGGCGACTCATTAGCACCACGGCGCTCTGCAGCGGTGTATCATAAATGGATGTGGAATGAGCCCAGGGCAGCCTCCAGATTTTGCTCAAAGAACAAAAATCGATACGAAACAAAACTATTACACCTACTTCATTACAGCGCGATGAATTTATACTCAAACTTTCTCCGTGAGGTTGATCTAATTTCATCCCCGCAGGCCGTTGTGATTGCCGATGCTGTTTTGTGAGCACACAAGGCGTGATGTGACGTTTTTAGATTGTCAATACTTTGGACAACCTTAAAGCGTCCTTGTGACTCGGCACAGAGAACAGACTTCTCTGCAGGCAGCGGGGCTTTGAAAAAAAAAGAAGGTGTTATTTAAATCCTTTTTGGTGCTTTACTCGTTCTCTGAGGGGCTGCCTCTGACAGCTCTCACAACACATTATATATTTATTACATTACACTGCAGTCGTCAATTTTAAACCAATATCCTCCTCATCTTCTTATTGTTTCCATCATCATTTAGCAGCCTACACAGCAAATGGCCGCCGGTAATGTATATCACTAATATCTCCCAAAAGTGAAATACTTACAGGAGACAAATAGAACCGCACATTAAACTACTCAGCCAGGTTAGATTGCCTGAAACACACAGCACGAGAGAAACTTTTTGTTTTTTTTCTCCCCTCTGGACTCGGAGCAGACAGACGGACACAGTGTGATATCACATTAGCATTATAGCTCGCAATTCACTATTCCCAGGGTGGTTGATACGGTAGCCTAGTGGGTATAATGTGTGTCAATAATGAAAAAACATCACAGACCTGGAGAGCAGGAAACTGAATTTGAACAAAATTGGCCATTTGCAGCAGGTTGTAATTTGGAAAATAGCCTTGATGAAAAAATGAAAGTATTTTGCCTGACGCTGCCCGGTCACTGATATGAAAAGTCATATTAAACTCAGAAAACAACCCGCTCCGCCGAGCTCCCAGATGACTTGCCTTGCTAGATTAAGATTAGTTATTTCACCCACATATTTTCTGTTATCCAGATTTGTTTTCATTGATTAATGACTTCAATTTGGAGAAGATCTGTGGCTCTGCTGTAAAGCCTTGAAGAATACATTTGCTCACTCTGTGCATCTTTAAATGTTCTTAAGAAATGGAGAATGTTTGATATAATAGGATATTTCAATAAACCTATTGCTTTTGATACATGTTGATATTAAAGGATAAGTTCATCCACAAGTAAAAATTCAGTCATCTACTCAGCCTCATGCTGATGGACAGTTGGGTGAAGTTTCAAAGTCCACAAAACTTTTCAGGAGCTTTACAGTTGCTGCCGGCTGGTTGCAGCCTCCTGAACAACTGAAGTAGATGGGGACTTGTTTTAAAACAGAAAAAAACAACTGAACAAAAAGAAGCTCCATACAGCTTGTCCAATCTAATCCAAGTCTCGAAATCCTCTAGATCCCAAATTGATTTGAAAAGACATTATTTACTGTACACCCTCTTTAAAGCTGAACTCTGTGTGCTGGATCTACTTCAGATGTTTAGGAGAATACCAAAACTCTGTTTTGCTGTGAAGCTCAAGAAATGTTCTCTGGACTACGAGGCTTCACCTGACTCCATCGACATGAAGGTGAGTGAATTTTCATTTTTGGGTGAACTTATCCTTCAGTGTGATATTATAGTGAGAACTAATATATAGTCACATTTAAATACACCTCATGCGTCTGAGGTCCCCTGAGGGTCTCAACACCTCGGCGTGAGAACCAATGCTTTGGTTTCACTGTCACCTCTTTGAACACACGCTCAGGAAAAGCCTTTTCGTCGGCTACACACCACTTAGGTCATTTCCCAGTGAAAAGAAGACCACATTTAATTTCATCACTGGATGGTGTGGATTCAAATCTGTTGCATTGTCATCTGTTTGTATTACTTTTTTCCCTCTCCCTATAGATAACACTGGCAATATTTTCTCTGCCTCCCAGAATAATCCTTAAACAGCAGAGATGGTCCGAGAGAAAAGTTCCTTTGAGATAGGCTACTCAGGAAAATTGAAAAAGTTATTATTAATCCTACTGCCGGGCACCATCTGAAAAAAATAAATAATGCACGCACGCACATACATACACACTCACACAGGCATGCCAACACACACCCACACACACACCTTACAGACAAACTGAAAGAATGAAATGAGGATTTTTTTTCCTTCCTGTGTAGCACGACAAACAGAGAGGCTCTCTCTGGCAAAATGAGCCATGTCACTTGGATATTTTTAAATCTGTTGCTTATTTCAGAAAGAAATGAGATTATGTGACATTTAAGCAGCGGTTTTGAATGCTTTCTCTACGATAAGAAAAATACTGAGATGAATGTCTCGCCATCATCTTAAAGTCTTTCTATATCTTAAACCCTTTCCTTCTTCTTGAAGCTTAATGTCCTTATGCTAAAGTGAAATCCTTCAGTCCAGAAATATCTCTGTTGGTAAGCAGAAACAACAATTTCAGAAATGTTGTTTTTTTGGGGGGGGAACTAAAAAAAGAAAGTGAATTTAAAATTCAAAAAACAGAAGGTGCAGACTTGTGCCAAGACTGGCCTACATTAGACTGATAATTCTATCTCTGCTGTAGCCTGCCTGACAAATTAAACCTTATTTATAGTGAGCATATTATAGCAGGTCTGTGAGTTTATGATAATAACAATAATTCCTGCATTATAATCATAGCCTGCTATATGCACGTGCTCTTGAGTGAGTTTATAATGCATTAATTAATTGTTAATGCATGACATCGTAGTGTTGTCTGTATGGATTTAATGGGTCTATGTCAGGACTTTGTTATCTAAGTCTATTAAAAGAAGACAGTTGTTTTCATTATGGATCCCTCCTCAGACTCATGTGAGTTGGAGTGGGCTGGGATGCTCCAGAGATAGGAGATGGGAGGAGGAGAGAGGGGAGGGCGTGTGTGTGTGTGAAAGAGAGAGAGAGAGGGAGAGAGAGATGGGTGGAGGAGAGAGAAAGAGAGAGAGAGTGAAAAAAAGCGCCTGGATCCATCGCTCTCCTCCCTGTGACGTCGCTCGGTCTGGTCCCGGGGTGCGCTGCTCTCCGGTCCCGTCTCAGCAGAAACCACTTTAGTTGCTGCCTCGACCGTCCACGAGCCCTGCGGTGCGACGCGCGCGGTTACGGTGCGGCGAGGTGCTTTTTGCGGGCACCCGGTGTCCTTCTTCCACTCCACGCTGCCCGTCTTGTCCCACATATCAGTGAACTGTTCGCGCACTCTGCCTGAAGAGAGAAGGGGAGAGAACCTGAGGCGTTGAATAAGAGGGAGAGGGCGGACAGGAGAAGGAGACAGAGATAGGAAAAAGAGGACAGAAAGAAAGAAAAGAGAGAAAGAGAAGAGAACAGAAGAGAAGAGAAGAGAAGAGGAAAGAGGTCGCCGTAGTCCCCTCTTCTTCCCGGGGCTGAATCTCCACCGAGAAGATGCTGAGAATAGCCGGCGTGTTGGCTGTAGTGGCTCTGGGGTTGAGCGCCGCTCGCACCAAAGGTACGGTAGGTGAAGGGCAACTCACTTGCTCTGTGTGGTGCGCATCTGCGAGTGCGCTGTGGCTTTATTATAGGTGAATACAGCCGGAGATGAAGAGAAAATGCCCATCTGCGTTGGTGCTGATTACAGTCTGTATGTTTGATGCTCTGTCCTGAAATGAAATGATTATTTCCTACTATTTCCCTGCTTTGGACTTGTGGAGGCTGAGCACTTGATAATTACTGTACAACTGCACTGCCCCTGATAGCACTTGAGGGTGTTTGTTCCACCTCCTGTGGCATCCCTACAGTGCTTCTATAGAGTGTTTTCATGGTGCTCAACACTGAGCTAACCATGACCTTGTTGTAGCCTGTTTTTTGGGTTAATCTCATGTGGCATCACTATAATATTGACTCAGGGACTTGCAGCGTTGTGATTAAATACCCTTCTCTCATATTCCAATATAGTATTTCTGTATGGGGCCGGACGTTCTGTTATATTGTTGGATTTTATGAGACTGTGGATATTTCCTGTTAAGGTTTGTTTGATAGGTAACGTTGGTAGGAGCAAATCGGAGCAGATAATCTGTGAAGTTTTGTGTCGAAATCTGCAAAGAAGTAGCATATGGGGTCCTGTAGTGCCTTTCAGCCAGTTTGAAGTTGAAAGTGGGCAGTGTATCATTAAAACGGTGGTGTTATCAGTGCACATGTGGTGCATAATTAGCTCATTGTGGACTTGAACAGAACTCCCACGTTCAATTCACACACTCTCCTCTGGACAGGGATGAACAGATCTGAAAGCACGAGAGAATCAATCTCAGAGCCGAAACATAAATAATAGTGCAGATGGTCGTATCGTTAAGAAAGAAATCTGTAAATACTGTGATGAACATGAATGCTGGCAGCATGACAGCAGCCAGATTTATCTCACAGGGATGTGAGGGTATTTTCAGGTTCATCTGTTAGCAGCAGCTTTTGCAAATTGACCCAAACTTTGATAAATCCATCTGAAATCATAATCTGTATAATATGCATATGTAAACTGAGCTTTGGTGGGATTTACCAGCACACTAATTTAATTCACAGCTGCAATTAGGCCATTAAAATTCCAAAAACAAGCAAGAAATAATCCCCAAAGGCACAGATATATGATAATGACATCCAGATGTCATAAATGTGTGCATGCTGCAGTTTTGCATCATAGCTGAGCTAATTTTAGGTCTACCAGTATCCCCACTGCAGCGGGACCGCTCAATCCTCCAGTGAGCTTGGCATGTGCCGTAGGTAAGCGGGTAAATGCGGCAACAGGTTTGTGCTAATCAACTCCCTGTAGACAGAGTCTGGCTTTTACACAGTGAAATAACAAGGTGACACCTGTCAGTTTCGTCTGGGAGCCGAGAGAACACCCAAAGTGCGATAAGCTGTTTATCCTGCTTGCCTCCTGACACAAGAAAGAGCCTCCATGCTGGTTGGCTGGCTGGCTGCTGCTGCAATCTTAGCCGTGTGTGTGTGTGGAAGGAAAACATATGCTAATAGACCTGCTCCAGGACCTGACCTGGCCCGAGGTCAAGCTTTTGCCTCATATGCACTTTCATTTAAATAGGATTTACTTGCCAGCGACAATGTGATGACTATCGTGTGCTGTGCTGTGCTGTGCGTGTTCATGCAGAAACTGTTTAATTACCTGTTCGGGATTCATGTATTAAGCTGTGTTTCATATATGTAATGCAGCAGGAAATAACAGGGTAGATGCGCTGTAAGGAAGGAGTTATCATTCTCCTAGTATCCAGAGCTCGGCTGTGAAGTAAACAAATTACTTCCAAGTCAGTTGGGGCTGAAAAAGCGAGCACACCATGGATCTAATTGATTCCCTAGGGCCACTGTACAGTGAGTAAACCCAGGAGAGAATAAAAGTCTATTGTCTCGAGGATCTGTTGCTACACACTGACCCTCGCTGCCTTCCCCATTTCCTGTCACAGTTGGCAGGAAGCATACCAAGCAACAAACCTAAATCATCTCACATTTCTCACCCCTGAATCCGTCTCTCCCGTTCGTTTTTTTTGGAAATGACAACTAAAATAGTGCATTCGTGTCAAGTGTTGCAAAAGATCCGCCTCCGTAGCGCCAATGTGCGAACCTGTTTTCCAGATAACTTTGAAGCGCCGCTGCTCCTGTCATTTTGTGTTTAGCCGCCGTTTCATTCCAGGAAAAGCGTGGACGTGCAACTTCCTTTAATCACCGTTACCCTCCAGTCATCCATTCAGCTTGTGTGTCTCTAAATGTGTGTGGATCCACTTAGTATGTGTTTCAGAGTTGTCAGTAATCAGAGCTTGAAGCACCAACATTCCTGCGTCTGTTTGTGTAGGTGTGTGTGTGTGTGTGTGTGTGTGTGTGTGTGTGTGTGTGCGTGGGTTTTTGCCCGTGCACGCGCAGGGAGAGTGATAGAGTGCAGCCAACATGTTGACAGCCGCCAAGTATGCAAAAATGGGCAAGGAGGTGATGTCGTTTACAAAGGAATTATTGCATTCGCAGATACATGCTGTGGCTCAAACGATTTCCCCAGGACCGACCGTGTCGCTGCTCGACAGGGAGAATCTTCTGGCAGCGAAGCAGAAAGAGCTATAGAGTTTTTTGCCAGTGCTGCCCGGAGCCCCGCTTTTGTGTAATTCCGAGCAATATGAACTCTGAATTTAGATAGCTCATTACCAGCACAGTATATTTTAATTCAGCTACCCACTGTGCGACTCTTTGTTGGTCGAACCTTTTTGCTGCTTTATTATGTCCAGATAAACACACTGTACATTTTATTTTCTCTGTCAGTAAACATACGAACACTTAGAATGTTACATTCAGCCTTTTGGTAACAAGCTTGAGGCGGTGGCTGTGGTGTGAAGCCTGCTTGTGAAGTTGCAGGATTAATTGACAGGGGTCCTGTAATTTATGGTTTTCTATATAGGGCTTCTGTATGTGTGTCAGGATGTGTAAGCCGGGGCTTTTGTGTGTGCGTCCAAGGGATAAAGAAAGCCAAGAGGATAGTCATTTGAGGATCCCATTAGCAAATAAAAAAGCGGGGTGACAAAAAAAAAAAATGGAGGCAGATTTATGTCCCCCCTTCGGAGAAAGGAAGTGCATTATGAGAGCACTCTATAAATCGTCCGACCAGCGTGTGACACAGGATGCCGCACAGATCCTGCCCGGCCTTGCAGCAGCCAGGGGAAGCAGGGCTCAGTGACATGGAGGAACACAGATTTGTATTTATTTCTTTATTTTTTTACACAACACTTGCTTTGTCCTCCGTTTTCAAAGCTTCACTGATCTCTGTACAGCCCCACACCATTTGAGAAGTAGGAGGGCTTAGTGGCTGCGGCCGTGGAGGGGCGCCAGGCAACTGATCCCAGTGCAGTCCTGCAGCCACCAGAGACAAAAGATGGAGTCAGGGTGGATAAGACTAAGCTACCGTCGTCAAAGAAGGAGGAGAAGCAGGGTTCTTGTGATGCTGTGATTAATGACACGAGCCTTGTGACTTTCACACTGCTCCTTCCAGCATCTTGATCTTTAACTTTTGAGTGAGGAAATGCTGTTTTTATTGTTAAAGAAAAAAACAAGCCTTTCCTTTCCGCCTCAATGTTAAGTATGGGATGTTGAGGAGTTACTGTTGTGTGGGTGTTTGTTGCCGCCTTGTAAACATACAGAGAGAATCACAAATAAAGAGGAAGTTTTGTCCCTGAAAGCTATTATCGGATCTTAGCGCAGAGTGCTTTTCTAAGGTATTCCACCATGGCCTATGCACTTACATCTTCCTCCATCTTGACTCTATATACAGTATCTGGCTCTTTTTGTTCCCTCTACCTCAAGTATTTTTGTCTCTTCCAACTCTATTGTCTTTTCAGATGTGGAAGAAGAGGGGAGGAGGGGGGTTTAGGAGTAGAGTCACAGTGTGTGTGAGCATGTAGTTCAGTAGCTGAGTGAACTGGGAGCACCGCGCAGTGAGTGGGTGTCTCATTTTTCTCTTCCTTTTTTTTCTTTGTGTCTTTGGGTGGTCACGGCTGACCATACTTGGCAGCAGATATTCAGACATCCAAGGCCCATTGATTTGTGCTACAAAGTGTGTGTGTGAGAGAGAGAGAAGGAGAAAGGAGAGAGAGGACTTGATCAGAGACAAGGCCAGAGCGGGTTCTGTAGAATTAAGTTTGAATCCCCAGGGTCTTTTAGAGCTGTGATCGGAGAGAGAGGAATTGTAAGGAAATGAATAAAAAAATAAATAAAAGGAAGGTAAGAAAAAGTAAATTACCAGACTGAATAAGGAAATAAATAGACAGATTAGGGGAAAAGGAAAGACATGAAGTTAAAAGTTCATTCTTGCATTGAGTAACTGTTCTGATCTCCATCAGTAGATGGAGTTTACTCAGTTGTAGATGTTCAAATGTCAAGTGTTAGCTTACAACTGAGACAAGATGTGTTAGCAAACTGTTTTTCACTAGTTGACTGGAACTAGCCTATGCATGGATACTTTGATGACAAGTGGAAGTGACTTGATAATAATAAGTTCTGGTGTAACAAGAGCACATGTATAGAACATGCATTAAGTTGGTGAAATTTAATGTTTTGTATGATCATATCTAAATAACATTAATCACTACATTTCAGCTATACCGGATCAAATAAGGCTGAAGCAGAAAAAAAAAGAAACATGAATGTATTGAATTGATCACAGGGACTCTTGATAGGATATTAATTCAACGTTTCCATTCACGCTTTAGCGAGCCTACTTTTGTTGGAACAGTGGCCACAAGGTCACAAGGGGCAAATAGTTGATAATGGTATTGCCAATATTTAGTATAAGAAGAGCAGACTAGAGCCATTATGGTGGTGAAATAATATTTTTTTTTTACTTAACCACATCTATCTTAAGGTAGCTAACATTAGATTACACTTGCCATCATAAGCTACTGGTCGTATCAGTCTGAATAAGGCTGTAGCTCCAAAAACCTGTTGTATATTCATTTGAAAAGCATGAATGTGCTAAGCTACTTGACCCAAACAATATACCATATGTAAGTTTGAACATCTGAATCCAAAACCATGGCCATTAATCTTCTGGTTGTCACGCTGGAGCGGAGAGGGTTGACCCAAATGCAGTATACGGCAAGCAGGAAGATCAATAGATGAAAGTTTACTCAGAATGCGGCACACAAGGAACAAGCAAATAGGAAGAAATTTCATGGAAACACAACAGCAGGCTCAGGGGAACTCTACAGATGACTCAACAAAAACTGAACTGAAGCCTGGTCTTAAATACAAACTAAATTAACGAGGGGATGGAGTGCAGGCGGCGAGAGGTGGAGAAACACAGGTGAGAGTTATAATTGGAAAAACACTGGGACCAGGACTGGGCTAATTAGATGGATACAAGGCAGGTGTAGAGGAAAAATCAGGCTAGTGAGGAGCACAAGAAAACAGGCGGGGGAACAGACGCCACAAAAAACCTAAAGAACACATGGAACACACGTACAATGAAACTACAAATGACAGGACCATGACACTGGCTTAACAGCCTCAACTCTTCTGGTTTTAAGCTTCCTATCAGATCCTGGAACTCACTACTGATATAAGACATTAAGAAAGTGATACAAATCAACCCGAGGTGTTGGGCAATACATTAAAAATTCCCAACTAGCCACTGTCAGTCCAACAACTAGCAAGTAGCTGCCTGCAGTATGATAGATCGTAACCTTGTTATTAATTTGTGTGATTTTTAAGGACGGATATTTCTTCTGTATGAATACATATCCCAGCCTGCTCAACAGAAACTATGTTAGTGCTGGTAGGATGTGGCTAAAGCTATCTGGAGCATCTGTGAAATCTAATGTGATGCTAACAGAGAGAAGCTGCTATAACACACGGACACGTCTCTCTAGAAGAGATGACCTGTCTGCAACAGTGGAACAATCAACACAAGCCATTGTAACAGGGGCTATTGAGCTTGAAAAAATGGCATCACATCCCAAAAAAAACAACCAGTGATGGACTCGGCAAATCACCGATAGCCAATATATCTGCCCAGTCACCCAGCCCTGGTGTTAGATGGGATTAAATTGGGTTTGGGGTTGAAATTGCATTGTCTAACTGCAGTGGATGAAAATCAAAGCAGGTTATTTTCTAGAAATCATGATCTTCTGAAAATGCCTGTTTATGTGCAAGTATGTGTGTGCATGTCATCGTGTAGTGCTGCACTTAGTCCCTACTGCTTCAAGATAATCAAATTTGTTCCGTCATCATGCTCCTTTGGTGATTTGCTCTCATGGCCTATAGTACATGGAAATGCATACACACGCACACACACACACACACACACACACACACACACACACACACACACACATAAGAGCTCTTCAGGTTTTTTAAAGGACTCCACTTCAGTCCTCCTCTCATCCATTTGCTCCTGTTTCCCTCCAATCACTTACCACCAGTCCAATCTAACCAGTGGACTTCTATTTTTCAATGCTGGGTGATGACACATACGTGAGACACACACACCTACACACACACACACACACACACACACACTGATGAGTAGCAAAGGGTTACACAGACAGATAGTGGCTGACCTGTCCCTCTCCACCAGCTGGGTCTGTCTGACCTCAGAGGAAATGATCAGATGGAGAAGATGGAGGGAGTTAGAGGACGAGTGAGAGGAGAGAGGGTCAGAGAGAAAGCTGCAGATCTTTGTCTCTGTGACTCATAAATCTTCACACTTGACAGGTGGAGCACTCCGAGTTGAGTGCAGACTTTTATAATGGACATGCAGACAGAGCAGGAGTGGCTGAGTACAGACAGCTCTGTGCTTTTGGTGTTGATTTGTCTCTGTATTGTTAAAACTGTCTGTTTCCTGTTGGCAACAAAAATAATCATACATCCATCCATAGTTTACTTATACATTCTCATCTTATACAGGTTTTTTAAAACGATGGTTTGGGAGCTGGAACCTATCCCAGAACCAGCAGCTACATTTATTTTGTGATTTAGCTGCAATAAAATTTATATTTGATCAGCCCTGACAAATCTCAATTCCGACTTAATTTGCAAACTAAACGATTTTGTTGCATACACTATGCCTACCTGGAAATTATCCCACTATGCACTGAGCCAAACATTGGCCTGCTTGTATATTAAACAGTTCAAGGAACATACATTTTGGCAACCATTGGGACTAATTATTGGCACACTAAGAAATCATGTTTATGCTTTGTCTATATTATGGATTAAACCAACTCATGTGTTCATTAGTGAGCTTTACAGGTGCTGGTAGTCAGATTTTGTGACCTTTGGAAAGAGCCAGGCTAGTGGTATTTGACTGCCGGCTCCAGCTACGTATCCACTATAAAGACATGAGAGTGTCTTCTCAAGCCCAAAAGCAATTGCGTGTATTTTCCAAAATGTTGAACTTTGCCTTTATGAACTATGTGGATGCCAGTGAAACCTGTGGGCTGTTTTTCTTACGCTTGCCTGATGACAAGGGATCAACCGGTATGTTTTTTCCAGAGCCGATACATTTACTGATGATTAGTAGTCAAGGAGAACAATAACTGATATTTGGAAACGATCTACATTTTCAGTAAAAAGGAAAATCTTTGTGTCAAATTTGGCATAACCAGTGATGGAATGTGACCAACTACAGTTTACTCAGGCACTTAAGTACAATTTTGAGGTAATATACTTGAGTACTTCCATTTCCTACCACTTTATACTTCCACTCCACTACATTTATTTAATAACTAGTTACTAGTTGCTTTGCAGATTCAGACTATTCAGTGTTGATTGGATATCACTTGTGACGACAGTGTTATGGATGGGACATTGAGTGAGACCAGAGTCGTGACTACAGACAGATCATAGCCGAAGTAGCGCATATTAAATTAATTTATTTTATCTGCAGTTGGACACAAAAAACACAGATACACATAATCAGAAAAATTCTGAATATTAACCCTGATCAACCAACTGGTCTATGCCTATATTGCTCACAATGCTGTATGTTTGTTTACAGTGTAAGGCGGTTTCACTGCTGTGGGCAGCTCCATATAGATGTTTGCCCAGCATGAGCATTAGTTGTTATTTCAGCATTGCGAGCAGCAGCTCACGCTCTTCATTGTCAGTCTACACACACAACAGCGTTATAAACCCTCAGCACCATGTATTTGCTAATGGTTTGAAAAGTTGATGATTATCCACAGGTATTGGGCAGCCTGCACACACATTCCTTCATTAGTCTAAAGCCCGGCCCAAACACAAGCACGCAGGTACACACCACGCAAATACACACCACACAACAAGTCCCTGTGTGATTTTGCCTTGATGATTGTGTTAAGTGCTCATCACTCGCGTGTCTGTTCTCCTATCTGTGCTCAATTTCAATTAATCCGTCCATTTCCCCATGAAGGCAACAGTTGTCATCCCATATGCTAGCCACTTACAGGCTGTACGCGAGCTGGCAGAGCTTATACGTATACACCCAAACATTCCTGAACGTACACAAACAAATAACAGAACACATGCTGTTGCTTCCCTAAGCACTAAACACATAACCGCATACCAACACACACACTTGCTTCTCCACTGGAGGACTCACAGGCCCGTGGTACTCAGGGTTTTTTTGGCAGTTAAATCTCCATCAGCCGGAGGTCCACAGATACGGCCCTGATAAAAAGCGTTATTCAGTGCTGGTTGTTGTGAGTTACAGTACTAGTGTCAGTGCCCCTGGCGTTAGGCCAGCCTGCCAGCAGATGCTACAAAGTCTGTCACCCTTCTGCGGTGGTTATGATGGGTAGTGATTGGAGACAAGGTCCACCAGGCTTATGTCTGTTTACCTTCATTATCTCCATTCTGCTTTTATCAAACCGCCACAACTTTCTTTTCAAGTTCACTCAAATATGAGGCATCATTATCTCTAAGGCGAAAAGAGCTGGGTGCAAAACATTTAGCCTTGCTTAATAATACTGTATTATCAAGCCTATGTATATTTAATATGTGTGGATGCATCTTAGATTACTAGAAAGGCTTTCAAAGCTGAAACACTGCTGCTGTTTTGATGGCAGAGTGTGTTGTTCTTATTCTCCTTGAGAATACTATGCGCCACTGTAAATTGCAAGTCAACAGTCGAGTTATCCACGAACAGACTTGAAGCGGGTGTCTGGCGCTGTCCTTGGTCCTGAAAGGAGCCAATGACACTCAGCAAGAAACTGCAGCAGCAGAGCTCTCCATTGTGCTGAAGGCAGACCTACTGGATGATTTTGCCTTTCCATTAGCTCATGCCTGGGTGTGAGTGGGCTTTTGCATACAACAGTGTGCAGGAATATTGGAGGGGAGGAGATATGTGAGAACACGCCAGGGACCTGACAGCCTGTCACAGCTATGATAAGGCTGAGCTGTGATTGATGGGTGACAGATGGACGGGTGAGAATGGCTGGGAAATGTGCAGCATTTCAATGATTATGCTGGGAGCGCTGTTTTAATGTTTAGCTCTTACATCGTGAGAGACATAATGGTGATGTTAAAGTGGATAATGGGATTCAATTAATAAAAAGTTCCTGAAAATCTGTTTTCACAATCAGGCTCTTACGAATGAATGACAGGCTCCCTCAAAGCAACATGGCAACGCGCCAGCTAAGGCAGTGAAGAATTAAGGCAGCAAACAAGGACATAAACAGTGCGTGATTAAAATATCTTTAAAAATCAGTTTGAGAATGTTTTATGAGGAAAGAAAACCCCCAAGGATTTTTCAGTGCAATTTAAAAAAAGAAACCCCACTGAGTACGAACAAAACTGTTTTTTTATGAAGATGTTGCACACAGTGCCTTTAAGTTCTGACACCATGTTTTCAGTGGCTTTAAACTCAAAGCACTGATTGAGAATATACAAATACGGAGCGTGTAATCTCTGCGTGTGTTTGCCCATGACTCTCTCTGGCATCAGGGCCACCAGAGCCAAGAACCATAAAGCATCTAAAAATAAATAGTGTCCCGACAGTATGGAGTGTATTGAGTTGTGGCCAGCCATTCTCACATACCGGCTGCTCTGCCATATTTTCAACCCGCTATAGAAATCTCCGCACAATGATGCATGAATCCCGCCGCTGTGTGATGAGTTTGTGGAGACGTGTGTTTGGCCTGTGTGTGCGTTATGACTTATGAAAGCCGATGAAATATGTCCGTGTAATGTACGGTGTCCTTCATTCCAAGACATCTGTGGTGATTGTGTGCTCACGAATGCACACATGCGCAGGTGGAGCATTTGAAATGAACAGGTGGGACCGAGTTTGTGTCAAGGGGCCTGTCATGGATGCAGCAATTTTATCCTTCCTCTGTAACTGGGCCACTGACACACACACATAGTGGCACACACTGTGAGCTCCTCCTCTCCCCTACGTCAAAGTTCACCCCAGTTCCCCGTTGCTGTTGCACAGGCTCAGTAATTGCATGCCCAAACATGTGTGTGTATACGTCAGCGAGACTGTTTGTGTGTGTGTTTACCTGCGTCCAGGTCAAACCCAGAGGGACATGAACTCTCTGCTGGGTTGTTTCATTTTTTGACGGGACGCTCGGGGCCTCATTTGTCCCTGTGTGTTTTGGGAGAAATCACCAAGGTGCTCCCGCCTCCCTCCCCCAGGAAGAAAAAGGAGAGAGGGGGAAAGTAGAGAGAGAGCACTGAGAGTGCCTGTCAGCTCTGATACAAAACCCAACAGAGTGTTTGTCTTTGTCACAATTTGTTTTCAAACCTTCGTGTATATTATGATTTGTTCCAGCTGTCAGACTGCAGCAGCTGCTTTAGCTCATATTTGTGTCCTGCATCTTCATCCTCAGCTCCGGTCCTGCGGCAGACAGCAGCCTGGCTGTAGCAGCTCCCCCTGTGTTACCAGGAGGAGGATCTGGGTCACCGTGTACCTGCTCCTCCCAACACTTTGCCTCCTCTCACTCCCCCTTGTTCATCCCCTGTTCTATCTCCCGTCAGCTTACCCTTATCCTTGTCTTTGCCATGTTTGTCTTTGTCTAATCTAGGGCCCAATAATATCACAAATTCAAATCTCTCTGCTTTTTTTGAAATGTTTTTTCAATCTTTCGTCCTCATCTTTTTCCATGCTCCCGCTGGGATTTTTCTGGTGTAGCATTAGCAGGGAGGTAATTACCGACGGCGAGGCTTAGCCAGGTCTTATCACAATGTTCTCTCCTTCCCTCTGGATCTGTCTCTCCCCTCTCTTGTTCTCTTTCAGTCTGTGTGTCTTTCACGAGGACCCCATGGAGAATCTCCTCGTAGAAGAGGCATTAGGTTAAGGGCATTTAGGAGCTGAAATTTTAATCTGAGTGACTTTCTTTTAGTTCTGCCGTCGGAGTAGCTTTTGTTGACTTTAAGAAGTTGGAGAAGTTTATCAAGGCTAACCGTACCCTGAAGAGACTGTGAGAGTTGAGCAATAGCATGCAATGTAAACATCATGGAACGCACACACACACATACTACATGTGTTCCTCAGTCACACATACATGAAAACATGAACAATCCTGGACTCGGCAAACAAAGACAAGTTGCGCGAATATGCAGAAAGCACACTTTTTAATCATGATTCATTCTCCATCCTTACAGGCATGAACACTGTCATACATATTCGGACATTGTGGACTAGAAGCTAATAATAGAGTGGTGAATAATTAAAGTGCTGCATTCATTCATTAAACACTCAAAAATGGTTGGCAGGACACACACACACACGCATGCACACTCGCCCTCTCTGCCCTCTATTTGAATATCTTGTCAGTCGGATACACTGTATGTTAACAGCGAAGCGCATGTGTGTGCGCACGTGTTTGCGTGTGTGTGCATGTGAGTGTGAAGGTCACTCATTTTTCTAACCAGCACATCATTGTTAAATCATGAATCCACCCCGGGCTCACTCATCGCTCCTGCCTCTCACTGTTTGGTTCTCATTTTGTGCTGGAGGTGCTGAATATGTGTGTCTGAATGTGTTTTGGTGAATGTGGAAATGCAGGTATGCTGTTGAATGTGTTCATGCATGTGCATGAGTGTATGTGTGTGCGGGCCTGGGCCCCCATGAGTTCTCATTATGGTGAGAGTGGATGGCCGAGCCCAGCCCTAACATCTGTCTCTGAGAGTGGAGGGGCCCCACACCGAGCTCTTAGCCAGGGAGCGCCCTCGGAGGAGAGGCCGCATTCTGCCCACATAACGAGCCAGACTGCTGCACCTCGCTCTGCATGAAAGTTCACTTCTGTACTCTACGTTAACTCTTACAGTAAATTGACATTTTTATTACAGGCTGCACTTCAACATTACGCTCAGCCCATCACAGTGGAGACAATCAGCCTTATCCAGTCAGTATGATGCATTGAATACTGTGAGCCATCTAGTTAGTTTTAACTAGAGCCTCAACCACTGGCAGGCCTATTGGCTTGTCACCAATATATAATCATTGGTATATACAAAGAAATAGCAGAGCTTTAAAACGTATTGACAGACTTTACTATTGTGTCATGTATTTTGTATTATTACAATAGTTTGCTGATATCTAATATGAAATAAGATATGACACGACTGATATCTATCAATTCTGTTATGGTTGGGTGCCAAACTTGGTACTTTTAAGGGTACCGTATGATTTCCATTGCTACTACTGAGAGCCGATTCAAGTCAAATCAATATGTGCCAAACTTCCGTACCTGAGAATGCGAGAGAGCGTGACGTTGCCCCTTCAACAGCTGCAAACAGGGCAGCAATCAACTGCAGTATTTGTTATGCAAAATACAAAACCGACCATGGCAACAAGTCTAACCCGAGTAAACACCGGGTCAAGCATTAAATATATCAGAAAGCGAAAGAGTGGACTGTGTTTTTCCCCTGGAACGACCTTTCAACCCCTCATGCAGTTTATGTGAAAAATCACGAGTTGGTGTATTTGGATCATTTTGGATTCTTATTTATTCCTCAAATATCAATATTGCTATCAGCCTCAAAAATCCAATATCAGCTTGGTTCCTGTATGAACAGAAACTGACTTTGTAGAATGAAAGAGTGCAACTAGTGCTAAAGCTTTCATAGCTTCTCACAATGACAGATGGTGGAGAGAGTTAAAGGTCGATGGAAAAAAAAAAAAAAACCCTTTCAACATGTTTGTCCTCTTGAGTGAAGACAGACAGAAAGTAAACCCGGTGTCACTCGCTGGAGACCGGGGACATATTTCAACATTGTCTCTGTGACAGGGAACATGAGCTTATGAAAAATGCGGTCTTAACTCATGGGAACACAAATTACTACACACAGAATCTTTAATATTTAAAGGATTACATTAAAATAATATGACAAGGCCGTGCTGGGAAACACTTGGATATCTTCTTGTTAGATCTGAGCTTGATTATTTCTTTTCTATTTCTGTACATATAATAAGACCTTATTATACAATTCTTCTTTTTATTCATTTATATTATATTCATGAAGATGAACACAGTTCCTGTTGTGTGTTGGAGCCTACCAGTCTAACCAGTGTTGTATTTTTGACTGCTCCAGAGCTTGATATACTTGCTGCTTGTTGCTTTGCTGGTAGCTGGCAAGTAGGGGCAGAATATAATATTGTTTTGTGATTGAGTAATTGAAACTGGCATTGCAAATGGAATGAAATGGATTAAAAAACTATTTGTTTAAAGTAACAAACATAGCCGATTTTGATACCTATATGTTACACTCATACAGGGTCCAGGTTGGTCAGAGCTCTGTACAGGTTAGTCTAGTTCATCCATCCTGGGAGATTGAATGAGGGAGAAACATACGTATCTGAGCTGTAATTCATCTACTCAAAACGAAAATTCTTAGTGGAGTGAGGTGCACTGTCCACCTCTGTCCATCTTACTCATATCCTCTTTTTTTCTCTTTGCTAGCACAACATAAGGATGACTAGCTAGCTGTGCTCACCAGATAATGACAACACGTACTCTTACCTTCATGACTAAATAGTTTGATTGACAGTGACTCCCAAAACAACATCAGCGTACCACAAACAGCATGACTGTTGCAGCGTACCAGCAACAGGTACTGGGCCTTTGTGATTTGCTTGCAGTTTGGTTGGTTTAGGCAACAATACTACTTGGTTAGGTTTAGGAAAAGATCTTGGTATAGGTTAAAACTTAACTTAAATATTTACATGTCAGATACTTAACTTACATTATAAGTGATGTAAGCTAATTATGTAGACTTTGTCGCTTTTTATACTCACCGGACTTCCTCCTTTTCTGATGTATGGGGTTGGGGTTAGGGTTATTACTACAGCCACTAGAGGTCGACCTTTATGGTTATTTTCCTGATGAGGACGAGCTGGATAATGATGACATGAAACTGTCTGAAAAGTAATGTGAGGAAGCATTTTGCTTTTAACATGATAAATGGACAGATTGTGGTTAAAGGCGGCAAAGGCGCAGACAATGAACAGAGCAAAATTAATTCTACAAGCTAGTTAAAAAAAATGTAAGCTACGTGGGCGGTGTTTAAATGAATCTGATCAGATTACATGCAAGTTTGAATTCTTGACAGCCTTTTTTCCACACAAAAGTTGGTAAAAAATTACGATGCTGAAGCAGGAATGGCTTCTCAAAATTGTTGCCACAGAGTTACAAGGACGTCTATAGCCCAACATATTACAGCGTGCTGCAGCATTAATATTTCATGTCTAACCCAAACCATTTAAAATAGCTGCAGACCAAAAGTGCATTAAAATATCCAATGACTACATGTGAAATTTGAGAAAATGCTTAAAGATACTATGTAACACCACCTGATAATTATCTTAAACGTTATACCTTTTTCTCAATCTTCTCAGCTATTCTCCACCTCTATTTTCTCTCTGTTACTCACGAGCCACGTTGAACATATTATAAAGTGTGTAACAATCTATCTCTGCCACATAAACGCAAAGAAATATCAACGCTCTAATCCTTCGCTACATCTCAAAATCATGATTTTATATAGCTGGAATACACACAGCTGCTGCCTTTTACTCTCTCTCTCTCCTCTTCCTGCCTCGCTCGCTCACTTGCACACACATGCACCATTTAAATATCAATGGATCCTCTCCTTTTATGCTGTGACGCAGGTCCACAAACAAATAGATTATATCTAGCTGTGTGGCATTTCCCAGGTGATATTTGCAAGCGCCCGGGTGTTGGCCACCTGATGCTCAAGAACATATGAAATTGCTGTGCATGTGTGCGTTCTGCATGTGTGCGTGTAGTATCTGCCCTCTGAGTGTTTCAGCGTCCTGGTGAGTCTCTTTCCATCTGTTTGAAAATGGTGACAGCTCTCCCCTGCTGACCACAGCCAAGAGGGCTCGACACCCGCAGAGGCGCACAACCACACACACTCACACACACTTGAATGGAGACACACCTCAAGTCTTAATGCACTCCTGCACCTCTGAGTTGCCCCCTTCTTTTTTTCACTCTCTACTTCCTCTTATTTACCTACCTACAGTTTGTACCTTTCGTTTTGTTGCCGGAGTCTGAGTGTTTGTCATTTTGCTCCACTGTGTAGCAAATGACTTGCCCCGGCTGGGTGGGTAATTTTCCAGTGGCATTGGTGCTTTCATCCATGCAGTCTCTCGGGGTGCAGTGTTTATGAATTGACATCGTAATCACGCCTTTGCCACTTTCTCTCCATTTCCAGCACCTTGGGAGGGCAGGCGGGAGGGTCTCGGGTTTATATGCAGATGCAGAAAAAAAAAAATGTGATGGAAATCTGCGACAGACTGTTGCGAGAGGGCAGGAGAGGCAATGGCAGAGAATAGGTGAGCAAGTGACTGACAGGTTGAAATTGAAATAGGAAGAACACACTGAGGCCAGGAGAAAGAGAGACAGACAGAGGAAGCACAGCTTGGGATGATGAGCAAATTGGACGGAGATTTCGTTGAATCACATTTAAAGATGCTATCTGTTGCATTTTCATATAAATAAATGTTTTGAATAATAAGTTTCTTGCCTGTTTTGAATGAACCATTTCCTTCTTCTCTTGACATTTACTATCCGGAGCTGTCAACAGATGCTGGCTTTCAGAAAAATACCACAAGCCTCTTCATCAAGGCATGTGTAGAGCACATTTTATATGCTGACGTAAGAACTGCCTGTGAAGAATAAAGACAGTGGGTATTTGGTGCTCACATATTTATGCAATGAGCATTATCAAATCTCATTTGATCTACATCAGTGTGAAAGTACGGTCTTATTGCATAGAGAAACACCCCCAGAATGCCGTATATGGTCAGCTACTTCACTTAGAAAATCCTTGAACCCTTCATGTAGAGTTAAGTGCACAACATGAAAAGATCCGAATGAATAACATCGCAGACGGTGAGGTTTGTATACTGTACTAAAGCATCCACGATGTAGCAATGTGGAAAGGTTTCCCAGCATGCACCCGGGCAATGAACTCGAGGACATGACTCTCATGTTGTTTAGAATGTATTTTATATTGTGCACAGCATTTCTACTGTTTCCGCTCTTCATTGAGTGTGCGGAAATGAGTAATTATGAGTGAATGCAGTGAGTCTGGAAGTCAAGTGGTCTCCGTACCATGCAAGAAAATGATTTTATTGAAATTTACGTGCCTGTTGCTACACTTCTGATATAAAGTGCCGTGTCAAACATGATATTAACATTTTGTAGCTGAAAATACAAGATAGACACATAAAATTTAGCTGAAACAAACACTGTTTTTGAACTTGTGAGTGGCTTGTGCAAGAACAAATGAATTTACAGCAGTCAGGCAGGTATTTGGGACGTGATTTCAAATAAATTGGTCAAATATACAGAATTACAGTATACATTAGCCTACATGATGCATGGATTTGTTTTTGATTCTTGCAACAGTTTCAGTGTAAAAAAGAAATACATATGTATTCCTGTAATTAGATCAGTTAAAATTAAGACACCAAAACAGTTCATTGTTAATGAAGATTGATACCAATTAGGTAACCTTAAAATGAGAAGATTTATTAACACATTTTTTGTCTTGCAGAACTGAAGTTGAATTCTTCAGCAATAAATCACACCCTTGGCTCAATCCAGTACACTTAGAGTTGTTATTATTGCAACCTTACTTGGTCTGGTATGACCACTGGTGGCTAATGTTAGCAAACTTTAGATGTAATTGTGCTGTATAGCTGACATTTTTCATTGACTGGTCACAACTGTTGGTCTGTTTAGATTTAGGCATAAAAAACACTTGGTTATGATTAGGACAAGATCATGTTCTGGCTTAAAACACCCAGTTTTGTTGCCACAAACATGGCTGAAAATTGCCCTGAGGTCTCCTTAAAAACATCCAGCAGTTGTGTCACATTTGATCTGACTGTTGACATCCCGTCCACCTCTGATATGTGTGTTTCTATGTCATATGAGACGCACTGTGGAAATGTTGATATAACGTGCAAATATGGATGTATCTGTGGTTTGTCATCATCATCTCCACATCTTTCTACATCTGTAGAAGGTGCGGGACGAACGTGAAATATCTAAAATGCCTGGTTACATGTGATACTGATATAATTTCAAGTAGGGCATGGCTGTTTTCTTCTGTTTGGTACAATTCTGAAAGCAAGTCTTCTATTCCCAACTGGGGGGGCAGTTGGATTACCTTTGTTTTCATGTGCGCCATGCCACTCCTAGCTGCTGCAACTGAGCCTTCAGTAACAACCCCGGCTTTGTTAGCTCTTCTTACATTCAAACTTGTTTTTGTCTTCCCTGTATTCTCTCGAGTCTCTGAAGCTGCATGATGAAATACAGAGGTAGCGGTGTCGAGACGCAGAGGCAATAGGAAAGGGATTAAAACCTTCGCTCTGTGACACTGTAAAGAGCAAATTTCTTTTGATGTGTAAGAAATTTGCTCTTACAGTAGCGAGCACCGAAAAGGAATGTAGGAATAATCACACTTATAATGTCTGACACCCAGATATGCAAACACAAACGGTTTAACATGTGTGCATGGGAAAATTCTATTTCCTCTCCTCGAAACTTTCTCTCTCTGTCCGTCTTTCTTTTTATACCTCTGTCTTCTCCCGCTCAGCTGCCTTGCTTCTAGCTCACTCCCTATAAGCACTGTGCTTTATTGTTTACCACAGAATAGATACTCTTTATTTGGAGGCTTAAAGTTATTACGATCCCAACTTTCACAACATTGCTCATGATTTCTGTCTTCTTTACTTTTGCCTCTCCTCTCCCAATGTCATGGCCAAAGTGGCAGAGAATTCAAGGTCTCATTGAACAAATACAGTTAATAAAATGGCATCACGAGGGGAAAGAGGGCATTTAATAGCAGAGAGGATTTGAGCTGGTGGCGAGAGATTAGGGTGCAGTGTTTTACTGGGCAATTCCCTCAGAGTCATTCTCTCTCCTCTCGATTCCATCTCCTGGGTTTATGGACAGGAAGGTGTCCATAAAGTCACATGGGTGAATGGAGGCGGGATGGAAGTGTGTGTCTGTGTGTGTGAGTGTGAGGTCGGATGATGTACGTGTATTTGCTTGCCCTGAGGTTCAACCGAGGCCGGTTTCTCAAGGCTGATACTAATGGTGCGTTTTTATCTCATGCCAATATTCTCTGTTTTTAAAAGTTGTATTTAATGTGTTTAACAGTTTGGACAAGCCGGTCAGTCGCAGCAAGAGATCGTTTAGGGCGCTGGAGGGCAGCGGAAATAGAGAGCAACAGTGATGTTCCAGAAGTGAAAATCTCATTCACATCACACAATTTCATGTCTTTTATCATATTATTTCAAAGTTTATACAACGTATCGATCTTAAATGCTTGTTTGATGCTTTCATGTTTCATTACTAACAACCCTTTCACTAAACATTAGTTTGGAGACTTAATTTACCTGTCGGGCCACTGAAGAAACTAAAGAAAATGTCCAATAGAAATAGAAATACAAAGTAGAAATATCAGATAGGTTGGACCGGTGTGTTTTACTATATATCTAAATATTACAGATACGACTGAAAATGACAGCAGTCACATCTCCACAATGCAAATTAATTGACTGTTGTCAGTTCGACTTTGCAGTGATTCTGCCTATAAGCTGTGAACACAACACTGACATTCGATCACATTTTAATGAAGTTGATATGGCAAACCTGTAAGCCAACAGTTGTTTTACACATCCAACAGCTACAGGGAATCATGTACGTGCAATATTGACTCTCTTTTAACTCTGTTTTTGGTCTCCACCCACCCGATGGTGGAATTATGTGGCTCCTTAGTTGCTAAATGTTCCACTTTGTTCTCCAGCTTGCGCTAACTGTGACTGTCTGGGCTGAGTAGTGGGTTTTGTTTAACCTCTTTCACACTGTCATGTTGTTTTCGCATTGTCATTTTGTACATTGTTGTACAAAATAGTGATTGTAGCTGATTTAAGTTGAAGTGCGCTCTGAGACACTCATTTTGTAATTGAATTTAGTCTAGCTTCAAAGAGTTATTGTGATTAAAGGAGAGATTGGAGTTGGAAAAGCTTCTGAAGCAGCAAGCAGACACTGTGTGACAAAAGAAAAACTCTACTCAATGATGATGGTTTATATGTGTGTGAGCAGGAAGTGCAGATGCTGTCAGTCATTGAATTAATACAAATTGCAGAGACATATCCCACATAGACCTGTTGCCATGGCCATTGTTTTACCCAGTTTGTGTTGTTGCTGTTTGATATTGGTGTCACCACTGCTTACCACTAATTTCTTATCCTTGCAGCACAGCTCTGCCACATTCAGCTCAACTGCATGCATGGTTTATCGCCTGGCGACCACCGCGCTGCACCCCTTTTGAGCCAGTGCAGCGCCATTACCAGCGCCGGCTGCCAGGGGCAACGGGCAGGCTCCATGGGATTGGAATGCAGCCGTGTGTGTGTGTGGGTGGATGGCAGGCAATCTGTCGCTTGTTTACACTTTATATATCACTCTCTGGGTGCTGTAAATCTCCATCGGTGTCTGTCCATGACCATCTCCCTCCTGGTTGGATTACATCTGCTTTTTGCTCTCTTCCTGTCTTCTTGTCCCGCCGTATGTGTATCGTACTATAAATCACTATGTGAAGCGCCGTAGCTTCTTCATACGATGTCTTTTTGTGATAGAGCACTGGATCACACCCTCCTCTGACATCTGTTAAACTTTGAAAGCCTGCAAGAGTAAAATCACTATTGATCTGCGTAATGGAAGGCGTGATGCTGCTATCGGTGTTGGTGATGTCATGGGATGAGACACAGACAAACGCACAATCTTTTCCTGCTGGCTGCCTGGAGACGGCACCTTTTTACTATCGATCTCTCACTTAGGTGTCACTTTTTTCCACCATCGATCTGTCCACCTGTAATCTGGCCAACGACCAGAAAAACGACCTGAAATTAAGGCGGAGGGGGAAGCGCTTTTGATCAGGGCTGCTAAATATCCCAAGCCTCCTTAACAGGCACACTTCACAGGTCATCGAGGGGCCAGAGCTGTTATCATGAAAAGCTCGCTTGGCTTGTGGAGCACCATCTTGTCAAGCAATGGCTCCACAGAAAAATCAATGCTTTTCCACCCCCATCGGCACGAGTACCTCTAAAAGCATTTTCTTTCTTGCTTTTCAGCAGCATTTATTAATCTTTCAGCAGCTGACTACCGTCTCCTTCTCTAATCTTAACATCTGGGATGAAGCTTAAGTGGCTGAGCTCCCCTAACTCAGGACACTGAAACCCGATCTCTTGCTTTTGTAGGGGCAGATAATTGTGCTTTTGTTATGGATGTGGATTGATGCATATTGCCTGCTTAATAGATACAGATTTTTCTTGCTGTACGTGGTGAGGACAGCCAGTGGGGAATTACCAATTCTGTGTTTAGTAAAATGTTTTTTAATGAGAAAAGTAGAAACAAATATAGCTGCTGTCTTGCCCTTTGTGCAGTGAAGAAAATATATAGGCTAATGAATATTCAAAAACCTTTCTCGCTCTGTCTGTCAGCTCTTGTAAATTTGGAGCTTTTCCAACCCTCCTCTTGACAATCCGTTGATAGAAGCAACTGGATAGGTTTTGGAAATATTGTGTTCAATTTGTCAAGTCTTTTCAGTTGTGAAGGAAGGCAGAAGAAGGAGAGAAGCTTTTATGAGTGTCTGGCTTTAGGCCCAGACGACTAGCTATAGGCTGTTTGTCTAAGTTGTCTGATTCAGTGGTTGATGGAGGAATTATTTGCAGTTGGAGTAAGGATGAGTTGCAGCAGATTGGGTGGAATATGAGGGATTTTCTCAGCTCCTGGCTCATGTCTAGGGCTAAGAGACAAAATAATCCCTTGACAAGTGCAATATGAACGAAATCCTCGATGGAGAAAATCCCATGTTTACTCGGACACACAATTCCACCACTTCCATTACTGATAAGGCTTTTTTGGGAATGGGCATGGTGTTTTTTTTTTTTTCTACGATTACTTCCCCTTTGACCAGTACTGTATGATATAAATCAATTCATACAGTATATCCATATACACAACATTTTGTCCTGGCGTTTGGGCTGTTCATTCCAAAACTTTTGCCACCAATACTACTTCTGTCACTGTCAACGTCACTCCAAACATCCTCAAGATGATGTCTAAAATTCTATTCACTCACTTGTTTTTTTAAAACTGGTGTTGCTCCTTAATGTTTTCATCATTTTCAACACCTTCTGTGGAAATTTGGTTAGCTTTTGTGCTATATTTGGATGTGAACTTGCCTATAGGAATAACTTAAATGTGATATATTCCCTCTGTGGCATTCATTGTGTTGTAATTAGTTGTATACATCAAAATGTGTTAGAAAAACAAATAAACTAAAAGAAAACACTGATTACTTTCCCACCTGCTGCTGACTTTGCTGCTGACTGTTAAATGCTGTGTGAGGTGTGTGCGATTGTTGGTTTGCGGGAAGTCAGTTGCAAAAGGTGTGAAGGAAGGGGAGTTCAGATGCTGTTCAACCATCTGACGAGGGTGAGACCTTCAGAATGCACCGAGCAAATTAGGAACCACTGTCTTTAGATCATACCTACTGTAGAAGTGCAGGGAGCGTTTCATAGCAGGGATTGTACACCTCCAAGCCCGGTAGCCAGAATTAATGTTGGCATTAAATTTTCTGCAAACCACGGATTTGTACAAAGGTTGTGTTTCAACATGAAACATGAACCCACTGGCTATTTTCAACAAGACGGGACAGTTTCCAGCTGTGTTTGTAGCAACAGAACCCGGCAAGCCTAACCACTTTGGTTTTTCTGCCTAAACCTAACCAGATCATAAGCACAGCACTGTCACAAAATACAATTTAAAACCGCACGTAAAGAAACGTAGAGTTGAAACATCAAGATTAATTTTTATCGGTGATATGCAGACAATAATTGCAAACATCTATTCTGGCGATTGGGTTGCCCCTCAGCCTGTGAGAGACTTCTTCTCTCACAGTTTCCGAGCAAACTAATGCTGCTCATTCCTAATTTCAATTTAATGTTATTACCTGCATGACAAGTGATAATACTTTCGGCGAACCCCTTTCTTTTCATTCAGTACAAAATTACAACTAAATCTAGCCATTCTGGGACTTCTTCTGACAGCATAACTCTCCATCACTTGCTCATTTACTACATTTTTAATACCTGTTTGAGTGCCAAATGCGTTTTTTCACTGAGCTAAATGTGCTTGTTTGGCATTGCCAAATCTGAACTTGCTACAAGTGAGTTTTTCTCCGCTTGCACCAGTGAATTTGCTACTTGTTTTTAACATAGCATGCTCTGCTGCGTTGTTTATGTTTCTGTGCCAGCCGTGGCCATGGCAGCAGTGACGTGATGAGGATTGTGGCGGTGTCTGGGGAGCGGCAGCCGTGCTCTCAGTTTAAATGCTGCAGGGCCCCGGGGATGGACGCTCAAAGTGTCTTTCAATGTCGGGCAGGACAAGCTGTTTTGTTATTGGATGACTAAAAATAAAAACCTCTGACCTTGACCCGCCGCTAATGACAGAGTGAAGAAGAGAGGTGATGAGAGAGATAGATAAGAGAGTGTGTGTGTTTTTGCGTGTTTGACAAAGAGATGGACAGGACATGGGGGCGGCTGAGGAAAGATCATAGGAGTGAGCATTAGATGTGGAGGAAAACAGATGGACACTTCATGAAAGGGGGTACATTGTAGAAAATGGCATGATAATCTGAAATACTGTGCATCACAGAATTGTGAGACCTCCAGTTTTTATACGTGTGCCAAATCTTCATTTTTCATATTCAGCTTCAGGGACTAAAAATAAGGTCATGTCCAATGTAAGGCATAAAAAATATCATCTTTTCCTCTCCACTTAGGGCTTACATGCACATGAAGTTAACAATTTCCTATCATGAAAGTGCTCCAAATGAAGGCAAACTTCAAACCGAGGGCTGTGAGAACTCTGTTGTTTCGATGTATTATGGTCCTTTTCTTTAAAAAAGGATAAAACAATCGTTTCTACTTTGACGTTGTCTCCGTGGCTAGCTAGCTGATGTTACATTGTCATTGCTGATTTGCACATGACAATCCCTCACTTTGAGGAATTTCAATGTTGCATGCCCTCCCTCTGATGGCATATGAGACCCGAAATTTAACATCCAGCAGCAAAGTTGCTGCCCTTGGTACCACTCTTCTAATATCAGTGCAGATTGGCCGGGTAGGAGCGTGAGTTGCTAATGAGTGATAATACCAGGATTGCCACAGTAATGCGAGATAAATCACCACAGCTGACTGGTATACATATGAGGGTCTTAAAGGGTTATCCCATTTCATAGGCTGAGATTTCAACCACTACCCCTTGTAGCTGTTCTGAGGGGCGAGGGGGCACTGGACATTTGAGCCTTACTCTCTGCATCTTTTCATAAAGGTTACTACTCCTTGCATTAGCACTGAAAGTTGTCCCTGGATGTAAACTGACCTAGTGCATATGAATGTAATTCCCGGTACACTGGGCTGGGCACTTTACTGTTAATACACTTTAATCTACTGGACATTTCAGTTTCTAGTGAAATCTTAATGGCCTGCTGTTCCTACACAGTGTTACTACATATCACGACATAGAGTAACGAAGGCAGCTGATCGACCAGGGAGGCACAGAGCTGGGATCACACTCAAATACACCTTCAAACAGTGATACTTATTGTACAAATACACATTGGGACTGTACAGTCTGTACTTGTCTCCCCAGCTCTGTACAGGACAGGTGGCATAAGAGGGAAGGTACAATTGCTATTTAAAGCTTGACTGACAGCGCCAGAGGAAATACACAAAAGACAGCAAGGGAATAGAGGTGAAATAGAGTGTAATGTAAGAGGGGAGCCAGTATGGCAGAAAAGGAGTGGTGGAGTCTGTACAACATGAGGAGGAACACATCAGCAGTGAATGTGCTCCTCACAGCTTCTTTCATGTTACAAACTGTAGCCTATTATATATAGTAGCTCTTTCTCGGCTCTCTCGCCCATTTGCGGCTAATGCAGCCTTCAAAGTCAAATGGAACTGGGTTACTGCGAGTTGGAGGGACTGTAATGATGTCATCTGTCTCCTGTCATCGGTGACAGGAAAAGGAATTCACCATAGTGCTGTTTACGAAGGCTGTACAGATGTTGGTTAAAGTTTTATGGCTCTTGATTAACATCAGAACGATTGGATCCACGGCATCTTTTCTCCTGGTGGAGTCTGTGAGTTTGTGTGCAGACGGCGTGTTGATGTGCGTCTGATTGTGTTTGCGGATGCCTCAACACTGATATGTCATAAATTGAAACAACGAGGCTCATGTCATTTTTAATAATGTATATCAGCGGCTGTGCAACATAAACTCATGGGAACAATGCAGTGTTGCATGTTTGGGTTTGGGCTTTTGGCGACACTGACAGAGAAAACACAATTACCGTCCTTCCTGTCCCTCTCCACACACAGCCAATCACATCATTTCCACTCCAGTAACACGTTATTACAGCACAGTGTCAGCAGCGTGGTGCTTTTTGCCCTCTTCTCGACGTCTTTGGATTAGAAACAATCTTTCATTAAAGATGAAATACCTGTCAGAGCAGGGAAACGTCTACATAGAGCTGAGTCAAAGGGGATTTTACTCCAAAGCGAGGACGTTTAAAATGATGGGAGGCTAAATGTAGAACCTCTCTCTCAGGACAGTCTGACCATGTGACGTGACTAATGTCAGATTAAAGTTGAGCGCAAGAGGTTCGCCAGGAAATGACAGTTTCCATGATGATATAAGCATGAATTCAGAAACTTCTTTAAAAGTTCTTTATGTTGTATTTAAAAAAAAATGTAATCCGAAACATGCTGAACCACCTCATTGTCCTTGCACTGGAGCAGAATTTTCTGCTAAGGGAGAGGACTCATCAAAAACGCTTAAACAAGGGTCCTGTCCTTGCTCTCAGTCATCTCTTGGGAGGGACTGAACAGCATAAATGTGCTGAAGCTAACGGCCGAGCCTCCGCTGCGCCAGCCACCACTGGGCTAATTGGCGGACTGTAAGCGCTAATGTGAAACCGTGCGCTTCTCCTCCTTCTCCTCAATTGAAAGACGGCGACAGCAGCCTCCCTTTTGTGATGGAATTAATGGAAAAATAGAAAATGGCCTGGTTTGAGAATTAAGGAAATGTGATATGTGGTCTACAGTAATTAGCGCCTACAGAGTGAAGACTGTGAGCGCTCACTGCGAGACTATTCCCGCGTGGACCAGCCATAATTATGATGGGATTTCTGCCTCTTCTTTCCTCCCCGTGATGAAAAGGTTTTTATTGTTCCACTGCTTTAAAAAAAAAGGGAGGGGAATGGAGGGATCAGCATTGGTTGATGAAAGAAAGTGCTCTAAAAAAAAAAAATGCCGCCACCGCAAAAAGAGCTTCATTTCATGTCAGCGCAGCACCATCACTCTCCCACTTTTGTCTTTCCCCTTCCTCCCGCTGCATTTACCTCCTGGAGACGTACAGTAGAGCCGTATCAGAAGCCATATAGAAATTTCACAGGAAGGTGTATAAAGATTTTTTTGTCAGTGCATTGTGATCTCCCAGGATGCGCTGCACAATGGGTGTCAGCGCTGCTTAGAACGAGACAGCTGCACGTCGCGCTGTTTTGCTGAGCTTTCAAGAAGTGTTTGTGAGGGTGTGGGTTTTATGTGTGTCTGAGCTGCTCTGCATTATTGTGCGCCGCTCTTGGCCGACAGCCTGCTGTTTCTTATGGGATGTGGCATTTCCCACCGTGGTGTCTGTTTCAGAATGAGCATCGTAATCCGGCCTATTTGCCACTGCATAAAAGAGCTAAAGTCAGAGAGAACTTTGCCAAAGCCTGACAATGTATCCTGAATTCAGAGCCCTAGTCCACACTGCAGTCTAAACAAAGGCTCCAACGCTTGATAAACTACACTACCCATAACCCTTTTCCTGAGTACAAGGGGGAAGGAGACAGCAGCCTGTACCACTGGGCTGAAACTCAGCATTTGGAGCAGAACAATGTTTACAAAGTATATCATAGTGACAAGCATCATTACGCAGAATCCATTATGGAGTCCACCACCTCAAATGACAACTCTTTAATACGTAGCCATTACTGCTACTGGCTCCACTGACTCGCAGCGTCCTCTCCGCTATGTATGCATTTCAGAAGTGTTCTAATGACATTTTCTTTGGCCTTGCAGCAGCCGGGCTTATTGTACCATTGACCGGACGAAATTGGCAGAAAGAATGTTAAGGGAGTCGGATGTGGCTGCGGCACAGGGCTCATGAAACACACAGGAGAAACTGTGTGAAAATGCACAGTTTGCAGAAGACGCTCAGAATTTCAAAGAGCGGGTAGTGTCGGAGTGTGTACACGCATGTGTGCGTGTGTGTGTGAGCAAGGCTAAGGCTTTTTGTAATGGAAAGCAGGGCATAAATAATCCAAACATGATGAGGGAGATGGTTAACAGAACAAAACTAAAAGGGTTCATGGGTCCATTCATTCTCCCAGGATAGTAATGAGAGGATGGATTCACTGCCAAAGATTTACAGTACGTCTCGGTGTGAGATGGAATTATTATCAAGCCACAGAGATAATATATGTGTGCATTGTTTTTCATGCTTAATTTGTCTGCAACCACGTATTCTGGTTTCATAACTGGTCTGGTTTTTGAGTCAAAGGCTGGAGAACAGAACAGTGATTTTATCTTTCCTAACGAAGCACAACACTGGCACGCTAGTCTTGGTAAAACGCAAGATGTCTTTCTTTTTCTCACACCCACATCGACTGTGGTGACTAGCATCAAATTACCCCTGAAAGAATGTGTCACCCTATATGTGATTTTCTTCACAGGCGAGCACTTTGACACGGAAAAGTGAGAAAAGAAGTGTAGACTGCACGTTTTACACGAATCACGAACGAGGTGGCTTTTAAACGAGGTGTCCTTGTGTTTCCACGTGACTGCACTTGGTAACAGCTGACATGTTTACAACTCTGCTCAATTACCTAGATTGCACCTTTCCAGAAAGCTGGCTGCTGTGAAGTGGGAGTATGATTGATAGAAGACTGCACATACAGTCGCATTGTTAGCCGCCGCTCTGTGAGTAAACCTGCTACGTTGCCGTCGCTAAGTGCTGATGACTGTGATGGGTTTGGGATCAGAATGAATGGCCGCTTTAATTAAGTGAGCAGTGGGTGCTGCTTTGTAATCAGGGTTTTCGAGCGACTTTGGCTTTATTGCAAGGCTTTGCTGTAGGCTGTAGTTGTTCTATATGGAAATGGTCCGTGATATAACATGACATTTTAGATTTGAAACTTGCTCGGAGTGAGATCCAATTTCTACTGAATCAGAACAAGGACACAGCATACCGCCTACCTTGAACACACCGTGGGAGGTCTTTTCTGTTCTAATTGAGCACTTATCCTGTCTATGCTTATCCAAATACCCTGTACTTCATGAAGCAGTCACAGCAGTCTTCTACAGCTGCTTAACTCCTCTTTACTTTCCACCAGCAATTACCTGCGGCCACAGGAGATCAATCTAAGCGATCTGGGCCCTGACCGCTGCTATAAAACCTTCTTGATGTCAGAACTATGACTTTGACCCCTTCGTTCATAGCGGTTGTCTGTCGAGCATTCTCTCACTTCTTGTCTTTTCATCACGACTGAAAAGAGAGGAGGATGGGGCTGTATTTATCTCCTCAGGGGACAGATGAGGGCTTTTGTGCCGGGGTCGGTGACACTCAGCGGGGACAGGGGGGACACGCCTGCCCGATACCTTATCTGATCAAACACATCCCCCGCATTAGTGCTCTGGAAGCAGACAGCGGCGTGTTTTAAAACTCCCCTGCCTGACCGGTAATTGATTACTGATGGCTGGTGGGTCATTAGAAAAGAGGAGAAGATGGACGACGCCGTTAAGCAGGGGAAAGTAGAGAAATGTGCCCAATTCCTCTTTTATGTAGACGTCACTGCAGACTGCCTCGAAACAACAGTGAAGGGTATTGTGGGTGTGACGCAGATCAATGTGACGCAGTAAAAGCACTTGAAAGGACAGCATCGGCTTCATTGGAGGAGAAATATGTTTTTACTATTATTTTATGGCCTTTTCGTTTGTTTGTGTGATCGGCAACAAGAGTCACAGAGAGGGAATGACAAGGGCCTGGTCCTTTATCAGTTGTATGTTCAGCCGTTTGATGCATATTGCTCCCAGAGGAGCACTTCCAGCCGCACTCTGCTGCTACAAGAGGGGAACCTATCTGTTAGTACACATATAAAGGCCACGCATGAGAGTTTAGTGTGCATCATGTCTTGTCTTTATGGTGTTGACCATAAATACATATAAATAGGCACATTAAGTGCTTACTTTCCAACTCACCCATACCCCAAAATCATGAAAATCATTTCTATTTTTCAGAATATGGCTTTTCATTATTTTACATTTTACAGTTTGCAGCCAAGCCGAACAACATAGCGTGGTGCCAACGCAGGGAGATCTGGCAGAAAACAAACAAAAGAAGTTGAACGTGGTGTGACTAAAGCCGCAGTACTACGTGACGTCATCAATCACATACATGCAAGCGCATTTCCGGTTACTTTACTTAGATTTCTTGTGCGGACATGACTTTTAAAGTGAACATTGTATTTCTACTTGTCATGGGTCTGCCAGAACACAGAGTGGCAGCGGGGATTTGAACTAACCATTAGCACAAAGGACAGAGTAGAAGTCTCTTGTAAGTTTGCCTCCAACTTTCCAAGTAATGACCTCAGGCCACCTTCTGTTATTTGCTGATGGGTCCGACTTCTTTTGAATGAAATGAACATTACACTATTTTTAAGAACATAAAATAGTTGCTGCTGTGATCATTGTCCAGGAATGTGTGAACCTGTCTGTGACTACTGAAAAACTTTTACTGAAACTCCACATCCCACATTCAGTCAGTGAGTCAGTGTCTCCCAGGTTAGAAAATAACAGTCTATTGTAGAACTATTCCAAGTTTGCAGTAAGTGGAGTGAATGACCTGCCACAGGTTGGCTTGTGGACGTCCTCTCCTGCTCACCTGCAGTGTTGCTGACAAGTTTGTCAGGGCCTGGTTACATCTCCAGTTCCAGTGTTTTTCCACCTGGGAGGTCGACGGTGCGCTATTACTGCAACAATGCTTCTCTAGGGTCCATTACACGGACCAAACTATGGACACGCGTGCCAACACACACACACTTCGGCGCACACGCACACCGCTGAGATGCTTTAAAAGTCCCCAGAGAATTGGCTGTGATTATTGTGGTTACCGTGATTGCTATCATCGTCTCCCATCACGGCCATTATCAGCGGAGCATTTCCCCGTGCGCTCCTTTCAGCTCAGCGCTCTGTTTACCCTAATGTGAGCTGGGGGGAACATAGCAGAGAGGCCTCCTCCATAAACACCTTGTTATCTCTCACTCCTTCTCTAATTTTCTCTCCATTCTTTCACTCTCGCTCATTTCCCCATTTCCCTCTCGATGGGCTGCGGCTCTCCGGCTTCAATAGAAAAAGGAACGGGTTGTATATTGCGTGTTTGTTTTGGAGGCTCATTGCTTTTTTGTTAGCATCCAAAGTTGTGCTGATGCTTGCTTTTGCTGGAGCTGTGCAGTTGTTCAGTAGTTTCCTGCCTCCCACCACCTCCATAACAAAAGATAGCTGCAACCTATTTACACTTGAAGAGGTGCCAAAAAAGTGGGATGCAAATAATATCTGCCAGTGATGCCCACACATTTCTGCGCTTCGGCTCAGATTTTTTTCATTATCCGTCCCTTTTCTTTGCTCTCCCTCTCATCTGTGCGAGGCAGCTTTAGCCAAAGCACTCAGTCAATTCTGCACAAATGGGATTCTTACAGTCCAAATAGAGAAGATTGAAATGTGGAGGCACGTATTTGAAGGGTGTTAAATGTGTCACCCAGTTAATGCTTCCTCAAACAGAAAAAAAAACAGTGAGATTCCAAGTTAAATTAAAACTTGATTTCCTGGAGTACAGTCTCCGGCTGCTCTGTCAGGTACAGGCAATAACCTCCTCTGTGCTTTTTATTGCTGGTTAAATACATGCAACTGTGGCTTGGATCAAAAGTAAGCTACGCTTTTTCTCTCGCATATCTGTGATTTTACAAGCACCAAAGCCTGAGTGATTCCTGAGCGATGCTTACTGACAGCACAGAGGAAGAACCAATCACATGTGAGGCTGACTCCTGTCTGTGTTTGCTGCAAAAACTCGTACAAAACTGTTGGAAGTTTGGCACATGAGTGGGTGGACTTATTTCACATCTCATCAGGATAACTTGCGTGTGTGTGTGTGTGTGTGTGTCTGAGTCACACCCCAAAGTGACATTTCATCAGACTGTGATCTGTCATGTTATCCTCCTGTCAGTCCTCGAGACACTTGAGTCAGACGGAGCCGGAGTGTGTGCGTGTGTGTGCAGGAATGTGTGAATGTGTCTTTGCAAGAGGTGCGAATCTGTGGCGCCGCAGATAATGCCCGGCCTGTGTCGCCGTGTCACTGCCTCGTGCTGTCTGGGCTGCACACGGCAACACACACACGCACGCACTTCCCTCCAACCTTTCTTGCCCAGAGCTTTTATCAGCAATTCATTTCCCAGTATCTGAGCTATCAATCACTCCAGCTTGTCCTCAAATGCAGCAGTCGCTCCTAAAGATGAAGAGAGGGAGCAATGTATACACAAGGAGACACAGGCTGAGACAGGCTAAGAGAGAAGGGGGGCTTTTTAATTAAGATTGCAATCGACAGGCACTTTTAAGAGATGAAACTTTGCTTCATTTTTGGAAGTGTTTGATCCAGAGTTATCGGGGCTTTACTGGCCCTGGGTCCTGTCTGTCCTTACTACTCCGAGAGACTTACAATGAGAGCCACCATTTTGAAAGTTCAATGTTAAAGGCTCAGGTTGATAAAGCACCAGTCCATGTATTTCTTTTTTCACCTTTTCTACTTTGTCCTAACAATTCATGTTGACAGATTTTACTTGTCTCCTTATCTCTCTTCTCTTGGTGTATTCAGTTATGGTGGCCTTCGCTGCTTGTGCCAAGTACCCACTTCTGCATCTGTTCATTCCCAACGAACCAGAGAAGAAAAAGAGAAAGGTCTCCTATTTCACAAATTCAGATACACGGCAGTCTCTCAAACTGTGCAGGTGGACCTCATCTAAAAAAGGATTTTCTTGAAGGTTAAGAACCAGGGCACAAAGCACATGGGACAAATACCGAGCATCTTAGCTCAGTATAAACCAGAATTCTGGGAGTCTAGAGTGCACTCTGGCCCTGAACTGTATTGTTCACACATTCAGAACAGTTCCTTGTGTGCTTGTTCAGAGCATCTGCCTTGCAGAGCGGTGAGAGCGCTCTCCTGACACTGGATGCAGAGAGGAGGAGGAGGAGCAGCGGCGCAATCGAGTGTTTACAGTGGTAGTGAATGGGTCCCAGCAACCCTGTTCAGCTGCTACTCAGCCAGTTTCTAATGGCAGAAATTGACTTTCTGTTTCTGCTGAAACAGAACTTGAACTCAAAAAGGGACATGTTTGTCCCTGAAAGCACATTTGGAGTGTTTTTATATTTGTTTCCTTTGACTCTGCACCTCCGGTTTTCTCCTTAGAGAAGCAGACCTGGACTCTCCTCTCGCACCATTAAAGTGCTTTCTGTGTTTAAAGGGAGAGAGAGGAGCAGCTGGGATTGGCCAACAGGCCATTGAGACCTACTTCCACTTCAGTCGCTACTGACTTACTGTAGCGGTAGCACCTTTAGGTCCCCAAAATTCAAAAAATTCAACGGTATCACTGCAAAATAATGCTGATATTGGATGATTCTGCACAACCCCAGATTACATCATGTTACATGTTTTTAATGCAGTTACAGTGACATCTTTCTACAGTATCTGTGCAGCTAAGATTGTTAACTGTGGTGCGGGACTAGTGATAAATAGATTTTAACATAAAAAACTTAAACTGAAAAAGGTGAAACACTAAATAAAACATACAATGTTATTTTAATCTTGCTGTCGTCCCTCCTGCCATTCAAACAATAACTGCAGTGCAAGGGTGCTTTATGTTGCATAGTAGTGAGAACCACCACCATAAGGGGCGGGTTATGCTCGAACAGAAATAGGATGTAGGAGTAGTTGTCCGACCTAATTGGAAATTAGGAAAGTGTTTATACCGGCCTCACCTTGAAGTAAAATGCTGACAGTCTTAGCCGGGAGGTTGAGGGGTTTGGTGGGTGTTTCATTTAAATATGAGGATAGCGATGCACATTTGTAGAGAATCTCTTCAGGAGGCCATTCATCGAGCTTGTTTCAAAATCTGGCTCCTTCATCACTTCTGCACGCCAGCAAGCAATTCTAAAGAAGCCAGTGGCAGCTTAACCATGTTGTTGTTGCAAATGTCTAGATACTAAAGCCAAAATTGAAATACCCACACCGGTTCCAATGGTTAAGGTTATGGAAAGGCTGTAGCTCTATAAAGAAAAATACTAACTGAGGGTCTGTTATGGGATACCAGTGTCCTGCCCGAAAGTCTGATGCAGTTATGCATCGACCACTCTGACCTCTATATTCCTCAAGGCGTCAGCAAGCTCAAAACAAACCTGTTAGTACATTGCGTTTTCCTACCACACCTGAGGGCCAAAGGGTTTGTAGCTGCTCTGAACAACCAGACGAAAAGCCAGCCCTCATTTGAACAGTCTCTCAGACAGACATTCGTGGTGTTGCACTAAGTTGCACACACGAGAATAGCGACAGAAGTAACCACGTGAAAGATGAAAGAGAATTGGAAAGAGAAGATCAAACCTGTTTACCTTCTCAGGTCTAAAGATGGAGAGAGGGTCTTTTAAGCTCATCACTGAAGCAAGATTACGTTAAAAGAATAAAATGGTGGGAAAATGGCGTCTTGCTGCGCACAGAGGTCACATTTCAAAGGAAGCCGGGACATTTGAATACACCTTTAAGTCTGTGCTGTCCTTCAGCTGGGGATGGTGTCAGTCTGCTTAATGACAAAAGGGAAGCTCACTTTCATCTGTCTCCATTTGTTCCTGCGCCCTCCTTCTTTGTGTTATTACCGTGGCGGCCCATTGTTCCCCTTCATCTCCGTGTATTATGTATTGTTTGGTCTGACAGATCTGTGGATTTCAAGTCTTTCCTCTCTCTGCTGGAAAGCATTAGGTTTTGATGTCAGGAGATGGTGCATCTGTGTGAGTGCACTCTGCAAAACAAATAATTTTCAGTGGGAGTTCCTCCCGGAGTTAAAGTTAAAAATAGATTGAAACTTCAAACTTCAGCTACAACGTGAACGACTCTTGGCTGGTATTGTAATAGTTACTCCATCTTTGATGCTGCACACTCACTGTTTATACACTGCATTTCCCAGAGATCCCCTGCAATCAATAGTACGGCCTTGACAGTGTTTTAGTCTTTCTCAGCCAGGAATTTAATCACTCCTTTTATTTACTTGTCATTTAATTCCAGTATTTCTTCACTTAAACAGCTAATAGCTTACAGAGCACTTCTTTCTATTACATGTGAATAGGTTGAATCCATATTTACCACTGAGGTCATGTCCTCTGTATTTTTTTGTGGGAGTTTGGTGATTGGCAAACTGAAGAGAGTTTAAAATTTTAATTTCTCTCCAGGCACTGTGGAGAAGGCTCTGAAACACTGATTAGTCCTTCATGTTGGAAATAAGACCCCACAGTCATGACAAGACTCCAGGAAGTGAAGGTGACCAGAAATTGCCTGTTACACTAACAAAAGAAAAGACTTTCTGAGGGGCTGCTAGGTGATTTTTTTTGGGACACAGGCAGGCTAGTTATTTCCCCCTGTGTATTCCCTTGATACTAAGCTAAGATGACCAGCTTCTGGCTGTTGCTTCTTGTTGCTGACACGAGAGAGGTATGGATCTTCTCATCTCTTATTATCCCAATTATCCCAAAATGTTGAGCTATGTATTCTGTAATCAGATTAAAAAAAATAAAAAAAAAAATAGGTAGCTATAATAGGCCAGATACCATTTGAACAAATGTTTACTTTTGAGTGATTATAGTCACATTGTCAAGGACTACTTGTTTACATTTTTGATTACAGCTTTAAAATATGGCATTTTTAATAATGATGAAATAAATAAAATACTACACGCAGTACACCTGTCAAATGTGAATGTGAATTTCTTACACACACTGCCTTTTTAAATTTTGTTATTACATGTTTGCTTTTATTAGGAGTTATTAAGTTATTAAGTTTAAAAAAGCAAATAGGAATATTTGTTGAACCTTCATGGCTGCGTCCAATATTGTAATTTTTTTTGCAATCCAATAGAAATTACATTACTAATTGCAAAAACTACCATGTGGTTTGTATTCCGTAAAGTTATCTGACCATAGCCTGTTAATTGTTTTGTCTCATTACCAGGTCGTCTCATACTTTAGGTTCGTTGCTAGGGTCCGAGCCAACCCAAAGCATTGTTCTTCGACTAATCAATAATCTACCTTTCTCCAAAATTGCTTTGTCTAAATAAATGGTCTTGCATTTCTATAGCGCTTTTCCAGTCTTATGTAATTACAAAAATGAAGAGACCCTCTTTTTGGTTTCTGGGCGGATGTTTTTAAGAGTGGTGAGTGGTGCAGCAGGCAGCTAGTGAACTAAAATCCTGGCTACAGCTCTGCTTTAAAAGCATTTCTTTCAGTCATTTAGTTTGTTACAATACAAATAACTACTTTTACATTTACTTGAATCAGTCCAATCAGTGTCGGCCATCTGCTGAGTTCTATTCTATTGCTCAACTAATCTCTGCCGCGCCGACTCAGTCTCTCTACTGGGATCGTTCTCATTCTAGTTAATTATCTAATGTATTTGCGCACCCCTCTTTGAAAATATCTGCAGCATGTAAGTTTTGCAAAATTGATGTCTTTCCACGCCTGTAATTTTCCGTCATATTTGGCTCACTGAGTTAGAGTCTTGTGTGCCCGCAGATTGTCCCACAAATCATTGCAATTCAAAGAGCAGCACCACCATCCATTCCACTTACTGACATACGGCCAAGCAGTATCAATAAACCACAACACAATTGCTTTCATTCAAACAAGGGTCGCTCCAATCAGAAAAAAAAAATCACAAACAGCCCTCAATAAACCTCTTTATTACCCACTCCAAGTTCCCAGCTACATCAAAGAGAGACCTCCCCAGAAATGTACTCCGCTTTTATTTATTTTTTTTAGGGAATCAATCTGGTAAGGGCCAGATAATTATTGTAGTAGGCACAGGAGCCAACTTCTTTCACCGGGGCAATTAACAAGGCTTGTTAACATCAAAGGCAGAAAAAAAGAGCAGAGACCGACTTTCAGGCAGAAAGTATACTGAACCCACCGGAGGATCAGCTGCATGTCGAGAGTCTGGGTATTTAAATGGACTTTACATTTTAACATAAATGTATTGACTGCAGAATGAGAGGGACAAAAAACATAAACCGATCCAAACCCATATGAATTACAGTATAAATGCTACATAGAGGAGTAATTGATTTAACGTAATAGTCATTCCTCAGCCGTGCAGTAATTTAACAGAGAACAAGAGCCCCAGTTTGTTTACACCTAATTAATTTTTCAATAATTATACTGTCCAACTTTCTGGCAGAAGCTGAGCACTACTTAATTATAAATATTGTTTATAATATTTAGCCAGCTTTAATTCTGTAAATGTCCGGGTGACCACATTGAAGAGGAAGAGCTGCGAATACGTCTTGGAGCTTCCTGGGATCACATTTGTTATCAAGGTCTGGTTGTTTTGATGTTCCCCATGAGCAGATCTGGCTCCCCGCCAACTAAATTTGACAGGGACACAGAAAAGCCTCTTTTCCCGGAACCTCAATCACTCATGGATTCGTCAGAAAGTTTGCGCTCCCAGACACATTTTCATCTAGCTTCAACTTTCTCTGACAGAGGAAATGGGTAAATGTAATCCTTTTTCTGATGGGCGAACAAGCTAATCTGCTTACTTCCTCCATTGTGGATTGACTCGGCGATGGCAGAGAGAGAGGCAGGTGATAAAAGAAAAGTACAGAACGAGAGGTTTATTTGACTTTCTCCACTTCCCTGCTCTCCTTCTCTTGGGAGACCGACTATCGCTGCTGCTGGATTATCCTGACGTCTCCCTATTCTCCATCTCTCCGCATTCAATCTCTCCCCCCCCCCCCCCCCCCCCTCAGCGTCTCGTCTTGCCTGGGTCGGCATTGATCCTATGCTCTGGGAAGTTTTCTGCGTTTGTAACAATGTAGTCGGTTTTGTTTTGACGCCTTATCTTTCACAGGGGTGCAGCGAAGGGGAACACGACCTTGCCAATGTGTTGCCAGCCTGCCAGGCTGTGGGTGGTAGATAGAGGTGTTGTGTACAAACAGGCATACGGCTCGCTGTTTTCTATTTGATGATACAGTCTGTTATGTGAAGTGGAGAAGAGTACAAAGAGCACTGAAACCTCTATTCATGACATCAAGGGCCTTCGGGTGGTTGTGATGACATATTTTGGGGCCACTGAGGACAATGCCGCATGTGTGAACCAAAGGCAAGAGACGACATCAGTCACATCGGTATTTCTTTAACCCTGCACACATCATTGTGTTGAAGTCCTTGGAGGATGTGACCCTTAATCTCTGCCACTAACACTGCTGACTCCAGTGAAACCCGCAGATAAACTCCCCAATCTGTCATTTCATGATATATAGCGGTATGCATCATATTCACCACCTGCCTCCGTGCACCGGAGGATGCATTAAGGTGGTTAAAAAAAGTGGTGATTCATTTTGGGAACAGTCGAAAAAGTCTCAGAAGAAAATGTTGCTCCTGATTAGAAGGCGTGATTACATATTAATGTAAATGTTTTGTAAGGTGTAAACCCTGGCCATACTCAGATGTGTAACATCGCCTCTCCTTAATTTCTTGATAATTGTTTTGAATCTGGTTTCAAACTGTTCACATATTTGAGAATCCTAGCTAGTCACTAACTGTGACTGTCTGCTGTTTGGTGCTGGAGCTTTTTTTCTAAATACAGTTGCCTGCTGTCACCGAAAACCAGGAGGGGAAGTAACTGATTACATCTACTCAATTTACTGTAATTAAGTTTTTCAAATCTGCAATTATACTCGTACTTAAGTATGCATCACACCATGTAATCTGAGTTACTTTTAAAATCACAATTGAGTGCTGAGCACAATTTGAGTTCCCAAAAAATATCCAAAGCTTCCATCTGCATTTTGTAGCCAATAAGGCAATCCAATCACAAGTGGGCCAATGAAAACACTGACATACGGACAAAATAAGAAGGCGCCGGTTTGGAGAGGTGACCACGATCACTGAGCAGAAGAGTGCAGGAGTGAAGAGAAACATGACAGATCTGGAGAAAACCTCTCTGATTGAATGTCTGCTACTGTGATAATATGTATGAACATCAACGGTTACAAAGTCACTAATACTCTGAGTAGTGTTTGAGAAGAATACGTCTTACTTTTACCTAAGTGTTACCTTAATACCAATTTAGTTGTATTTCAGTAATGTAACTGTACTTGAGTACAGATTTTCAGTACTCTTCCCTCCATTGCCGAAAACATGAGAGCAGTGAGAATGAACCATAACAGTAAGGGTGCGGGCCAGACCTCCAAAACAATGGCTTGGAAGGTGCGTCATAGCCATGTGACTCCATTGCTGCTATGAAAAATATTGATGAAGTTGCTATAAAGGAAAATAACTGATCGATTTTGCCTGAAACAATGAGGAAATAAAACCTGTTTCACTGAATGCAAGGCTGTAATGTTTTCACACAGCTCATCTTTATTAGTTGCAAAGACCTTTAATCAGTTATCACAAAGGATGGCTCAACATTTAACAGGTCTTTTAATTGGTACTTAGTCAGTAAAGCGTGTTTTTTAATATAGTAATAATGAGCACTGAAATTGAGTAATTGTCAGTTCCTGAGTCAACATGGCACCATCACCAGAGCAGTCACATCAGCACAAGTCACGATAAGACCCAGACTGTGGTCATTTACATAGTCTATAATTTTACACTGCATTGCACAAGTGCTCCCCATTTATTCAGAGTCCCATTCAGCAGTATCGGTTTGAAAATGGAGTGATGCTCAATAAACTGCATGTAATTTTGCTCCTGCCTCAAGGACAGGAAGACATGCAGCCACAGAGAGAGCGAGACAGAGGGAGGATGGAGAGGGCAGACAGATGAACTGCGAGAAACATAATAACAATATGTGAAAAGATAGAGGGAGGAATGGCTGCAGCCCAAAGAAGTCTAACTTAAGTGTCTGTGACACTTTATTGTGTGAATCACTCATATTCTTTTTGGGGTTTTCATAAAAATCTAATGGAAGCGGGGCTGTAAATTTGAGGAATGGTGAGGCCACCGACAGTCGAGATAAATGAGCTGTAGTCTACCTGATCAGATTTAACAAACCATCAATCTGCAGCAGCATTTAAAATGAGAAGATTGAACTGTTTTTAGATGTATTTCATGATGCCGAACTTCAGGTGGCTGTAATTCTGTCTCTGCGTATATCTATTTAGAGAAAAGTGTTGCCATTTGAGAAAGATCCAATTCCTGGGGTGAGCGGCTTTCAGCACTCAATTACGCCACCGAGGAAATCTTTCAAACAATCCAAAACATTTCACATCACGTTGCCTACGCATATAATACATAACGCTGCTGCAGATGATTGTGAAGTGCCTCCCTGCTTTAGTAAACACGCTCTCCCGACAATGCAAATGAGTGGCGATGTCACCCGCCGGCGGGGAAGTGAAATAGACTCTACTTCATCTAATGCTAATGCAGGCGCTACTCCCTGGGCGGCTTATTTATGTATGTATTTATAATTTTATTATGTGTCGTTAAAAGGTGATCCGCTGTATGAATATTCCTCCTATGAGAGCTCGTCACACTAAGAGAAAGCTGGTAGCTAGTTTACTGTGGAACAGATAATTTAGATAATGACTCTACAGGGGCTGAAGGAGTGAAAGGAAAAGAAAGGGGGAAAAAAAAAATATGAACAAGATTAGGTGAGGATAGCCCGTGGGTTATCATATAATTATGCCTGTATGTAGGTGTTTGCATGTGTTTGCGAGAGTCATAATTTGAATGAAATTGAAGCTTACTGTATCCCTGCACCAGAGAGAGTAATTTAGCAGAGCTGTAGCTGCCTTCGAGGACACTGAGGTCATGTCCTCTTGTTTTTCAGTTTTTAATTTGGAGTATTTTACAGAGTCTTTCATGTATTTGTTTTAGCTGTTGTGGGCACCAGAAGCTGGTGTGGACAGGAAAACTATGAGATGCTGACCAGAAAATATACACAACAAAGTATCTGGTTTCTTCTGCATTAGATTCTATCAGGTGCATCCCAGAAACTTGTGTGGAAAAGGGTTAGTTCATGCTATTTGCTCATTTAGTTTTGTTATTTTCACATTACGAGCGACAAGGTTACAGGCCAGCTACACTGCTGCAAAGTCACAGTTGAGAGTTGAAGCCAATCATGCCAGCAACATAGCGACGAATTTCAGCTGTCGGTTTGTAGCCTCATATGTATTGTAGCCTATATTCATACAGTCACTTTTGTGAAATGTAATTTTTTAACCTTCCAACTTGACCTGATCATTTGTTTCGGTACAGTCAGATGAAGGCCACATTTGATCCACAGGTTTCCAGTCAGTGTCACTGGGGAAACGATTATGGATGCTACTTCTGGTGCTCAGCAGAACTAGTGTAGTCAGAAAGCATTATCATAACTGACACACTGACAGCATTTCCACGGCTTTAAAGGTGTGGGCTAAGCAGTAATAATAGTGTTAGTAGTATTCACATGATTAAGTCGTGAACCTTGTTCTTCATGAATGAATGAAAATGAACAAATTGCTCTAAGAAAGTGGATTAACGTCCTGTTACCATAGAAAACAAAAGTTCTGGTTATGTGGCGGGACGTGCTGGAAGTTGCACCCATAATTTGCGCAAAGTATCATGGGAGCTGAGAATAAAGTGGATGTTAGGCTCTCTACGCTTCACTCACGCCAGTCAACAAGCTAACGTTCCTTTTGTCAGTTAACTCCTTTAGCGAGGCAGAAGTTTTGTTTTGAACTTTCAACAAGCTTGTGCAACCGCTTTCTTTTTTTTTTTAGTAACTTATAAATAAAGCAGCACTGAAACCATCAAGGAGGGAAGAGTTCAATTATCAAATTAAGTATCCATTAAATTCAAAACGAACAACAGACTGTTTCTGATGACGAAATACCTCAAAACACCTCTTGTTTGCGGGGCCTCAAAAACCACCCACTGATTAATTAATCCATTAATCCCCAACAAAGCTAACGAACTTCCTCTGCTGTCGTTCAGCTTATACCGGGATGAGCGTTGACGAAGTGACGCAAGACGACGGTCCCACGCTGCAAAGCTGGAGAGGCTGGTTTAATATCCGCCTAAATATGGATTGTGACAGGGCGAGAATTCAGCACCTAGGCGGCTGTAAACAAGCGAGCTAAAAATACCAGCAGCCTTAAACGGCCAGGAGAGGAGGCAAAGCGAGAGGAAAGGACGTCTGCGTTTTTAACACCGCTCCCTGTCATGTTTTCTCTTCATCGCTAAACATTATGCAGTTGTCTGGCGATCTGCCAGCTCAAGCAGATATTCACTTCAAAATAGGAGAATCTCTTGTGGAATGCCAGTGCAGCAGCAGCAGCAGCAGCAGTATGTGTGAATACATCCCGAGCTTTAAGTGTCTGAGCTGCTGTTTTTATGTATGTGCATCAGAGCTCTGCGTGTGTGAAGGTGTGTGAATGAATACATGAATAAAATCCACAGGGGAACGGTGTGTGAATCCACTTTACTGTATATGTCCTCAAGGTCAGCCTGAGACCAGAGTGGGTCTTCCGTAACCGCACATACGCAAAGATATATGGAGCAATAGCTTGTGGGACACATTCGAGACTCTCCTCTCATAGCCTGCTAACCATCTTGAAAACCTTGAGGGCCTCTCTCGTTAATGCTGCCCATTACTTCCTCTCGGCTGTGGAGGATGGAATTTCTGTCACCATCACGCTCTCCCGTGTGGAGCATTTTGAGCTAAGTAGTCCAAATAACATGGCTCTAAAAGCCTTGAGAACAGCTTTTACAGCTCGCCTTTTACCTTTAGAAGCCTCTCCTCTCCTGGCCACTTTAGTCTCTATTTCCTCCCCACTTTCCGCCTTTTAACCATGTTAGAGGGTCTCTCTCCCATCATGCATTGCAGCATTATCAAAGTCGACCACCCGCAGTTTGTTAATCACGCCGATGGAGGTGTGAAATGGAGTGTTCACACTTGGCAAAGTGGCGCGCTAGCTGCTGCAGCCTTTTGTAGTTAGGTTTCGGTCAGCCATTTTAGTTCAGACGGTGCAGGTGCGGTGCACGTCTCAGATGAACAAATAATCTCATGTGGTCTCATTAGAATCCATTAGCTTATCTGTTTGGGCGTAATCTCATGCAAATTGAAATGTGGAAAGCAAACTAAATCCATTTGTAGTTTTATAGTCCGAGTAATGAGCAGCAACTTCTGGCGTGCGGTAGATTTAATTTTAACTGTATTTTCGTGAGCAAAAGTACACTTGGCAATAAAAAAATAAAATAAAAATGGAGAGAGAGTTGCAGTTAATGGTAATTGAAGCAGAACCAACGCCAGCGCTGGTGCAGTGGAGTTGCAGTTTTTGTTAAAGCACTGTCAGTGTATTGTCCCCCCTGAGTCCTGTTTTCTTTGCTTTCATTTCCCAACACGTAATCACAACTACAAGCCTCCGCTCCAAAGTTGTGCCTGTGGTGATTGGAATGAGAGGGGTAAACACGCTGTCAATGGGACTAATTCAACACACGCCACGATGATTGAGCCTCAGAAAGCACTGCCAATTGTGCCCAGTTAGGAAAATAACAAGACGGTCGATTTGTTTTTAACCCCCAGCCGGCACTGCTGTTTATGGCCAGGGGGGCTGACAGCAAGCTTTAGCTTATTGTTTAGTCAGGTCATCAGTCTAAACGCTAATTAGAATTGTCTCCCCACTGGCTTTAGTGTCGGTCCGTGTCTGTGTTTACGTTGTGAGAAACAAGAAAGGGGACGGAAATCCTCGTCTCCTTGTTGCTCCCTCTGAATGACACAAGCTCTTAATTGTACGCGTTTGGACATTAAAATAAATTGGCTTCCTCTTGGCTAGTAGCAAAGCGACCATCGCTGCAGCTGGCCAGGAGTGATAACACTTCATTTACCATGAGGGAAGTAATGGAGGCACCTACAGTCAAGTCAGACCTTTTTCAGGGTGAATTAAAGTACCCACCTTTTTGAAATTTCTGTTAGCACGGTGTGTGTCAGCGTGAAACTGACGGAAGTGACAGAAAGTTAGCGTTAAAATGTACTATGCACAAACACAGTGCTGGAAATCCAAGTGTTAGGATACAGTATGTTGGTTATTTGGATCACTCGACTGCCGTTTCTATGCAGCATTTGTGCGGATTATATGAAGCTCTCGTTGGAGTCCAACCTCTTTTCTCACTCTGCCCCCGAGGCAGAAGGTTATAAACTCCAGTCTGAAGTGAATTTTAATGAGAAGTTATGATCACATCATCATATTATCCTCTCTTTAAGGTTACTGGTCCCTTTAGCCTCGGCTGTCTTGCGCTAGCAAACATCCATTAGGATTTTAATAGGTGGTATGTGCGGGGTTACATGGATCAGAGGCAAACACAACCCACATGACATCTGGGAGAATTCAAAAAGCTATAAGCTCAGACGTGTACTACGGAATTTGTGTCTGCTTTGTTTACGCTGCTATGCGGGAAGTTCAAAATGTCACATTTAATGATTCAGAAGCTTCTTTTTTTTTTCACAGAGCACAGCAGATGATGAACATATTGGTATAACCCCTCTAAAAGTGCTTCTCTGGCCAAAACTGACAAATTCCTAGATATAAAGGTCATGACCTCAGTATCCTCAGTGGAAGCTACAGTCTGTCAAGTACTTAAGTGTGTGCACATGCCAGTTTTGTACATGAAAACATTTTTGCTGCTAAATAGGTGTCAGTCAAACCCCCCAGCTCTGTTTATTCCAATTTTTAGCTTCACAGTTTCATATGTACACTCCGTCTTGTCTCTAGTATATCAGGTGTTTTTGTCTGACAGCATGCAGACAAATCTGTCTTTGCAAATTGGTGTCACTGTGTGTACGTGTGTGTCGGACCACAGTGCGGCGTCGACAGTCGCGTGGTGTCAAACGTCTGTAGTCACGAGGAGTCGCCGTGTCTTGCGGCAGCAGTGTGTCGATTTTTGGCTGTGATTGGGATTTCTCTGCACGGCTACGGGAGGTGTCAACACATTCGCATGCTGCACTCTATCAAGGCTGTGTGAGGTTAGGAGAGCAGCAGACGAGTTCAGAATCATTTCAGACGAGGCACGCAAGCTCGCACCCATGTTCCCTCCGCAGGGAATATAGATTTGTGCCTGCCGGCTGAATTTGACACACAATCACACATTTAAATGACAGACAATATTATACATCAGATGCAGTGGAAAACATAATTATGAAGGACCCAAGCGCAGTTTCCTAAAACCTTCCTAAGGCTAAGGTAGTTTTAACATCCCTTGAAGTGTTAACTCTGAATAAATAACTCCCAAGCACGCTATTTTACCAAAGTTTAGCTTCGAAAAAGCATCGTTTTTAAGGACTTTAAGAGTAAATATTTCCCCAAACAGCAGCAAAATGTATCAATTTAACTTTATGAATCCTCCACCCAGAAATACATAAACAGTAAGGCTCTAACCGTTGACTGAATATTAAGCTGAATGATTATAAGCACAAGACCTTTATTAGTTTCGTCTACAACGTTTATGCCTGATAATTAATGGATTTGCATATATGTAGCACAGCTCACAGACATTACGCCACACTACTTTAAAGGTGCAATACGTAAGAATTGGCCACCTTTCAAATTCGCACTCCAAACAAATAGAGGGCAGCATATCACCGAAGTAAGAGCTAACTGCTGCTAACTGTAGCTGACGCTCAGTAGCAAGTTCTGTTAACTGTGCAGCTAGCAGTTGTATTAGCTGGCTCTGTCTGGACTGGGAGCTTGTAGCACCAGGGAAGTGTTGGTGTTGTTTGCCAACGGACTCTCACCTCTTGAGGTACAAACTGGCTAGGGGCTATCTGGTTAGCATGCTAACCTTGATAGATATCTCTGCAACACAATACATTCTAATGTCATAATGTCAAATTGTTATTTCTTCACTCTCAGTCGACCATTTTAGTTCATTTTTGAATCTTTTAAACAAAAATTGTTGTTTTCACTTCACTGTCTTCAACACTACTGTCAGCTAGCATGCACAGACCTCACCTCGAAGCGTGTGCAGGCCTTGGAGAGCACCGCTGCATATATAACTGCATATATAACGCCTTCTGCTGCTGTGAAGTGATGTCAGTCACTTGAGTCAGCGTCAGTAGGGTCTTAAGAATACAAGTTTGAAAATGAAAAATACCCTCAGAGTGGGAAGTTAGAAACAAGTGAACTTAGCAGACCTCAGTAGACCGCTCCTCATCTCGGCTGGAGAACACAAATCTCCAACCAAAGTGTAAGCAAAGTTACATTTTGGGTAATATCGGTGTTGTGTTTTGACAAGGAAGGATGGAACAAAAGAAAATAATATAATTTGATCCTTTTTATCCTAAACAGTCCTTCACGAGTCTGACAGTGATCTAGGAGTGCAATGCTAAATTGGTCGAGTCCTCTTTTAAGTACTCCTTTGGGAAATGTGTGTGAGAATATCAGAGCATTCGTAGAAAGACTCTTAACTTCACTGAAACCATATTATGAAGTTTCTCAAGTCAGGATCATATCACACAAGGCAGGGCAGGGAAGAACACCGTGGTTCAAAATAAGATATATGGACAACATTATAGAACTAGCTCACACTGGATTTATAACACTCCTGCCAGGTTGTGCTTATCTGATATCACATAAAACAGCTTGATAAATCAAAGCCAGAGCTCCTTCTTCTAAGTTCAACCCATCCTGCTATGTAAAAGAAAAGATCAGTCTTTTCTAAGCAGGAGGATGTGGCTGGATGCCATGGTTGCTAATAAAGTTACAATGTATGAAAAAGGTCAAACGGTTGATCCCATTACCCTTCATAAGGAAAATGACAGTGATGGCCGGCCCCAGTGGCCTGATGAGAATCAAAGCAGCGAGGTAGCACTATGAACTGCAGTGGCTCTGCCTGTTAATGGGACCTTAAATCACTTTATGGTGTACATTATTTAACAAGCCTTCAGCTTTGATGCAGTTATGTATCAGCCGATATAAATTTACATCACAGTCTTCATGTTTGATGTCCTTGACATTGAGCGGCTCAGAGTAGTCTGCTCCCTGCCTGTAGCGTCCCACGTGTAAATTACATTCTCGCCGCTGATAAGACAGAGAGTCAATATTATCATCAATTCTCTGTTGTAGGTATGAATCCAGGCCTCCTTATCTAACAGTTCACCCAGGTGAATGTAAATGTCACTGGTTTTGCTATGCCTTCTTAGCCGTGCACTCCCGAGGAACCCGTTTCCAGCTATCTGTACTCTTTCTCCCAGCTGCCGCCATAATGCCATCTGCAAACATATATATAATTATCACCTCAGCTTCCCCATCAGGTCTAGACAACATACACACTCACACATTGTTCATTATAGGCAGCACAGGGAAGGGTGGATGACAACACACTCCTGATGCACCCATTTATCTCGCGTCTCATCGCCGAGTTGCAATATTGCTCTGACAAGAAGACCACGATTGCTCGAGCACGAGGGGGAGGAAGGGAGAGACTGAGGGGAAAAACAGCAGCTTTAATATGGCAGCTGATAAGGAAAGTGAGTGGATACAACCTACGTGAGCTCCTCAACCTGGATCTCCCTATCTCCCTTTTCCTTTTTTTTTTCTCATTTTCCTCTACCCATCCACCCACCCCCTCCGCTTGGAATTGCAAATCAGCCCATGTGTTTCCTTACAGGCGAGGCGGGAGATAAGGAGCGAGGTGTTGGACGTATCAGCAATCTGAGCATGTTGTTTATTTTGATTTATTTATTTTATTCTCAGCATTTATTTATCTCTCCGTTACTACATGAATGTATGGCTTCTTGCCAATGTACATATGAATGCGAGGGGATTTTTGCTTGTAAAAGCGATAAAGACGGATAGCTTGTTTGTGTGTGATCTGGCTCAGATTGCGTTGTATCCAAGCGTGCACTCAAGGGATGGGTGGATACAGAAAATTTTGTTTCCTAGACATGCTTGTGTGTGTGTTTCTGAGAGGACTTCTGTGCTGCGTGACTGTGAATTCAGAAACGGTTCGAGATGGGTTGAGACGAGTAGATGAAACTTGTTTGGGTTTGGCATGAGTCAGCAGGCAGTGATAGGCGAGCCCAGAGTGCCGCCTGGAAGATGGACTCCAGGAGATCACAGAGTCATTCACCCTACACAGATAGACATGGAGACAGCTCTTGGCTGCCGAGTACAGAGATGGAGGAGAAAACAAGATAATGTGTACACGCACGTACACAACGGCTGTCAGTCAGCGGAGGTGCAGTTTGAAAAACGCCAAACTTCCATCATGAACAGGAAAGAGAAGAGGGCCTGGTGGACCTGTACAATCTGAGCAGTGCCTATGGGCAAGTTTTGTTCATGTGATGTTATTTTGACGGCACAGTGTTCACAAAGAGAAATACATATCTGGGATCAGCTTGTGCTGGTAGAATCTTTGATTTACTATCATCAGACTCATATCCACTTGCAAGTTGGAACAACTGAACTCCATCTGTGCAGATAAGGCAGCCAGTTGTTTGAGGTTTTCGTATCTTAGAATAGTCTGTTTTATTTATCACAAATTAGCATATACAACCCTGTTCTTGATCTCTTCTGGGTGCTGCTTCTGAGCTTCAAACACACACACACACACACACACACACACACACACACACACACACACACACACACACACGCGGCTTAAGCCTCTTTGGCAGAGCCCAGCATGCCATGTCCACTCGACTGCTTCAGTGCCAGGTCTGATACAAGGCCGGGCCGTGCCAAGCCACTTGCCCCGCGGCGGGTGGTGTGAATCTGGGCATCCATAGATAGCTGCGAATCGGCACATCATCACCATGGTAACTGCCAAATGACACCAGCACCCCTTGGTTCCCGTCCTGACTCTCACCAATAGTGAAAGGTCATGTATCATGTCCTTGTTCTGTCAGGAACATTTAAAACCTGCAGGAAACCAAACACAGGATTTTGTGCTTAGTCTTGTACAAACACAGCTCATCTGGTACAAGCACAGTGACAGACACATGTTTTCCTTTTCTCAATATGCATTTCACACACACTCGTCTCACAAAGAGAGGGCCATTACAGAGGTAAGTGCTGGGTATAATCAGTGGCTATTGTTAGTGGAATTATGTTGTACAAGAGGAGACCGTTCTCCTAGACAATAACTATAATCCAAATCCACACATCCACCACATCAGTGTAATAAGGTTGCTTGCAAACTGATCCTCTTGGCGATAACCTCCGCCCACAGACACTGCAGACGCTGAGATATTCAGGGTATATGAGCCTCAAGGTGATTGCCTTGATTTCGTCCTGTCTCTGTTACAATAATACTTCCTTCACATTTCAATCAGCTCTCACTTGATGTGCCGACATATCATTTCAGCCAGCTCATGTGTGAAGGCAGTGGCTGAAAGTACAATTTTCAGGTCTTTGTATTTCACTTCTGCTGCTTTCTACTGCAGCTCCACTACTTCTCATGGGGAAATATTGTCCTACATTTATTTGAAAGCCATAGTGACTGGTCATTGTTCAATAGAATTAATGAAAAGTCTAATTTGAAAATGTATGACAAGCTTAAAAAATGCAGTGATTAAACTGCGGTTCCCTTTTTGGTTTTACAAAAAAGCAGTTCCTAATAGTAGCTCCTTGTCAAGTTTGAGAATGGCTTTATTTAAGTTACTCTGTGAGACTTAAAGAGGTTTAATTGTCCAACAAAAGGAAAAGATAAGAGAACGGTTCAATGAGTGAATACAAATTTGTCTCGCAGAAACTTGCTTCTTCTTCTCTCCTATCATCCTCACCGTTAATCATCTCACAACCCCTCAGACGTATATGACCAACAAGAGAGGGCCCAACACTTGGGAGCCACTGGACTGAACTGTCTTGTTAAAACTAGCTCCAACTCAAGCAGCTTCAACAGTAAAACGCTGCTTATGCTTTGATGCCTCACTATTAGCAACCTAGTAATGAAATCGCTCTCCAGGGCTGATTTTCCACAAAATGACTGCTTTCATTTTTGAGACATTAAAGAAAACCTCTTATGCTTTTTCATTTTTTGTCCTTTTTTTGTCGTTATATACTGTAGGAGCTGAAACAGAGTGTTTGAGACAGAGGGGGAATGCAGTGCTGCGGCAGTGACCATAACTAATTATGAACCTGAAAATGAGCAGAATATGTCTCCTTTACGTTCATGTTGCTCATTATTTGATAGTAGATTTTGAATGTTGGATTTTTACTAGTAATAGAGAGTTTTACACTTCTGTAATGATTTTCACTTATGCAAAGTAAATCTTCTTTCAACACAATTATTAAGGGGCATGACTAAAATTACAGACTTCTCTGAGTTTGAACATTTTTAAAAACATTTGGGATAATATGAGGTACACAACTCAGCAAAATATATAACAAAGGTCTGGTTGTTTAATCGACAGTTTAAGGTGGAAATGTTACAGACTACATCTGTAAACTCTGACTCTGTCACTCCCAGCAAGAATACGACCAAGCTCACCACAGGGGGGAATGGGGAGTGACCAGAATAAACTTCAGCCAGAGTTTACAGGTGGATGCTGGGTTGTAGGTGGGGTTTATGAACTGCTATATGAGCAATATGTCATGAGCGAGTGCAGCGGCACAGCTTGAGTTGTCTGCCTGAAGTTGCTCGCGGGCTCTGCTCCATTTAGGCATCCATCTCCAGCCCTCTCAGTTTTCTCCTCCTTCTCTCCAAACTGCTTGACAATTCCCCCCACCCACCCCAAATCAATTTCTAAATCCAATTAGTCATTGCATTAGACTGTGAGGAAAAACACCACTGTGCACTGTAGCCTGACAAATGTTTGGCTGCTGCTGTTGTTTGTTTGCCATGTGAGAGCTATTGATCAGAGGGTATGAGGACGATAGAGGAGGGGAGGGGTGGCGGACCTGGTGGAGATAAGTGTTATTGTAAAGTAAATGTGAAGGGAAGGCAGATAAAAGGGATTGATAGACAGGCAGAAAGTTCTGCAGGAGGTGGAGAGGGGGCCAACATCTGGCAGCAGCTGGAGACAAAAGCAGGTGAGGAAGAGAGATAAAGAAGATTTGGGTGTGGGAGGGCTCAAAGACAGAGGCTTGGGTTTGGCTTGGAGTCAGGGAGAGATTAGGGGAAGGAGAGTGGCACAGAGTGAGTGTTATTGCCTGGGGTTGAATGTGTCAAAAGCAAAACGGATGGTGCCAGGCAAGGCTGGGGGGCCGCCTGGCTATCTGGCAGCCGGGGGTGCCCACTCCAAGATGCCAACATGTAAAGAGATGGATGGAGGGTGGCGACGAGAGGCAGGCCAAGAGAGTGGAGACTGATTTAGAGGGGGATAAACAAAGAGACTGATGAGGACAGAGCGAGGGGAGATCAAAGGGCCGAGGCAGCTTTACAGTTTCATCCAAATCATCCTGAAATCTCCCATGATGCTTTGAAGGCTCGAGCAAAGCCAAAACAGGAATTTTGACAAGTATTACACCACAAAAATACTAACGGCACGTTGCTTAAGGCAACGACCAAGAAGGGATAATAATAACACACAATATGATAGCATTTATTACTCCAAGGGAAATGAAATTCAAAGGCCAGCGCCATGCTGGAGCGCACATCCGTAACAGTTTACAATAGATAACATAATAACCAATTAACAGCATTAATGGCTACAGCTGAATTATCAGAACACACTGTATTCATTTATGTGCAATTTATTCATAGTCTCCTTTTCACGGGGCCCACAAAATGAGGCCGCATGGCAAACACCATTCACATGTTTGCATATTACATATTCAAATGTATGCGTGCACAAACAAACAATAAGCTGTCGCTTTATATTCTCACTGTCTTCTATTTTATCCTGTTTTTCTTTACAAGCGAGGATTTCCGAAAGTACACATTGTTGAAAGTATTTTCCCTCGTCTCACGCTCCCTCTTTCTCTCTTCTCCTCTCCTCTCCTCTCTTCTCTGTGTCATCTCGTCTCTGCCCCCCTCTTGTTTGTGCCGTGATTTCACTGCTCCGTGTTGCAATTTCAACATTTCAATATTTCATCTAATATTTCCAGAGCAGAGAGCAGTGTTGCTGAATTATTTAGCACCACCGGAAATCTGGGTGAAGAAAAGTCTGGCACACAAACGCACACACACACACACCAATACTAATACAGAGTTGGATACACACTGTAGATTTGTGGCTCTGGATGTGAATCTTTGTCAGTGAAAAGTGTAAAAAGGTCATTCTTGAACTGTGACCTGGGAAGGAGAGAGGTAGATCAATCAGGGGAACTGATCCCACCCTGCTATAATCACCATCCACAGCCCTGTCCTGGGGTTGATGGATGACCACTCTCTAACCCACCTTTTCTTGCTCATCCACAGACGCTCACACACATGCATGCTGTTCCCACACACACACGCCCACGCATGCACGGCCACTTATAAATCAGGACAACGCAGACAGGGCTCTTGGTCACTGCCGAAGGCGAGCATTGTCATGGATATGTGGCATTTACTATGGGTAGATGAGGAATCCTGCAGGGATTTAATTTATAGCTTTTTTCAATATGCATCATCGGCAGCTTGTGCATGTATTGTCCGTGTGCCCACATGGTCATTTTGGCCTTTGTGCTCTTGGGCACCATTTGGATGGATCACCTCTTCCCTTGTATGCTTCCTCAATCTTATTTCTGACTCTGATTAAGCAGATGAGAGGGAGAAAGTGAGAATTATGGATTTATGCCTCGACTGGACCTTTTGCCATTCTTCTCCAAAGAAGGGGGATGGTATTGTTGAACACTGTATTTCATAAGGATGGGCTAGTGGGAAGATAAGTGCAGGGTAAATTAACGAGACTCAGTAGAGCACATACCTTTGCCAAGGCCCAACAGTCCCCGTCAATTCAATCAAGCCTAATCCAATATCAAACTCAACAGCCCTGTATCAGTCCAAATTTTAAACCACCCATAACTGCTTAACCATGATTTAAAATCAGCAGATCTAGGATCTGCATCAAAATATACTCACTCATAGATACCTGCCACCTAAACACACCTGATTTTGTCATCAAAATCCATGCTTTATTCCCTGAGAAATCACTAATCAAACAAAAATGCTGAAAAACGCTGTATCTCGCAACGTTAAAGAAAGTGAGAAAAAAACTCCTGTATCCGTCAAACCAACCAACTGGCTAACAAACCAGCCAACAAACCATTGGACTCAGGTGAAAACACGACCTCTTTATAATGAGGGGAAAGAAAGGGAGACATGAGAGCTTGACAGACTGTGAGACAGGTAAAGAGACTGAAGGATGAAAATTAAGAGAAATAAGATTTTCATGTTGCAAGAAAATAATAAAGAGAGCTCCAGTATCTCGTCTTGTAATATTATTATATATCTGAAGCAGAGTTTATAAAAAAAAGTCTGATTCAAACTGTGACTGCACAAACTGCACAAAACCATCTATAACTAATGATTAAATCTTCTTCAAAGAACCGAGCTAAGCAGAAATGCAGCCGTCCTCCTAAGGCAGCGATTGTACATTATGGAATCTCAATCATTCTCAATTGTTGTAGATGCATTTCCAATGCTGACATGTAGGGAAACAGTACAATCAGCAATTCTTTGCTTGATTACACCCCTTCAATCAAATGGTATTCATTGAAATTGCCATAAGCTGCGGTGATGGAGGAGAAATGAAAAGGAAACTGAGATCGCACACCAAGAGTAACAGGGCTGGATGGAGAAAAGAGCTCTGGAGGTACAGTGTGTTCGTGTGTGTGTGTGTGTGTTGCCTTGAACATGTGAAATGGAAGGGGCGGTGGAGGTCACAGATGTACATTTAGGGTGCAGGGTAAACTACAGTGAACATTTGAGATCTCTCTGAAATAGTGCAGTAGAAAGATAAGAAGGCACGGTGTCACTGAAAACAAGTGCTTCACTGCAGAAGATACAGCAGTATTTGCTGCCTTACCACCAGACTACAGAGTGGTTTCTTTCCTCAGGCTGTGAGTCTCCTAAACCGATCCTCAACACTTTTCTTGTGTAGCATAAACCAACTACTACTTACATTTCGTTAAACAACCTTGTGTTGTAGAATGACAAATGGATCAAGCTCTTGGGATATGTAAGATCAGAAACCAGGTTTTCAGGAGCTTTAAGTTAATTTGACTGCCTTGATATTTTATAAAAAGCCTTGAATGACGTGTCCAACGGTGGATTTGTCCCACTTCAGTTTCTTAGTGGATAAATTCAACCTTTACATAAATTATAAATGGTAATTTCACAACATTTTCTGAGTCCGTGCTGTCTGGCAAAATGCACTCACTAATCCAGACCTACACTAGGACCGCGCTGCATTAGCACGCTGACTGAAACCTCACTATTGACTACCTCTAGCTTTGTGTGTGTGAGTGTGTGTGTCTGTGCCTCTTCCAAGGCATCTGATCAACTCTCTAGAGCTGAGCTGATGCGTACCGTGATCAATACCTGGCCTCCGATACCATCCTTCACATGCTCTGCAACGTCTCAGGCATGGCCCTCTCTTTCTCTTTGTACCTCACCCTTTATTCTGCAGCCTGTAGTACAACTTGATTTCATAAAAGGAAGCGAGCATCATAATAAGCTGTATTATCTGCCAGCTCACCGGGAATTCATTGAAAAGCCTCTCACTCCGCCTTTATTTCTTTTATTTCCATCACTCCTCTGTCTTTCTGCACATTATTTTACCTCTCTCTCCCTCAGCGCTTCCATTCTCTCCCTCTCTTTCTCTGTACCTACCTATTACTGATGAGTCGATTTCACGAGTCAGTGATGCAGAGAGGGTACAGTAGAATATGCGGTGTGCGAGTGTGAATAACAATAACTGTCTATGCCTCATAAGGGAAACTATAATTGCATGCACTGGCACTGAGATCACATGCCTCATAAAAGCGCAAATGGCCATTTTATCCAAAAAAGTGGCTCTGTTGTTGTGGGTAATTTTAGCTAATTATGTTATATGAATATCACCAAAGATGGGATTGCCTCATTTTTTATTCACAGGATTGAGCGATCAAGCTTTTGTCTGTACTTGATTTGATTGTGTCTTTCATTTTCAAGAAGAGATAACATTAGTAGACACTAGTGCTCATTTTATTTCCCTCTGATTCTGTCTTTTCCTCTCTCTGTATGTGTGTGCAGACAGGATTGAAAGCTGTCATTAGCAATGCGTAAAAAAAAGAGCCAATCCTCATTAATGGTATTCTTGATTCTTTGGCATAATCAAATCAGAGCATCTTCATAATACCCAAATGGATTCATTTTGCTCATTTGTGCTGAATGAATCAATATTTGGGTTTGTAATTGATGTGGGAGTAATGTGAGTGCATGGCAGAGAGATAGGGAGAAACACTTTAACAATATACAGCCTATTGGTTACACACACACACACTAACACATTACACATTCACATCTCAGCTCAGTTCAAGGCTTACTGGTGAACTGAGATGAGCATTGAAATTAGTCGACTCCCTCCCTGTGTTGCCATAGAAATGTAAATCAACTTATCTGGCAGCATAACAGCATAAACCATCTGCAAAACACATCTTCCCATTACTCATAAACGTATTATCTGTCTCTAAGTTATATGTATGCAATATAGAAACAGCTAAGGAAAAAAAAGAAATCCCAGTGTGCATTTCCGAGGACGCCGCGCAGGAGGTGGCCGAGGTAGAAATTCCAAAAACAGCTTTTGAAACTGTTTTGAGCTGAGAAGCAATTAGGCAATGGGCTCATTTTAGCATTACAGTTGCGAGGGTTTTCAGCTCTGATGTCGGCTGTTGTATCAACATCTATTCAACATGCACACGCTCGCTGCGTTGCTTTTTTTCCCGGCTGTTCGAGGGATGCCCGCAGAGTGGGCGATTACAGCGCCATTGTCCAGGTAGAGAGGCTGTCAAAAGAAACCTTGTTGAAATGTTTTCCTGAAATTCCTTCTGATGTTTTTCTCTCCTGTGGATTGCACAGCGGTGGGGCATAAAGGTCAGCGAGGTCACGGATCGGATGGCTCTTTCTGTGGGTTTTTTCTACATTTCAAATATCCAAATGGCACTGAAATCAACTGATGCATTCTCACCCACAGGCGCTCATGTAAACATTTGTTCGCATGACGCTGAGGCTGAATGGAGACTGAGTGGGGCCCTTTTCTTACCGGGCACTCATTTTGACACTTCTTTTTCTCTTTTTAAGTTCTACTCTTCATCCCCGCTGTGCTAAGTGAAGTCATCAAAACTTGTGTGCTGCTCTTGTCGCTTCCTCTCCAACTGTTTCCTGACCTCTTATTCTTCTTCTCTTTCTGGATTCACCTCTATTCATTCTCCCACATGTTCTGTTACACCTCATTCTCCACCGCCTGCTCTTTCTAAGACTGTGACCTTTCTCTCTTTCTCTTCGGTCACCTTCTCCCCTCCATCTGGATCGTCCCTTTCTCTAACTTAGAGTGTGTATATGTGTGTGTGTGTGTGTGTGTGTGTCCTTCAGGGAAAAGTTTACTGTGTGTGGCAAAATATCCTTTTTGTGGCATTTGAAGATGCTTGTGTGTCATGACTCTGACTTATTGTTATGGAACCATGCTGCTCCTGCTGCTTTACCACAGGCCTACAGCTTCCCATAGGATGCCTGGACACACACACACACACACACACACACGAAGATATACATTTTTGCAGCCAACAGGGTGAAATTTGAAGGAACCCTGACTTTTGTTTTCTGATTGTTTGCAGACTGAGTTATCCACAGCCCGAAATATATTGATATTTTTTTCCTATCTCCCTCTCTCCCACCCAAACACACACACACACACACACACACACACACACACACTTGCACACTCACACACTCCTCTGTCAGAGCTGAGCACTGCACTATATGTTGAGCTACTTAAGTCAACATGTAGTGCAGAGTTTGACCAAGCAAGACTCCCCCAGGCCTGGGACGATGGAGTTGAATTGGCTGCGAGCACTGGAAACCTGTGGACACAGAACACACACTCCCTCACACACACAGAGCAGGAGGGAAAGGGCAGAGGAAACGGATGGAAAGCAGAGGCATAACTGCAGTTTTCATTCCCCAAATGTGATCTAACATCCACTGTGTTGCAAACTCATGAAAACGCTAAACTTTCCACGGGTCGTCACACTCCAGGGCATTAAGAGACTGATGGATGACGGCCACTCTAACCGTCCTCTGCTTAAAGAGCACCAACACAAAGTGACGTGCTGCCGTCAGTGCTCTCCTCGCACTGTAATCTTCACTGGCTGCTACCTTTTAACAGGCTGATGGAAGACAAATAATTGTTTTGAGGGGAGCCAAGCTCGGTCCTAATTCAATCTTCTCACCACCCAAATCCCCTCTCAAACACACTAATGCACATTAATGAGATTTCATAGCTCTTAATGGGAGACAATGGTGGCGCCTGAGCAGGTTTTTACGCCGTGCGTTTGTTTATGTGTTTGAGTTTACCGGATGTGTGTGTGTGTGTGTGTGTGTGTGTGTGTGTGTGTGGTGTCTGTCTGGTCTAAATCTGTTTTCATTAGCTGTTGCATGAGCTCAAGCGTACTTATCCATCTGCTGCGGGGGATACATGCACAGCGAGCAGCGTGGACGCATAGAGCACATACCCACAGGGTGTTATATAGAGGAAAATAGGCACAAACGGTAGAGTGCCCTAAAGGGTAACTCCACCAATTTTACACATTAAAGTGGACTGAGAGGTCTCCGGGAGTTCTGCTGTATATGAGACAAAAATATGGTCTGAAGCTGCTTGTTGCTCCATAGGAAGCTGGTTTTGAAAAGCAGTTCAATGGTCGAGCATTGTGCTCCTATAACGCTGTTAGACTCATTATTGACAGTAAAAAAAAAAAAAAAAAAAGAATCAATACAGCAGAACCATTCCAAGCATTGTTCTTCATTTTCTTTTCTTTTCATTATTCTGTTTTTCTTTCTTACATGCAGCTTCTTCTGGAGCCACAAAAGGCTTTATACTACTTTTCCACATATGCAATACATATATTACCCTATACAGAAGAGGGTTGAGGCCACTGTAAAAAAAAAAAAAAAAAGAAGAAAAAACTGAATATAAACTCTGAAATCTGAAGAAAATACAGTGGCCTGATCCTCTTCCGTATCCCCTAGACCTGTAAACACATGTTTAAAATTTAAAAATGTCTTCCTCTACCTCATCACTGCTTTCTATCTTCATGTGTTTTGGGAGATGACTTCTTTTTTGTGTCCTTTGTCCTTGGTGGAAGACTAGTGCGAGGTAATTGAACGTTAATGTATGTATATGGGTGGAAGAAGCGTAGAATAGGTATCAGGCCCCCTTTAAGTCATGGAGTCATTAACATGGTACTGCTTGTTGCGCACAGTGATTTACCAGGACTTTGTCACATTACACAAATCAAATGAACATCATTGGGTGGGCAGGGCCAGTGGTTATTTCACTACTTCCATTACATGAGCAGGCTCCTGGGTGTTTAAGTCTTAAGACAATATGAGATTTCAGAAAACCTGCAAGAGAATTAGTTAGAACCAGAGAGAAGTGGTTATGGCAGGGAGTGGTGATCAACTTTGATGTATATCATATTAAGTCAAAAGGGTTGAAATGAATTTGTAAAGTTTTATATTTTACACCTCAGAGTGGGGGAACTGGTGGCGGTGCCGGCTGGGTGAATAGAGAGTGATTCTTGGAGGCTCCAGAGAGAGTTGGCTGGTGACAGAGGTGCAGGCGGCTGAAGGAACGGAGGAGAAACAAAGTTATGATCAGAAATAGTTTCACTAAACACGAGTAGCTAGAGAGAATGCTAAAGCTAACTGTGTGGACTATATACTACGTTGAGCTGATGAAATCATCTAGCAGTGAAGACCAGAGTATATCAGCAGGCGCTGACTGCCAGAATGTGCCGCAGGTGTGTGTGAACCAACCGTCCCAATATGACATACACTTAACTTCTTTCTTTCTGACTGATATTTGGGGGTTATATTGATAAAATTGAACTGACTTGATATTTAAACGTTCGCAATTCTCAAGCTGGGCCAACATGTTTATCATATTATAGAGTAGCTGTTATTGTTGTTGTGAGACTTCAGGTTCGAGGTCATATCTATATCGAGTGTTGTGCAGTGAGGCTGCTGCAGGAACTTTGAAGAAATATCCTACCCTCCACCAAACATGCCCACAAGCAGTGAGTCAGGCCCAGAGTGTTGCAAGTTTAATTTGAGGATCTTCCTGTTTGTTCTTAGTGAGTGCTGATGTGTTGCAACATCCTCCCATACTGGAGGTGGTGGTGGTTCTGGCTGGCCTCTTCTGGCTTTAGCCAACCCACTTGTCTTGTAATGAAGGCAGCTTAGTGTGCATAAAGAAGTGGATGGCAGAGTTCCCAAAAGTTACACAGCCCACATCAACACAAACAATTCAGCCTTGCAGGATTGTTTCGACATGGTACAACTTAATATCTCCATGGTTCCTCTCCGGGTGACGCCCAGTTGCGTTGCATTAATTGCTGATTATGAATCTGACCTCTCGGCTCTGAGCCACCGATCTTGTCTTACACACGCACTAATCTTCAAGTGTACCACACAAAAAGACCTCATATCAATATCTCTGTTTCTATCTATAGGTGTTACAATTTAATATACAGTGTGTAACTGCTGTGGATTGTAATCTAATTAGTCTGCACTATATGTATACAGTACATACAGTATGTGTACAGTATACATTAAATATAAACAGTATGTACATATATATTTATATGTCTACACTACGGTTCAAATGATCAGAGTTCCCTGCCACGAAAGCTTGACTTAGTCCAGTCAGATGGATGAAGATTACTCTAAGATTACTTCCCTTTACAAATAGATTTTATTTGATAAAAAGGGTTTGCTCAAAACTAAGGGATATTTTTTATGCGGTGAACAAACTTCTGTACAGTGGTTCCACGAGACTGACAATTTAAAGAGCAGAAAGAAACAAATCCGGATTAACAGCCCAGCTTTAGCAAAGCGATTCTTAAAACCTCAAAAATAGAAATATGAGGTTCACCAAAGGTTTGCACTGTTGGAGCGACTTCAAATGTAAAGGATACAGTCGATGTAATAGCCATTATTGAAGGAAAGACGAAGAAAATGCAAACTTTTGAAGGGTAATGCATGTTTGCGTGTCCCTTTTGAGGCTGTGCTCACTGTGTGCTTGTACACTGAGAGCCACTGGAAACTCTTGAAATCCTTGTGTGCTTGAATATGCCCAGTAAAGCTGATTCTCATTCTACAGTATGTTTTGGGTTTATATTCAAAACGTCCTCAGCAATACACTTATTATATCATAATACTAATTATTATGGAATTATAGATAAACAATTTGAGATTAAATGAACCATACTAGTAACAATCTAAAAGATGTGGTCCATTAACAACACATTTTAAGCCTAACTCATAAACATCCAGTCTGGTCTTTTATACTGTTTTGTTCAGTGTTCATTGTCAGTGTCGCTCTTTCTATGCGCTGATGGAAGCGACTGGCCTTGGGTGCCGTTGTCGACTGATGAAAGAGAATCCTTTGTCCCACTTCTCTTATATCAGCTTGAAAGTTAAGCAAAACAGAAACAGACTGATATACACACACTTTGCCCCATGTGTGTCTGTCTCTACACCGTCTGAAAGGGGTCCTTTTTTTGCATCAAACCTCGCCTCACCTAACAGCTCATCCTAAGTGCACCTTCTTTTCTGCCTCCTCATCCAGGGATGAATTGATTGTTAGTGGTACATGTATTTATTAGTGTAGCTGCTGCCGTTTGAGTACACCAAGTTCCAACGCAGCACGGTGGCACTGAGGCTTAGCCAGTTACAGGCCTTGGAGCCCAATGCTGAAGGAATCATCTCAGACTCCTACCACACAAAAGACACCCAAACACGAATTACACACCGTACCAATCACTGCTGCTCTAACTGAGCTATTAGGCAGTGCTGATAGCAAAAGCATAAAACCCACTGCCTCGCCCCAGAACCATTACACAGGATGTGTGTGTGTGCAACATAGGTAATGCTCTGACTGACTCCTTTGCTGAGTCCACAGCTTCATCATCATTAGGCTGCTGCAGTGATAAGACAAAATGATAGAGGGATGTGGAGAGAGGGAGAAAGTGATGTGGTTCTGCAGCAGAGGTATCAAGGGGATTACCTTCACAACTCCTACCTACCTAATAGACTCTCTCACCGGGTCTAATGACACACACACACACACACACACACACACACATACACATGCTACTTTTAGGATTAACACTTCACAGCATCCCGCTTTGACAGTTTCTCACCAAAATATAATTAAGTGCTTTGAAAGCAAAGACGGAGCATCCTGAAGTGTAACACTACCCTTGGCTTATTATTATCCACACCATATACACATATTTTTGGCTCAAAGACGGAACTGTAATGCAGCAGCAACCCAAAACACATTTTTTCTACATGCGCCCTTTCCTTCCGCCCCAACTTTTCCCCCCTTTAATTCTCTCCTTTTTAATCTTCCGCGCATTTCTCTTATCTGATCTGCCTTCATTAACAGCGCATCCTCATTAGAGTTCCTCGAAACGTTAATCTCGTTAAGAACAATCAAAGCAGCCTGGCTCCGAGCCGGCCTCCGCGCCATGAACAATGGCAAAGTTGTTTCTTCATGAACTCTTTTCATCTTTACTTTCTTTGTGTTTTTCATTTCTTTTTGTTTTTCTTTCTACTTTACATTTCAGACATTCAGCTGATACGTTTCCTCAGAGTGTCTCGCTGTATGAGCGAGCATGTTGGGGATCAGCGTCCCACTAAAACCTCTAATCTTTAGCGCTGCTGCTAAAAACCATAAGCCCATCCTAAATGTACTCGGCTACTGGAGAATTTGGTCGACATTACAACTTGGAAACAAGGTGAGAGTGAAAAGGGAGGAAAATGTAATGCTGAAACTAGTGTATCAAGCACATGAGGGAGAATTGGCTACAGCCTGTGTGTGTACCTTCATTACCATATTCATCAAGGTTGTTTTTAGCCTTGATTCTTATCTTCTGTCATTAGCCTGGCTACATTTTACTAGTCCTTGGGAGCGACCTCTCTGTTTTCTCCTCTTCTTTTACTCACCCTCCTTATTCTTTTATCTCTCCAGAAGCAGGCAGAGACGCCGCGCTGATGTTTAGACCTTCCATCATAAAGCTGATTGGTTATGGCGCATGACAATGATTGGATTTTAATTGATTAGTTACAACCTAATTGGCTGATAGGCAGCAGCTTAATGAAAATGAGAGGACTTGACGAAAACTCAGCCTCAGTCTTCATCTGTAGCACCGTCCGTCCATCCATACATCCATATATTCATCCCTCTTTTGCCATTTATCGAGTTCTTCAGCTCCTCCTCTGGGATCCTGACGTACTCAAGCTTTAAGAGATACATAATGTTCCCAGTGTGTTCTGGGTCTCGCCCCAGGGTCTCTTACTACTTCGATCTGCCTGGAAGACCTCAAGAAGAAGGCACCAAGGAAGCATCCTGATCAGATGCCGGTGCTATCTCAACTGGTTCCTCTTGACACAAAGGAGTGGTTCCACTTCTAGCTCCCTCCAGATGTCTGAGCTCTTAGAGTTAGATCAACTGGCAAATCTCACCTACACCCAGGGCTTAATTTGTGCCAGATCCTGCCAGAACAGGCGCCTATTTCATAGGATCTGGCACCTCCTTTGTCACTGTTAAATACATGTTTTGTAGTATTTAATGTTGTCTATCCTGTCCTTTCTTTTCCCTTGTTTGCCTAGTTTGCAGGCATTTTAAATCTGGTTTTAAAAAGAGATGGAGGGAGTGGTCGTGTCACACAGTGACGCCTGAAGCGTAATTAAAGCTGTGAGTTTTGTGCACAAAACATGAGCTGAGCGGCCCGTGGTTTAGTGCTTTTCAGTGTCTAAATATTTTGGCATACGATCACTGAAAACCCCACAAGCAGGTGGGCATGGGTGCTGTGAAATGATGAAAAGAGTAGGGTTAATTTAAGATGTGTGTGTGTGTGTGTGTGTAGGTGCAACCCTATCCACAGTACTGAAATGGATCGGAGGCGATCGATCAGACGAAACATGTGTCACTTCGTTTGGTTTCTTGGTCTGCTGCTTTTTGTAGGGAGACGAGTCGACAGGGAGGTGAAGGGACAGTCAAAGAAAAAGAGGGAGGGTGTGCAAAAAGTAACATTAACCAGCTGTTACTACGCACCTCTGCCTGCTGATTCTGAGTAATTGTGAATGCTCTGATTAATACATGTAAATAAATAATGGTCATTTTGTAACGAACAACTTTAGTTGACTGCGAGCCCCCAGGTGTTGTGCGATGTTCTCCAGGTACTGTCGAGTTTTGACGTGTTCCGTGACGTTTTGCTCCCTCTGACCTGCTGGAGCAGCACCCTGCCTGTGTTCCAGGACCTTTTGATTTACAAATCAAGCACTGCCTTCACCCCTAAACGGTCCGGTAACCCCCCCCATAATACTGTCCACAAACAAAATCGTGACCAGGGACAACAGTCACTGAAAATGTGTTTAACTTCCTGCTGAGGATACGACGCAGCTCACCCGTTGTGTAAGTTGTCCTTTTGTCTGCTGGCACAGTGAAAAGGTCATCCAGTCCTCATACAGGGTTTGCACCAATAAGTTTTTCCTCCATGTTGACTGATATTCATTTTCTGTAGGCTTCACAGAGTGCGTACATTCATTTACTATACATTATTGAGTGAATGGTGTACTGTATACACTGAAGTGCGCGTATACATTTGTAGACTGCTGTAAAATGATGTTCTTGATGACTGTGAGTAGGAGGATGTGTAGGCAGAGGAGGATGAATGCATGTTTTTTTTTTCTTCAATTAAAGCGAAGTAAATCACTTGTTCCTTTGCCTTCTTCTGGTCATGGTCACCATGGCAATGTCGATCACGGGGGCCGTTGTACGGGGCTCCATGCAAATTTTCCATAACAATAACATGGAAACGACTGCTCTATACGTAGCTCATCAGTGTGACTGATCTCTAATTAATCTGATCATTAACTCTGACCCCACATTCTCACAAACAAAAAAGCTTCATGGCAGAAGTAATTTACACACAATGACAATGTATCTTCAGATTAGATAGAAAGATTGTGTGTTTTGGCCACTGATGAATCACTAGAAGAAGTGATTCAGGCTTTCCCTCTTTTTTTCTTCTTCTGATGAATTTTTCTGTGCTCTGTGCATCAGCCGGGATACTTTTGTCTGAATTAGCATTTTCAGCCTGAAAAACAAAGGTCCATTGATGATTTTTATTCTGTTCAGCTAACTAGGGCAACATAATCACTACCTTATAGCAGCATTAACTGTTGCACGCTGTCTGCTAGTTTCTCAGCGGGGGAACGTTTAATAGGAGATTTAAGTTTCCAATTTGCAGAAATCTGTCGCTGCGGGCTGAGGATTTGATCCTCAAACACTCGGTAAAGACAATCGATGCTGTTTATTCCGCAGTCTGTCTGATAAATAAAGATCTGATCTCTTGGCGGTCATTAAAGAGATCACGATGTGCGAGCACTGAGGGACATGGCGAGGGAAAAGAGCATGGGTCTCTGTGTAGCACAGCAGGAAACTTACAGCGAAGGGCACAGATTGCTCACAGCATGCACACTGGTCTGTTTCTCTAAGACCGTGTGCCCGTGTGTGTGTCTATGATCTTTGCTCCACCAGAGGTTGTGTACAAACCTTGTACTAACCATGTGCTTGCAACCAATACAGGGGAGGCAAACTCAGGGCTGCACTTCAGACCGACAGCTTAATCTCTTTCAAGATTTTGACCATGCTCACAGTGACGTGGATATATTTGAAAACCATGTTTATTTTCTCTTTGGTTTAGCTTCCAGTCTGCAGTAAGCTGGCCTTTTCCCCCTCTCAAAACCTTAGGTTTTGGTGAATGCTCTCTGAGGTGAATACATCTGAAAATACACAATGTACTGCGGACAGGGGAAACATATACATCATAATTCAGCATAGCAGCTGCTGGCATGAGGAAAACAGTGATACCGCATTGCAAAGAAAATCACAGAATTATGTAAAATCATATTCAAATTTGAACCTCTGTCAGTATTTATCAAGGGAAATTGTCATGAGGACGGTGAATGATTTGAAATGACATCATGGAAAGATCTGAACATCAGAATCACTGGCATGCAGTCAAACTGATGACAGAAGAACCTAATCCTGTTACACATATTGGTGATGATGCCTCAACCCTTGCCAGAAAGGTTCAGATCAGTTTTTGACCTGCCGTGTAGAAGTAACACAGAGACAAATAAAAAGGCTGCAAAGTGGAGGAGATGCTCCTCCTGTCTTCAGTACAGTCAGTGTCCTTCAGACAAATTCAGAAATAGTCAGAAAGAAACTGTAGCTTTTACAAAGTGAAGGAAAATAACAGTGGTCTTACATTTGCAATTATAATCGCTAAATGACTTAACTGTATGCGTGCATAGTTTGAGTGAGGTTTGTGACGCAAAAGCTGTCGTTACTGAGTAGCATTTAATATTACAGTTGTATACTTATTGTCACAGATAACAATTGTACTTTTTTTTTTGAGTATTTAGTGTCAGCCTATGAGTGTCCTATAGCAAAGTGGACAAGGGTGTGGAAGTTGTCGTGGTGATTGGGTCTGGAACATGTAAGGCGCAATCAACGTTTGCCTTTTAGTTAACTGTAACCACAATGTTTTCCCTCGCCTCGCCCTAATCATATAGGATCCAGCCCAGTCGCCGGGATAAAATGTTGTCAGTTAACATTTCTGCAATGAATACCATATTGACATTACAAAAATACAGTTACATGTGAGAAAGCTGCCGAGCCAGTGACCTCAGTTCAAGACTGTGTTTCAACATTTGTAGGCCCCAGTTCATTTTTACGGCGACCTTGAGACAATTTCCAGCCGTGTTCGTGGGCATTTTACACCAAAACACAATGTTTTCCGAAACCTAACCAAGCTAAACCTATATATATACCTTGTGGCTAAACCTAGGCAGACACTAAGCACAGTGTTTTCATACCAGAGAATTGAAAATTCAACATATCTGTGGTCTACGGTAACAGTAACATGATTTATTTGGTGACTGGGTTGAAAACATATGCTTGATATATTTCCATAACCGCTATCTTTCTCTTTGGTTCCCTAATCTTGAACATACCACTGGCATGTGCAGATATTGTTCTGTAAAGATACTGTACTGCAGTGATCCAGCATTTTAAGAATGTTGGCATTTGTTATCAAAATGTTGGCAAAATTAGGTTTTTCAGAATTGTCCAATGTGTTCATGTCTGGGCTATGATGTTGAAAAAATGAAGATATTTAGGTGTATTTCCGTTAATATGAAATGTGCAAATGAGCTAACTTCATACTGTACATGTACATGGGGTTTCAGATTGATCCACGTTAGTGTTGACACAGTATCAGAGAGAGAGTATCCTCCTGCAGTGGTCAAGTTCATTAGCAACACAGACACGGACAGACCTGTAGCTGCCTCCATCTTCACTTCCGTCCCACATCTGCTCCAGCGCAGCACCGGTGCCTGCAGTTAAATATGGTTCCACTATGTTCACCTTCCCCAATCCTCACCCCTCCTCCAGCTCTACTCTTTCCAGGGTAGCTCCCTTTCTTCGCCCAGAGAAGATTAGTGTCTCCTCTATGAAGTACAACTTGACCTTAACCCTCCCTCATTCTCTCCCACACTGCCTCTACCACTCCTCTCATCACCATTTGATGTAAATGCAAATGATTCATCTTCCTCTACTGATACAGTATCAGCAGCCCCTGACTGTGGAAGAAAAAAAAGCCTTCTTTATGTAGCTGTTCTCCTTTCTGACAAGTCGAGTAGCTCATAGGGGCTCTTTTACACATCACTGGGACATAATTTAATGTGTATACAGCTGAGGTGAGTCTAAAAGTGTCTAAGTGTCTTCCTAGTTAGGTCTCAAAATGCCAACCCAGCTGTCTTCGTACAAATAATACCAAAATAGTAATTGTTATTCTTATCCTTTCTCAGTTTCCCCATCTTTCTCTGTTTGCCATCCCCCTGTTCTCGCCCCCCTTCTCTCTCCTCCTCCTCCTTTGTGGACAGCAGGCATTCAGTCTCTTATCAGTGGAATCAGCCAAGCACAGCCACTTTTGGGCCGCAGATAGGCAGGAATTGGCTGACAGTGTGGAACGGCCAGTGAGAAAGAGAGAGATATTAAAGATGAGGAGGGGCAAGAAGGGGAGAGGAGGGGGGCTTGGGAATCAAGAGAAATGACTAATCACAGAAAAAAATCAGGAAAAAAGATGAGGTGTTTGTTTTCCTCGTAGAAAAATACCAGGAGATAAGATGGGACTTTTTCTTGCAATCACAACATCGGGTGCAGTCTTTTTTCTACAGAATAACATATCTCCCATGCCCTCTTCAAAAACTGGCAAGCCAGCATTTATGTGTGACTTTCAGAAATCCTTGATGCTCCAGCGCCAGACTAACTTCCCTGCCTTACAATTTAGCACACATTTTGTTAAGTCTCCTACATATTAATTAAGGCTCAGCTCATTTAAAAGTAAGATCACATTGCAGTTAATCAGCCAGGAAGCTGATCATCCCCACCTGTCTTGCTTCATCTCTTCTAAGGTAAATACATACTTGACGAGGTGGCTCGCTTGCGCGGCGTTGGCAGCCGAACCAAAAGCAAACAAAGCTTATGAACAGCTTTCACAAAAGTTCAGTGAGAGGGATGTCAACAAAATGGCAGTTAAGTATGCAAACTAACCAAAGTTTCCCGTCCCGTCATGTCACTGCAACTCATTTGTGTGTTCAAGGATTACAGGTGATTAACATTGCAGCAAATGTGTGACGATATCTAATGAAAGGGCAAATCAAAGCTGAGTCAGACAGGCTAGATGAACCAAGCTAACTTTCATGGTTGTTGCAGCCTAGTCAGGGTAGACTGGTTCCATTACACCAAATAGGTAATTGTTCTGCATCGTCGTTCTGATTTTACAGAAAGTTTGTCGAAACTACCTTTAAATTATCTTGTTTCACTGTGACGTTCCGAGGCTGAATTTGTGTCATTACGTCACGGTAATAACTTTGAATAAGAATAACACTGCTCTAACTTTAAACCACTTGGTGCACCATCCCAGCCTTGAACAAATTGTTTCCTTTAACTAGGTGACTAACTTGTATCCAGGCTCCTTGGGGAATCAAATGTAGTACAGTGTGGATATTGCCGGGTTGATGCCTGCAGAATATGAAGTGGAAGACAATATGGCTACTGGGGTAGGTAATGAACTCTGCGACGTCTTAAAATGCAGGGGAAGAAATATGTGGTGGGGGGGTACGGGGTGATGGTGGGGTAATCTATCCATTTTAATGCATCTCATTAATAAGGAACAAGAGGCCTTGTAATATGGAAAGTGGTGGATGAAGAAAAAAATGGAAAGGAGAGGGGGAGGAGGAGGAGGAGGAGGAGGAGGGGGACGACGGGAAGATGTTGAAGTGTAATCAGACTATAATTAAACTACTCTCTCATCCACATTTCAGGCGTGCGTATGCACACAGATAGGACGGCTTACATGGTTATGCTTCGGCACACTGTGGAGAGAGATACTGCTCCTCTGTGAAACACTACTAACAGCAGATAAACTTAGATATTCACATGCTTTACATATACTGTGGTCTATCGCTTACTTGTGTTACATGTCTGGGATGTAGTCTCATAGCTGCTCAAGGACGGCAGATTTAAGCCATGTTGGCATTTTAGTGACCTTGAAACGCACCTGCTTGTTCGTTTGGTATTTCCATTCCCCGCACACCTGGCATAGCGCAAGGGTGGGAGGGCTGTTACAATGAAATAGATATTATAAGTGTTGCATTTAAATGAGGTGGTGTTGTTTTGAATGTTAAAGGTGCAATGTGTAATAATTGGCCAACTGTTGAATTCATACTCCAAAGAAATTGCGGCAGCACATCACCAGAGGAACTGCTAACTGCTGCTAACTGGATTCTATTTATACATCCATGACTGTAGCAGCTGTTAGCTTAACAGCTCAGTTAGCCATGCAATGGCCACCACTACCGGGGGAGCTTTGGACCCCAGGAAAAAAGAGGTTTCAGGCCCGGGGCTAGCTGGTTAGCATGATAACTTCAGTTGATATCTCTGCAACACAATACACAGACGTCTTTGACTTAATGTCAAAATGTTATTTTAGAAACATTCTTCACGTTCTGTTGATTATTTGATTTGAATGGTTTAAACTAAAATTCTTACGTATTACACCTTTAAAGCTTCATAAGTAATATTTATGTTGTTTTCGCCTGTGTCCATTTGTTTGTTTTGTTAGCTGGTTGGTTGGTTTGTCAGCAGGATTGCACAAAAAACTACTGAATGGATTTCCACGAAACATGGATCCAGAATTTCACAGGGGAAAATGCATGGATCTTGATGAAAAAAAAACAACAGGCATATTTAGGTGACTGGTACCTATGATTGAGTCCAATTTGATGTGGATCCTCATAAAATCATGATGTAGCAGATTTAAATGTGTTTTATTTGATATTGGATTAGGCTTGATTGAATTAAGGGGAACTATTAGGCCTTGGCTGAGGTATGGACTCTACTAGTTTACTAACATAGACACCCTATAGTGTAGGCTGAAGAGCTGCTATTGGTGAGTCACACTGAGGTTCAACACCAAGCCTTGTAGCTCTATGCAAATATGAATTACCTATAGCTCCGTTTTTAATAATAAGCCAGACTGTATGGTATTATCCTGAGGCAAAAAAGCAGAAATGCAAAGTAACTGTTTGGCTGGAGAAAGAATGTCCACTGCTAAAAAGAGCCAGACATTATTCTCAGGAGTTGAAACCCAGCCAGGGCTCAAAGATAGGGAATACTGGCCCCGAGGCGCAACAGGTGGCAAAAGACGACATTTTCCATTTCTCTCAGAGTTTACATTATTGAACACCTGTCCATGACTGTCTGTACTCTAATCAAAAGTAGCCAAGGCCAGAACAACTGCATTCCTGCACTCCTTATTTCCAACATATCTTGCATGAGTTGCACCTGAAGTCATGCACTTTTAATTTGCAACAGAGACGAATCTCTCTAGACGGTTGTGTAAACGGGGATATTAGAGGAAGCAGTTTATTTATGCATCTGATTCAACACACAGACTTGATGTTTGTATCCCAGTTGTGTAATCAGCAACACAACTGTCTTGTGAAAACATAGCTATGTCAAACTGGATGCCAGCAGGTCTGATATAGGGTTATATGATGTTGGGATATATGGGTTATACTTATTTGGTATGGGTTAGTGGCCATAAACCAAACTTTTTGGACAGCATGTGACCTGATGATGGTGCTAGATGAAATGTCACAGGATCGCTAAAGTCATTAACAAAAATATTCTGAAAACCATCAATATCTGGCATGATTTGATATTGATGTGTTGGTGTTGCTCCAGGACCATCATTGAAACTGACCAGTCATGTTTTTGTAATGTCATGGCTTAGCAACTCAAGGGAATAGACCGGGGCCCATGGGTGAAGTTATCCTTTCAAAGACGTGTTTAACATTGTGCAAGAAGTACTGTAGATGTGTTGCCTAAACTTAAGTGTTTCAGTTCCTTAACCATAACCAAACACAACAGAAAACTGAAAGAAACTGGAAATAATAAATGAACTCAGGGTCATGGTAATGAGTACAATGTATAAAAATGAGATGTTTCAGTCTGGACCAAAGTGGCAGCAAAAGCTGGTCTGGACTCTCTCCATTTGCAAACTGTCAGGCAGACATGCTTTACTTTGAAAGAGTATGAGGTGTTGAATGGATTGGCCATGATACCGTACCTCCAAATACCATACTTATACTCCACATAACCGCTGCGTTGCTGTGCCTCATGCCTCGGCGACAAAAACAACATAGTAACCACTCCCCGTTCACTTTGCACATTGTCTTTATCAACTGCGTCATGCACCACCGATTCACAAAAGTAAGACCCGCTGTCTCTTTCTCATTGACTGCTACTGTCTCAAATGTTGCATTAGCATAATCTAGCAGCGGAAATGTGTGAGTCATGGGGGGAAAAGATTATCATCTGAAAGGTTATCCGGATTCCCAGTGACACACACGCACATTGCTCACACACCAGCACAGAACAGAAGATAACAAGATATTGTAAATGATAAAAAATGAGTACAGGTGTATGACTAATGCATAAGATTTCTATCGGATTGGTATCGTTTTGCAGGTCTTGTGGCCTCCGCCAATGTAATCAGATTAGTTTTAACAATTAATGAACAGTGGATATGAGGATTTGATTGGATTATATTTTCGCCTTTTCTGCTTCCACTGCTGCAGTCTCTCTCTGATGACTGACTGCCCGCCAACATGACCTCCAAAACCTGCCCTCGGGGTGGTTGTCAGAGCATGATTGACAGCAGCTTGACATTGCACACTCGATAGACAGCATCATGTATATGTAAAATGCATATATGCTGCCATTGTGGACAGCATCGCTATATACCGTGCGTGCCTCGTGGAGCTGACATGTTACGCAGCTCTTGGCATTGGGTCAACTGAAGGAGCGAGCTCTCTTTTGGGCGATCAGTGATTGCTCCACAGAATTACAAGTAGTCAAAAGCAGAGGTCTGAATTCAGCAGACAGTTGACTTGATCAATTTACAACAAGCAGAAGAACCTTGAAGTAGGAGCTGCAGCAGGCATCAATTGAAAAAATCCCTCCGTCTGGCCTTCCCGGTGAAGTTTAGTAAACATGCGAGGACACCCAAAAAAAAAAGAGTGGAGATTAGCTTGTATCGAGAAAAAGAAAAAAATACCTGCTTTTCTCCTATTCACCTCTCTCCTTCTCTCTCCGGTCCAGCAGGTTCAGCTGCAGCGAGGAGCCATGAAAAATGGATGAGTGTGTTTCTCTCTCTCTTTCTCTTCCCTTCACTCATCCCGTCTTTCTCCCTCACTGCAGTCTGATCATGTGCAGCTGTAATATATTTAGTTTGCCCGTAACGAGAATGAAGAACAGAGTTTCTTCTTCTTCTTCTTCTTCTCCTTCTCTTCCTTCTTTTTTTAATCTCGTCGCAGAGAATTGCTGGGCAGAATGAGCAGATACACACACACACACACACACACACACACAAAAAAAGTCATCATGCTGCCCACATAACCGTGAGCAGGCAAAACAAAGTAGAGTGAGAGTCAATGAAGCCTTGGGTTTTTATCTTTTTCACACCTGCAGCCCCACTGCACACGCACACACACACACGCACACACACTTACAGAAAACCCCACGCATGTCAGCCAATACATCAGCCCCCAGTGCCACCTTACAATCTCTCACACCTTCTTGCTTCAACACTTGTGAATTGTTTGTTTCGATATTTGGATTTGTGAGTAAATGGATTCTTCTCAAAGCCCCACAATCTCTGCCGCTGTGTGTGTGTGTGCGTGAATGTGTGTGAGAGGCTTATGTGCAGCCTGAATGTGGCAGTATGAACAGCACAGGAGACAGAGGGAAGATTGACCTTTCCCTAATCAACTCCATGTGTGTCTGTGTGTGTGCATTTGTTATGAGTAGATGCACCGCTACACAATTCTGATGAGCCTATGCAGCTAGCCTCCAACCATGAGCACATTAGCTGATATTTATCCAGTTTTACAGATGAGGAGTGCTGAGCTGGAAACGCAGACTGACTGACTTTGATCATCGTATTCACATTAACCTGAATGACCTGAGCTGACTACAGATCAGCGCTCGAGCTTGAAGATGATTGATGAATACCAACCAGCTCCGAAATGACTGTGCTGACTTCGGGTAAATCGCCATCAGCTGCCAATAAAATGTATTCCCCATTGTTATTTACACCTGCAAGAGCTTTGGTGTGAGTCATGTGGCTTCGGAAACAAAGCACACAGAGGGAAAGGTTATTATCATTTCCATTTTATTTTAATGCGCTGTTACTAATCTTAACTGGGCTTTTCCTGCACCTTGTACCCCCTCTGCAACCTGCTGACACCCCACCCCCCCCTCCTTCTCCTCTGAAATTGCTTCAGCCCTGTATTCCTTTTGATGCTAAGAGGCCTTTGAACTGCAGCCAGCATCTTTACGCCGCGCTCTGTGGCGAGTCTGTGAGCAACTCAAATATTCATAGGGACCAGAGCTCACCTAGAATACTGATGGACGCTGCTCTGCACTCTGTGGACAGATGTGTCAAGCTAGGCCAGACCTGGGCCAGGGATACAGTGTGTGAACCGTGTTATGGCACTGGCTGTAAAAATGGTTACAGAGCTGCCAGCAGAATGGGTTATGTCATTTCATTACAGTATGTGATGGATACTGCTGCAAGGTGCAAGGACTTCCTTTTATTTCCTCGAGGTCATCAGCGTGGACTGTCCAGCCCTCTCTCGTTATAGTTGCGATTGTAAAGACTGTTATGGGGGTTGCCCACAGGTTTGTGTTGAAGTTCATGGTTAGGTCATGGCAGGACAATAAGACTGTCAGGCAATGATGCATTTAGTTTCCACAACGTGTTGAAATGATGCTGGCTAAGAGCCTAATGCACTCTGGAATTCGTGTGTTTGAAGAAGCTTAATTATTTCTACAAAACGTTCATCTTCTTCAGTGGCCATGACACTTGCAAATGGCCGGTGTCAGGTGGTAGCCTCACCAAACCAAAGCCTCGTGCTACGCATGGCTGTGCTCCATTATGCAGACTCTGGCTTGAGATTAAAGCCATTTTTCATAACCAAATATAATTTGGGCTGATTATAACACAATAGGTTTCTTTTCCCTCGTGGTATTCACTTCAATTTATCACACACTTGACAACACAGGCATTCTACAGCTGATTACTAGACAGTAGCTTTTGTAAGTAATACATATGTTCTCAGCTCTCCGTCAACTCTTGAGGCCAGTGCAGTGCTATTCCACGCTAGCAGATCCAGACTGTGGGCTCTGACATTTTCCATTGATTGTAAGTGATGAAGAACATGCTGAGCTGTCTCTGCCGTGCCACAAGAAAGATGCATTAGTGTGATCAATCTTCATGTTTAGTTTGAGAGTTGGGTTTTCTGTTTTTCCTCTTTCCTCGGTATGTGGGGGTATCTGTGAACTCAACTCACATGTGTGTGTGTGTGCTCCCTTTAAGGAGTTCTTACTCAAAGTTATTTCTAAACCATCTTTTCTTCTGTGTTCTGTCTCATTGAGTGCAGCACTGAATAGTTTCAGGATTTCATTGGCAGCAAATTAATAGTGGATGTCAAATTATAAAACATTTAAGCTGTTCAAACTGGCAGTAAAGAACATTTTCAATAATCGTAGCTATTTAAATTAAATTACTTATTGTGGAAAATAGCTCCCTAAAGCTTTGGGGATGTAATTGCCTTTGTTGACCTGTCATCGCCTCAGCAAAATAATTTGACTCAGGTTGAGATGGGTGTAACCCAGAGTGAAGCCATTCAAATCACTGCCATTTGAATTGGAGCTTGGAGGGCTGTAATGGGATTGCCGAGTTCATACTTTATTGCAGGCAATTATTTTTGTATAATGTTGGAGTTGTGAATAGGAAAAAAGAATTTAAGTCTCAGACGGAGAGAAAAGGAAGACACAAAGAAAGGTGGCAAAGTAGCAAAAACCAAAAAAAACAACCATTGTATCAAACTGTATGAATGAGAAGAATGAGTGTTTACCTCATCAGACTTTCTAAGTTTTATTGTTGTTCTTGACTGTTGTCCTTTGTCAGAATGTCACTCGTTTGGCTTTTTGGCAATGATCACCAGGAAAGTACTTTTTTATGTCAAAGTGAAAACAAATATTAAAAAAACAACTGTTCCCTGAGCCTCGCTCCCCCCCAGTTAGTTACTGTTGCTACACCAGTCAAGCTTTCTTATGTGGGGTGGGTTGTACCAGTACTGTTTGAAACATTGGGTCTTTGATTTAAAACAAATGCAAGCTTCTCATTTGTAGCCAGCAATCATCGACTTTACCAGCTGACGTGACGGAACTGCTGCTAGCAGATGTTATCCTCCCTCTTTTTTAATCTTCTCCAGCTGTCTCAATTTAAAATGACAATCATGTGACAATCATGTGAAAGAGGTCAAAACACAACATCATTTTACAAAACACAAAAATGAAATGTGTTTTGACAGGATTCAGACACCTAGATATGACAAAACAAACACAAAGCTTTTATCCATTATTGCTGTATTGTTGCTTATCGTTTGTCCCGATACTGTAAATATGATCATGTAAGACCAGTATTTTCAGTCTATCATAACCGTAACTATACTAATTTATCCCTGATTAAATGAAGAAAACATTTTGTGAGCAGCAAAATTCCTCTGGGTTGTTAATAATGTGGTCCTTGGCCTTGGAATAAATGCTAGGTTGCTGCTGTAGATAAAAGGCTAGTTAGCCAGACATGCTAACAACTGCTAAACTGTTTAATCCGTCCCTCTGACTCTTGCTCTTGTGTTTTTGGTTTTGGAAAGTCTTTAAAAAACACTTTTCTTCAAACTCTTATATACAGACTATTGGTCTTGCCATAACAGCACCATGCACACAGCCCTGAAATGTGGAAAGATCCAAAGCTTGACAGGCCTGCCATGCCTAGTTATGTGAGACAAGCGTTGTTCAGGCGAGAGGCTAGCGAACGGGGAATTGTTAATCGTGTGCAGTCAAGTTAATTTAGGCTGAATCCACCTGTATCTTCAAGGTCCAACACAACAATTTAATATATTATGAAGACAAAAAAACATTATAAACAAATATGTGACAAGTTAATTTGAATGTGGCAGTCATGGGAAGGATACAATACATTTCTAGGGCACAAAGTGACTCAGAGATCTGTGAGGTAAATCGTGAGCTGGCAGGCTGTTCATATCAGATGTTAGTCATCTGTTGTAAGGAACTTTCTGTCTGCACTGTGTCCCACGTCATCCCCCTGAGAAAGTAAAAATGTTATTTTTTCATAATCCTGCAGATGGATTCTGTTGTCCTCTCAACAGTTAACACCCTACTTATTTCTGTTTGTGTATGTCGGCCCCGCCCGCCCACCCAGCCGTCTGCAGCAGACGGTCAATGGTGATTGGCCTCTGAGCTATAGCCAACTGGTCATGTGGGATAAAGAGCCGCACGCCATATGTGGGACTATTCAGAGAGTGCAATATAAGTAGCATTAAGCCTCTGTGCTCTCACTCACTGATCCCACCGTATCCACAGCACAGCCTCTCTCTGACTGAAAGCTGTCAAGTCATGATGAGAGTACAGTGGTCATCTGTGTGTGTTTGGGTCTCTGATGTAAAAGGATTAGGTTTCGATAATATTTAACTTCTCGCTTCCCTGATTCACAGCTACGGTAGGCTACATTAATAATCGTGTTTATCGTTATGATGGTTAATTACACTTTGGTTCTTTTTTTTGTTTTTTCAGCCTTTTTCATTGGTAATAGTTGCAATGTATCCATTGAGTAACTGCTGAGGCCTGGGAATGCAGCAATATTGGTACAAATAAATCACACAGAGCAAAAAACAAGAGCATCGTACATGGTTTAAACAAACTTCGTCCAACTGTCCATTATATGTTACAGTTTAGAGATGTCCATCTGATTGACTGTGCCCACAAAGTTCTCCTGTGCAATGAGGAATCATTACTTCCAGTTTTGCCTCCAAAGAAATGGGATTACATCAGTGTTTTCCAACCACTTTGACAGGTGACTCCCTGAGTGTAAAACAAACCACTTGCAAACCCTCGTCATTGGTTGCATGCCTACCCGTCAGTTTTCCCGTGGAGCAGCTGGGGGGTTCTGACCCAATCAAACCTTGGTATAGTGTCCTTAGATGTCAGTAAAACAGTATTTAAGTTCAACAGTGTCATAAGTGATAGAAATGATGAGCTAATTAAACATAATCCAAGCTGTAATAAACTGGAATCATCTTTCAAATCAAGATCTTCAAAGTACAACGTTAATTAGAAAAGAAAATAAACAGAAAAAAATGTGGATGTGAAACTTTCAAAACTCCAGCTCCAATGTATTATATTCAAAAATTCATTTCATCTTCACAGCTACAGCCTTTAATAAGGATTGTTTTATGGCTGTTATTGGATTCTCTTTTGAACTCTTTTTTGTCTGTGCCTATTTTTGATATTTATATTATTCTGTGTTTCACATTTTCTTTAATCTCTACATGTTGTTTTTTGTTTAATTATTATCTCATTGTTTTGACTGTGTAGCTGTCAGTTGCCTGTAAAGGACTTTGAAGTATGCAAACATCTATGAAAGGTTTGATTCGCTGATTGAAGCGTGTTATCTTTTCCAAGTGATACATCTCTGGATTCCTTTATGTGCATTCGATTTGATTAGATTAACTTTATTGTCCACCGCAGTGAAAACTTTCTTTTGGTTTCTCCCAAGTACAACAAGAGTACATGCATTACACATAGCCGTGTGTGCCACAGAAAACATGTGCACCTGGAACTTTTGCCTGATCTAAATGAATGAATTTCTGTGTTTTACAGTATTATATGTGTGGGTGTGTTTGCACGTCTGGTCTCATAGCTCCACGGAGAAACGCTATCCCCCAGAGAGATGGCGTCAGACAGCCAATGAATGAACCCACCAAGGTCGTCTCCAGTTCATCTCTGCATTCCTCTTTTAAAGCCATCACTTCTTTGAACTTAATAGCTGAAGGTGGTGAGCTTTGTTTTAAAGACATGTCCTCATCCGTGTGTGTGTGTGTGTGTGTGTGTGTTTTCGTGTCCGTGTGGGTTCTTTCTCAGCGTGTATTTCTGTGTGTGTGTCAGCTGTGTGGAGAATTGTTGCTCCACTGGCTGCTGATGAGGCTCTTTGTTTCAAGTCAAGGCTACCGACACAGTGCAGAGCAACAGTAACAGCCCAAATCGCTTCCCTCATACATACTGCGGATGCTCCCATTACTCACCAGCCATTGCAGTTCCATTTCTGGCTACCGGCAATTTGGCTTTTTATTTACCAGCTCCACTGGTAAAAATACAGATCTCAAGGCTAGATAAGACAGAGTGGGGAGGGGGTCAGAGTGTGGCTGCACTCGGGTAACATGCTTTTGCCTCGGCGCTGTGAAACGGTGGGTGCTTGTTTTACATTGTATTACAAGGCAGGTGCATTTGTCAGAGCGCCTACAGTACAATACAACACTGACACATGCCGCGCTTAATCCATTGAATCCCCATGTGTTTTCCACCTGAATTAATTTCCTGCACAAAACAACAAAGTGCAACTTTTCAGCAAATTGCGAGCAATAAACAACGTGTATTTTTCGCTCCCACTCTCTCATTGTCTTCAGTATAATCAAAATAAAACATAGCCACTTGAACTTTGGCTGGGTTAAAAGAGGTGGAGAGCATATTGTTATGCCTTTTTCCTCCCCAAAATAACTGATTGCTTTTGCACTATTGCAAGTGCCTCATACAGCCGGTCGGACCCAGAGTGCGGATGTAGACGAGTGCTGGTCAGTGGGAGGTATGGCAGAGTAATTGTTTGTCAGAGTTTGCTCTGCAGTGTTCAAGTGTGGACTGTGGGTGTGTGTGCTGAATGCCTGCCATTGTGTTTATTTTTGTGGATTCTCCTCTCTCTCTGCCAGCACTGAAATCAACTTTCTGAAATATCGAAGTGCTGCTGTACCTTGCGCGAGGCCTATTGTATCGCGAGGCCTATTGTGTCCCTCACATTTTACAGCTTAAAAAAGTACACACGCTTAGCAATAAGAGAACCGCTCAAGTACTCCCAAGTGAGTCTGTGCCTTCATGTGTATCTCCTTGATCAGTCCTCTGGGAGGTGATAACTCTCCTGCGGCCTTCATCTTCCTCAGATAGGAAAGTAGCTGTCAGATATGGGAGACATGTCTGAAGCATAACCAGCTGCCAAGCCCGATTGGCTGCTACATCAGCGTTCATGTGAGCTTGTGTGAGAGAGACGGTGCGCATTTTATGTGTGATCGGGCTCATGTTCCTCAGACGTGGTGGAGGTTATAGGGTGTTCGAAGTACCCTTCCTTTTTATGTACATCACCGCCTTGCAGGCCTTTCTGTTCTCACAGTTCACAGACAGGGCTTCATGGTCATGCACTGCAGCTCTTCAGGTTAAAAAAGAGAAACTGCGCTGGACTCTTCAAACACAAGGTTTGAGTTTAAAGATTCAGTGCAGCATGCTATAGGATGAGAAAGGCAAACATGCACTCCACAGTGTACCCTGGGCTGAGGTAACAGAGGGTCATGTTTCTGTTAATCAACTTTCCCTTTTTTTCCACATGAAGTCCAGATTCTCTTAGTCAGTCCATTTTCTTTGACTTGATGCAAGTTATTTACCTTGGTCCTTGGCTACTTTTTTCATTACTGATGGCCATCAGGGCTTTAGCACAATTAATGATGATTAATTAATGATAATCTAGAAATAATAAGGGCATTCAGTGTTCTATGTGAGCTGAGGCCAGACCACTGCCTCTGCAGGCTGTTGCATCAGCGATGTGATCAGTAAGTTCAACCACAGTTTAGTTTGAACGTAGTGTGTGATTTATTAAGGCTGTTTGGAGCTGTTGGGGGAGTTCTACTGCATATGTGAAAAAATGAGCAGCTCCAGAGGGAGCTGCACAAAATCAAATAATTTGCCTCAAGTGATATCACTTGAAGGACTTTTGTGAGACTGGCAGTGTTAAAGAAATTTTACTAGTACTCTGTTAAGGTTCAGCTTCAAATGTGTTCAATTTGCGATGACGCTGAAATGCACGCTCCATCTTGTGCTATGCACCATTGCTGCACCCCGATAAAGGCAAGCAAGAGGCGAACATTCAAACTTGTTTGCGCACAGAAACACAGAAAGGGCTCTACTTCCTAAGGGAACTTAAGAAGGCAAAATTCCTGTGCCAAGTTCTTGTCAGCTTTTACAAAGGAGCCACAGAGACATCATAAACTGATTAAAACTGCCCAGAGCACCCATCTACCAAGCATCAGTGATACTGGTAAAGTGAGGTGTCTGCACAGAGCCCAGAAGATACTGAAAGACAACACCCACCCACCTCAGCCACAGTCCGTTCACCCTGCTGCCATCTGCCAAGTGATGCAGAAGTATCTGTTATAATATGAATTATCGCAGCTGTGAATCTAACATCAGTCCAGGCCACTCTCCACATTCACTCACTCAGTTCCTTATTATTTTTAAAATTTAGTTTAAATAATAACATCCAAAGTAGTTAATAACAGCCATGTGTCATCCGTTTCAACAGTCAGTTGCACTTCCATTCATATTCATATATATTTTATTTTTGTGCACCTTTGGAGTGTTTGTTTTGCACCTGGAATTTCCTTTTCAAGCTCTAACTGGACAGGAATTTATCATCATGATGCTCTGGTAGCTGAAACTTCCACCTGACTGTGTAGTTCTTTATTTTCCACATTATTTCCAGGCATATGCATATGCTAACCCTAACCCTTCTGCTTTCCATAGCAAGATTGAGTTTTTATAACATAGAATGAACTCAGCCGAGGTAGTTGTAATATGACCTGCTGAGGGCTGCCCTCCTACTGTATGATTTTACATCTTTTAAAACACCAATCAAGTCCATTGCTTGTGAAGATATCCCTGATTTCACAGCATTTAGTGACACTTTCCTTCCAGGCTTTTCTCCTTTTGATGTGCTACTATTCAAGATTTTTTTTGTCTCTTTCTTCCGTTCGTGCATGCGACCAATCATGTGTGATCACAAAAAGAGATCATGCCATCAGTTTAAAGCAGGTGGGGGGCTGATGGCCTACAGTTCTGAGGGACTGTAGCTTCTGATTGTTGCTCTCTGATTCACACATTTTTAATTCAGCATTTGTAACTCTTTCCTGACACTCCGGGGCCAATCAGCTTGCCAGGCCACTTGGAATTCTCCTGGTGCTCGCCGGCCAATCCGAGCCTGGCTACCATTTCACAACGCTACAGAGCAGCTTCATTCCTCAGGCTGTGAGACTCCTCAACTTATCCCAACGCTCCACCATGGATACTTTATTTTGTGACTTGATTACTATTGATTTATTAGTCTGTATAGTTTTTGTAGTTTTTTCACACATAACGCATGTGCGTGTATGTGTGTGTGTGTGTGTGTGTGTGTGTGTGTGCGGGTAGCTTAGGGAATACAATCTTGTGTTGCACAATGACAGTCAAATTAATCTTGAATCCTGAATTTATTACCTCAGTAAACAGTTTCCTAATGAGTTTATGGTCTCACTCACTAGTTTCAAGTTTTGTCTTCATTACAGCATGATGTTCATTGTGTAAATTATGGGCCCATTTACCGTAAAATAGAGGATGACACAGGGGATGCTTGTCCCTAGTGTTTGACAAGCTGCTACCATGGCCTGTCCTGGTGTTCTCAGTCAGATCCAATCCATATCGTCCCCATCTTCACCCTCTTCTCAATGACTCTCCAGACTCCAGATGACCCATACATGGTATACACTTCCTGTCTTCTAAGTTGTCATGGGCAGTTTCAGAAATGTGTTGCTTGGATATATTAGGTCTATTATTTATTTTGTTGACTATGGGGTGAAAGAATATGTCACAATCTTGTCTTGTTCACTTCTACCATTGGAGATAATAGACTTGGGACGTGTGGCTAGTCTCCTAAAGAGACAGGGCGGTGATGAAACCCCTGTAACACAGACACAGGAAATGACTCTTCAGTGATCCGTTTTGTTTCTGAACCATCTCTGCTCTCATTCAAATATGGCCCCTTCTGGCTCCAAACAAACAAGATGGCTACGGACATAATGCCAAACTCAAGGCTTCGAAACAAACCAACGGGTGACTTAACAGTGGGCTCATACGAAGTAAGAAAAGTAACTTTGAAACAGATTCTGCTGCTTTAAAAATGAATAGCGCTTTCGTTATCAGACTGCAGAAGAGTGCTCATCCCTTTTTCATTGAAAGTACAAGGATGGCAGCTTGATTTCAACATTTCAGACAGGAATGAAGAATCATCTATAAAAAATAATTTCCTCACATGACCTGCAGATGAATAAACTAAAAATGGTCCTTCACATTAAGCTGGTTTAATGTGGTTTATTTGAGGTTATCAGATGAGATTTAATATTCATTCGCTATATTTCCTCACCACCGGATTTCGTTATTCATTTAAACATAGAGGATGTTAAGTCATTGTTAGCACTCATGTGATGAACAGAAGCTGCTCTCATTTATATATGTCGCGTCTGCCAAAGGTAGCACGACTAAGTTCCTCCTGTAACCTCATGGCTCTCCTCACTTGTTTTCTATCTGCCATCCTCTGAATCCCTTATTTTATATTTTGGAAAGTGGCATTAGGGGAAGTTTTAGCCTCTCCTTCCTACCCTCCAGGATGAGGTGAGCTGAACCAGTTGTGTGTGTGTGTGTGTGTGTGTGTGTGTGTGTGTGTGTGTGTGTGTGTGTGTGAGTGTGTGTGTGTGTGTTTGTGTGTGTGTGTGTGTGTGTGTGTGTGTGTGTGTGTGTGTGTGTGTGTGTGTGTGTGTGTTTGTGTGTTGAGCAGAGGTCCAAAGAGAGTCCCAGTAGGGATACTCTCTTCCTCTCATCACACCTCCTTGCCCACTTGCCTTCGATTTTTCAGAGTGATATGAGAAAGATAGAGAGAGGCAAAATGGAATGGACTGCCAGGAGGAATCACGAACACACTCTAAGGAGCACTGGGGACTAAGTGCTGTGGAGCACTAAGTGTCTGTGTGTGGGAGAAAAAAAGCACGTGTCCACAGTAGATAGGCGTTTAAGATGAAAAGAGCGACTGACCAGATAAAAGTGGTGCTTTTGATTAGACGTATGTGAGTGATGAAAGGGTATAGAGAGTCCGAAAGTGAAAGAAATGTACAAAGCAATAGGAACAAAAAGGTAAAAGATGGGAGTCGACTGAATCTATATAAGAGAAAAAAAACAAATTCCCAAGGTCATCCAGCTGGGTGTCAAGTGAAGCGTCTGTACGGCCGTGCACACATACAGCCACACACTCGCACACAGTCTTTAACCAGATTATTGTGCATAGAGTGCACCTCATGTTCTATAAGACGGTGGCCTTCACTTCAAAAGCCCAGCCATTCTAAAAGGATTACAGTGTGGATACTTTTATTTGCGCAATGTGTTTTCAACCCCCTGTTTCACAGCTGGCCCGAGGCATCACATAAACCGGCCACAACTAAATTCTGAGGGGATCAAAAGACCTAAGAACTTGTCTTTTTACGCCGACTCCTTGTTCACCAACACACACACACAGCTCGCACTTGAGGCCATCTGCATAAGAGACTCTTACCGAGCAGGCGAGAGAGAGTAGAAGTGGTTTGAATCAGTGTTTATCTGTGGCCTTATATCTTGTGTGTTTGTAGTGTATGGCTCCCGTTCCCTGCCACCCTTTACAGCTGACTGTAGCATGGTCTGTGAGGGCTCACAGCTGTTCCACCTCCCTAAAAACACAGTATTTCTTCTCGGGTTGGCGCCTTACATCCTGTTGTGTTGTGAGTGTTGTGTACAGCAACAAAGGTGGAATCTCACTTCAAGAAAAAAAGAAAAAATAAACAAAACTTTGAATGAGTCACACATGTTGATTTAGAAATCAAATGACAAACATCAAACTGGAACTGGGCCTAAGTCTCTTGAACCTCTGACTGAGCTTACTGACGGCTGTTTTTCCAGTTGGAAAAGCTACAAATCTGCCCACAAAGCAAGCAGGATTAACAATGTGGATGTCACTCTGGACCGGGGCCAAAGCCCAAATCCATTTCAAACTCAAAAGCAGAGCCGTTTGTAAGGTTGTTGCAATTTGCTTAAAGACATATCAACTAGTATTCTCGACACACTGCTCGAAGCGACAGTGTGGAATGAAAGTGATATCGAGTGTAAGAAAGAATGTTAGTCACTAGTGATGGGATATGGCAAAGTAACCCCCCCCCCCCCTTTGGTATTTTGAGGTCAATGTACCTGTAGTCTCAATAGCTTTACCACCATCATCCTCGATGCATTCAATGTTCGGTGCATATCCACTATTTAGGCTCCATGTGACTCCTGACCTCTATCAGTACTTTGCTATGTAGGTGTATCTCTTGATATCGCAGTGTGTGTGCGTGTCAGAAAAGCAGGAAGCTGTAAATGCCATATCTCAAATTACACATACAATAATGGACCGTGATAATGGCTCTCAAATGATGCACAGAGGGAACATTTGTGACTAGGAAGCCATTTGATAAAGAGGGGTCATGATAGCCGGGGGTAATGGCACTAAAAGTGCATTTTCAGCTCCTATACATCCACTCCTGGTCATTTGGATGGATGCTTTTAGTTTTTTCTCTCTCTCTGTCTCTTTTTGCTCTGTACCTTAATGCATAACACTCCTACATCGCTCTCTCTCTTAGTTTTTCTCGCTCGTCCCCAGGGGCAGTTGGGGGTAGCGGAGCAGCAGAGTGACCGTGCAGTCAGCCTTTTTTCCCTATCTCTGCAGGTCCCCATCTGAAAGTAGAGGAACATATACAGTAACACGGCTGCAGTCACTTACGACACAAAGGGAAAAAACTCAGACAGTTTGTGTGGCGCTTTTTCCATTCTCCTCTCTTTTCTCCCGCTCCTCTTTGCTCATGCTCCCGGACTCCAGAGGGGGGTTTTGCACTTCAGCCAAGGTGGATGGAAAACAAGCTCATGATAAAAGCCTGACCTTTGTGTGGGCTCTGTCATTTTGCTGCAGGGACAATGTTGAGGGGCAGAGAGGAGAGAAATGTTGAAGCAAAAATGCCGCTGTTCACTGAGGTGCAAATAAAGCCAGACTTTGATTTGTGTGGCTGCACTTGCCTCCTCTTTGTTTTCATTTAATCTGTGCAGTGCAGAACTATAAATGCACCTTTATGAATTTTTCTGCCCGCCTACCAACCTTTGAGTTGGACTTTGTTTTGTTTATCATGGTCGGAGCGCTCTCTCGGTGGTTTCACAGGCTGGTGTCTGCTCTGGATTTGTTAGGCTCAGAGGCTGTGGGGTCCTACTGCAGCACTGCACACACTGACACTCACACACACCAGGCACCAGCCACTGGGATCATGGCCAGAATGCACAACCTGACATAGGCCACAAAAGCAGCACAACACACAAGCTTACATACTCTGTTTTACACACCACACACAAACACACACACCCAGGGCAATGCAGGGCAGCCTCTGAATTGTGAGGTTATTCCACTCTCAACAAACCTCAAAAAAAAAAAAAAAAGCACAGTGCAATCCTGCTTTATCTCACCCTGCCCAGGGCTACGAACAGCTCATAATCTCAAGAAACTAAGTCCATAACACAACAGCCACAGAAAGGCCAACCAGGGAGCGACAGGTGAATTATTTTCAGACCAAGTCATGATTTTCAATTACATGCCAGAGGACATGAGGTGTTTTTTAGAGGGTGTGAAAGCGTGGAGTTTTGTTTCCATCACATGTCCTCCAGACAGACTGTTCTGAGATGAGAAGACAGTGGAGGGTGTTCTGTATCAAGCACAGCAGAGGTCAGGGTATCGCTGTCTGAGAGGGACTGTGGAGGAGGGGTGGTGGCTCAGTGTGACCCAGGTGTTCTGGCAGGAACACAGTTTCTTCTGCTGTGACTGAGTAATGAACTCGCTTTTATTCTATTCGGAGAACAAAAAGCCCTCGTCGTATCTATTTGTTAAGCTTGGCAGCTGCTGTAGTTTGATCGTCACTTTGGTTTCCTTGTTGTGCTTAACATTGCAAACATCGGTGTGATGGAGAAATGGGCTGAGATTCACTTGTCATCTGTTTTCAAGATCCCACTTTAGTAAAATTGTTTATTTTCGAGTTCCACCATTGATCTCATTCATCAATATGTGATTCAAATACTGAAAGTGTCATTTCATTCAATACATTAGACTCGGGACATTTTCTTGTCATTTCTGGTCATATACATAGGATATACTGTATTTTAAAGGGGAAACAATATAATACAAGAAAAAATGTACTATATTGATGATGTCGTCGGTTATTTTGTTAGTTATATTGCGCTTCAAGCTTTGAATGTTTTACAAAAATCAAGTATTACAAACTGGGGATATGGAGTTTAAAAGATCTGGGTATTTAGTGGGCAGCGTCCGATGAAAGACATGATTGAGTTGCCTTATAGGAATTGTAGGATGCACTAACACATCAGCTGTGTGGTCAGTGGCCCTATGCTTCTAAGTTTGACCCTGTAGTTACCCCTCCAGCATCACTACTTTAAGTGCACTAGTATAAAGAACGAGAAAAGTCTGAGTCTGGGGTGGTTGGTGGGTCTCAAGAGACTGGGGCTTTACATCCCATCTGCAACCAAAAGTCAAGAATGATTTTTTTTTTTTTTTAAGTTATGTTAACTAAATATGTTAACGTACATAATTGATATTACATGAGTGACAAACTTACATCATTTGCCTTGCTTGACGTGAGTTACTCAAGTTATGAGACTGAACACAGTCTTTTCCTAAACCTAACCAAGTACTTTTTGGACCTAAACCTAACCAAACTGCGACCATTTCACAACATTAATAACAGTCCAAAAGTAATAATATGTCATAACACATAAAGTGTTTGCCAGCAAGTTTTATTTTGAAAGCCCTTCAGTGAAGTGCCAGTTTGATTAGTGTGCAGACTACATGTGTTACCCTTTAGTCGAACTGATCTCAGCTTAAAATCACTGTTCGGAACCTGAGGACTCAATACATCCAGACGGAAATCTACTTAGAAGCTTTTATATTTAATAAAGTCTTTTCCCGGCCGGTGGTTCCTGTCAGTTTGCTCTGTGAAGCACTAAGCCAGTGCACTGAGTGCAGAGAAGATTAAAGTTTGCAAAGATCTCCAAGGTTCAAAGAAGACACGGATCACTGCAACGATGGAGCGACTGAGGGGAAAGAGAAAAGAGAGCTGAGACACGTCCCTCGACTTTGGTGGGGATGTTTCCTCTGTTATTCGTGTTGGTCCGTTGATGGACATCTCTGAGCCTCTCCGAGCTGGCATGAGCTCCTGGCTTACTGTGTAGCTGTAATTGCCTGTTGGTCGCAGTAATGGCTAACTGTCCCTGCTACGTTTACTTTTCATTATGCTGATGTATTCATCGCAGCTCCTTTTGTTGACCTTATCAATCAGAGTTTAATTTCCTACAGAGATCTTTTTAATTACAACTGTTTCTCTTCCTCCCCTGTCCCCCCTGGGCCTATTCAGATTGCAGCACCCGCCCATTACGAGGTGGCACCCGCCAGCACACTTACGGTGGCACGCGGTTGCCTGGTCAGAGATTAATCAGCCGTTATAGCGCCTCTGCCACGCTCAGAGCCTCAAGTCAAATCCACGACTCTCGGCTTAATTGGCAGTGAAATGGCGAAGGGAGATAGTCCCGCTGACCAGCAGCCAGCGGTAAAGGGCAGCCGAGCTCCTGCGTTCACCTTTTTCAGCTGTCACACAGGCTGATTATATTAGCCTGTACAGGTTTGATAACTGTATCCCTCAACCCCTGTAATTAAATTGATGTGAGGAACAAAAATGATTCAGTGGCCTTTAACTCCACTCACTTATGAAAAGGCAAAATTACAAGGAAGTACTTATTATTTTAACATATAAATAACACTTTTCATTAATTTAGTTGCTTCGTATCTAATACACCAAAGGCAGATAATATAGAGCAGCTGAAGGTAGAAGAAGGTGGAATGAGTTGCTTTTCATGAAATGAAATAAAGAAAATAAAGTTAAAAAATTAGGTTACAGGCCTTCTGAGAGATGTTAAATAAAGTAAAAGGATTGTGTCTAGTCTGCCTTTTGAAGCCAGTTAACAGAACTCACCATGCTGCTTTTCTCCTGTGCGACACAGTGGCCAAAGGTCATGGTATTTGTATCCCGGCTCAGGAATAAATAATCGAACACAACAATCTTGTAAAAGCTTCCTCTACTTGTTATCACAGGAAACTGAAAATGGAGCGTTTGATTCCTGCTCTGTTAAATGTAAGAAGCCCTTGCATCTCAGCTAGTCATGTTCAGCCAAAAAGCCACAAGGTTTCCAGAGACGCTGGTAAATCGACCTCTGTCTATTCACAAAGAAAGGTTATTGAATGCCATTTACTGAGTGCTTTTAGTCGTCAGCGAAGGTGTTTGCTTTTCAAAATTGGGGTCTGTTGAAGCAAAGCTCAGGCATTTAGTATGTGTGTTTGCAGATTTTTTTTAAACACACCTGCTATTACAGGCTGTCTGCAGCCCGAATGCTCATCTCAGATGAGCATCGCATAGTTCTATCAAAATGTCAATGCTGGTTTGTGTAGTTGAAGACTTAGAAAAACAGAGGAACTCTGAGATGTAGTGGTGTGTTATTTGTGATTTATTCAAAACAACAAATCTCTTGGGTGAACCAGCTAAACTGAATCGCTTCCTGAAACGATGTGTTAATCTCGGTCCAGTTGGGCACTTATGTGTGCATGTGTGTGCTAGAGAGAGTGTGTGTGTGTGTATGTGTATTGCTCATGTTGTGGGGACATACATCTGTCTACATAGTCACATTGTGGGGACAAAATATAAGTCCCCAAAATGTAAATCATTGCATTTTAGGGTGAAAATTGGGTTTAAGGTTAGGATAAGGCTAGCTTTAGGTTCAGATATAATTAGACTAGGTTTAGGCTAAGGTAGGGTAAGACTAGATTTAGGTTAATGATAGGAGTGCTAGGTTTAGGCTAAGGTAGGATAAGGCTAGGTTTAGGCTAAGGTAGGATAAGGCTAGGTTTAGGCTAAGACCAATATTGTTGAATCATTGCAGCTAAATGTTAGCAACTCAGGTCAACTATGTATTTGTTGTATCTGTGTATCCTGGCTTGTTTGGCTGCAACTGACCAAAAAGTGCTTCTTTCTTTCTGACTCTACCTGCAGAGTGATGAAATGATGCATTTTGGCTGTGTCATGTTCCCCTTCATATCGATTAAAGGATTAACTGTGTTCATTTTTGATTCAGGTTGCCATGGAGGAGTATGTAGCTAATCACTTAGTGTCAAGGCATTAGCGCTTGCAGCCATGGGTTCGATTGTCGTAAATGGCTGCAGTGTTTCCCCTGGGAGTCTCTGGAACTGATGGTCCAGCTTGTTCATTTCTCCACACCTCCCCTGCTCTCCACCCCTCTCCCTCCTCTGATAGCCTGCTTCACTTTCAAGAAGAGACGAGCATATCCATCTATTTTGTTATAATGACTCAGGGGCATGTCTCAAGCTGTCAATACATGGACCCCACTCTATTAAGACAGCGCCAGCGTTGTATTTCTTCCCAGTGATTGGATGTGCTGCAGATGTGGGTTGGGGGTGGGGTTGACACGCAGGTGGCACCCCATCAAGACACTGCAGTGATTACCGGAGGTGGTTGCTCATTTAATGCCCTCATCTCTCCTGGTGAAAAACCATTCCATCCCACACACACACACACACACAGAGTGGCTAGGGGTTTGAGACATCATTAACCCGCCACGGCAGCACAGCTAGGCCGGGCAGACGGATGGGAGGATGCACACGATCTTGTGTACCTGTGACATCACGGAGGTCACCAGCATGGAGATATCATCTCTCTAAATTGCGACGTTCTGGTGTCTGCCACTTTCGCTACATGTGTTATGTATCTAATGACAAGAGAAAGACTACATTTCCACTGCGGCACCAAAGTGTTGCAGCTGGATCACTTTTTGCTCTTGCTTTAGAGCATTTTGGCAACGCTGATAACAAAATTAAGTAATGCTAAGTAGTCAAGGTGAGCGGCACAAACTGCAGCATCAAGGATTTAAAGGTCAAAAGGACTCATAAGCTGCAATAAGACTGAATATGAATGTGAGGACAAGCCCCCTCAATTCTCCAGACTCCTCATTAGCTGTCAAGCATTGTGTTATACCCTGTATTACACATTTATTGGGGTTATGCACTTGTCCCAACTCGGAGAGGGAAATTAGCTTTTTTCATCTGCTTTCAAATTTCTCTCTCTGTCCTGCTGAACGTACTAGTGATTTTGTAGAAATGTAATTCCAAAGCAAGATCTGCAATAATAAGTACCAGTGTGCAAATTGGTCTGTACCTGTGTCACGTTCCCCAAAATACAAGCTCTCTTACCAGACTATCTTCGTTCTAGCAGACAGGGGTGACACATACAAATCATGTTTCCCTTTGAAAATTCTTGCACGGCAGCGTCAGCAAGCTATCCATTCCCAAAATGGCATGGTTTGGCATTTAAAGTTGAAATCCAGTATCATTTTACCCCTCACTGTTGTAGCAAACTCATGCATATTTATCACATCCTAATAGACTAATGTGTTCCCATCTCCCGGCCCCTGTAAATGATCTCCTCCGACTGTATCAGGGCGGTTAGCCATGCTCTCTGGGCTGACACTCATGAATATGCATCCCTGTAGTGTTAGCACGTTCCCAGGTCTCACTAGCTTCTCACGGCTACCCAGCATCTTTAAAAAAGACTGCAAAACAACAAGCTAAGGTTTGGTCGTTTTCCCTCATCACACAATCTTTACAAGCATTTTGATGAATTGACAGTTTGTTCTGTTGTTATACTATATTAAATCTGTGCATTAAAAACGTTTTCACAAGTTTTTTCATTACTTAAACTGTTACCCCTGTTTGTCCTTTAACATCAGCTTATTATTTCAACCATTGAATATGTTTGGCTAGTAATTGCATGTTTATCCTTTCTTAGCTAACTATCTAAACAATTCCCCCCCCTTACGTTTAGATAACTACTTTGCCTTCTCTGCAACTTTGCTAGCTAGTTTCAGCATAACCCACATTTGGATAGCTCTGTTACAGTAGTTTAGTTATTTTCCTCATAAACAGAAATATGTCAAAAAATATATTTATCATCAAACAGAATTTACTCCCACTATATTCCCACGTACCTCTTGGCAGCTGCAGTATCCCCCCGTGGTACCACAACTACCCCTGGTTGGGAATTATTGTTTTGGAGTGATAGATGTAAAGTGCAATCAAAACAGATAATGACATAAATACTGTGCAAGTGTTGAAAGTGAAATGAAACACATTTTCACAACAGCAACAGAGTCTTTTTTTGTGTACTCACATTATAGATTATGATGTCTGGCGACATTTGTCTGTCTGGTTGTTTTGAAAGTACACATTTTAGCATCGCAAAGTGGCTTTTTCTGACATTCAGTGAGTAATTGAACTGGTCTGCAATGATTGCTTAATAGCACTTAGAAAGAATCCACTTTCTTTTCCCTGAATAGAGAGTAATTATTTCTTATGCTCTTCATTCCCCATTAAGCCACATATTATTGTGGGTTTTTTTTGTTAAGAAATGATCTTTCACAGGGGGCCTATAATTACAGCCTTGCTTTGTGTAATTTTCAATCCACCAACTTGAACTTAAAGTGGACAAATTGTGATTTGTGGCTTTTTCTGGCCAAGCTAAAGAGCACTAAGAAGGAACTGAGGGTTCCAGTTGTTTCCCTCCATCCTTTTTTCCTTTTCTTTTGACCATAAGACGGCAAACAAATGGCAAGTGGGTCGGCATGGTGCCGCGCACAGCCCAGGGGGCCCTTACTCAATTATAGGCCTTAATCAGGCCCTCAGCTCATGAACTTTGTTTTGACTTGGCTTTGGATACAGTTTTCTGCTGGCAGCACAGTGGTGGTCATTGATCAAGCATGGCACCGCGCTTTGAAACCTGCAGGGAATGTTTGAAGGAAGAAAAGAACAAAAGATAGAAAACAGGTAGCGGCGGAGATTAGCAAAATGAGAATGTCTGAAAAACTGGGGCTGGAGGAGTTTTGCCAAGAACATAAAAAAGAGTGCATGTATTATTGCTGTACTACAATGTATCTGTCTGTGTGTGCATATAGAAGTTAAATTGTTCATCTGTGGACAGTTTTTCAAGTGAAAGGAAATTGAAGATGTCTTTGTACGGATGTTGAGACAGATCTGTTGCAAGTAATTCACTGACACCTCACACTCTGGTTTCTGTCTCCACAGTGAACAAACACAAGCCGTGGATTGAGACATCATACCATGGGGTGATCACCGAAAACACTGACATCGTTCTGCTAGATCCTCCTCTGGTGGCCCTGGATAAAGATGCCCCCATCCCCTACGCAGGTATGGTACATTCCAACCAAATGGCTGTCAACTGCAGGATGATCATAGCAACTGGGTTGAAGCCGGGCTCACTCAGACCAAATGGAGGCAGTCAACCATGACTCAGGTGTTAATCCACACAGGGAAGCGTAGCTGCAGGATATACTTACACTAAGGATATAAACCACATAAAGCTGTCGTGTGATATCACTGTGAAAGGGCTTAAATTGGCTTCATGTACTGTAACTTGCTGCATCACAGCTTTTTTCTTAGTGTTAACCCCGGTCTGTGCTGCAACCATTTAATCCAATAATTCCCAGTGCACACACATCACACACAGGACTCATATTTCATATTTATTTAGAGTGGAAAGTGGCCCAAATAAGCCCCATGGTGGTTGAGGACACTGCAAAAAAAGAAAAAAAATATATATAAGAGTCAAACCGGATTAGATTCTTCCCACTTTGTGACCATTCCAACTCGTCTAGAGGGTGCCAGCTCTTGTGGGAGGACGTAAGCTGGAGGCTGTTGGCGAGCCCAGCTAGCCCATCTCCCGCCAGGCTGCTAATGTGGCCAAGGCCCTAGCATGGGGCTGCTTCACGGGGCTGGAGCCCACTCACAGAGGCCCTCAAGCTGGACTGGATGGATGGATGTAGAGGGAGTGTGTGTGTGTGCAGGCGTGAATATGTGTATGCTTACTAAAATATTTTTTCATTGTTTGCTACCGTGTGTGTGTGTGTGTGTGTGTGTGTGTGTGTGTGCTGTGGCATGGCCTGAGGGGGCTCACCGTAATGGCCACCCTACAGGGAGAAAGAGAGAAAATGATGAGACAGTAGGGAGGGTGGCTGGCTGACCAGCATATGTCCTCTGGCTCTCAACAGACTGACAGCCACACAACAGCAGAGTGCACACACACCCACACACACAGCGGGAAGAGCGCATGGGTATTCCTGGATTTCATGAGTGAGGGTACTGAGAGAGATTTCTCACTAAATTATTAATAAACAAGAGCATTAGCATTGGCAGTCTGTCTTACGGCAGTCTTCCTCTCTTTCCCTTCTATCAGGTCTCATTTCTCTCTTGCCACTCTCTTGTTTCCTCTCATCGCCACTTCCCACATTTTTTGTGTGCCTCACCTCCTGCCCTGTGCACCTTTTGTGTTACCCCACAGAAACACCAACACACACAATGCAGCAGTCAGCCTCTTTCCTGTATCTCTTAAAGCAGTGCTGTCCTTCCAGGCAGACACAGTTCAGGACAGAGACAGTTATTCAGTTCTCCCACCAAATTGCCGGGGCGGAGTGACAGGGCAGTGCATAGGTAGCGGTGAAGCCTCATTAATTAGGCCTGCCAGGTTTTAATCACAGTACATCCGGAACACACAGACACGAAATGTCTAACTGTCAGTCATGCCGCCGAGCTGGTGATGGCAAGACATAATACACAGAAAGTCCTGTGCTTATGAGCTCGTAACACTGTGTATGATACTGTACACAATTAAAAGCAATGCAGTTATGTTTTGTTTATGCATGTATACCCAGCAGACAACATTTATATTTAGATTAGAAGTTTATATGATGACTGTAACTGGCCTCTATCATTGTTCCCGGAGGCTGTGGAGGTGCTGGTTGGGAGGCTGCTGTTTGGTGGTAGCTAGAAGTTACTTTAGCAGAGGACAAAGTTAAGGAGCTGCAGGAGGACATCAGAAAATACTTTCTCCCTAAAATAAGCAGCGAAAGTCAGTGATTAAAGTTGTGTTTTTGCACAAGTTGTAAATTTGATTTTGTACAGTAACCCATGAGGTCGAACAGCATCCTGAAATCAAAAAAGCGTTTATTGCAGGATGAGTCAACATTCTTTAACGTTTTCCAGGAAATTAAAAACTCTGAAATATCATGAAGAATCCCTACAGAATGCCTTTTTGCCGTTGTTTGGGCTGATACTGTTGTATAGGTGAGATAGAGAACAAGCCATATGAGATAAAAACACTTAAACATTGATTTTAATTCCATGGGAAATTCAATAACTAACCATCTGTGCTTCCCTGAAAGCACCTCACAACTCTGTTTGATTCAGTAGGAACATTCCAATAAGCCAGCACACACCCACAGTGTTTCCCCGCCAGTCTTTTACATCACTCCGAACCTGTCCGGTAATCCTCTCGGACTGCTGAGCAGGGTGCAACAGTCACCACACTCACTGGTCTGGAAGAACAAGAAAAGTGGTACAGCTGTGTCTGAAAGCTGGCTAAGACTGACATCAGCCATCACCGCAGCGCCACAGCAGCTCACAAGCTTCAAAATCCCACAGACAACATGTCAGGAAACAGAGTGAAAAGCGCTGGTATAGATAGACTCATTTTTTTTTGCATGGCTGTGTTTGACAAAGTGCAGGTGTCTCGTCCTAAGAAACAAAGAAGATAAAAAAAGGTAGGTGATCCAAACAGCTCCATGCTATAGATAACAATATCAAGAAAACACGCTTTGACGTACATCCTCATCTATACCTAAACCTATTTTTCATTCACAAACAGCGTTACACGTGAATGAAGACTTGTCTGGAGCATATGCTCCTGTCAGGTCTGTCACAGCAAATAATTTTATGAGCTGACAAGTGTCGACACAAACTCAGTCAGTCATCGTCTTGAGTTTTTCCATTTCAGTGACAACTATATGTAGAGTGATGTGACAAAACTGATGGAAAAGTGAAACATACCAGTGATGTTACAACTTGGTAAACCGAGGCACTATAAGTTTAGCAAAAAGGAAGTGTCGCTGGTGGTTGTAGGGCGGCTTGTAAGGGGGTAATGGTGAAGTTTTTCAACATTCTGATGGTGGAGTTGGGTGGGCTGTAACTTTCCAAAATAAAAAAAAACAAGTTTGTTTGTAAGAAAATAATTGTGTTTTTACAGCACCTTGATAGAGAAGTCGTCACAAAGTTTTCACAGTGAAAGACAAAAGAGCAAACAGATGCGAAATGCAGACATCAAGCTAAAAGCATAAAAAGAATTATGAGTTAGACCATGAGGAGAGAACGGGCATCAAACGGCTGCATTGACATCAAACTCAACCGGGTATCTGGGTGAGTTATAACTTATGTCCTGCATAATTAAATATGTTTGAGTTATGAATGCTTGCTAAGTTAGTGATGTGGCATTTAACACTAGTGTTAGCTCACAATAGCTAGCTGGCAAGGATTCATAACTCAACCATTCTATAACATGCACAACAAAATAATTATTATTTACCTGTGAGAGCAGCGAACACTCCATGTGTTGTTGATCTCCATGTGCACACACACTACGCATTAAATCACACCCTCATATTGACACTAATGTGATTGGCTTAATGAAAGGAGACATCTGATAGGCAACAGATCCCTTTTTGAAAAACAAAATGCTTTTGTGCATGAAGCTATGGCAGGTTCAACAGTCTTAAAAAAGTAACAACATCCAAATATGTTTGATGTAAATTGCAAATACTTAATAAATTTGTGGATTTCTATTGTATTTTCAAGACAACAGATACGTGTGTGCATCAGAAAAATACATTTGTGAACCTTCTGATTTTATATGTGGATTTTATTTTTTACCAGCACAGCATTCATTCATATGGAAACCCTGGTGATTCCAAAAAAGCCAGACCGACACTTTGCAAAAATGCACATCAAAGTCAGGTGTAACAATCATTTTCCTTTTTCTGAGACCTAGCTATAAAATGTTACTTTGAAGAATGCCTGGGGCTCTTGAGAAGAAGAAGAACTAGTTTACAATAAGCTCACCAGATCTCAAAGAGCTAGCACAAAGGGACCAATAGAACCAATTACATTTTTAATAAAGTGAGTACAATGATGAGGGGAGCAGGTTTTCATATTACATGCCAGATTGGCAAGCTCTTCTGGTGAAATTGGAGGAAAATGCTCAGGATTGTTGGCCGACAAGGGCAAGCTATTGTGAAAGGGAAATTAACATTAATGAAGAAGAGAAAGTTGTTGCATTCCTCAACGGAAAAAAATTAAACAGCAAGTGTTGTATGAGTGACAATTTTAATGATGGTGTCAAACAAGATTTGGCATTATGTCAACACCTAGATACAAGTTTAGAGAAGTATCTAGTACTGGCAGCTGTAACCGGGCTAAAGTTCTTGTAAATACTGATAGTGAAGCTGAATGGGACTGAATGGGCAGCACTTCATTAACATTGTACTTGAGGATCCACATCACTACCGGGTTCCTATAAAAGAAAGATTGATTGTTTAGAATGGCAGAGATGTATCCAAATTGAAAGAAAAGTCAAATTGAGCACAATTACTGTGATCTGAAATTAAAAACAAGAGCAAAGAGTAAGAGTATAACCAGAATCCAGAGGTCCAGAGTATGCCCTCTGATGTATGTAGGGCCTGCTACATGTTGAGAAAGATCCAAACTAGAAGCAAAGTCATCAGAAGAATCATCAATATGAATATTAAAATCTCCAAGGAGCAACTCAACAGCTTGAAAACACACAACAAAAAAATCATTACATTCATCAAAAAGGAGCTGTTAGGGCCGGGTGGAGGGTCATTTAAAATAGGCTATAATAAAAAGAATTTGTCCAACTTTAATTAGTTGGAAGTTCAAAAGAAGAGAACTAGCTTCCACCACCGTGGCCTGAAATCCTCGGCAAGCTGATAAAAGTGTAATCCTTTGGGCACAGCTCAATGAGGGGGTGCATGCTCCATTTTCCTCTGCCAGGTTTTGGTCAAAAAGTCTAACTTCTGAGACTGGATGATTCATTGAGCAAACGTTTTGTAGCTACAGAGTGAGCATTCACTGGTGTGATCCTGAGAGGTGTAGAGTCCTTTCAACAGGGGAACCCCAGGGAAGGGTGTGCAGTTGGCAGGGAGACACTCACCACACATGTAAACTTCACTGGCTGAAGGGAAGGCGATCTCCCCAGGAGAGTCGGGGAAGGCAGTGACAGGGGAGTCCACGGGAAAGAGGAAGTCATGCAATAGAGTAGTCGGATACACCAAGGCAATGTTCATCAGAAACAATCTATGGGTTGGTGGCCGATCCAACCTGCTGTACCACCCCAAAGCACAAGTTTTTGACGACTTCAGCATCAGACTCAGCAATCAACTTACAAATTGGACCTTTACCAAACAGCAGAACAAATAACATAACAAATTGGACAAGGGAGGACAAAATGAGACAGGTCGGCAGCGGCAATGCCAAACATAGAAGCCATCATGCCGGCACGTTTGGAACAGCTACCAACAGTTTGCCTTTTGACATGTTTGGAAGACATGGCATACATCTGTTTCAAGCATTCCCTTTACTTTTCGTCTCTCTACACGGCAAACTACTTCCTCTTTTTACACTGATTGTCAGCTTTAGCTGTTATGTCAATGCCAGAATACTCCAATGTGAACACAATACCATAAGATACTGGCCTGGAACATAAATATGACAATAATAATACCTATATAGCACCTTTCAGAAACAAAGTTACAATGTGCTTTACAGTAAAAATGTGTGGTAATATCAAATAAAACCCACATCTTTAGATATGAACAAGATAAAGTTTCAAGATAGTCTCAAAATAACATTAAATACCGTCAGTTAAGAAGTTAGTTAGTTAGTTCTCCTGTCTGAGATCCTCAGGAAACTGGTGAAAGCAAGTCTGGATTTTGGAACCATTCGTAAGGCTCTGCCAGAGGATCTCGTTAGGGAGTTAGCAAATCACAAATATAGGCAGGAGCTGAATCATTCAAGGCTTTTAAAACAAAGCAGTAAAATATTGAAAAATTCTAAAACTCACGGGTAACCAGTGAAGGGCAGCAGGGATTGGTGTAATGTGGATGCGTTATATAAAGTGCATTGCAATAGTTATACGAATGTGCTTGTGAGAGCTTTTTATCAAAGGTGGATCAAACTTGGAGGATCAAATAGTTCCTTGGGACTATGTAATGCCACTGTCCCATCTAGAATACATTTCTACTAACTAGGATTTTCACAAGGTTAAAAAATAGAATCTAAAAAGTGCCACGGCACTTGTCTGATGGAAGCTACAAACAAGCATTTGTGGAGCGAGGATTCATTTGCATTTGTAAAGACTTGATTAATGGAATAGCTGCATCACTCAAGGGAAGTTTCAATGCTATGAAGATTTAAAGGTATGCTGTTCATCAGCAAAACTGCATTGCGTTAAAAAAAACTGTATGTCGGTTGGGAAAGAAGTGTCAGCCCAAAATAACGTGATAAACAGCATTTACTACTAATATTTGTGAAGTAAATGTTGTTCTGTTGTGTTAACTGTCACAACAGCCAAAGCTTTTGGTTGACAACTACTGTACTGATGTACAAATGTAAATGATATGCCAGAATGTTCACTTTGCGTCTCTTTCGAGTAGAACTGTGTTCTCTGAACTTCGTAATGGTGGATAATGAGTGGTCCATTAGGTCATTAAGTTGAAGTGGCTTTTTAAAAGGCTGCTACCACTGTACTAAGTCGGCTTCTAAAGTGCCGGGTTTGCAAAAGGAGTGGGCAAAAGCTGTGTGGAGTGCCTTTATTTAACACCTGTTTATCTGCCTGCTAGTCACCCCTGGTGTGCTATTGTCACACATATTCACCGACACCGACGCTGTCTTGAGATGTGGGTGTTGTGCCACAAGAAATAGTACATTCATGTGTCAATCCTTCTCTTTCATTGGTCCCTGGAGCCTTGCAGCTTTTGCTTGAACACTAAGCTAATGTCTCACCAGTGACCCACGTATGCATCATGCTCAGTCAAACAGCGCTGGCAGTTTTGACAGGTTCACAAGACCTCAGTGTGCCATATACACATCCACTCTGCATAAATTATGTGTTTCACCCTTTATGTTGGCTTACATGTGTCAAATGCACACCAGCGTCTCTTAAACTCTGAATGAGTGAGGACTTTTTTTCTTCTTCTGTGTTCTGCGATTATTCAGCGTGAATAAGAAATCAGACTGACAGCAGGAATCAGTCTGTTCCTGCTGTCTCATCTGATGTCTGAACAAACAATGTATCTGAATTCCAATTTTACTGCATTACTAAACCGTGCCTCTCAAGGCATTAATAATAATCAATTATCTCTGACCTTGGCTTTCTTTGGAGAACCCTTACAGCCTCGCATTACTCCAAAAGCAGCAGGCGATATCGTATCGTAACTCAGTCACTTCCATAAAGTAAATAGATATGAGTAAACATACAGGCTGGCTAATGTGCGGTGATTAATTAGCCTCTCGCTGTCTGTCTGATTGGGAAACAGATCTCGAGCTAATTACGAAAAGTACCTCATTAGCACGTTAGCAGTGAGCTCAGTATAGTGTGTAGGTGGAGAAGCACCTACACTGCAATGTGTTACTAACAACAGAGGAATGCGACGGGTTTGTTTGAAAAGTTAAATGTGTTTTGTGACTCACAGATTGGATAAATGTGTGGAAATAAGGAAACAAGCATCATGAGTAGAGAGGATAAAGGTTAGGGCTATAGTCAGTGCCAGTCATTGTAAGAGATAATGGCTTCCTATTAACGTCTGTGATGTATGTTTTAAAGCATATACACATGTAGACAGGCGAATCAAACGGCAAAAGTCTTACTCTATCTTCACAGCTTCTACAGTCAGCTACCTGCTTTACTTAAGCTGTCTATTTGATCTAAGTGTCCTATAATTTTATCACTTTCATGAGGGAAAAAAGTAACAAATTATGCCAAAAGCCCCTCAGTGATTTCATCATGTGGAGTCTAAAAATGACCTCATCTGCTGTCAAAATGTATAAATGAAAACTGCAAGTCACTTTTATCCGTGCGTATCCCCATCGAAAAAATATAGATGTGAAGTTAAAGAAGCTTTCTGATCAGAGAGCCTTTATGCCTTTTAAAGCTCATTTCATGAGCTGAATGAAAATTTGGAAGGGCCAGTGGGCTGCTTTTAATAAGGCAACAGTTTTTTTTCTCCTTTCTTTTTTTTTTTTCTCCTTTTTCAGCAGGTGCCGCTGTGTCAATTCCCTCAAAAGCCTCTACTTCAAAGCTGTTGCTTAAAACCATGATTAAAAAAGTAACAGATTGAAATAATTTTGTGGGGAGATAGTCTCTTAAAAAAAGGGTTGGATCTCAAAAAAAAAAAAAAAAATCCTCTCCACAACAAGGCTCTCAGATGGCTTTAATCCATCTGTGCTTTCCGTTCAGGCTTTCCCCCCCGACCGCAAATCCAGCTCCTCCTTCCTCTTTTAGTCATTCTGCTTGTATTCTGACCTGGAACAAGCCCTCACTTTCTTTCCTCCCTCCTGTGCGATCGCACTCTTTTTTCATCTTTTCTCAAATAATTTCCACCTGTCAGATTTCATCCAGCTCCACTGCGTTCAGGGCTGTGAGTGGCGCCCTTTATCCTGCCAGAGACTCAACACTGTCCACAGGTGATGCGCCGTTTTTCCAAAGATGACAGCTTGGTCGTTCTGAAAGAGGTCCGTGATTTATTTTTTGACAAAGTGAATGAAGAAGCAATAAGAAACAGATGGACGGAACAATGTTTTGTCTGAGATAAGGACCCAATGCTAACACAGCAAACTGTAGACTCAAACTCAAGCACAGTGCTATTCAGAGATCTGAGATTCTGTTATTCGTGAAAACTTGTTTCTGCAGACTTTTTGAGCTGAAAAGCACGGGCAGCATAATGACTATCTTGCTTCTGGCATTCAAAGTGCCTCAGACTTGAGCTTCAAGACAATGGAGCCATCACTCTGCCATTGTTCACATACTCATTTATTAATGAAGTACTGAAATGCAATCTGCTTCCTCACTGAACCACACAGATGAGGGAAATAGTCTTTGTAATGAGATTTTTTTTCTAGGCTTTTAGCTTTTTTTGTCTTTTGATGAGTTACAGAACTGTCAGAGGGGGGCAAGCAGAGTTAGCACCACGACTTGTTCCTTTGTTCTCTCAAAAGGAAGAATAAAAGGAACATGTTTTAGGTTCTCTTGAATACCATTAAGCAGATTTCCAGTCAACTACCTCCTCATCCCACTGAGAAGCAGAATAGCTTGAGTGATGTAGTTGCTTTTTAACTGAGACATTCACTGCTATTGAAATCAGAAACTGACTTGTGAGGCTTTGTCCTTGTCCAAGTGCTTAGCATGTCTGAAGTGGGTACATTTGCTCCTGCTGAATCTGTTCCATTGAAATTCTGCTATAATAGGTGGCCACTGCTCTGCCCAAGGAGTTACAAAACAGTGTTACAATGAAATATTGGGATTACATTAAACATACTGTGAATCACCTCCGCAAAGGAGGTTATGTTTTCATGTTGTTCGATTGGTTTGTCAGCAGGATTTCACAAAAACTACTTAACAGATTTCGACCAAACTTGGATGGAGGATGGGTCTTGGCCTTGAATAGACTCCATTAATCTTTGGTGCAGATCCAGGTAAAGTTAAGGATCTGGAGAGCTTTTTTTTCAACATATTCATGAATTTCTCAGGGGAGAATTCATGGATCTTCTCAAGACCCTCTTGGTCTTTTTGAACAGCTTAACAGCTAGCCTTTTATATTAAAATGGTACAGTGTGGTGTTTTTGTCAACGAACAGACCATGTTCACCAGATAAAAGCCGATGGTTTTAGTTTTTAGTTTTGCTAAGTCATGCTGACAAAGCTTGTCCACTGTATTCTTAGCTCCCATGATGACTTTCATGAATTATGGATGAAATGAATGAGTAGCACAATGTGTTTACATCCATCCATTCATGCATTCATCTATCCATTCACCCATACGGACCAATATAGCTGATGGCCAATATTAGCCTATCACAGATGTTTTGTGTCAGTTTATAGGTTGCCCGTTACATACCGATATATTTTTAAAACATTTTTTAGAGATTATAATGGGGAAAAAGATCCTTGGGATAAAATTGTATTCATTCCGAGAAAGTTTACTGTTTCAGTACACAGTGTCATTTTCAAGGTTTAGTTTATTATCCAGCCTCCATTGTCATGATGATAACAACATTTGAATGATCGTTGCAAAAAGTGTGTATATTGGTCGATATGTTGATATCAGAATGTTTTAATCTAATATCAGTATTGTTCCAACAAAATCTCTTGATATATCTCCATATAGATATATCTGCCATCTGTATTTGTTGACAACGAGTATTCGAGCCTCTAGGCCTCCAATTAAAGTGTCAACAAACTGTCATATGTGTTACTCGTGGGAACAAACATACAAGGAAGAAGCCCAAAAAGTCTTCTCTGAGTCGTCACAGTCTGATGGAGAGACGGATGTTGTTTGAAAGACTTCCCACTGAAGTTCAGCTCTCGAAGCAGCACTCCATGAGAGCGATCCATGTTTTAGCAGTTTGTCAATATCACATTCATCACTTGCCAGTACATCGCTGCTGCGCTTCAAAGACCAAGACACTGCTTTTGATATACAACTTAAATTCCGAGGTTCATCCTGTCTACCCTTGAATACTTGTGTTTTTCATTGCGAGAATCTCTGATCTGTCTCCCAGTCCTATCTCCAAATCATCCCATCTGACTTTCAGTCCTCTTTCTGTCTGTTTTCTGAAGAGGACCTCCCTTTCTCTTTGAATTCTGACAGCTTCCTCTCTGCTTCCCCCCCTCTGTTTCTCCCCTCCTGTCGTCCTTCTATCACCCAGTTTTTCTTCCTCTTTGTGGGGATATCGCCGGCTGGAGCCACTGTGTGTGCGTGGGTCAGACTGAAAACAGCTGTTTTGATTTGGTGACGCACTGAGACACTGTGCTCTGTAAACAACTTTTATAAAAGCCTCGCACAGACATAGGCTGTCGATCTTTGCAAAGAAATGTGGAAAAATTCAAAGCATTCAACACAGCGACACAGGCGCTCCACTCCCCTCCTAGATTTACCTTGGTGCTTACTCACTCCCTCTTTCACTTGCTCTAGATTTTTATCAAATGGGCAGAATCTCCACACAAGGGCGAGAAATTGTCTGTCACACTGAATAAAAAAAGCAATGAACTGCTGTTATTAAGCATCACCCAGGAGAGCATGGAGAAATGAACATGTGAATCAAGGGAAAATCTCATTTTGACAGAAACGTAACAGACAGTCAGAGCTTTAAATGTAATACTGATCTCCCACCCATATTCACGGAGTTAATTCCTGGACGGCCGTGGCCCTCTGGCTCTGTATTTCAGAGAACATCATCCCACCAAACGTCTCGCGGCCTTAATCACCTGAAGGCGAGATCACCGCAGAAACCATTCTCTCTCCCCTCCATTATTTTTTCCCATTAAATGGATAGCACACATTTTTCTAAGTAGATGAGGAATTTAGGGTTTACGCATCGCTGTCTAGGGAGTCGCTGCGATGCTCGCGCTCAGAGGCCCACTTCAGCCTCATCAGGCTCAGTTTCCTATCTCTGCACTGGTGTTTTATCTCCTTTCCTTACATGTCATCACCGCTAATATCATTTCCACATGTTCGCTCGCGTGTAAATCAAAGACTCAATTAACTGAGAGAAGGCTGGGTGAGCCGGTGGAGGTGGAGGCTGGGTTGCACCGGGGGGGAAATGATTGCTGAAGACAGAAAGAAATATGATAAATTGAAAAAAATGAGGGGGCGGCTGTAGCTCAGTGGGTAGAGCAGGTGACCAGCAGCCAGAAGGTTGCTGGTTCGAACCCCAGCTCCCCTGGGCGGAACTGAGCTACATGCCGAAGCATCCTTGAGCAAGATGCTGAACCCCTAAACTGCTCCTGATGTGCAGTTGGCACCTTGCAAGCTGCAAGGCAGCCGCTGCCATCAGAGGGCCCTGGATGAACTGGCGTCTCGTCCAGGGGTGTGCCCTGGCCTTCGCCCGGTGAGTGCTGGATTTGGCCCCAGTAGCCCCGCAACCCCCTGAAAGGGGGGATAAAAGCAGCAACATCCCAATAGGGAAAATAGCAGAAAGAAAATGAGATGAGATGAGATGAAAGAAAAAAAGAAACAACATCAAGAAACTTCACCTCACTTAGGAGGAGATGAGCCCCTCGTGACTGGTGACAGTCAGAAGAAGGCGTTTTTGGAAGTTATGCATGAGGTGGGATTTTCCTTTTCTGTGCTATAATGAAATACATACACAAACCTGACACATAACACACTTGCTTGGTAATTGATGGCGGCCTTCTAGCAAACATGAAAAACTGGATGCTTTAAATAAACAAAGATTATACAAAAACATGACAGGGATAATTAATCGTCTCGGATCGCCCCGGATGACAGACAATATCCAGGAGACTGCACATCAAGGTTATTTACCTGGAAGGAGAATACATTAAATACATTAGGTTTATATTGCATGAGCTGCTTTTTGCTCTTGGTCCACACACACACATGCTCAAACCCACACATAGATGGATGCTTCTGGCTGTACACATTTGCAGCTGTACACATTTGCAGCTCAACAAGGTACCCTGAGAGAAAACATGACCCCTACAACTCCATGGAATATTCATGTACTATGAGAATTAATCCTCATGAATTACAATGATCCCCTATGGTAGCTGACTTCAGACACTGGCGCGTGCACGCTTCCAGTCCGTAAAAACAAAGCCATTAGATTTACACCAGGAAGAGTAAACATGTTCCTCTGAACACGGTAGAATTTGGAGTGCAGAACAAAATATAGTTATCTGACAGAATGGGAACAGCAGGAGCCTCGAGGGGGGAAAATTGCTGGCTCCAACCTCATAGTCATAGAGGTTTTAAAAGGTACAAACAAGATGAGTCGCATGAGTATTGAAGGGTCTGGTTCAGATGGGAGTAATTGGGTATAGAGCGAGAAACAGAGATGCAGGGGGGAATGACAATGACAAGACAGAGAGTCGTCTTATTTCTTTTTACCTCTTCCAGCTGGTATAGATAGTCTTGTAAGTGGCATGTCGCAGGACCTTGCGGTGAAACGCTTGCAAAATTACTGAAAATTAAGTGTACAAGATTGGCCACCAAAATCCAATCTGCTCCCAGCCTCAGTCATTTTGTAAAGTTGACGATGCCTGGGAACTTGTGACAGTCCAATTAAGGACATTTGCATATCGGGAAGCTTAAATTATTGTCATCCGCTGGAGCATAAAATGGGGGCGCAACGCAGGAGGAGATAGTGGAGATCTGCGCTCGTGGACCACGGTGGAGTATGTGACGGGCTGAGACAGAAAGAGAGAGAGCTGCTTTCATTAGCGTACATGCAGTATTATTGTACATATTCCCTTTACTCATCCCCGAACTCGCTTGTCGTCTTTCATTGTCCGCAGCTATCTTTCTCTTCTAATACCTTCATTCCCTGTTCCAGTTGAGGTCTCTGCCTTCCCTCTCTAAGCTTTCTGTCTTTCCTTCATCCTCAATCCGTCCATCTTGGTCACCTCTTTCTTCCAATGCAGAATTTAGCATTTAGCCAATATCAAAATCTACATAAACGGACCACACACAGTAGGTGTGGATCAGGGTTGTAAAAAGCTCCATTATCAAGAATAAAAGTTGATTTTTTTTCTCAGCCTCACACTGTGAACTCGTATTCCTCTCACTCTTTTCCCATCTTCGCCTCGGGCATGTGCATAGTTTGGCCTTATGTCATGAAGGCGCAACCAACAGGAGGTACAGCACAAGCAAAGGTATGGCAGGTGAGAGACAGAAGCAAGGCCTTACAAGGAATGGCTGCAGGCTGTACATACAGGCCGCATAAGATATTTTTGTCCATCTTTTACTCTCTGTCTGTCTCTCGTTCTCTTTGCACCACCTCGCCTTAGCATCTCACCTTTATATGTGTGTTTCAGAGCCCAGCTGCAGGCATTTAAATAACACTTCAACAACTGCCTAACTGCAGGGCGTCTGACTGTGCCAAGAGTCCTAATGCAACTGACCCCAGCGTGATAATATCCACCGCATGCCAATTTTGTATAATGACAAGCTGCATGTGGATATCTGAAGAGAGAAAAATGCTTCCGACATAATCACGCTCGCTTTTTGTGGCATAAAGATGAAGTGGCAAACTATAGCCTGCTCCGCACTGGAAGTTATTTATGTGCACAGTGACTCATGGTATGCTGAAGTTTACTGCATCAAAGGTGAAGTGGAGTGCAAGGCAAAGGGACCGTACAGCAGTTCCCTTCGGGGGCGCTGATGTTATCAATTTTCTGCTTCATCACATGCCCATCATTTTATCAGCCATACACAAAGCCGACCTTTTGTCCTCCTGACATACTGCTTCTCTGAGTTCTTGGCTGTTTTAACTCCAAACTCACTAAGCCAAATGGAGTCACAAGCCGTAAAGTTAACACGGCTGAGTGTCAAAAACTTTAATGAACTGCAGAGTAGCAGTGTAAAGACACTGTGACGTTTGCAGCCCAGCGTTCTTAGGAATTAACTACATCTTGTTCGCACATTACAATTTATGTCCAATGCCTTTGTGTAGTGCCGGGGCAGTGTGCCCTTCAGAAGTGTGGTGGGAGGGTGCCAGGCCCTGACATAAGTGCTTTACATAGAGATACAACATGACAAAAGTGCATGCGTGCGTTCTGTTCTGTTTTCTTGCTGAAATACTTTCTCACCTTCTGCTACATTAAACATAACCAACAGTGTGTGCAAAACTTAACAGCAGTACATTCAACCTACAGAATGATGCACAACGTTTGAACAACAGCTTACTTTAAAGGTGACACTACATGTGGGAAAAAAAATGTTTTTATGCACTGGTCAATATTGATATTTGGGTCCATTGGAAGCTACTATGCTTCCTTAACATGTCTTCTTTTAGTCTAGTGTAAAACAAGGTCCACAATACACATTAAGGTGTTTATTTAGTTCAGTTTTCTGTTCTGGAAATGTAAGCAAATTAAGTAGTGCTTATTTATCCTGAATAGCACTCAGTAGAGCTCATACCTCTGCCAAGGCCCCAACAGTCCCCTTTAATTCAATCAAGCCTAATCAAATATCTGATTCAATAACTTTCTATCACTCTAAAATTTTAATCACCCATAACAGCTTAACTATAATTAAAACTCACCACGTCAAGTATCTGCTTCGCATACTACTCACTCATGAATATCAGCCACCTCAGGGCTCCAGACCACATTTTTCACTGGTTGCACTTTTGCACCTAACTTATGAGGTGTGCACCAGAACACAATTTGGGTACCCAGTAACCCAGTAAGTTTCTTAAATAGGACTAAAGATGCACATCCATGTTTTTCCTCATTTAAATTATAGCACATGCAACAACACATTTCAGTAACAATATTTTTATACATTTTTTTAATCTGACCTGCTGAATATCAGGTTTACCGGTGCGACCGATGAAAGTGTTTAGCCGCACTTGACAGATTTTCGGGTGCATGTGTGACATTCATGAAAATGTAGAAAAAAATCTTACCATGTTAAAGAAAGCCAGAAAAATTCCTCGACCTGTCTCTTTATCCAGATTCACACTGGGATCACTCCATCCAAGTTTAGTGGAAATCTGTTCAGTAGTTTTTGGGTAATCCTGCTAATATAACCAAATCATTTCAGAAAACTTGCTAAACAAAATATAGTTGTCATGTAAGTAATCAACTGGTGAAGTTTCATACTCATATCTATCAGTTAAAATGTGTGTCTTACCTTAAATCCAAAGAAAAGAACACGTTTTTCTGACAGTCGTGCTGGCACATTTAAAAATGGCGGCACAATAAGAAGTCCTGTCATGTTGTATAAATTAATTCAAACGGACTCGCCAGGCCAAGTAGAATTAATCACGTGAAAGTCACTTTTCCTGCTTTCTTGGCAGCACACTCAGCAGTATCAGTGTAATACATCTTGCAGTCCTTATCAATGGATGGCACTGTGAGTGTACATAGTGTGTCCTGAGGCACTGATGTACGCAAATAGTCCTTGATTGACACTTAAGAGCTGCATCATCCCGGTGCGACAGTCAATGGGAAGTCAACCTCCCAGTTGAGAAATGTGTCTGATGCTTTTGAGGAAGCTGAAGTACTGAAGTTGTTCCCTCAGGATTTCAATCTCTGAGTATCTTCGAGTCTTGGAACAGGTTATTATGTCCTGAGATTCGTACATGCTCAGTTCATCACTGAGTCTATTGCAGTGCAGTTGCAGATCAAAACAGTAGATTCTGTTTTACACAGTTGAGTCCGATCAGAAATAAATCTTTTCAAACAACAGTATTTGTGTTAAACAGTTGTGGGGAGCGACGGAGTCTGAGTAGCCATGAAGTTAACTGTTATATGGGCTTGGTCTGGAGTCAGGGTGCGCTCGTCTGGGATGTTAAAGGATGAAGGAATAACCAGTACATCATTTATTTTATTTCTTTGTTATTTTAAGTAAATCTGGGTTAAAAGAAATTGCACTGGTGTCCTTTATGAAGTGCAGCGCAGACAGCAAGTTTGTGGAGGTCAGAGTGGTGAATGGGCATTGTAGCGTGTCCAACGCAGAACACAGGGATTAAACAAAAGTTTTCATTGGATGTAAAAAAAAATATTTTTTTTTTCATAATTGTTCAATATTGGTGTCCTTGTCTGGCAGTATTTTTTTCGGACAACTGTCACTAGTTGAGCTGTTCCATTTTGTTGTTATGTAGCTCCATATTTCTAACACTGAGCGACATTGAGACACATCTCACACAGCCACAAATGAGGCTTATTGAAGAAGCTTGTAAAACATCAGTCAACCCCAGGTTTCAGGGTCAATGTCTCATAATCAAAGAGCAAGCACCATTTTACAGAGAGAACTATTTAGTAGAAGAGGCAGACGTTTCTGTTTCTCCACTGGCAGCTGACATCCAGAACCTGTGGTCAAGAGAATAAGACAAAGAATCCTTTTTGTGATGTCTTTTCTGTCATTTTAATACGGTGCAGACAACCTTTACTGAAGAACTGCTGAGTAATCTACAGTGTCTCTGTCTCACAGCAACACATCTATGTGGCAAGCAGCCAACTTGGTGGTCAGTATAGAGGCGCGTGACATTATTAGCCCAGTTGTCACTCTTGACTACACCATTCACTAATGTTTTCACAGCTAGGTCAGGTCCTCGGTGGTGACGCTCAGTGATATCTTGGCAACTTCAGCTCAAAGGGCTGACAGTTAAAAGCCTGACCTGGCACTGGGATGCTGTAGACCTTCTTTAGTTTTATTAAAAGCTGTTTCTGAACTTGTGCCAGAACAACATGCATTAACATATGAAAGAGGAGTACTCACTTAAAGAGATGGAAAGTGGGGTTAGAGGAGGAGGTTCAAGTATTTTTTTCTCCCTCTCTGTGATGGCAGGTCCTTTGCACTACCTTCAGATGTGGTATTTCGAAACAGGTGGCCTTAAGCTGCGCTTGACAACACATTAGTGTACTGAAACCTTTAAGTAATAATGTAAGTAATAAGTCACTATCTGTTATCGCATGAGGTAGCACAATGCTGATTGATCATATATGATTAAAGCGTTTGCAATTGCAGAATTACAAACTGAGTGTCTGTGGTGACATTCCTGGGAGAAATCACAAGCAGCCACAGTTACGCCTTGATTCCACCATGCACCTCTCTATGATGTCGCGTGTGCCACATGGTTTTATTTGATCCTCCATGTGGCTTCATTTCATGCCTGCCTGTTTTTTTCCACAATTTTTCCTTGATTTTTGTGCTATCATGGGTGAGAAAGCTATGTTGTGAAATGGTTTCTTCTTTTGTCTGTTTTAATTGTGTTTTCTTGTTGTTATTTTCAACCTTGTTGTGTTGTAGACTCCGAGTCTACACAGGGTGTTTTAATTTGAAAATTGATACTCAATTCTGTTCCAGTGTCTGACTTCCTGCCTCCTCCATCTGCTCTGTGCAAATTTAGACAAAAATAGACTAGGCGCACTTTTCCCTGTGACTTCTCCGCAGGGAAAAGTGGAGGGCCTATTCTGAGACACTTCTGAAACACACTTGTCAGAACCATGAGCATTGTCTAGCACGCTGTGATCAGCTCCAGCAGCCGCATTGTTGTTGGAATGTGATGCAGTGTGAAATCTAGAGGGTTATTGATGTGTTTTCCATCACCTAGCATTGGTTGGTCCACCATAGAGGGAACGTGGGCCAACAGACTCGCTGTCTAACTCACTTGTGTCAACCAGTTTCTGCTAGCATTGCAAAAGGCTGTAGATAGCGCAACCTTTATGATTATGGCCGTAGGTGTGAAAACATCTGAGAATCCAAACAAATGAGCTCTCTCTCTGTCTCTCTCTCTCTCTCTGACTAAAGCCTGTCACATGCTTTGTGACATTAAGTGCAGACACACTGTGCGCCTGCCAACACTTTTACTCTACTATTATGAAGTAAATGTCAATTGCACAATGTAATGGCTGTGGAATAATGTCTTGTTCTGATACCTCACTTTCACTACGCTATTTTGTCTGCCACCAGCATGAAATCTCCATGAAAATTGAAGGCTGACTGGCGATCCACTGGCACTATGTCTATCTGCTTTCACGTCTCCTTTATAGTCTAAAAGAACAAATAAAGTCACGCCTTGTCCTGTGTTGTCGGTAGTTGCCGCTCTGAGGAAAGAAGAAACAATCCAGTCTTCATTGTGGCAGTGGTGCCAGCAATAATGCCAGTTGGGCGGTGGGAAAGTTGTCGGTTTCTACTTTAAAACCCACAAAGTCCAGAAAAAATTAATAATAACAATAAGAAAAAATTAAAAGAAACCTTCTTAGCAAAGCACCCCGCCTGAAGAGATCTCTCCCTGCTCAACCAATTATTTCCACCACGGCTGCAGATTTCGGATGCAACCACATTAGCTACTCTGGCATCCTGTGAGAAATCCACTTTCCCAAAAACACTTCCTCTGTGTCACTATGCAAAGCCACGTTGCAGCCTGTTTCAGACTCATTTAAAGGGGTGGCCTGTTCTTGATAAGTAATCGTCAAGTGTCTGAGGGTTTTATCTTGTGCATTTAATCACAGGCTCAGGCTTTACAGCCCGGTTCCTCCCCTACCGCTCAGCTCTCCCCAAATAAAAAGGACGGCTCATTTTCAAGGAGCACCTTGTGGCTTATCAGAGGTGATATGCTGTCTTCACTTCCCCTCAGGCCTGTAAACTGAATACATTAGTAATGAATCACTCTGCAACCATACCCAAGTGGACAACAATTTGTGTCCATCCTTATCTGCTCACTCTGTCTCTTCCACCACCCTTATGTGAGACCAAAGGGATTTCTGGGAGACACCAATAGGTGGAAATAGAGGGGAACCTGCTCGTATATTATTGTCAGTGGGGATGAGAGCCATTTAAATAACCGTATGTGTGTCAGACATGCAACATAACCCTGCCCATCAGCATTATTGTAGTTTATTAGGGTAGCACCTTGGCTGACAGCTGAACAATTGTGTTTTACTTCTGCTGTTGCCCGATAGTGTCATTTTCATGCTCCTAGCTCTTCCCTGTCATTTTCCCCTTGCCTGATCCCTTTTGAGATACTGACGGTTACACACAGACCGAGGAATGTGGAAAAGACTCGCTGCAGCTCGCTCCCTCATTGGAGCTGTCATACTTCATTGAAATGAAAAGCCAGTGGGAAGCGTAAGAAGCTGAACCAAAGAAAAGAATAAGGAGGTAAAAATGTACAAGTGAGAGAAGCGAAGGGTTCGGGCGTTTATCATCATCCACTTGACACACAGGAAAGGCGACAAGCAGCAGTGATAAAAGAGACATGGAAAGTGATAAATGTGGCTGGAGTGTAAACTTTAATGGCCCAACCTTGGATGAGAGCAATTTGCCAATATTTAATTAACTGTAATGTGATCAATCAGAGTGTTAAAGGATGGAGCTGTTCCGGTGGGGCACTCTGCCAGCCTCACTCATCCTATAGCTCATTTAGCCTTGAGAAGGCTCCAAGGAAATACAGCAATCAACAAAAGCGTCTGTGTGTTGTGTCTGGAGGATCCCATTGTCACTGCACTGACAACAGCCATATGTTTTTTCCCTTGTAAATAATTGTCAATGTTCTGCCATTCGTTTTGGTTGTAGGCCTGCACCACACAGGGACACTGTGTGTGAGATTAATCTTGCAGGCTTTTGAGAGTATCTTTCTTTTGTTATTACGTTTTACCTTAATTTTGGGTTGGACGTGATTTTTTTTTTTTTTCATATGTCCTTGTTTTTGTCCTGACTGTATTGTACATAAAACATACGAGACAAGTTTTTATATGTGCATATCTACCAACTTTTTGACAGCTGATAGCGTCAGTTAATATCTCTCTGCATTTATGGCAAAAGTCACCAGAACTGGGATTATAAAACAATGTCTGACTGACACATTAACAATAATTACTTCCGCTGGTGAAGCAAAAAGCGCAATGTAATTCTTAAATCTGGATTCATTTTATTAACGTCAGTTCAGTCTAAGGTGGGGTCGATTATTGTGTGAATACACAATAAGTACACAGTTGATATTTGTTGTTTAGGCTCTGATGTTGTCACTCCCCATGAGAGTACACCAAGCTAAGCTCATCTGGGGAGTGATGATTATTACTCAACCTGTGAAATGTACACCTTTTTTACAACAAATTAGAGTGCATATGCAATTTTTTTTTTTTATTATTTAAATGTGGGTGAACCAACTAAAAATAGTCATAAGATGAGTGTGCATAACTGTTTTGTTTTTCCGGTGTGTCGCGTTTAAAGTCATGTAAACTCGGCACCAACTGAACTGAACTGATGTTTGAGTGCTGCCCGAACAGAGATGGATAGAGAAGTATCTACACACCAACATCCACAACTTAATGCACATTATAGCATTGTGCAGGAAATGGGGCAAAAATGAATGTGTCCACTCGGGTGTCATGTTTCCATCACTGCCGTGTGTGTTGTGTTGGTTGCAACATTGTTGCAAAATTCAAGCACCAACACCGTCTGCTCTCACATCCCCGCAACATTTTACCCTCTGTCTTGCGGTGTAGCACTTCATAAATGTGATCTACAAAAGTAAAGGGCAAATATTAACCATGTTGTTTACAGTATATTGCTTGTAATTGGGATGAAGTAAACATCTGTTGAGTATTTTAACATAAAATTGTTTGATTGTGTTGAATTAAAAACCCAAAAATGCAGCGGGTCCACCAGACCCACGAACACTGGCTGAATAACAAAAATATGAACACCACACAAGGGTTAAGACAACAGGTGGACACCTGAGTAGAGATGAAGTTTATGAAATGCTTTTTTTTTTATATTTTAATGGCAAAAAAATTACAGTTTAGGGATTGAGCTAATTTCTGACTGATACATTGTTCTAACCCTACAGCGTACAGGTTTTAACAAAGACTCGTATGAAAAAGAGGTATGAAGAGCAAATTCAGATATATCAGGACCTAAAACACATGAACCTGTTCTTGTCAGAGCCTTTTCAAAAGCAAACTAAATGCCCACTACACAAAGAGGAAATTAACAAAGGAGGCTGTGGTTTATTTATTCCTAAAATGAAAGTAAAATTATGAAAAGGTCACTCGGCCACAAGAGAGCTTGACCGAAGACTCCATTTCTGTGGCCCTGCAAAGAGACCTCTTGAATAAACGTCTGTCAGCTTCTATTTTCCAGATAACACCTTGATGTATTTTCGAATAAACAAATTTTATTCTCACAGACAGACACCTTTTGTTTCCCCCGCCTTCCAAGGTCAGTCATACTTTGTTATGCATGTGTGCTCTTGTAATTCAGAGCAGCTTCTTCTCCTCTGACTATTCAACAAAATCTGACAAAAAGATGAATTAATAAATAAACAAAACCTTCAGCCCAGCCATTATTTGTCTGGACGTTGGACAAATATCCCAGTGATGCCCACCATGCTGTCTATCAAAAATATATTCCATTAATAGAATAGCACCTAAAGCCGTTAAAGAAGATAGACAACGGTTAGGCAAAGTGAAAATGAAGTGCAAATTGATGGCATATATTATCCCAACCTCTATTTTCTACCTGACCTTTATAACTCACCGTCAAAAAATACCGGCCTCCATGCTTTCTACTCGGTTGAGTTCCCAATCTGTCAGGCACAAACGGGGAGACGGCGAGGTTACAGACCTCTGACAAAAAATATATGAATTGGCTAATAAAAGCTTGGCTGATTAAATTAAAGAAGGTAATTGGATTCCTGCATGTGCAATAAAATAAAGCTGTATTGGGTATAATTAAATTGTCTTCTCAAGATTTAGTTTCTTCGCGGCTCTCTTCCTCCCTTGTTAGAGCTGAGAGAAGAGGAGGGTTACAGTGACAGACAGAATTAGAAGTTGGGAACAACACAGGGTGGTCAGGTGAGACTTGTAGGTGTCTTTGCTTCTGGATGTTCCAGCACCCAGATGGCATTTTGTTTTAGTTGTTCACCCTTCAAATCCTGTTCCATAAATCCTTTTTCATGTGAGGTTTCATGGTCGTAAAAAGCATAGCAGGACTTGTAAACAAAAGGTACGTGGACTCTCATGTACCTTGTGATCATAATTCCTTTATTTTCATTATATGTAACAGATTGACTATGTGCCTAATTGAACAGAAGTACACAGTGAGCCTGGGCTCTGTGTGGCTGTCTTTATGCACAGCGATGCTTTGACCTGAATACTAACCAAATGTAAGTCCACCATCACGCGCTCATTGGTTTGTGGACAACCGTTTTGAAGTTCGGCATTACAAAAGTTGCCATCTTGGTTTTGTGGAGCCAGAAGTGACCATACAGTATTTGGATAAGACGGTGGAGCTGGGGAGCATATCCTGATTGAAAGTAAGAACTGGGGTCATTTTCTCATATGCTTACATACATGGACTCCTTTGCAACCTGTGGAGTCGCTCCCTGCCGGCCATTATAAAGAATGCAGGTTTAAGGTACAAGATCTGTTCATATGTTATACAGTCGATGATAATAACATTAGCTTGCTTACATGCTCACAATGACAGACAAGGTGATGGAAAGCAGGTTGTGTTCACCATTTTTCACCATCTTAATTTAGCTTGTTCACGTGCAAACACTTGCTATTATCAGTAAATGCAAACTACAGCTAAGGCTGATGAGAATATCATTATTTCTACAGGTATTTGGTCAGAAACCGAATTACTGGAGAATGTTTTGACCAGATGACAGTGCTACATGAAAAGACAGGAGATTATCACATTATCACAAGTCATCCTGCGGGGCAAATGATTAGTCTGTGCCAAATTTCATGGCAATCAACAGCTCTTTGCCAAAGTGGCGGACTGTCCAACAAAGAGAACACCACAAAGGGAACCACAGTGGGTGTAATATCAGATTTGTCCTGCCAGTTATGAGATCAAGCCATCTCTCTACTCACCATTGCAGTGCAGATGACACACAAAAGGCACATTAGTTAGTTTCAGTAATTGCAGTTCAGTCTGCCAACTCACTTCGAGTGGATTAATATGTAAATGCAGAATGTGTGCAGAGTTTTCATATTTGGCATCTTGGCTCTTACATCACCTCTCCCCACAAGAAAACACCGAGCTAAGCACAGCGGGGATTGGGGAGTGACGCTCATTACTTTTCCACAGGGAGCTAAGACTCGGCGCTCACAGGTGGATGCTGGGGTGGAGATGGAGCTTATGAAATGCTGTGTTTGCACAAGTCGGTGTGGCGGAACCCATGATAGCAAGTAAATGCGGCTGTTACAGTGTAGCTTTCAGGTAAGCAGTGCAGGAGCAGGCATGGAAGAGCAAACGAGTGACAGAACCACAGAGCAGCAATTGCTTGTTGTGTACGAGTAACCTAGCCGTTGTTGAGTTGTCTGCCCCAACTAGCCAATAGGCTTTGCTCCATTGGTGATCTTTGGGCAACTATGATTACATATCGTACATCGCACAGGTCTTGTGAGCCTAAGTACTATGACATCTTGCCAGGCCTATGATTGTTAAAGGATTCTAGTTTCTGAGTCCTGGCTATGCAACATGGAGTAAGACCTTGTGTTGAGGAAGTAGTTTTTCACTTGATTCATTTCTGTCTTTGTTTTTGTGGTCATGTCCGGCGGGAACCTTGGTCTTTGTGGTTTGTGCTCCTCAAATGCCTGCGTCAGTCCAGTGGAAGCCTCTGGACACAATATCGTAGTGCAGCAGCAGTTTTATATCGTCTTCCAGGGCACTTTTAGTTCAGCTCACCCCAAGGCCCGACTATCACTCCTTCAACCTTAATGACCCAATAAACTGTACAAACACACACACACACACACATACACACTCACGTCCACCACCAAAACCACCACAATAAACGATTCATCAGCACTGATTTATTCCCTGTGGGAGCACGTGTTAATTACAGAGGGCTAATCAATAACTTCCACTAAACGATGGCTCAAAGGCATGTCTGTGCTTTTTGTGAGTGTTAATGCGTGTGGTTGTGCACGCCTGTGTGTGAAGCCCCTCGGGGGATAAGTACAGTCTTTGCACCTGTGTGATGGATGATGTGAGTGTTTTAGCCATCAGCAGTGTTTTACAGGCTGTGAGTGGTCGTCTCTCTGAGCTGACCCTGTGACAGGCAGCCTGGAGCTGAGCCAGCAGCTGGCAGGCCCCGGACAGAGCTGGACTAACGACAGGGAGAGCCGTCAGAAGAGTGCCTGCAGTACTAATGATAAAACTACTTCCCTGTCGTGCACTGTAGATTACAAAAGGCGAAGGGGAAATCTGGTCTTTTACAGCTAAGGTCTTATTTTTCAGAACTTCTGAGGTGTGGAAAAGCAGCTGCAATCTCTAATAAGAAATCACACGGGGCAGAAAACACATGCAGGTTTTAAAGCCTGGTCACTTCAGTGATTAATGAATTCGCTCACAGGGGCAAACCAAATCCGTGGGTTAATTCACGCCTTTCACCAATAGCAAGTTGTCTGCTGACCTTTGAGAGAACAGAGGACCAGAGAGTCCGAAATGGAGGGAGCCAACAAGCCTATTAACTGCTTTGCACCATTGCTTTCATTTAACCTCCTCTGAGTATAAACTGCCTCACAAAAGCAATTGTTTGCAGACTGCTACGAGACGGGAGGAACTGGTACATGCATGTTTTAAATGAATGTTTTGTTTTGTCGGAAACCAAGCTGAGATAATAAGTACGGATGCTCAATATTTATTGTCTGATAATTGGCCTGATAACGGGAATCTTAAATTGTCATTTTGTAATTGGCTATCATGAAACTATAGGTGATATATAGAGCTGATCATGTGAAGCCCAATTGCTTTCACCGAGTGAAGAAGCACAGACAGGACAAACATCAGGTGGCAGGATGCACCTTTAAAGTTCGTTTGCCATCCACCAATAAACAAAGAGAAGAAAAAGAAGAAGGAGAAGAAGAAAAACAAGCGAAGCATGCTGTTGCCATGCTCTTGATGTCAAACTGCTGCGTGGGTAAAGCCATGCCATGTAGACTGGTGTTATCGCCAGTGTGGATGTTTCTGACAGTTTCAGTGGAAGACAACACTGTGGAAATTTCAAATTCATTGTCTGCAAGGGTTCAGAGAGGAAGGAAAAAGTCAACAAATCTTACAAGAGCTGTGGAATATTTATCCATCCATCTTGGCTCACTACATCTCCACCTTGAGATTAGGTGGTTAGGTGTGCATAAAGGTTATGAACTTCTTTTTGAAATACCAAAATGCTAAATTATCAGTTATCTTATTGGTCCTAGTCATGTGAAGCAGGTAGTTATCTGTTATCATATTGGCTGAAAAAAAACAAAAAAACATACGGTGCACTCTTAAAAACAAGCTAACTCGTTTGCTTTAATTTCACTCTCCAAAACATTTTGATTGAAAAAGTTTGGAGTGCTGCTGTGACTGAGTAGCACAGCCTGGCTGGTTAGCACGGTGGTGGTTAGTTCGCCAGCTACAGCGTTTCGTCAACCAGCTCAGCGAGTCCTCCCGATGCCAACAACGCTGTGTCTTCAGTTACACAACATTCTCGCCTGGAAGCTGCTCAGTACAAACACGGTGTCGTCAACTGGCAACTGAGCAGCCCTTGCTCAAGGGTACTTCAGCGGTGGTAACGAGAGATGGACTCGCTCAAGAAGTACTGCTCTTTCACTGTCCCTGCCTGGATTTATTCTGCCTATTTGGATTTTTTAACTGGTGACTTTCTGGTCACATGCACATTTCTCTAACCTTTAGGCCACCACTGGCTACATTAAATGAGAGTTTTTGCTGAATGTTTTCCAAGCAAAAGTATTTTTCATTCTGACAAAACTTTAACAACATCAATTCAGATGGATTTATCTTTGGATAACTTGTACGTTAGCCATTACGTTTGAGGTGATGAATGGTTTTAAGTCAGATAAATACAATCAGTACGTAGCAAAGTTTAAACAACTACAAAAGAGTACGATCAAAAACTTTGGAGAAATTATTGTGACATTAAAGCATCCATGACGTGAGCACAAGCCACTTTCAAATTTGTAATCAGACCCCTGCTGGCTGTCAAGATGAGACAACAGATTAGTCCAACCCAAGTAATCAGAACACAATTTAATGTTCTGAAAGAAAAACCTTCCTCTGTTGTGAGGAGCAGTGTCAGGTTTACAGGGACCACAGTCAAAAGCTCATACTGAATTGTGTTGTACCTGGTTCATGGATTACTTTTACATATTCCAACTTTTATTTAACTGGTTATCACACAGAGAAAAAACTCTTTCATCGTTTATCTATTCATTCAGAAAGATTTGTGTGTGAGTTCACTCTTATTTGGGATGATTAAAATAGATGCTTAAAGACTCTTTCTTCTACAAAGCTAGGCAGACCACCAGCTATGCACCGCAGCTGTCATGGGTGGAGGAGCATGTGCACCAGGGGAGAGGATAGAAACAATAAAGCGAAGAAGAATGTAGGGTCGCCTGGGGAGTGGTGCTAAAGCGCTAATAACACTGTAAGGAATTTTGGTAATTTTCTGGATGAAAAGCATCATTTAGCTGCAGACAAATCTGCGTAAGACTCCGTAGTAATTAGAATGTGGTGATACGATTATACGAGGGCGTCAGTGTGAGCAACGGCAGGCTTTGAATGCGGCGAGGCAGACGCGAGGAGGCAAAGAACTGCAGCAATAACAACAAGAAAAGGAAAACGAATGTAAACACATTAGCGGAGTGTTATCATAAGAGTCCGCGCTTATTTGGAAATTCTAATTATCATTCAAAGTCTTGGGTCTGTTATTACTAAATGTTGTTTCAGTCAACATGTTATTATTTGCATCTCTATGATTTATCAAGCCTCACAGCGGGGTGTTCGGGGCTTAGAAGAAAGTTTCAAGTTGATAAAGTTTGAAATGAGAGAGGAATCGTGGACTAACATGTGAGCAAAATAATTCTTACAGTATCAGAAAAAAAGATGTCCTGACCCTACGTGTGTTGAGTTCACTGCCGCACTAGGAATATAACAGCATTTGTTTTGAACACTGTGAGGTACAGTAGACCTTGGCAAGAGAAAAAAAAAAAGCTAGAAAAGGTGCTGAGCAGGAAATCCCAACCAAGATTTGAAGCAGCAAGATGTTCAGAGTTTTATCTCTGTGTTCTCGGGGAAATTGCACATGTGTGGGAGAGTTTGTACTGTATATGTGTACACATCTCAGAATAAAAGTGAAGGGCTTTTCGGAGGGCTTTTGCTGCCTTTCACAGGGACCCGACAAGCGAGGGAACCAAATCTACTGTTCTCAGGGTGACTTAGGCCTTTGTGGACTGTCGATCACGAAATCGTGGCGCCGCTTGGAGCAGGCATTTAGCAACTCAATTTGTCAGTCCTCTAAGCCTCGTGTCCAAGGGCCATCTAGCACTCCCTGCCCCTTGTAATAGAAATCAAATTTAGCTTGATAGATCTACAGCCCACTGAATGCCCGCACAAAGGGTTTTATGTTTTTTCTTCATTTTGTGTCTTCAACACAGCCTCTCAGTATTTCTGGATGAGCATGAACTCAAAGCAGCAAACAAGCCATGGAAAAGTAAGCATTAAATTCTGTGACAACAAAAGGATTATGTGATCTACTGTGTGTGAAGTAACATGAATTGGCAACACTGTTTATATCTAGTCATTTAGGGTTTTCACCTTGTCTTAGTGATGCAGCAGTGTCAGGGTCTGTTCATGGTTCGAGGTATCTTCACTGTCTCCTTCAGGGAAACTGGGTTTATAGCCACGATCATACAACAACACATATACACTCAGCGTCCAAGTCAAAGTACAAGTAAATTGAAGAATACAGACACAAACACTTTAAAGGTGCAATATGTGAGAATTTTAGAATTTTTAGAATTCAAAGATGTCTGTGTATTCTGTTGCAGAGATATGAAATGAAGTAAGCATGCTAACCAGCTAGCTCGGGCCTGAAAACCTCTTTCTCCCAGTGGCCCAAAGCCTCTGTGCAAGCAGTGTATGGCTAGCTGCATGGCTAACTAAGCTAACAAGCTACAGTAATAGCAGATACAGCCAGGGATATATAAAAAGAATAAAGTAATCAGCAGTTAGCAGTTACTCTGGTGATATGCTGCCCCCTATTTATATCTAACTATGAATTTAAAAGAGTACCAGATTCCTACACATTGCACCTTTAATACTATCTACTGTTTGGTCAGTAAATGGCAGCGACACGTTTTCTCTCTTGGTTCACTTTACGGTAACATTTTAAAACTCTATCAGAAGTAAGTGACCTTGGTACTCCAAAGGGGAAGTAGCCATCCTATAACTGCCTGTTATAAAGGTCCATTAGCTTGGTTTAGCATCTTGGTTTCTGTTGCTAGCCACTTGGCCTCTGCCTCTGTGGCCTTTGGTTCATGTGTTAAATTGTCATCAGTGAATATATGACACAGTCAAATCAAGTCAATTTCATTCCAATGGCCCTAATATCAGATTTGGAAGCTATAGCCACCCACAGAAACCTCCATCTAAATTCAAGAAAGTGGTACTCAGAAGGGTGGTAAAAGGCTGAAATGATTTAAATGGCATTGTTGAATTCATAAAAGAACACCAGTAGGTAACAAAAAGCACAAAGAGCCTGATTTTAGATGACGTGCCAACCACATGCTGACAGCATGACTCTTTTATAAAGGCAGAAATTGTAAGATGTCAATCAAGCACAGTCGGTTGTCCCACATTGTCCTGAGAGAAAGGATTCATCAGGGACAATCAAAGCGACTGATTGGGTGGACCAGTGGTCTGTAGAGCCTGAAACACGTGTTCTGTAATTAAAGATTTGACTGGAAGCTGGTTGTGAGAGCGTGGCTAGTACATACTGGATCTCTCCGGTCAGTGAACTTGGCTTCTGGGTGCCATACATTGGCTGCCCCCAGCTCCTCCGAGATGGCTTAAATGTAGTTTCACTAAGTGATGAATATAGAATTATAAAAAATAAAATAAAGATTCATCTGTTTCTGGCATATTAAATAGTATGGTAGTATGGGTATTGGAACAGAACATGTTTTCGAGTCGTAACTTAAACTTTTAACCCAATGACTGAGGAAAACAAACACGATAAGCCAGGTCTTTAACATCAATTAGATCAGACGTAGTAATCGCCCTTGAATATAGCGTGGCTACCACTCTATAACCACGTGTTAAATGGTGTTAATTCCTGGCTTAATGAGCAGTGCAGCCATGTCAGACTGTATGATCAATGCTCTGCTAATCTGTGTCAGACCTGCAGGTTAGTGGAGTTCATGTTAGCTGGAGGTGCCAGACCGGCAGATTTTGATGGAAATAGACCAGTTTGTAATGATTTGCCAGAATGAGTACTTCACAGAGCATTGTATTGGTACAATCCTGCAACAGAGATTTACTGATAGAATTACATCCTTTGCTGATGCATTAGTGGTGTTTTGTCTAAGATTTATCTGATGAGTGTATTTTTCATCAGGATGATATGAGAGTTGAGATATTGGATGTTCCCAGACCTGACCAGCACAAACACAGCTTATGTCTACTTCATGCCTCTGTGGGGCACATTCGCAAAATAACAAGTGCTAACTAATAAACAAAACACAGTAAAAGGATGACATGATGCGGTTGGCATTTCATCCATGTCATACATGTCAAATCAATGGTGATTACCTCCCCATTGATATGTAACAAGCAGCACAGACTAATTGTTACACGGGTTGCACTAAGCACATAATTAGGGTCAACTCAATAATATATATATATTTTGAATTTCTTAAAACATTATGGAAATGGTTATGAACAGGTCCAGACAAATGTTTTTCACCATTTACAAGTACACACAACAAAAAAATTACAATAACCTCAACTGTTCAAAAAAATAAAGAGCGGGTCAGCTATTTAGTTAACAACGACATCAGGCTCACTTATATTGCGCCGCCGATATAGCTTAAGCCTTACTAACCTCTATTTAGATTACGCACACTAATGTGTATATTATCTGTAATAGCAAGGCATAATGCTGTTTCAGCCTGTGTCGGGCCTTGATTGAAAAGATATGTGACGCAGTGATCGATATGCTCCTCCTCTGACTACACTGAATGATGTTTCCTGCAATGATTTAATATACTACACTATCGTTTTGTTTTCTCAAGATCTCGAGTTAATTATATCCTTATCTTGGGAAAACAAAGTTTCGTTATCTCGAGATCTCGAGAAAATTATCCCGTTATCTCGAGAAAACGGCAGTTGTTATTTCGAGAGATTATCACGGGAAAACGGAGGAAATAAAATGTATGAATGCATGGCCCTTTAGGGCTTCTGTACAATTCAAAATACAGAGAACTATGTTTTAAGGTTGCCATGTATATAAAATCCCACAAAACACTAACAAAGTGATCTGTACATATTTACTAGCTACAAAGCCTATTTATAGGATGATTTTAATCAGTGGAAATGTTTAGTTGCACTTGACAGACCTTTCAGTGCATGTGTGACCAAAATAATTACACGCTGGAGCCCTGGGACAACAGTTACCCCACACCAATCTATAGCTGTGATAAAGCAGACTTCTCACAACTTTACCCTGCTGCCAAACTGAATGCCTCCTTCTTCTTCTCGCCATTACATGGTTATAATTAACTCGCAGCACGTTGTTTCTCTTTGCTGTGAGTATGAGGACAGTATGGCTCCTTACTCATCAGTGATATACGTGTCTGTAGCGAGTGCACATAAGCCAGCTTAGCCCTCATAAGAAAGAATACTCTTTTCCATCAAGGTCCTGTTTACCACTCTCCCCCCACCACCTTTCATTTACACTGACTGTGTGAACAATACAAGCATAAATGAAATGCCTCAACTGAGTAATGGCTGTAGCTTTTCACAAAACCAAGGCTCGATAACTTTGAACGCAAAGCTGAGTCATAAAAACAAGTCAAGGTCACACCCGTGTTTCAGACTGCATAGCAAGTAACTATGTGTGGGGGGATGCACTTCTGTGTCTTCATTTAAATGCATTTGAATGTTTTAAATTCAATTTAGTTTTGAGGGACTGGCATTCCTCTTTGTCGCCATATGTAACATATGAAGCTGCTTTAACTCAACAGCCCCCACCCTGAAGTTGGCATTTAAGATGGAAATGGCCGTGGAATCCACTGCTGCACACAATTACATTACATTATCCTCCTGAGAGGAGGAGATCGGGGATTTGCATGTAAGGACACGTGTGTATGCATGTTCACGAGTGTACAGTATGCATGACGGTGTGTGTGTGAGCATGAGAGAAGGGAGATAAAGAGAGAAGGTGTCAGAGAAAGAGACAGGGACAGAGATAGCCGTGGAAATCCAACAGCTCTCTCATCTTTCTTAATGATACATTTGTGATGATACATTTACGATGATGACATCGCTCATTGTAATTTGAAGTGCCTCGGCCGGTATCAGAGTCTTACAAGACAGGATGTGAAATTGGGGTCTCAGAACGGGATGTTTTATTAGCTGCTGGATATTGCCAAGGTGGTTAAGATAGGCTATTTGATTTGCACTGCTCCTTTCATTTACTCTCTTTGATTTGCGATAAGTGACTTTTCCTCGGGAAGAAATCGGTAGTAATTTCACAGTTTGTGCTCTCTTTCTGTTTCTTTCTCTCTCTCTCTCTCCTCTCTCTCTCAAATATGACAAGCCTTATGGACTCCTCTCACACACTTCTCAGGGACTCCCACGTGCAGCCTCAAGGCATGATTGCGGCAAACGATGCAAATGAATTGATTCCAATACAAATGAACTCGTGATAGTAATCCCATGCTAAGTGGCTGCTGCTTAATTTCATATTGATGAATGAACTGCCTGAGCCTGAGCCCAGAACAATGGTTTCTAATTAGAGCGACACTAATTGCCGACACATTGATTGGCTAGTAGAGCGATCTTGTGAGGTTCCTTTTGGATCAGTTGAATAGCTGTTCCTGGAGAAAACACTTTAGTGCCCATTGATGTGCGTTTGTAAGGTTTTAAACCTAGAATTAAAAGCATCCACCGCCATTAGTCTTTGATATTCATATAATATTAAGGCAACAGGAGGAGGTTTTTCTTTTCATGAGGCTCAATCTATACTAGCTTGCAGGCTGTGAAGCTACAAAAATCAAGATAATTCATGGTGTGTTGCTGGTTGAATATGAATTAGCTTAATATGCATGCATTATCAAAACAACAACTCAATTGACCCCTGTGAGGCATGTAGAAACTGACAGCAGCAAAGTATAAACTGGTGCCCCCGCTCTTTCACTGTGGTCGCTAAATCATAAAAATGCAGGTAAACAGATTAATTAAATAGATAAAGTTAGGAAATGAAGGTCATACTTCAGAGGCGTAGTAGAGGAGCATGACAAAGACGGTTAAAGGAGAGCTATTCGCTAATGAAAAAGGTGCCATCTGCAATATTTTTACATAAACAACCTGTCGACGTGACACAAAAATGAAAGAGTGCAAAAGTCAAGAGGATGCCGCCTCTGTAGCCTCTTCACATGTCACCGTGTCTGATTGGTTACGAGATCGGCTTGATGGCTTTATGGCGTCAACTGAACTGTTTTCAGATTTCAGATGCACAACTTCCATAAATGTACTTCAATCCTATTAACTTCACAGTTGGGAAGTTCGCATATTTGTCCTTGAATTAAGTGTGGCTACCACTCTATAACCACTTGGGAAGTGGTGTGAATTCCTGGCTTAATGAGCAGTGCAGCCATGTCAGACTGTATGATTGATGCAAAGACTTAGACAAGAAGATCGATACAACTCTCTTACTCATTGAATATACAGTGAGAAGACAGTTAGCTTAGTATGAAAGCAGGTAGCACGGGGAAACAGCTAACCTGGCAAAGCATCCTCCGCTATTAAACAATGAAAGCTAACAATGCTGACAAGCCCGTGATGCAATGCTTTTTATAAATGCAAAATTAATACTGTACACTTTTCCACCTGTCAGTGATGATGCAAAATGACATGTTTCAATATTTTCTTCAGTGTCCAAAGTTACACAGTGAGTGAGTCACAGTGCAAAGAGTATCTGCTAATGGACATGATTCACTACAACTTTCAGTAGTTAAGCTTCGCCAAAAGAGAAGAAAAAAGCAACAGCCATGGCAACGTCACACCTCCTGTTTTGAATGTCCAGTACATGATGTGCACTGGGGTAACAAAAGAAAGTACATAAATCAGGATGATTAAAACTTAAGGAGTCACAAAGTCCATAAATATTAGCTTTCTGTGTGAGTTCCTTTCCCCTATCCTACAGAGTGGGATCCCATCGACAGGGTCTGTATATCCCCAGAACACTTATCCCTTCACAAAAATCCTAATAATAATAACAATAATAGTAATAATAATATATTTGAGTTGCATACGTTTTCTTTCTTTCATAAAAATGCCCTTGAACATGTATAATACAGGACCATTCACATGAAAATAAGGGGCATTTCTGAGTATCAAGGAGATAACAACGTACAGCATGTAATGTACCTGAAAAAAGAAAAAGCATGGCAGCGGTGAAGCAAAGGTTCCATGTGCCATAACTTTTTCACAAGCAAGAATAGATGTGTTAATAAGTTTGCAAGCATTTGCCTTGAGAAAAAAAGAAATGGAGGCTAAATATACAATAGTAAGGTAATACAAGCGGCACCTTCAAACTAAATAGTGTCTAACTGCATGTCTTATCTTTTACGTGTCACATACTCAAATCACATATTTTTCTGGTGATGGTTCTGTAAAGAACAGATATGGATGAGCTTTGGATTTGATTATGGATTGTAGCAACATATCTTAACAGTAAAGGTCACAGTTAATGCGTAGCTATAACAGTAACATCTTGTGTGCCTTCTACCTGGCTGACATTGACATTTTTTCCGTCATGTGTGCTGTTTAATCTGTGCTGAATGATGACAGTGTTGCCACAGTTGCTTGTACAGTGCCGTGCGTTTCCTCTCTCCGGGCTGCGCAGCTCAAATCAAATCATTTGGTCTGATCCTGTGGAATGAAATGGAGTTAGAGAAGGTCAGCCCGTGGCGCTGTGTTTCTCACTCCGCTCTAATGTAATAAGAGCACAGTGAGAGAGGCATGGATTAGACTGTAATCCACCTGAATCTCTCTCTCCCTCCTGCTCTGATTTGTTTGCACCAGCCCTCTCTCTGTCTCCGACTCATCTGGTCCCCCATCTCTCTCCAAAACTCAATCAATCAAGCTCCTTCTCCCTTTCAACCTCACTAGGTTATTGGGATTCAGCTACTCTCTTTTTCAACCCAGCTCTCTGTTACTCATCTGCCCTCTATATTTATTAACATTGTCAGTCAGTCTTTGGCTGGGAATACACTTTTTGATCAATTCCAATGTTTTGATCACTTTCAACCATGGTTCTTCTTACATTCAGCCTAAATTACTCTGACTGGAAACCCCCACATAAATCTTGCTCTTTGAGGTGTGATTTTTCAATTTTAGTTCATTTTTTTTATTGGTAGAAAATGCAGCATTAGGCTGGAACAGATACTTTGCACTGTAGGTGTCACAAGCTGAACTTCTGTTGCAACCTTGTAGAATCTCCATAAAATCTGGTTTGAACGACCCTGTCTCTGGAAGCAGGGTTGTTGCTGTCGTACAGCAGCCCATACAGCAACATTGTAGTGGGGCAACAAGATTTATTCAACAAAGTAATCCAAAGTAGGGATGCAGATTCTAAGTAATTTCTTTAATCAAAAGTCAGCTGACTTAACAATTATTTTTCCATTAGCCAGCTGTTTTCAACATGGATATAATCTATGTTTGATGTAAAATTAGAGTTGGCTACATTAGGAGATAAAAGAGCAGATAAAGTAAATGTTAAAGTTACTTGAATTTTTAACGAAATAACACAAAATAATGACTTTGTTTTAATTAAAGGGCTCCCATCTGTCACTTTTCAACAACTGGCAACAAAATCCAGCCAATACTGAGGCAACTAAATGGCTAAAATGTCACAATATCAGTTTGTGTCAAATGTCTTTTTTTAATTTTTTAAATGACAAATGATTTGTATTTTAATTAAATACATTTTCTCATACCAGTATTTGTGTTTTGTTTGGAAATATTTGAAATATCTGTTATTGTAAGATACTCTTTGATGTATTTGTGCCCGTCTCTAAATTATTAATCATTAACATCCCTAATCCATATAACTTGTTATTCAGCTTCATAAGACTGCTGATGTTTGTCTGTGTCAAACTAAACCCAGTGATTTCACTCAAGTATTTTAAGTGAAGAAATGTCAAGACGTGCTGATTGCAGAGCATGGACCTATTTGTAATTTTCTGTCAGAAATAAGTTGATGGCCCTTCAACTGCAGCACAGAAGTGTTGATTCTACTCACTGTTTCTTGTCGTTTATCACTTTGGTCCAGACTAAAATATCTCAACATTTATTACATGGATTGGCACAAACATTCATGGTTCCCAGAGGATGAATCTGAAAGTGACTTCACTATGACCATCATCATCTTCAAGTTTTAATTTGCTCAGCAATTTTATGACCAAATATCTCCAAACTAATGACACTCTCATCAGCCTCAGCTGTACTTATTATTTGGTGCTAATTTGCAAATCCCATTATTATACCTGAATAATATCAGCATGTTATCCGCATTGTTAGCAAGATAAACAAAATGCATCCCCCTTGTTAACCTGGCACTCCTCTCCATCCCCCTCAAGATCACTGATAGGCAGCCAACTGTAATAGGATAATAAAATTGTTTATATAGCACTGAATGAGAATGCATTTTTGTAATTATGAATGAAAATGAAATCACCTACTATACAACTAGGCCCATACAACAGCTACTATTACAATTAAACCTTCTTCAGTGCTTCTTCAGTGCATTTTTTGTCAGACTGATTCATCATAATTCATCATACATGACTTTCCTTTTGTCATATAAATTTAAATTAGCTCTGCTGCCATACATGGAGGTGTGTAATGCATATTCCCAACTGGAAGAGCTCATACCTACACCAAGGCCCAGTAGTCCCCTGTAATGAAACAAAGCCTAATCCAGCGTCAAATAAAACATATATAAATCCACTAGATCAAATTGTACTCACTCATAGATACCATCCGCTTGAATATGCCTGATTTTTTCATCAAGATCCATGTATCATTCCTTGAGAAATTAATGAAAATCGATGCAAAATGCCCATCTTGCAATGTTAAAGTAAGTGAGAAAAAATTCCTGGATCCTTCCCTTTATCAAGATCCACATCAAAAGTTAATGGGGTCTGCTCTGGGCCGAGACCCATCCTCCATCCGAGTTTGATGGAAACCCGCTCAGTAGTTTTTAAAAATATGCTGACAAACTAACCAACAAATGGACACAAGCAAATAAATAACTCCTTGGCGGAGCTAATAACTACATTATTTGAGTAAATGGGAAAATCACTTAAGCAAATTTAAAGGGGCTGAACCAAGTGTCATGTTGTCGACAGCGGTCAATCCAAATGTGACATGATTATGTCTGAATCCAATATTTGATGTTAACTCAGGACCTCTTGAATATATTACTTCATAAATGTCATTAATCCAACAGAACCATATCAATCACGGCAGAGCTGAGTAGCTGAGATGTGATTATCAATAAAAGCTGATTGATATTGTCATTATCATTAACAAACCTTCATCATGGTTCTGACCTTACTTTGTGCAGAAAACATTGAAAAAGTGTTAATTAACACTTAAAGTTAAATTGTTCTTTCTTAAATCTCTCTGCCCCCCCTGAGGGAGAGACTCTGACAGCTTTCCACTCCCAACTTCCAGCATCGAGTCCCATCCTTTTTGTCGCATTTCTCTGTGTCTGTTGGGGAATGAAACAGTCAATCCATTCACTTCTTCCTCCTCCTCCTCTAACCCTCCACATGCCAAGACAGAGACAGCTGTTATCATGTTCCATCAGTGGTATCAAGGCTGAACACAGTGAGCAGAAAGTAGATTTCATTATTTAAACAGTCCTTGGGGAGGGTCAGGAATGTGATGGTGGTGACAGCAGCAAAACTTATGGGAATAGTGCCGGTGTGTGTATGTGTGTGGGTGTGGATGTGTGTGCAGATAGAGGCAGAGTGATGCAGAGACACGATGTCATTGTGAGGCAATGTGTCATGAAATTATGCAAATGTCAGAAAAGAAAGGGGTTTCCTCAATCAGATCTCTTGAAACTGGAATGTCATTTGTGTTTGGGAGCATGAACAACCATGTATACATTTAAAAAAGCATGTTTGTATGTATGAAGAATAAGTTTACACTGTGTACCGCTCAATTGAATATTTATCTGTTGTAATAAAGATTCATTGTAGAATTTATCGCTTCCAATATAGTGAATTTGCCTCGTCCCGTTTAGCAAAATAAAATTACTTTAGCCACTGCAGCGACTGTCATCTGATCCAATTTAGAGTGATGAAATAAGCCTACTTGATATTGAGCCTGATCCTGGATAAAAAAACAACCCTGGCATTTCACTCAAAATACACCAGGGAATTTGAGCAAGTCCGGACGGGATTTAGCACTAATACCCTCTGGACAGGGCCAGTGATTTTCTCTGAATATAAGACCTCTCTCAGGACAGCACTGGTTTTACCAGAGGGCAATGTAATGTTTAACTGAAGTGCAGCAGTGATTCTAGTCCCATGTGGATACGTTTTATCGGAGAATTATACAGATCCTATGGGAATAATGATCTCCAGGCGTGTCCCCTGTCTGTTCCAGTATGTTGTAGGCCCGCTATGTGATGCATAAATGTATGCTATGATGTGAGCAACTACATTTTTACTATACAATCTGCAGAGAAGAACTCCAGTGTCCCCTCAAGCTACTGCATAACTTATTTCCTATGCCTGAAACAGTATTTGAAAGTCTTTTTTTTCCACTTTTTAAAGTTTGTCCTTAGGAATATTGATCACAGAAAGAACCAGAGTGGTACTTTTTAGAGATCATAACTCCGCCAAGTCAGAACAGTTGAAAAACCTTTCATTCAGTCGAGACCAGTGCAACATCAAACAATAGACTTGTATGACTAGATTTTAAACCATCCATGACAGCATAACCATAATTTTACCTCACCAAATCTATGATCCACATCAAATTTCAAGCTCAACTTGGTGTTTTTTGTCAAACTCTGCTGACAAACCAAACAAAAAAACAGACACAGGTGAAAAAAATAACCTCCGCGGAGAAGGAGACGAGTCTACAGTCACACCAGCAGACATTGCAACCAACTGAACACCCCTCTTCTATGATGGCTGCTAAAAATAGGAAAAATGCAAAGGGCGCTGTGTCAAACCAGAGTTTGGTTTGTCCATTCTGGGCTCCATGGCTGTGCAACACGGTGGACTAGGTGGAATAGGGACCTGCTCCCTCTGTAGATATAAAAACTCATTCAGGAATATTTCTTTCCCCCTAAAGCCCCCCAAATGCTAACACAGCATCTTAACAGACTCAGTGACAATGCTAAGATGGTGCTGTTTCACTGATAAACATCATTACATTAGTAACATTTTATAATTTCTGTAATGTTGCGAACAAGTGTTTCCATCCCCACAGTCCTGTTGCTAGTGCATGGGTAAAGACACACCTTCATAGACCTGAAATCACATAAAAATCAGGAGTCTTAGCTGGCCTCCTTTTGTTCCAGTTTCAGAAAGCTGATTCTAATAAGATGATACTGCAGGTAGAAATCCATGCCCCAAACACAGGATATATATTCAAAACGGTGTAGCATGGAGTATTGGCTAAAAATGGCAGCATAAAGCAAAATACTTTAGTTGTCAGAGGGAACTACAAAGCGTAGCGAAACACCAGTCTGTACACCTATCCAAACAAACAATCCTCAAAATCTACCCATGTGAAATTCATGCGTGCATGTGTGCAACTCTAACTCCTGTCTGTTCAGAAGTGCGAGAACACACATCTATTCCCAGAATGTCTCGCATCATTGACAAACACACTCCATTACCCCTGTGTACATGTCTGAGCTAAAGACAGTGACAGGAATGAAAACTCTGAGTAGATGCTCTCACGTGTGAATATGCATGCCTACCTCCTCCTTTCCACACACACACACACACATACACATCCATCACACTCACACAGAACAAATGTTCAACCTGCGAAACTGAAATTCAGCTTCTCCTGACAGGTATGCCTCGTAGTCCACTGATTCTGCGCTGATACACCACAGTGTTAAACCCCATGTAGAAACACCTCTCTTGGTGAATCTCAGTCTTCTTTTCTTGCACTTGTATACATGTATCAGCGTGCGTGATTCCCTATCCGGTACATGAGGAGGGATTATTCTTGTTTGTATGAGTTTGGCCTTGTCATGTGTGTGCTGGGTCGAGGCAGCCGGCCCCCGCGTGCCAAGCTCTGGATGTTCCGTGTCACTCCTCGCTGACATGCTGACATTTACCGCGCCGTCGCCGTCTTTGTGCTGCTCTCATCACCGTGACAGCGGACTTACAGATCGCCAAAAATCCCAGAGCAGTATCAATTTGCTCAGCCAGCTCACGGTGAATGGGGGATAAGACGCACTCAAGGCGGACACACACGCACGCGCAGATTTCCAGAGAAAATGCAGTGGAGTGTACAAGCATTGGGCGAAAACGCACACACACACTGCTGGAGTGAGCAAAAGATCCAACACCCAAATTGGCTGGCGTGATAATATCCTCAGAGGGAAATGATTGAAAATTACTGAGAGTGACATTTGTGCAGACTGGCCCATGATTTAAATCCCTGTGATTATATTATCTCGTCCAAAAGAAAGATGGATTTCAAGCTTGTATTTATGACAACATGGCCGCCATGAAGACGCATTGACATGCATGAAGCATTTCTCATTATCTTCTTCAATATTGATCAGGCATCAAAAGAGCGTCCAACGAGCACGCAGCTAAGACTTCATCCACTGTCCATCATCTGCTGTAGGCAGAGAGAATAATGCATTATTAATCTCTTCTTGATAGATGGGCTGTTGTTGTCATAAATAGTTTTGGGAGCCCCATGACTAACTCCAATAAATCAATGTTCAAACTTCTGTTATGAATATTAATTTAGATATTTTCTTTTGGGATTATAGGACGTGTTTCCTGTTTAGTGCTATACATTTAGCCATATGCTACAGATTTGGGATGAAATTGACATCAGTTTTATTACCAAGCTTTAACAGTATTTCAAAGCTTTCCTGTCACTACATTCATGCATGCCCACATTGGCTGGCCATGACTGTATTTTTTCATTTACTTTGGTATTTTTTGTGGTTTTACTTTTTTGTGCCAGCCACCTGCAAGAGGCAATCACAGCTTTTATAACACAACCTCGGCTGTCTTTTTCTTAGCTCACACAGTTCAATGGATTGAAGAAAAATATCTTCGGGCACTGAAATAGTAGTATTTTCTGTTGCTTTTTTTGTACTTTATTGATTTTTGCAGAGATATTTACCTTCCCACCAGTTCACAGTTATAGCTATTGCCAAATTTACTTGAGGAGGTTATTTCTAGGATAACTATATGTGTGTACACATTTTTTTTTAAAAAAATACATTGTACCGCAGTTATGTAGTATTTACAAGCTCCCTCGTGCTTATGGCACTGTTTAATTCAAGAAGACATTTTGAAACATGAGATAATGTCAGGATGCATAATTATGTTTTAATTAAAGAGCAAATTAAAACCCTGTTTCAGCTCGAACACGCCCCCTTCAGTTACATAAATGCATTCAAACCTGGACAGACGCTATCTTAATGTAATATCTCAATGCTCAGGCAGGCTTCAGCAGGTGCTGAGGCGGTGGAGAGTGACAGAATAAGCGATGTGAACAGGGGAAGGAAATGTGTAAATTTGTCAACAACACTGTTGTACTCCGTAAACTACCAGCTCAAAGGGATAGAGACAGTATTTCTACCACTGCTCAGTTGCTTACTATCAATTTTTCTATAGTCCATACGGTCCACCCTGCTGACAGTTGACTGCTGCATCAGGGGGGGTTCATATCCTGTGAACACATTTTCTAAATGGTGTTTTCAGGATAGATTAGGTTCATACTGTTATTTAAAGGGACACTGTGACGTTTTTGACCACTAGAGAGACAAAGCAGGAGTGGTCAAGCCAGCTACTGAGTGAATGAGGAGAGAGAGTGTGGCGGTAGCCCAAACAAAGCAGTGAAGCAGAAAAATGAGCACAAAAGCTAAAAAACAATCGTTAGGGAAGGTGTCCCATTGCTGGATTTTGTGTGATTTCAGTCAAAGTGTGCACATCCTGTCCGCCGACAGATCTGCAGCTGTCAGTCACAGAGGAGAGGCACATAAGGGGTTTATTTGTGGCAACATAATCATGCAGAAATCTATGTCACATCACATGGGACAAACTTTTTGGAATAGCTTAGAAAAAATAGAATTTTGACTCTAAAACGTTCACACTTTCAGAAAAATTAATTTTGTGGATTTGAATACATAAGGGGCACTACTGGAAAGCTACAGGATGATATAAAAACCTCAAACACACACACACACACACACACACACACACAAAAATGGGTCGGCACTTGAAATTGTATTCACAAAAGCTGTGTTGAGCACACACTAATGTCGACCCACTCACACATGTGCACACTCATGTATAAGGATAAAAGACTACTCTATCCCGCAGCCGATTTTCTGCTATTCCATTGACTGACAATCAGCCGCTGTAACGTGCAAAAAGACACAGCAATGCACCAACAAAAGCATGGAAGAAGACGGCTGCTGGCAAACATGGATGTAAAAGATGCAGGATTCAAACTTTTCAAACGTAAGAAATGTTTTATGGGTGGGGAAATGCATTCGAGATGTAAGACAGTTTTTTTTGGTGAGGAACAACTAAAAGTATGACTTGTGTTTGTTTGTTGTCCCTTCATATCAAATGGAAATAGACAACCAACATCATTAATTAATATAGTTTTTGAAAATATTACATAATTGTTATATATACATTGCAGCGATTATGTCCTTAAATGGGCAATTAGCACTTGACTTTATCTCATTGAGTGATTTTATCTCTGTCTGTAGTAGCATTGAGTGGCACAGGCCCTATGGCTCAGCTACATCCATGGCCCTTTCCAGAACAGCTGACAGCATCTATTCTGCAGTTAATGTGGCGTACTGAGGAGCTGCAGTAAAGATAATGTAAGGGTTGTAAAAAGTGCTACCGCTAATTAGCTCGCTGGAAGAGATGCACCAGGTGAGCGGAGCTGGTTGGAGATGGAGGACAGACAGGCAGAACGATGGAGGAGATTTTAAAAGTGGAGAGAAGAGTAATGAGCTGTGGGCAGGTTGAAAAGACCCTGAAGGTTAAAAGTGTCGTGTGGCCCTTTGTCAAAGTATCAGAAGAGTGGAGTATAGAAAAAATGCATCTACTGCACAAATATTGATCAGCTCTGATACAGTGTGACACTGAGACTTTAATGACTTCCTTATAGTGCTCCATCAAACTGGCAAGAGTCTGTCTCTCTGGTGGGGCCTGTCTCGCTTTAAAATGTTGTGGAAGAACTGTGAGCGGTTAATGGAAATGCATTATTTAAAGCAGGCCCCATGCATCTGCTGCTCTCAATTATCCTGTGGTACCTGTGGGACCTATATATGTGTGTTTGTATCTATTTTCATTCAAAGTTGCTTTCATCTTTGACATACACTGAAGCAATTTCATCTAAGCTTGATTTTCACATCAGCCTGGCCCATGTGTTCCAACTCATTCACAAAAGGAGGTCAGTGTGTTAAATGTATACAGATTTTCCAGACTGGAGACAGAACATAAAGTGAAAACGTAGTATATATATATAGGTCATATTCCATGGTGATTTGAACTAATGTTGCTGTACATTACAGAAATAATACTGGTCCAATGAGCCATCCTGTGTTGTAAGGACTTAATGGTATACTCAAGGCTGAAAGCTTGAAATCTCATCCTGGATGTGATCATACTGTGAATGTGGAGTAACTTTAAATTCTAGTTGATTTTAGCTTTTACAAAGGATAGAGCACTTTGGTAGATATGAGCAGCCAGAGAGAAACTGCTTACCAATCCAACTCCAAAGCCCAGATCCACTTGGTTTATTAGTGATTCTGTCAGTGCTACATTAGTTAACATTATGTATAGGGACTAACCTCAATATTTGAATTATTCATTTAGACAAATTTTATCCATGTGGCTGGAATAGATATTTTGTATGCAAGCTAAGCACTTTTCAAGGCCCTGGTCTGCAATGGTAATCAACCTGAGTCTGAAGTGGAGCAGCAGCATGAGAGGTGACACAGTGGAAAATGTGACCCCTGATCTATCAAGAGAAAGCGTTTTAATCACAAATCAGTTAAAAGCTGTAAGGGAAAAAGGCCCTCTTTGTGTTGCCACGTTTAATCACTTTTCACTCACAGTGACTGTGCTTTGAATAGCGGGAGAGTATAGTCTGACTTCCATGTCCCACGGGCCTTCACTGAACGATCCAGCTAGGTTCCACTGCCAAGGATCAGAAGAAAGAAAGCAGACAGGAAAGAGAGTGATAGATGACTAATTTGGGAGTGAAGTGGAAACAAGAGAACACAGCGAGCTTTGACGCATGTAGATCAGTGTGGAACGGCAGCCCTAACAAGTATTCATTGTGATTCTATGTACATTCAAAATGCATTAAAACAGGTTTGGCAACCTGTTTTCACAGAATGATGCAGTTACTGGTGACAGATATGTCTCAATGTGTCTGTACTGTGGTGCTGTGGTGACCAAGTCTGTTTCGATAGTCCTCTTTTAAATGTGTGGTTCCAGGACAGATAGCAGCGTATCAAACTGGACCACTGGCATCCTGAAATACACCTGGAACCGATCAAAACTCCTTGACTTGGTTTTGAAAGGCCTTTAGGGAAGGCTATCCTTTCAGCATTTTATTAAGTTGTAAGTATTTGGTTTTATTTACCTCAAGACAATTTCGGGCTGTGTTTGTGGTGACCACACCAGATATATGCTTAAACCTTACCAGATCATAAGCGCAGTGTTTTCACAACATCAATTAGAAAACCAAACCTAAAGAAACGTAAAGAAATCTCTATTTTGGCGGCGACAAGATGCCAAGCCAGTGACAGCAGTTCAAGACTGTGTTTTAATATTTGTTAGTGTGATACAACTGCATATTTTTGAGGAGACCTCGAGTCAATTTGCAGCCTTGTTTGTGGTCACCAAAACATGTATTTTAAGCCAAAACATGATCTTTTTCTGTTTTCTGTTTTTTTCTGTTCTACCTGTCTAATCAAACCTAAAGAAACAAAGTAAAGTTTCAGCATATCCTTGGTTTGCAGAGATTTACGTTGCCAAAATGTGTTCCGCCGACTGGGTTGAAAATGTATCGGTAAAGCAGAAAATATGTATGTGATAGTCGTAAACACTGTTCTGTTGACCAGGACACTGAGCTCATAAATACTCTAGTCCAGCTACCAACAATGGATGTGTCCTTTGTTAGCATACCTGCTTAAATAAGGGATAGAATAATGACTTCTTAATACGATACACTGCAGTATATCTCCAGCAAGGTCAGGAGGAAAAAGTGGTATGAAGGGCAAATGAAGGAATGGAGAAACGCAGCACCATGGACAAATGGCATGGATGACAGACACTTAATAAGAAGCTGAATTTGAGAAATGACGGCGGGCGAACGACAGGAATAAATGAGAGAGAGAATGAGAGGAATAAATGATAGCAGGGATAGAGCTGTTCTCCTGCTCATATTGGCCAGCCAATCACTGAGTGTGTTCAGCCTGTGCAGGTTGTTGGGGTGGAAGGCAGCAATGACAACACATACTGGAGAAAAGAGAGCGCAGGGACACACACACACACACACACACACACACACACACACACACACACACACACACACCCCTACATTTTTACTTAGAAGAGGAGACAGGTGTAGGAACAGCAAGAGGCCAAATCAGCCGAGCTGTTATCAATGTTTCCACCTTGATCGCTTGCTCCTTCTCTCTCTTTACAGCACACACACACACACACACATAGACACACACACAGCAGTGGAAAAACAAGTGTAGATGGAGAGAAATGGAGTCTATGGGGCATTTTTTTGTGATGTGTATTGTTGCTCCTGTAATCTCTTACCTTTCGTTCTCACCTGCTCCACCGCTTCCACCCACACACACACATTTTTGGCAGAGGCTGCCCTACCTTCACACTCCTAGGTCCCTGGCCCAATTTGAACAGTATCAGTGAGCGATGGTGGCCCACTGGTGCCAAAAGACCTGGGTGGAAAAAGTCAAGTCATTTTTCACAACTTGCCGTAAAGCAAACTTCTCTCCAATGAGAGTTTGGGAAAAGAAAATTTGCCTCAAAGGATTTTTTATTCTGTGTTTGGAGAAAAACAAAAATGTCTTTGACTTTAACTGAAATGCACTGAGAAAGCATCCGAAGGTTTTGCTAGAGAAATCAACTTTAGATGAATCTAAAATGTCAGCATGGGCCTGGACTCTCATTTGAGGAAGATCTTAAAATGGCTTGGCTTGTGGCCAATGTAATTTGACAACAGGAGCGTTTCAGCCACCCTATTAAAGGGGTGCATCAAGTCTGAGAAAATAGCTCCGATCACCTCCCCCCCAAGCCAATTTGGGTATTACTATAAAACAGAAATGTTCAAGAAGGTGTAGACATTGTAAGGCTCTGTGAGGCAGAAATCATCTCCCTCCTGTAGCTGTCATCAGGATATGTCATCCATCACATCTGTCTTTCTGTTTCAACCCACTGCCATGAATGCAAAGTCTTCTCCCTCTGAAGTTCTCTCAGGAATAAGAACAGAATATTCTTCCGTGAATCGTCCTAAGGGACGTCCCACAGACGACCAAACAATATTTTCTCTGCGGCTATTCTCAGACGTACTGTACACGCTTTGCCTCACTGTATTCTCTCCCTCCTCCCTGTTCCCTATTTCCTCTCCTCCCCTCCTCGATTTTCTCCTCCCGTCTCCCCCCCCTGAAGGTAAACACTGCCAGCAGCGGTAGTAGAAGTGTCACCTGAGGCCATTGTCTTCCATGATCGCAGCAGCCGCTCCACAGCGAGCTCATCCATCCCGCACTCTCTCTGCGCCATCAGGCTAATGCACTCATTACCACAGACTCCACTATAAAGGATAGGTTCCTGTCTCATAGGCACTGTCTGCATGAGCTCTTAAACAGGGTGATGCAACTGATAGCAATTTACGTATAAAATAAACAAGAGATATGGGTGTGGTGTTGAAGCAGCATCAATATCGTGATCTTGTTTCTCATTTTGAATCCCCTAATTTAACAGAGCAAAAACAAGATTAGCAGACATTATGTGCTTTGGTCAGCAGAGACATGATGCCTCTATGGTTGTATAACGATTGGATATTTAGTAATTGTAAAGCATTCTCTGCTAACCCCATTTTCTGTATGATTTACAAAAATCAAAACATAACTCAGCATCCATCTCTGCCTCCGATTTCAGCGCTGAATGCACAAAACAAACCCTGATGCCTTTGTGTTGGCCTTGGTCCAGGTTTTGTTGAATCATGAGCAGAGAGGAGCAGGCTGAGTGGAGCCATATCCATTGTGTGGTTGGAGCCGAGCCTGTAGCACTCAGTGGTGATGATGGTGAACAGCTGGGCTCGGCTGCCGAAGCTGCCGGCATGCGATGAGATGATCGATAGCTTAATGGCAGGATTTCAGCCTGTGTTTGGGCAGTGTGGCACTACATAATGTGGAGCAGGGATAATTATTTCATCTCAGAGATCTGGAACTGCGACTTTTTTAATTTTCCAGTGGGCCTTGTGGAGGGCAGTTGGTGATGCCTCATGGTAAGAATGGAAATGCATAATATTACGTGGAGCGTTTAGGGATCTTTTTAAAATGAATGGATTTATTACCATGCCTACTAATCCTTGGACTGGCCATTCTCTGGATGAGGTCTTTGTCATGCTGTTAACACAAACTTTGATACCATCTGATTGAGTCTTCACGTTCAACTGAATAGATTCACTTGCCCTCATTGTCTTTATCACAAAAGGTTATATCTCAAAGGTGATTAAAAATGTGGTGCCCAGGCTAAAATCTTCTTTTTTATCCCGTGCCACCAGACAGAGCGGCTTCGATCCTCAGGCAATCATCCTCAGCACTATGCCATTGTTTTTATTTATTTTTTTATTTTAATGGTCCCATATTATACTGTTTTTCATCAATTCCACACAGCTGTCAGAGGTCCAACAACACTGTATTCGAAATGTATTGCCCCAAATCCATCAGTGGTCCTGAATAGCAGCTGTCTAAAAGTGGCTCCAGTGAGCTCTACTGAGAGCAGCTGTTTCTGTGCCTGCACCTTTAATGCTAATGAGCTCCGTCCTGCCACGCGCCCCTCTCAGGGAGAGGATGCCGTTCACGCTAGCGGTAGCATGTGCTAATGTTTACGGTGGATGCATCACTGTGGCTCGCGAGATGCTGTCGTTCAACCACACCAGTTTGACCCAGAATCGGACCCAGAAGGAGAGGCTCAGAAAAATACAGACTCTGCGGCTGCAGCAGGACTCCCCAACACAACCACCCGGCTCCCACCCCCCACTTACCTGCAACAGGTAACGTCTAAAAACAGCTAGCGAAAGCTGTGTTTGTCTCCAAACTCTTGGACACTGTCCGCATAGTCTCTGTCTCCAGTCTGCACGTCTCCAGACTTTTTACTGTGACAACCAAGCTCCCTCGTAATATTATTAACAAACGCTGTTGGACCGAAGCGGAGCTAACTAGTTAGCCAATTTCAAGCTGACTTCACCAAACTCGTAGGCAACTGTAAATACTATCAAACCCTGGCGCGGTTACCTGCGGCTCGGGTGCAATTGCTGGGTCCGTATGGTTGGGACCGATCCTTTTACGAGGGTCAGTGTCGAGGCAAAGCCACGTTACTGAAGCAGTCCGATATGAAGTGGTTAGCACGCACAAACAGATTTACAGGAACCGTAGCCTGCACGTTGTCGTTAACAATGAAACGCAACCCCTGTCTCTTCTGTAGCTGGGACAGAATATAGGCACTTATGTTGATTTTTACAAACAAAAACAGAACACTTCTTGTTGCGCTTCGATATGGTGCTTTCGATAGCGTAATGGCGGATCTCCGAGACGGTAATGCTGTACCTGGTGGGTGGACACTGTGGGTGGGATTATTCAAATGACCGGTCGTCGACGTCGACGAGGCACGGATGGTCTTTTTTCAAAGTTTGTATGCGTGTGGCAGCACCATAGACCCAAAATAACACCCCAAATCCCAGAAAAAGTGAGTTTTTCATAATATGGGACCTTTCAGACTCGTAAGACCTGGATGGAAGTTGACATCCAACCAGGTGGCATTAAGAATCGATAGAACTATAATAATGATACAGATCGTCTCTTGTTCTAGTGCTGGTCTTATAGAGGCATCAGTATTAAATAAAGTCTGTTTCATAAACAGTTCAAAGTCCCATTAAGTACTTTTAACCAAGTGTTTATTATTGTTACTGTGACAACTAGGGTTGGGCAGATGAACGATGCCATAGACTACTAATCCCTGAGCATTGTAACATAGTGATTCAAAAGGCTCCCCACCAGAGAGCATAATTAAGTGGCGTGTCCTCTCAGAGTTGCCATAGGGTAAGAGTTGCCATTGTTTGTGTTATGTGGGGAGAGGAAATGAAAAGAAGCATGTTGCTGCTCAGTGCACTAACATTACGTCTCCATGTCCCGTTTATTATTTTCTTATTAAACCAGCTCAGTAAGACGAACCCAAGACACTCGGTTAAATTTGCGGCAGCGGTGTTTCTTTTCCCGCAGGCCGCTGTTTCTCTCAGTCATATACACAGTTTTCCTAGCTTAGCTTCCGTGACTAGACAGCCAACGTTGTTTTATGCATGTGAGGATGAACAAGGCTAAGTTACAGACATTTGGAGCCTCTGCAGGGTGAGACAGTTGGAGATTCATGTCAGAGCAACGGTGGGAAACAGCAGCGGCTACAGTGGCGAGCTAATACGCAACTGCTGCCTTACGACAACACTGAGGGGACACGCTGCCTCCAATTCATAGATAACGGATTTGTGAAAATGGTAGTATCGTAAACACTTTTGTTCTCAATAACACATAATAATGTTAATAAGAATCGTATAAAAACGTATAAGGGCCTTATTACTTATCAAGTAATGCCTGTTGAAAGAACATCAATATGAAGCAATAACCAAGTATATTTCACAGGCTTCTCATAATCCATAACATGAGCATCACTAGATTATATAATGTAGCTATGACATGTATGAAATTGTGGGCCGGTAAAGCCCATTGAAAAACTCTATATGATATTGGGCTAAACAAATAAAGATGACAGGACGTGCTGTAATTGCTGACAAAAAAAACAAGTCATTAGAGTTTGTTCCATACAGTGTTACCAGGTCTTTTTCCATTTATTTTTCAACCAAAGGGATATGGACTAGGTTGTATTTCTTCAATGAAAAGAAAAAGCCTCTCAATCAGATACATCAATACACAAAATCTGTAAATCCTGCTGTGCTTTTGCTGTTATATTTGTTCTGCTCTGTTGACCTAAGATCTAATGAATCCTATCCATGGTCAAAGAGAGTGTCAGCGAGGCGCTGGTCTTTCTTTCATCGTGTAGCTCAGCTGGCGGAAAGCGTCCTCAGGGGCATTAATGGGGGTCATAAACTCTGATACGGATATTTAAACACATTGAACTCTAACTGGCCTTGCTCAGACAAGGACACATGCCCTCCCCTGAGGCCATTTCCATGAACAGAATTGGAAAATAGAAACTATTGATTCCTCTCTCTGTTTAATGCAATTGCTTTGATCGTGTTTTATTAATGTTTAACAGTTCTTTTCTCCTCTTGGTTTATTTCTTTCCCTGATCTTGTTTGGAAGCCAAAACAAAGAAATTGTCATATTTACATTTTAGTTCTGTGTGTGACAAAGAGGAAAGAGTTGTGTCAGTGTGCTTGTATTTTTGGAGGGCTAAGGGAGAGAGTTATCAGGATCAGACTGAAAGTATAATTGTACTAAATCTAAATGTAATCCAGCAACAATGTGCAAAATAATGAAGGGAAAAATATGTAATCCAGGATTAGATTTACTGTAAATGGCCTAAATCCAGTCATTGTGCACTGTGGACTTTTCAGTGGTGACAGACAACAACAATGTGGCCTTATAGTATTAGAAATTACATAGAAATATCCGACAGAGGCCTATAAAGACTCCACAAAGAAGGCTATAAATAGTGAGAATAAGCTGCGACTGTGTTAAAATGTGAAAATAATTCAATCCCAGAAGTCTTATGTAATTTCCTCACAAAGAACCCTTCATGGACGCAGTTTAAAATGTCAGCCTTGTCCGACATGCTCTGAAATTAACAAGAAATTGAAAGTCAGTCGTTTTGGCACAAATACACACAGCCCATATGTAAGTGTTGTGAAATCTGATTCTTTCTGGTCGTCACCGGCTGAAAAGCTTGAGTCAATTGTTTCTGAGTAGACATAACCATCAAGTAGCCGACTAATTAAATGAGGTGTTTGCGTTTATTGTAATGTTTTAGCCGTAGCTGCATTGAATGCCAGTTTGTTATTGATAGTTTGATGCTTGCACAGCACTGCGTTGGCTCTGTTCCAAGTCGAGGCTGAAGTAATTGACACATCGCCCGCTGGGGTTTGTGATTAACTTTATTGACATATAGGGGGAGGTGGGTGTATGGCGTAGCGCGCAGTTGGCAGAGCTAACAGGCCTTTCAAGCTGCTAAGACAAAATAGCATTGATGTTTTCAGGACTCAGAGTGCTGCTGTCCAGTGAAACGCCTGGAGAGAAGAGATTTAGAGGCACGGGCATGTTGATTCTGTCTGAAAACTGCTGCCAGTATTGTTCCTCTGCATCACAGTTACTCTAATTCACCTCACGTTATGATGTTACCCACTGTTACCAACATATCACACACTTTCTGAAGAAAAGCAAGTGTGGAAACAAGATAAATAATCTGCACGGCAGGCTATTGCTTTCCTGTGTTAGAGGGGGAACCAAGATCAGTTTTGTCAAAGGCAGTACTGCTCCACCTCTGCGTAGTAGTCCCTGATGCCTGGGAAAATTACCCCTGATGATGTCACCTGGGTTATCTCCACTTGGAAAACAAATTTATGACAGAAAACCTAACAAAGAAACACTGGAGAACAAGCTTTGTTGGCCGGAGCATCTCTGCAGCACTACAACATTTCATTAAAACACTGTTTTGTGACACATTTTACATTTTACTTTTATAAGATAATTGCAGTTCTTGTGATTTGGATATTGCACTTAGTCATATTGCAATTTCGTTTATTTTGCGATTAATTGTGCAGCTCTAATCTCGAGCTTACAAAGTGACAAGGCGGAAGACAGAAGCCTTAGTTTGCAAATTACAACAAGAATGAATAGTAAATGCACTTGGGCTGTACTTACATAGTACCTTTCTAGTCTTATCGACCCCTCAAAGTCAGCCTTCACCCATTCCCACACACATTCATACACTGGTGACAGAGGCTACCATGCAAGGTGCCACCTGCTCATCAGGAGCGATAATCATTCATGTGCATGCATACACTGATGGAAGAGCCACCGGGAGAGATTTGGGGTTCAGTATCTTGCCCAAGGATAGTTGGGCATGTAGACTGCAGGGGCTAGGAATTAAACCACCAACCTTGCGATTGGTGGGCGACTGCTCTGCCTCCAAGCCACAGCCGCCCACAGTGAATGCTCTGGCTATCATGGTTTTTATTTTGGATCAATTTAAACAGCAAACACTGATCTCCTGTGGCCAGTTGAGGAAGTCAGTTTTCAAAGAGTTAAAAGGAAACAGACCCCCAAAAAAAGCCCAAACAGCGCAACAAATTAGGGGGACAAGCAATGAATGATCCAATACATGCTATGGATTGTGGAAAATTACTGTTTTAAATCCCCCGTGAGCTGTTTGCAGGAAGCCAATAATTTCTAGCAGCACCCCTGAGCCCACCTAATGCTTTCTTGAAATGAGAGTTTGATTGACAGCATCAGGCCTCCACCCTTCACTCTGACACCACTCTCACATACACACACAGAGGGTGGGTGTTCACTCTGTTAAAAGGCAGCAGGATGCCATTAACTGTGTGAGAGGAGCCTTTAATGTAATTAACAGCAAGGAGACCGGAAGGGGGTGGCAGCCACACGTCCAGCCCCCCCCCCCCCCAACCCCCTCCATGCAACAGTCACACACAACGACATGCTCCCTCCCTGCACTAACCCCCTGCTGAGAAAGTGTGTCTTTAATTAAAAATCCCCCAGCCGACACACACACACACACGCACTGGTACACAAACACCACTTCAGGTTTCACGCACTCCAGTCAGAACATGCAGGCTTGATTAGTATTAATCCTTATCTCCGGAATGGACAGCTTCTCAATTGTGTTTTTTCCGCGGCTGGCTAATTTCATGAAGAGCATAATTACAGCATTTTCAATTTCGGCCCTCTGCAGAGTTACAAGGCTGACAGTCTATCTCTGCACTGCAGCTGAGAGGGTTGCGTGTGTGTGAGAGCCAGTGTGTATCCATGTATCCCCGAGTGCTTACGGTGGTGTGATTGTGTTTTTCTGACTAAAACGAGGGGGAGAATTAGCAGGTTATGCGGGTGACTAATACAAGAGATAATTTCATGCCAAATCCAAATTGGAAAAACAGCTGAAATCATGACAACTGTGTAAACCACATAGTAGGCAGCAACTTTTGTGCAAACAAGGTTGATTTGCCAGAAATGGCAAGTGAAAATATTAAGATAATGTGGGTGCAAATATTACAGTGCCAGCAAACGGATGCCTGGTCCAGAATGTGTTCAGTAACAGTGTGATATCCAGTAATCTGATTTACTTGCTGTCTATGTGCTGTGTGTTCCAACAGTAGGAGGATGAAAGGCATGTCAGCTCTGATTAAAGCTGCCGACTGGCACAGTTTGAGTAAATGTGAGTGTGTGTGTGTGTTCGTGCCTGTGCTTTGGTCACTCTCCAGTAGGGAGATCGGAGCTGCCCTAAGGCAGTGGCCATCGTCCCATCCTTCCTTTCATCTCCCCTCATATCTGTCTCTGCCTCCTCTTCCTCTGAGCACTGCGACTGTTTCCTGCCTGATATCTCCCCTCTTACTTCTCACTCAAATGCTCAGTAAACAGCTGCCATGCATATCTATGCACTTATGTGCAAGAGCGCCTTTTCAGCAAAAGCAGCTTGTGTGTATATTCGGATGCAGGCAGCTCATCAGCGATGCTCTGTCAGCTTTGATAATAACTTGGGGCCCCGAGGCGCTGTGGCCCCTGATACTTTGTCACACTCCTCCAGCTCTGCAAACACAGGCCACCGTTGCCAGTAAAGCGTCTCTGCCTTCACTGATAATGAGCTCTGTGTCCTCAAAGATAGTCCGCTGTGGACGGGCGCCAGATTCCCTTGAGGTGTTGAGCACGGCACGACTTCTGACACCAACAGGACAGCAGCTTAGGTCCTGAGCACACAATCCCGCTGACTAATAGACAGTCATTAATTTAGACTTGATTAAATGAAAATGTAATGATGCCCAAAGGGAGAGTTAGTAATCACAGTGGCAGAGAAGAAGGCAGAGGAAAGAATGAGACAAATAGAGGGTGTCTGAAAAGTCAAGTAAGTTCGCATCAAAGTTTTACGGCGCAAGTCTGTAAAGTATAGAGATTAAACATGTTTTGAGACATCCTATGTGGAGTACTGAAGATCATAAAAACAATTCATTATGCCAAATTACCAAACACTGATGATAAGCCAGCAAACAGACTAATAAAGAAATAGCACTGCGGCATCCATATCCATTAGTTTGCATCCATTAGTTTTAAATGGCACCCCTTCAAGAAGACAGAGTTCCTTCTGACCATAAATCTACCTCTTAAAAGCCTAATGTGACGCGGAGACACATATTTAGCTAACAGTTTAGCGCAGTAATTAGCGTTTGCGAGCTCTCTGCCAAGTGCCAGCCGCCCAACATCTGTTCCTCCGCTGCCGCCGGGCCCCGGCGCTCCCACCCTCGTCCCTCCCTCCTCCACCAGCCGTCTTTGCCTCTCAGCGGGTGGCGGAACACTTCAATCAGGTCTGGAGTGAAGTGATAGGCGAATGTATGAAAAGGGGAAAAAAAGTGACAGGTCTGGTGTCCCCCAGAACTGTTTAAGTGTTCGTTTGAGTCTTAAAAGAAGGAGGTCCTCCTCCTGCGGTCACCTTGACCCGTCTCCCCGCACACCCCCACCGGCTACAATTAAATCAGGAGGAGCATGTCGGGCCACCCAGCCTCAGCTGTGGGCGTGTGCCATCAGCATATCCTCAGCATATTCTCCCTGATGGGAAGCTTCTGCACTTGCCTGTGTATATTGGATTTATTTCTCGCTCCAGCGGTGATGGATTTTCCATTTGCCTGTTTTGTACGGTGGTGCACCATTGAGAGAAGCAGCACATCAAGACTGTTGCATCTTCTGTCACTCCCCGTCGCACACCGTTTGCTCAATGCCATTTTAGGATTTCGCTCTCCCCGGCAGGCCATGCTTCTCCATATTGTGGGGGCCCATTTAACTCTGATAAGTCATTGTTGAGGCAATGCAGAGGGGGGAGTCTTTACAGCGTGCAGACAGTGTCGACAACCCCCTCCCTATTCCCACATTTTCTGTTCTCCTTTTCCCTTTTTCCACTCTTTCTTTATCATTTTGCCTGTAGCGCCTCTGTGGGCAAATTGTCGTCTCAGAGCCCCTGCCCAAACAGGAAGGGAGGGCGAGGGTGGGGTGGAGGGGATTATGACAGAAACAGGATGAAAGGGGAGAGAAAGGGGAAGGTGGGAGGAAATAAAGTTGCTCTTATCAGAACTTGCCAGGAGCAATGCGCACACAAAGCTGTTCGGGAATCCAATTTAGTCTTTGCTGTTAGTTTAAGTGATATCAGTGCAATTAGCTGTCACAGGTCAGAGTGTGAGCAGGGCGCGTTAAGTGATTTCCTGAAATCCCACCGGTGGAAGCATGAGGGGACATCAAGTCGCTAAGAAAAAAAAAAGGAAAGAGGGGAAAAAACTTCCCTCGCCTACTCCACAAATGGAGCACTTCTTCATACATCCTGCTAATAAATGTCAGCCGCCTCTTGGCTCTTTTGTTTTGCTCTTGTCAGCTGCTCACTCTGGATTTAAATGGATTTTCTTCCTCTATATCTCTCCACAAGGGTGACTTTCAGGCGTCGTAGTTTTATTTGAGCCTTGTGTAACTCAATTGTGCTGTATGTTGTTTTTTGGTGAGCTACAGAGAATGTCTACATATTGGGAGGGCGGGGGAACAGCAGGAATGTCCTTGGTTCCATTTCACAAGAGCAATTACACTGAGGGTGCATTAGTGGGAAGTTGATCTATTTATAAACCTCCAGTGTAAGTTTCTGCTACTAGATCATGCCTTTTTTTTCAATAGTACACACCAACCCGGTCTCTTCAATCTGCAGATAAATAACAGGACTTTAGACTTTGAAATTGCATCCAAGACAGACGTCAAGGTCCGTCTTTGCATGCAGATTTGCAAATCTTTTCCCATTAACTCCCAACTCGTCAAATATGCTAACTCGGTCATTACCCTTAAGCCTCAAACTATGATGCGCTGCTCACTCCTCTAGGGTCAGTTTCGCACGTGAAGGGCGGTCAAGTCATTATACACATGCAATATCTGGTTAGACTTTCAAAATAAAGCTTGCTGGAAGTTTGATTAGGTTTAGGCACAAAATCTACTTGGTAAGGTTTAGGAAAAGATCATACTTTGGGTTAAATTGACAAGTCACGTCACAGTACTTCAAGATGTGATGCTAGTGGGGAAACAAAGGGGTCAAACTGAGAAGCGTAAGACCACAGACCAGGCTGCTGTATCTGACGTGTTGGGAGTGAGAACAGGCTGTCTGTGGAGAACAAATGCTGCCAATCTGTCAGGTGATGTAGTACAAAGAGCAAGAAAGTCTAAGCAGTGTGGAAGTCGGGGTTGATGGTGATGGTGTCCCGCTCGAAAGTAAAAGTTTAAACTTAATGTCTTTAATTTACTTCATGTAAGTGACGCAACTTAATGTACTTATTTTAACCCAAGCCATAATCTTTTCCTTAACCTAAGTAGTTTTGTTGCCTAAACCTAACCTAACTGCAACTGTTTCACAACGTTAACCACCTGTTTATTTTTGTTACCATGAGGATGATGGATCTGCTCTCAGAAGTTAATGGGTTGGCAAATCACCTCTGCGCAAAATTAAACTTTGACTTATGTACTGCTCTGTAACTGTAAAGTCGTGTTGTACGCAGATTGATGATACCGAGTCTTCACATACGTTAATCTAATGTAGAAGTAAAAATTACCCAAGGTGACTGAACAGGAGGAAAACTCTGTGGAAGCAGGTTTATGCCAGCCCAGCTCTCCTGCAGCATATAAGCTTGTGAATGGAATCAGTTGTGAAGCTTCCCTTGACTAAGCAGTATTCCAGCGGTGATAGATCTTTACAACTTAAAGTTGTTAGCTCAACTTCCAGGACTGCCAGGGAACATTACTGAGAGAGGAGGTGTTGAGGAACAAGCTCTTCTCTTTTTGGAGTTTGGACATTTGCTGTATCTTTGGTATGCTTGCAGGAGAGTGTCTCCCTCACTGACCCAGTCTTAGTACTGTCACTGAAATCAAGAGGCGATTACAAGGAAATCATGTGCACGCTAACCAGTGCCTCTGTATTACATGCACCTGAACACTGCATGACCGTTTAAAAGAGGGCAGACACTATGGGAGGCATCAGCCAAAAGGTCTGAGATTCTCCATTAAAAAAAGATTAACACAAACACGAGGCAGTTTGTTGATTCAAGGGCGAGAGCAGTCATTAATTCAATATATTCCCCGAGCAAGTCACCAACACACACAGCCTAGCAAACACTTAAAAGCTGCCTTAATGGGACACACTACAGGTTAAAAGGTGTTATTTATCAATAGATATAACCATGAAATTTCACCTGCTGATAATAACATTAAGAAAATTATATTTTGTATTATGAGTTTCTCAGGTGTTATGTTTAAATATGCAAATGAGGCATTATCTAGTTTGAAATGCGCTTATTCACATGAATTAAAAAAAAGAAGTCTGAACTTTGTAATGGGAATTTTGAACCTAGCTTTATCCAGTGTGCTGACATGTTAGGGTCAAAGGTCTCTTTGTTTCCTTTTATCACTTTTTTATTATAAGAGCTTTTTCTTTATAAAGGAGAAAATACTCTCTATAGCCATGAAAAATACATTGTCATTGTGTTTTTTGGGGAAAATGTGAATAAATCAGGCTATAAATGATATATAAACATTTTAAGACATTTTCCTTCTATTAGACTGCAAGCAGCCATGAGAAGGAAGCAAAATAGCCCAAAATCTCAAAACACTGTGGCTTTTGTTTCATGGACCTACTGTCATTCTACACACACACTCACACACATTTATTCGCCACCTGTATTCCACCTGACTGACTGTGATTAACACCGACGTCCTCCCTCCTCCCCCTCTCTCTCCCTCCCCTCTCTCCCTCCCTTCTTCCTGGTCTCTAGGGGAGATCTGTGCGTTCAACATCCACGGGCTGGAGGCTCCGTTCGAAGCAGTGGTGCTGAACGGTACGTCTGGCGAGGGTCAGCTGAGGGCCCGCGGCCTGGTGGACTGCGAGCTGCAGAAGGAATACACCTTCATCATTCAGGCTCACGACTGCGGCTCCGGCCCCGGGGGCACGGAGGGCAAAAAGTCCCACAAGTGAGTAAGACAGACAGCAGCAACAACAACAGAGGCTCTGTTCTGAAGTCTGACAGAATACACAAGTACATGCACAGTACATATTGTACGCATAAGCAAAAATTCACACAACCATTGCAAAGAATGGGATTTTTTTGGTTTGACTTCATGCTCTGTATGTAGGCCTGGCTCGCTCGCACAAAGTCACTGAAAAGGAAATAGCACTCAGGACAAGGGAACAGACAATTACTTAAACAAGATTTTACATAATTCATATCCAAATGCTCTGGCTAAATTATGCACGAGTACAAGTACTTATTGTAATATTCATCACTCATTTAGACAACAGCTTAAGCCCAGTCAATAATCAGGTGCCAGAAAGCAGTGGTGGTTTAGAAAGTATGATCGTTTAAACTGTTAAGAGGAAGAGAAGCAGTTGGCTCTGTAGAACCGTCTATGGCATGTGTGTGGGTGCAAATTAAAGCAAGGGCAACTAAGGATAGAGAGAGGGCCGACTAGCAGTGGGTGTTTGGGGCTTAAGTTGGCATTAACAGCTTGTTCCAACGGAGCCTCAACCAGCTGCCAAGCACAATCATTGTGTGTCCAAGACGTTCCATCTCTGGTCCAACGAAAGACAATCTGGAGGTCCACTCAGTAGCTCTTGACAAAAGGTTAGCTTAACACTCCGATACAACTTCTTTTGATTTGTCAAAAAGCAGCTCTGGCACAGACGCCTTTTAAATTCTTATTTTAACACAAAGCTCTTGAATACAAAAAAACCTTGATATCTTGCCTTAAAGTTAAACTTCCCCTCCAATCAATCAATGTGTTTTTCTTCTTGTTCCTACAGTTGAATGTTTGAGCTTCGCTGTGTAGAATAATGTATGATCTGTGCTCATTGAATATCACATTTTAAGAGGCGAGTCTGCAGGCATGATTTGTGACATCAGAAATAGTCTGGAAGCCAATCCTGGTCCAATACTCAACATACACGTGTGATGTGGATACTTGAAGCCCTCCAGGGAACAAACACTGAGAATGGACTTTACAGTGAAGCAGGAGACATCTTGTGTTCAGCAGTTAAGCTGGGGAAATGAAAAATATTTGCAGTTTCATATATTCTGGAATATTTAATGTCACTGTTTCCTAACTGCATGTGACACGAGTGAGCCTCAGCAATAATAATCAACTGGATTTCACTGTTTCCTATTGGAGTGTACTTTTTACTACAATAGCCTAAATAAGGTGCCACTTGACTGGAAGGAGATCAACAGGGAGCCGACAGTCTCTGGTGATAAACATGGTTACACTTTATGTTACAGGTCCATAAGTAGTAGTAAGTAGGATGTAATTACCAAGCAATATAACTGAAGTGTCTTTGGTTTTTGAAACCCATTTCTATGAAACCTGCAATGGCTTTCTGCTAACCTTCTGCTGACCATGCCATTTCAGTTCCCCCTCTAGTTTCTGCCCAATTCTGCAGGTCAGTAAACTGAAGTCCATTCTTCAACCATTTACATTCTCAGCAGTTCAACAATCAACAATCAGACTCGAGGTGGAAATAAAGCGGCAAAATCTTACTTTAATTTGGTGGGCCTGGTGAGAGGAAGGGGAGAAAATAAATGGAAATTAAAAAGGCATGATCAGCAGAAATTCAGCAATTCAAGCCAGTTGGCAGTTTCCTGGAAATGTATTAAAGAAATTACCATCCCATTATAAAATAATATGTGGGTAATATTCAATCAATTTTGAGGTAATTATTGTAGTAACCACCTACTTACCCTGAAGTTTGCAAGCCTGTAAAGTTACTGAAAACCCACCATCTCTAACTGCTGTTGGCTATATTGTATGCCATACCCACTCGAGAAGCATCTAAATATCACAGTTTAAAATGTGTGCATTATGTTTAAAAAGTACAAATGTGGGAGGAAAGGCTAACTTAGCAAACTCCGCCATCGTTTACGTGCAGTCTCCAATCTGATCTCCAGCTCACAGCCGACAGCTACGTGGTTTGTTTACACGACGTAACAGAATGCATATTTTAACAGATGGAAGCGTGGAAAGCGAGGGAGATGCCATTTTAAGGCTTTAAAAAAAAATTCTGCATAAACCCTTGTTGTTATGTGCCTTTATACATGTGTGGACGAGCTCTTTAAATATAGATCAAATTGCACTGACATTATGTCTTTCAACTCTTTGTCCTCCTGCCTTCCACTTGGCTACAGCTCGGTCCCAGGTTGCTGTGAGAACCGTCCATGCGTGCAGAGACGCGCGACACCCACCTCCACCTCCACAAGCGCAGACAGACTAGTTTAAAGAGGTCAACTGATAAAAACTATTTGTCACACTTGTTGGCTCTCTTGAAAGCGGCTTCTGTCTGAAGAAAAAAAAAAAGCCTCTCAGATGACTACCTCTGTCCGCTATACACTGCACGTCTCCTCTCCTCGCTGTCTTACAGCTCAACCCCCTCACCTCGGCACACAATGGAGCCGCGCACAGAAATCTATCATCTTGTCCAGCTTATAGACGCTCACAGATACACACCGACATATACTGTATCCACGGTAAACCTGGTATTATAGCGGCAGGGGTTCTCAAGTGAAAGTTTTAAGTCAGTAGAGCGTAACTCGTATTCACTGTATGTTGTTTGCTGTGTGTGTGACTTTGTGTCGGCGAGGGAAAAAGGCTGATGGATTTGTGCAACTATTTCCATGCTGTTGCTCACATTCTATATCACTTTTAAGTACCCAGGCATCCTGTTATGTCACACTATTACTTTCTATCATCATAACTCAGTGCCTTGCTGTGACGCAGACCCAGTTTGGACGGCGCAGACAGGCCGATGCTGGAGGGGAAGTGATTTTGGGGACACTTTAAATGGCCTGTCCTTTCGCTGGCAACTCTCAAAGGATGAAGCTGGCCTTTCGCCGCACAGCTCGATCGCTCGCTCGCTCCGATTTAGAGAGAAGCTAACAGGGAAGAAGACGAATCTCCGCCTGAGGCTGTGCTCAAATTACACATGACACGTCAACAGCAGAGACGGAAAGCAGTCAAGAAAATTAGCAGCTAAAGAGGACAGGGGAGAGGATCAGGAGTGACACGGGATGAGTTTAAACTTCACTCTATCCTCTATTCTCCCCTGCTCCCTCTGCTTGCCAATGGCTGCTGCCCTACTTCTCACTCCTGTATTTTTTTATTTAATTTTTTTTATCCTGACTGGCTACAGCTCAGCTCGCTCCTGTTGTCTGACTCTGTCCTTCTTCCCGTCAGTCCTTCTGTCTCAGACTCCAGTGTATGAATAATTTGTGCAGACTGCCTCGCCACTCACAAATGGACAAACTTTGAATATACCCATCGTCCTTCAATCTTGGTGACTTTGTGAGAGACCGCAGCAACAGAAAGCTGACATTAATGACTGCCTTTTTCTGAGTCAGAGCACAAATATAACAGATTTGCCAGTTCTGAATCACATCTGCCCTCTGAGATATAGTGCTCGGCTGCATGTGGAGGCTTTAGTCACTTGTCAGCAGAGTGCAAAGCGCAAATGTATTCACCTTAAACTCCTTGAGACTTGTTCTGCTCAGGTCAGCTTTAAATGGAACACAAATTAATCTACAATAGTGTAGGGCTGACCTCTGCCTAATGATCAATTTGTACTGAGCTGTGAAGTGTTCTCAGCGTTCTTCGCAAGGAGCCGTAAATGTGATTAGTCCATTTTGTGTATTTCTATCGGTTTTAACAAAGTAGTGATTCAGCAGAGAAAAAATCATCATAATTGGTGTCAAGTATTCCTGGTCTTTTTTGAGAGGAGTCATCTGGTGTGCAGATAACGAGTTATCGCAACCTTAGGAAAATCTCTCTGACGCCTGTGTACAGGCCACAATACTTAACTGAGAGATGCTGCTGAAATTAAAAGACTTTGAGGATTATGGGCCCTATCTTACGCTCGGTGCAGGGAGATCTGTGCACACACAGAGCGACCACAGCAGTCCTTGGTTAAATATCAGCGTTTTTTTCCATATGCAGTCAAACACGGTTGTTGATGTGACAGACAAATGTGAAATGGCGGGGCAGAGGGTCCAGCAGCCGAAGAACCACATCCCTGTCCCTCACTGAAGAAGAGTGCCACTGTTAAATATGTTAAATAGGTCCTGGGACACCTGGCTCTTAAAGGGAATGGGAGATGAAACTCGGATTGGTTTAATTTATGTTCCTCCCAAAACACACCCTTGACTAATTCAGGGTCTAATTACAGCCCCTTTGTGCCGTACACATCACTTTGCGCCCAAATTATCCACAGTTTAATTAGCAAAATGAATTTGGACATGCCCTCAACGCACTAGTGCCTTGCGCTTTCAACCAAGCGCTATAGACGGTCTAAATAGGGCCCCAGAAATCAAATATTTATCTTATTTTAATTCTAGAGGAGATAGATCTGCCACGCTGTATTCCTCAGAAATAATATTTTTTGTAGCCATGTTGATTATTACCATTTGTTACACAGACAAGATATATGATACCGACAGACAATTAGAACAAGTTTCACAAACTGATTTTGACCCAAACTTTTCTGTCCCTTCACATCCAGATGTCCTCTTACAACACAGACAGCTCAGAAAATTTTAGCTAAATAATCGTTAAACACCCGTCTTTTGAACACCTTTTTAAACACCTACGAATTCCCATATTTGCTTAAAGACCTACGTTAGATCTGATTATTGTTTTTAGCAGATTGGTTTCCAACTTTTGGTCTGGGACAGCGGCAAAAGTTAGATTTTAAGGATTACAACATGATTAGCCGGTTCTACATGTGGAAATCCAAATCCACATTGAACAAAGCAAACTGCACATGAACGATTCAATTCCCTTGTGAAAATGTACATTTTGAACCAAAATTGTGGTTGTGCCACGTTGTGTTTACACATTTGGAAATTCTACAAAATCTACATGTGTAAAAAGCCAATCACTTGTGACAATGTCCAGTTCACATGTTACATTTTCTTTTCATATGTTATGATTTTTACATGTGAAAAGGCAAATATCGCGTGAGATGTTTGTAAGAGAACAGACATGAGAAAAAAATACTTACATGTACATACAAATACATGAAATGGTTCTTGTGATGAATCCACCTTTCAGTTGAACTGCTCAAATTCAAGAGGTCATAAGTAATCTGTGAAATACTTATGAGGCTATGAGGATCATAGGTATAAAAGGTCACAGCCACAGTTTTAGGGTAACATCATTAGTAAACACATCGTAATATTTTTCCCTTGGTCCTCAAAAAAATGTGTGTCAAAATCTCGAAAACTCACCATAGCTAGCCACGTGAGCCGAGCCTTTGGGATGGGTGCAGCTGAAAAACAACCATACCGTCTCAGTAATTAGCACCTGAAGACTAGAAGTTTCTGTACTGTTTGTACCTTTCCATTCCCCACACACCTTGCTTTGTGCAACCTTCTACTGTTGCCGTGTAGTAATTAGGCATAAGGGACATCTCACTGCCTTGCAAAGCATGTCATATTCATAATCCTTCCCAGGACTCACACCTAACAGCAACACATGTATTTAACACTGGCCCGGGGGTTAAGTGCCGGGAGGTTGTCAGAGGGGGTAATGCATTCACAACAGGGTTGGATGCCCCCAAGGTTGTTCTTTGTGTACAAATGTGAGTGTGTGTTTGCAAAAAAATGTAGATGCAATTTAGACACAGATGTTTCCTCATGTCTGTGTAGTCGCACATTCACACACATGCTCGGTGTTTGGCAGCGCCGTAGTTATTAAAGTGATCATTAGTGAATTTTAGAGGCCTGTATGTCCTAACCTCCCCGCAGTTTGGAGAGGCTAATTATCTCACAGAACAGCTAGCTGAAGGACAGCCATGTGCACACACACACACTGCCACGCTCACAAATCCCAAATGCTGAGTCAAACTCACACTGATATACCTAAATTTACATATAAATAAGACAAATACCGTAGCCTGGGAAAGATAGGCTGATTTTGCATCTCATAACCAACTTGCACACACAAATGCAAATAAACACACTCATACACAGACGCCACCAAAAAAACACACTCAATATTAACAGAAAAACCTCACTTTCTTATGAGTGAAGAAGTGGGCCAAAAGCTGTGCCTTGTTAGCATAAGCTGTCATGATAAATTCCTGCAGTGAGAAGACCAGGGGACTGCACACCGATAGAGCAGCCCCGTCAACGTGTCGGCGCTTTATTGTACCAAGAATCTTAACTTCACGCTTGTCACACTTGATGCTAATATGAGTGAAACCTCATTCTGTCAAAACCTGTTAGTTGACGTGATTATTATTCCTGGCAAGAAAGGAAAAAAAAAACATCTAGTGTAGAAATATGTTGTTTATCTTGAGCTAACATAATATAATAAGAGAGTAAAGTCTGCGTGTTTCAATTATGAATATGTGCCTGCAGGAACTGCACCATCTGTGCTTGTCGACTTTAGTTACCAGACGAAAGTAAGTGACACCCGTCCTAATCCAAGATTCAAACCACGATCGGGTGTCGCCACACGTCGGCGAACGCTTAGATGTTTCTCGGCATAGACGAGCAAATGGACGTTCGGTTATTTAATCAAACACAAATGCTCTTAAGGGTCACAAGGCGTAGAACTGGGGGGGGGCTCTGTGGCATGATCGTCCAAGCCATCCATCGATCATTTGCTCCATATTATCTGGCGGAAGTAAGCTAAACATTGAAGTGGATTCCATACATTATAACCACCTTGTATTGAGATTACAGAGGCCCCCACGGAGGCCTGTGCTAGTGCCTCGGGGTGCAAGTCAATGTGGAAGTGGATTTCCTTGTATATTGATGAGATTACCATTCTGCGTTACCCTGTGCACTTGCTCCCATTGCTATAGTTAGGCTTGTTTATTTCCATTCTGGTCATACACAAGGAAATTGATGATTCAACCTCTCGGCTAATTCGTGACAAAGATTAATTGAGTCCTTTGCCTTTGTGTTGGGTGTGCAGGGGTGTGTGTATGTGTGTGTGCATGCACGGGAAGCATTCAATAATGACTCATTTTGAGTGGCTGTGTTTAGTTGAGTGTTGATAAATAATGAATGTGGATGAATATGTAATAAGCTTGGAACAATACTAACCTGGCATTAACATGCATCACCTGGCTTTAACATGCAGCTGGTATCTGATTGTCTCTGCATATGATTGAGCTGGATCGAAATCACACCTGGCATTGAAATACGTCTCCACCGCTCGCCATGCACTTCATTTTCTCATGAGATATTTAAGTCCTTGAAAGGCGACTGCAAAAATCTTCTTAGTCCTTTTTATTCGATAAGAGACAGTTTTTTTTGTAATCTGTAAACAGTGTTTTTGACATTAATGGATTGGTACACAGTTTTTTATTGAAGTGCTATGGGAAGGTGCTAGGGTGTGTAAGGCTTTATAAATAACTTAATTATGTTTCCGTGACCTGTTTATAATGGCAACTGAAAATCTAAAACCCTTCCTAGAGGTGCTACTTGTGTCTAAATCTGGTTGGACAATAAACTTGACATTGACTGCAGTCTTTGTCCCTCTACTTCTGAATTTATTTATTCTGCTCATTTACTTTTCACCAAATGACTGATCCAATTAGTAATATCAGTGAGACAGGCAATGAAAGCATTCAAATAACTGGGGTCATGGGTCATCTGGTCACGATCCTCAACCCACACTAACAGTAAACTCTTCTGAAACAGTGTTTACGTGCCCATAAACACACAAGTACTGTAGCACACATATGACGTGAACCTTCTGTCGTCATTGACGCACATTGTTCCACGGTGATGACGTCACCACTGCACTCAGCCCGACCGTTACCATGTGGCATCGGCGAAGGAACACACGTGCGAGACCAACTAAATTCTTTGTAACTGATTTGTGACAGTACTCATATTTAATAAAGTCACAGTAGGCTTAGAGCCTTTTGTACACTGTGACAGCTGTCTTATGTGAATGACGGTTGTCAACTTGTCAGATGTACTTGTGTGTTTTTAACTTAAAGTGGCATAGAGCTCGATGCCTTCCACTGTTTCATGTTAACTGTTGTGCTCCCTAACTACATGAAATAGTATGAAACACCTTTGCTTTACATGATTTGACACTGTAGAGAACTGTGTTTCAGTTGATATGAATAATTAATCTCTTAGTAGCTGATATAAAATAGTGCAATTGTTTGTCTCTATCCTCATCTCTGTTGTAAAGGCTGTTGTCTTTGGCTAACAGCTAGCTGGTCTACACCTACTGTAGCAAGCAATAAGTAACAAAGTGACTGAAAGGTGCACAGTCCTCCGACCCTTTTACATGATATTGAGTCTTTTGATTCAGGGGAGCTCTCACATGCAAGAGGTTTGATGTGTTGATCTGGTGAAGTCAAATGCAGCACAGTTATTAGATAAAAGCTATCAGTCACGTCACAGTCTTTAAACCAAAACATCAATGTTGATTTTACATGTTCTGCCTCTATACAGTCAGTTTGCACTTTAGCTGCATTTAAACCTGGAGTTGATTTACGCCACCATTTGACCACGATTCCAGCGCAGGGTGAAAACTGGGTTGTACATTTCATTCCCTCACTCTCTGGGGTGATGTTGCTTCTTTAACCTTTGCCTTTTTTTCCAAGTAGCCCTCCCTGTGGCTCTGGTTTTTATCCACTTTGTCTAGTGGTGTTGTGATCATTCTCGCACCCATGGGGTCAGTTAACCCCCCGCTGTCTTTCTGTGTCGCTCCGGCTCATTGTGGGCCTCCTGCTTATGAGCAGAGGCCTGTCGCAGGGACGAATTGTGGACATGGGCTCAGCTTGGCAACGTTCCAGTTGTATGAAAACCCTCACAAACACACACGCAGACACACACACATCCCGGGCCCGAGAGAGGCAGGCGTCTGTTTGAGCCAGATGTGAGCCATCAGCAGAGAAACACACACTCGCATGTACACTCACAATGAGACGTATTCACAACTATTGCGTTGAGTTATATAGTTGGCATTTTTGTGCATGGATACATAATAACACACACACACACACTCACAGCAGTCCCTCCTTACAAGTCCCAGAGGAGTGGAACATATGTTTGCTCCAGCACCACTGGGGAGTGTGGCGAAGCAGGGGGGTAATGTTTATGAGAGAGCATCATTAATATGACAAAACAAGGCTGGCTGAGGGATTTACTCCACAAAGTGGTGCTGCCATCATCTGTCAGCGTTTCTTATCACCGTCTTCACTGCTGTTAGCATTGCTGGTAACAGCCCACAAATCCTAAAGGCCAGTCATTACTCATTGTCGCACATGATTTCATATGTGTATTCTGCTGCTGTGTCCAGTATTCAGATCTTTTAGGGCCTGAAAGCCATCTTCACCTGCAAAATAAACGCTAGAGTGGTAGGTAGGGCATCATAGTTTAAAGCTTAAGGCCACTGACAAAGCTGCTGTATTCGACGAGTTGGTTTGTGTTGATTATTTTCACAGGTTTGAAGTGGTCGGGGCAGAGTGGGAAAGAGGGAATTACATACTTCTCTGCAACAACCACAGTTGAGCAAGACTTGAATTTAAAATGTCATAACAGATCCAGGGTTGTTTATGTTGCCCTGCCACAAATCAAATCTGACAAAGCCACACTCACACCCACAGTCCTAAGCAGGTTAGCTTAGTTTTCCACTTTTGGAATCTTTTAAATAATACCTGGATGATTTTTTTTTTACTTTAAATGTTATTATTTTGTTTTGTTCAGGACCGTTTTCTGTTAGTTAGCTGTTAATGCGCTATGCTGCATTGCATTACAACAACTGTTGTCAACTTTTTGATGTGTTTAAAAACAGGCTTTTCAGGCTTTAAAGTAAAGGTACCAACACCAAGATGTGAATGTACTCTGTTATATATATAGATGACTAACATTGTTTACACTGACTGATGTACTTTTATGATGAAAGTAAACCAGGTAGCTAGCTGAAGCCAGCTCGATCTGTTTGCGACCTGTGTTTTCAGACACACACATGAACCTAGGTTCAGTCACTGCTCTGGACTTGCATGGACATCTATTTGACTCATAAGCATGAGGAAAACTGGAATGTGGTCAGGAAAATGGCAAGTGTTTCATAGGGAATATAAGGAATAGATACATATTTAATTTGCTAGAAAATAAACAGGAAAACGAGGGACCTAAAAAAATAAAAATGAGTGGTGGTGGTAAAGGAAATGTATTTTCTTACCAACTGATTGGAGCTTAAATGAAATAAAGCTTTGAGTTTATTTTACACTTTATTATGATAATTTAGTTGCTATTAAAGCATTCAGTTATACTGTATTTTTTTTTTTTACCTCTGTCAGCTTTGGGGTTCCATACAGATACAGTACCATAAAAAATGATACAGTCACTGTTCAGTTATTAATGCATAAAAAAAACAAACTAATTACATTGAATAATGCAGATAATAAATGTGAATCAGAGTCAGATCAATTATACATGTGTCTGATAAGAAAAGAGAACTAAAAATGAATGTAAGTGTAGAGTGAATGTTATTTCATATACAGGGTCATCACTGGATGCCACCTCATTGTACTGTAGATTTGGCTATTTGTAATGGAGAGAAGAAACTCAAACTCAGAATTTTAATATGTACAATATTAATGATGTTATAGTACACACTCAGATATATTTGTTTTTTCCATAAGTGAATAAACAAGCTGTTCTCAGAGGAAAAACAGGTCCCCAGAACACTGTTTGAAGCTAGAAAGGTGGCGGGGTCCGCCACATATAAACAAAGTAACACAGTATGACATTGTGTTGTCCTTCAATTTATTTCTGTTTATTCAGTTTATTCAGTTATGAAAACAAAGAGTTTGATATTTTGGTTTGTTCAGGCATTAACCATCAGTCCATGAATATCACACTCCTTCCTCCCGAAACGGCATAGTGCACCTTTAAAATGGCATCAAAATGCAAATACTCAAGTTTAGTTCAAATCGTGCTTAACAAAGTAAGTAAATGTACTTCGTTACCACCCCCTCATGTCCACCACTCTCTGTCCCCTTTGCATTTATACTTAAGTTGTGTATTTCTTACTTTCTAATTAACTATTTAACTGTGTGGAGAAACTGAAAAAACAAACGCTCCCCCATGTTTGTGTGCCGTCGAAAGAGAGCGATAAGGCAGCGAGGGAATCCATTCTGCCTGGGCTCGGCCTCCCCACTGTCTCTCTCTTTGTTGTCCAGTCCCCATCTCCAGCAGAGCATATGTTGGAGAGATATTTACAGCTTCTTTTAATGGGATAATTTCACCGTCATTACCATACCCACCAGCTAATCCTATAAACCACGTACTTATCTTCGCCTCTCTGTCTCTTAAAGCAAATCATTACTTTGTGTTTGCCATTTGAGGCTTAAAACTGTATTATTCTGTTCCGTCGTCATCCATCACTGGCTGTCAGTCAATGAATCGAAGGATTGATTGTGCAATCTGTTGCCTTCTGGCTGTTGGAGAGTATTGATGAAGATTTTTAAAGTGATTAATGGTGGGGGTTTTTTTCATCATGTGTGACTTAACATGAATCACTGCTGATAGATCACTTATGGATGATTAATAACTGCAGTTTAGTGCATTTGGAGAACTGTGGATAGTTTGCATGAGTTTGATAGATAAAGAAATCCAGGGGATTGTTTTGCCAGAGCAACACAATCAAAGTAGTCCATGCGGTCAGGTCAGGCAGTGTATTACATAAAGAGCAGTGTGACTATTGGTTAGCAAACTAATTTGTCACCGGTATTGAACTCTGCCCCTAACCGTCCAAGCTGAACTCATTGCTGCAGTAATAGTAAAAGATACCGGAATCCTTCAAATGTACTTTCAAGAAAGGCACCCAGTCTGGTGCCAGGGCAAGTGACGGTTACTACTCTTTGTGTGGAAGTCAAAAACATATCGACTTATACTCCATTTGAAGGGACAGTGAAATAAAGACAGAACCTCTTCACAGACACTGGTACTTTTTTTTCATCTTTCACATTTCATTTTCTTGTGGCAGCACAATGGTGCATTGAAAATAAAGACAACAAACCTTGATTCATTTTTTTTCTGCCAGTTGCAGAGTAGTGCTTTTAGGTTAATGCATTATTAATTTAATTCATTAATGTGCATGCAGTGGTGATTTTTATTGGGTATTTTGAAATGTCTTCAAAGGCTTACTTCAGTGATTTAATATTGAACTTGAGGTTTCAGGGACTCATGAGAGACTCATTTAAAAAAAACTAATGATCAAATTCACCCATCAAAGGCCAAAATATCTTGATTTTTGGTCCCTATCCCCCTAAGTTTGTAACGCAGGATTTCTTTTAAAATCTTGTGGGTAAATCCACCAATTTTACACGTTAAAGTGTGTTTTCATTTTATAATTAAGATAAAGTGAGGTGTCTACACAGAGCACAACATATTAGATATAGATAACACCCACTGTTACGTTTAGGTAAAAAGGTGAGGACCCAAATGCAGAAACACACAGGAGGGAAACAGGACTGGGAACTAAAAACAAGCTTTGATGAACAACTGAAAAATCCAAAAACCAGGATGTATAAAATGCCAAGAAATCAAAGTAGCAACACAAAAGGGTAAAACAAAGTACAACCAAAAGCAAAAGTTCAAATCAGAAAACAACTGAACAACACAAAACAGACACAGACTATACACACAGTGCTGACTGACAAACAAGACACAGGTAAACAGAGAAAAATGGCAGGAAATCACACAATGGGAGGAAAAGAAAAGCAACACACGACACATGAAGGAAAACTTCAAAATAAAACAGGAAATCACAGAATCACAAACCGAATCGTGACACCCAGCCCAATAACGGTCTGTTCACCCTGCTGCTGTCTGGCAAGAGATACAGCAGTAACCACTGCTGTACCACCCATCCAATAGTTGTTGAGACATTTCACTCCACAAACCTCATGGAAGCACCATGGTAGAAGTTAGGGAATCATACAAGTCACAAGGATTCATCCTCTGCGGACCATGAATGACTACCCAAAATCCTGCGCAATTACGTCTAATTGCTTTTGAGATCATTCAGTCTGGACCAAAGTAGTGGACCGACCAACTGTCCAAGTCATCTTCATCCCGTGCACTGGAACAGTTGAAATGGGGGTTTCTAAAATGCTGCACCGGTTTTTTATGATCTGTTTATATAAAGTCTAACCTAACAGATGAATTGTCCTTAAAGCAGTCACGCTCTGTGCATTTGAAACAGTACTCCATTCTAAACTCCACTTCCCTCCCCTCTGTCGCCCTCTACTCTCTGCAGGGCCGTGGTGCACATCCAAGTCAACGATGTGAATGAGTTCGCTCCAGTGTTCCGGGAGCCCCAGTACAGAGCCGCGGTGACCGAGGGCAAGATTTACGACAGCATCCTGCAGGTGGAGGCTACAGACCAGGACTGCTCCCCACAATACAGCCAGATCTGTAACTACCAGATCACCACCACCAGCACGCCCTTCGCTATAGATCGCAACGGTGAGTAGACGTGAGGAAAAGATATGTGGGTAGCATCCACAGGGATTCAGGGTTTGGTATCAACAATACTTCCTACAAAGAATTGCCATCAAGAGTGTGTCATATTCAGTGTATTTCAGGTTTTATTTTGTGCTCCCTCAACCTGCCACCTCTGCAGCACTTCTGCTTCACTTGTTTCGGTGATTTCCCACCTGTCCACGAACATCTTCCAAACCAAGTTTGAAGTTTTTTGCTCTCCTTCTTATTTAAAAGAGATGTAAAAACACAGTTCTGTCACAACACAGTGGCACTCGTGATCTGAAAACCCCATCCATGCACACACATGCACTTAACAGCCCCAGGAGATACAAGCACATACACTCAAACTACACATAGCAGCATGCAGTCTGGTAGCCAAACGTAATACTCTGACAGATGTCCGTCCCCAGGGTAAACTGTGTTCTTTGCTCTTTCCAAGGACAAAGTCAAGCTTTGCCCAGAGAGCCATCAGTCTCCACAAATCAGATCACACAAGTCTGTGCACACACAAACATGAAAAAACACACGCTGACAAAGATAAATGCTAAGAAAAGTCTGTGGCCGCTCACAAACTTACTTGACTTTACTAAATTTCCACTCTGTGTGTGTTTGTCTGTGTCATGTCTATGTTCATATCCTCTATTGACCTTCCTGACCTCCCTAGTCCGATGGAGGACACACTTAACTCTGCCTTTAATGTTATTACATTCATATTTGTTAACAGTCCATAGTTTTGTCTTTTTTATCTCAATGCTCTTGTTGGGTAACTTACACAAAGTCAAGTAGGATCCTTGAGGGCACACTTAACATTTCAACATCTTGATTTTAACCACTGCTAGACAAGCTATTGGAATTCAAATGGCTTTTGTGTCTCTCCTAAAAATGTGCTCACCCTTTTTTTCTTGTTTTTTTTTTTGTTTGTTTTTTTTTTCTTAGGAGACATACTGTACGTGCAAGCAAGGAGATTACTGTTTAGGCTTTAGTTGCTGCCGGCTTCCGAGCATTGCCCGCTGCCGAGGTGTTGCAATAAAAAAGGCTGAATGGATGAGGTTAGGGCCACACTGCACCGAGAATGATACAGGGGGGTGAGGCTGGAGACGGAGCACTCGCTCTTCTCTCTGTCTCTTGAAGGGGTCTCGCTCAGCCATTGACCGCTGAGGAAAAAGGCTTTGAGAGCCCTTGAACTCAAGAGTATCTGTGGGAGAGATGAAGAAGATGGAGGGAGGAAGGGAGGGGTTGGCTTTGAGAGCAAGACTAAGTGCTGTGAGAGGTTCACGGAGAGCTAGAAAACTGTAGCAGGGATAAACTGAACTAAAAGGACAGATGTGGTAATATTCAGTATTTTTCCAGTGTTGCCAAAGCCTGACACATAATATCTTAATCCTCTGTGCAATTTAGCTCCAATTTTGTCTTTAAAATAAAGCCCAATCAATATACGGTATTGGTCAGCTGATATTATCACAGATATATCAGTAACGGCGTGAATGTTGTCTGATATGTGCCGATATGTGCACTTTTTTACAGAACATACGGTAGAAAAAGATACTCGAGGTAACTTATAATTATGAATGTGTCAGTGAGGTTTATTGTTTCAATGCATTAATGTCATTTAAGACAATAAAGTTTATTGTTGAACTGTAAAATATCATCGTCACAATTGTTTGACAACAGCATTTTAGGGATCATTGCAAAACATGTGTGTATATGAGCTGATATATTGATATCAGAATCTTATTTACTCCTGAATATCAGTATTGGCACCAGCCCCAAATATCGACTATCTGTCAGACTCTGCTATAAAGTTTTAAAAACACATCATGATTCACAATGTCACGCAGTCTGGCAGGTCCTTTCATCACACATCCACATTCACTATTCTGCTGCAGCAAATATTCTCACCAAACGTGTATTTCAGTCAGGAGAGACTAGACTAAGAGGGGAAAAAAAGAAAGAGAGAATTTGAGGTAAAATTACATGAATTGTGAACAGACCCTGGCACAAAGTAGGTCACTTCACCCAGAGCAGGGACACTGTCGGTGTGATGAGGAACGGGGCTCGATGTTGGGACACCTTCATGTGAGGGAGACGTCTGATCGGAGGTGGCCACACATCCATGGTTGTGAAATCTTAATGGTGCTGAAATGACAGCAGAGATAGACAACACTTTTGATGATGACTGACAGGTTACAAGTGATTGGCTTAAAGAGAGCCTGACAGGTTGTGATTGGATGAAGTGGAGAATGAGCTGGTGAAGTTAAGCGATAGCAGGAGACTGGGCTTTTGACTTGGAGGGCATGTGCAAAGAAGTAGTTTTCCTGAAAATAGTCCCAACACCATTATTACTCCACTATTTGCTCCTGGTTAAGTAACATTTGCTAAAAACCCCAGTGCCCAGCTGTCTAAGGAAATTACCTAGCCTTTTAACAATACTTATAACTATGAAACTATATACTTAAGTATTCAGAGAGGGACTAACACGGTGTTGGTTTTGGTCTTCTGTTGCCAACAGGAATAGTACATGTTAATGCAGGTCTGTGCTTTAAACAAAGAGCAGACAGGCTGTCTGCATTAGGTAAGCTCTGTGGTAAAACTGGAAAGTTATTATAAATGGACGATAGAGGAAACTCACAGAGCAGATGCAAAGATGGCTCGCCTGTGTTTGTGTTTACACACATTTGATCGAAAGTCAAATAGAGGGAGTGAGATGGAGGGTAAAGTAGTCATTTACTAGCTGGCCACTCTAGCCAGCAGTCACAGCACGCACAGCCTGCTGACACGGATAAGTTGATGTTGTAATTGAAAGGAGTGGGGGATATGAACCTCCGTCAAGCCGAACGGTGTGGGTGCGTAAGTGTGCATTCGTACTTGCGAGAGAAGAAACAGAGAGGACAGCACAACAAATGAGGCAGCAAACACTAAAATGGGATGAGGCTGCAAAAACAGTGAGACAATGATGTGCATTCAAAGGTAATGGGAAGGTTGGAGAGGGGAGAACGAGGAGGGAGGGGATTCTAAACAAGCCGAGGGGGAGACGGAGAGTGGACGAAGAAGACGGGAAGGCGAACAATGCCGTCCTCATATGAATTACACCTAATCCTCCCACTCACACACTCCTATTTAAATATACCACATTATCAACATTCAGCTCCCTCTGCACCTCTCTACTCACGATACAAAAATCCAAGAAGCACGCGGGCTGCAATATAAGTCGCAGGAGCTCATTCCAGCTTCGTTTCAACTCACAGCCAATAAGGACTAACAGTGACTCTTTTCAATGCTCTTTACAACCCGCATATACTCTGTCAGGATGTGCCCTCCCTGCCCAGGCCTGGATGCGTGTATAGAATCGTCATCTGGCTGTAGTGCAAGAGTCATCAAATATTAACAGACACATTAGGAGCACGAGTACTCCCTTCATGCACTCTGGTCATGAGAGAAGACGGCAGCTTGGTAAATGGGTCGTGGTTACCGACCAGGCAGGAGAATGAATGTGGTCTGGATGCTGATTGTACTGTAGAGACGAGCGGGTTATTCGTTTCTTAGAAGGTGCTGTATGCAGCATTACATTACAAAATCATTGCTACTTTAATGTTGATACATTAGCATATATAAAGCATATCTCTTATAAAGCTGGCAGACTATACTGTAGTGCCAGGCAGAATTTAATGGGCCACTTGGGTTCATAGCCAAAATAGGAAGTGGGTGGATTTAAATAATAATAATAATAATAATAATAATAATAATAATAATAATAAAGTTACTACAGAGAACTTTGATGTTAATTCTGACAGCCCCATGGAAAAAATGGTGACAATGGTGAATCGTAGCAAGCTAAAACCAGACCAGAGCAGCTTCTGTCCTCTCTGTGAGACTCAATTCATCCTCAGTACGCCACCATGAACATAGTTGTAATTTTATGACTTATAAGACCTGAATAAGTCACAATCAAACACGGTGACAGGCATTAATTGAACGGAAAGAGCCACTCTTCTCACTGTTGGTTGTGTTTGCTTATGTAGCTCATGAAGAGGCATCAGTGCAAAACTGAGACAGTTTCATAACCAGTTAAAAGTTTTGTGTAGTAGTAGTTGATAAGATGGATTTGTTTTAGGCACCCAGTTAACATAATATCTCGTCTTAAAAACACTCCACAGACTTAGCATTGCATTCTTTGTCAAACTTGGACAGTTTAAGAGAAAGTATTAAAAGTGATGCAACAGAACCAGAGACGTTGTTGTTTTTCTATTCAACACACTCTTCTGGCTTGTAAAACCTGGCAACTGCATTACCCACAGTGCAACTCAACCAGTGACACTTAAAGCAACATTATGTAACTTTGACTCTCATTCAGGTGACATCACTTTGGCCAACTTATTAGATTTAACACAGCTGCCTCTACTGTACAGTCGAGCCACAAAAGGTACAATGCTCTGGTATGCTGCATGCTGGGACACTGGTAAACCTACAAGGAGTACTTCAGCAATTGAGAATTGCACTTCTGTTAAATTTCGGGACATGCAGGAGACAGCTTCAAAAATGAATGGGCAATTTTACTTCACTTTCATTTTCTTATTATGGGTCGAGCTCCCCATAATGCAACTCCATGCTGTTGTTTGTTAGGAACTCCATCCCTGACACCCATGGAGGAAGTATCTGCTACCTTCAGAAAATGAACACCGGGGAGGTGAAGGGAGGACAGGTCCCAGTGTGGTCATTGCATCAGGAAGAGACAGGAGTTTAATGGAAACGCCGTCTTAATTTTGGGAAACATTAGCACTAATCAAACCACTTGTGAGCGATGGAGGCTACCTGTCATCCTGGCCTTGATCTCATTTGTTACAGTGATTACATTAAGGCATCACAGTTAATTTGACAATGATATATAATGATGCTTTAAAATTAAAATTAAATACCATTTAAGCAAACACACACACACAAACACACCTGGTGTATGTGCAGATACACAGGCAGTACACAAGCAGTCGGTGTTATCTAATAATTCATAAATGCCATAAAGACACACAAGGCTATGCAGCAGCCGCTCAGTTGAGTGGGAACGCTGTTACTCACTGTCCTCAAGGCAGTTTAAAGTGTATACTTAACTTTCCTACTTTCTTTTGTTTATGTTCTAAACTACACTGAAGTCATATAAGTCAGCAAACGGAGGAGAAGTACTTTTTTTAGTCATCAGACTGAAGTAAAGTTAAATTAAAAATATGCATTTGAAAGCTGCGAGCAGCGATGGATATGGAAACATATCTGTCACACATGGATCACGACTACAATAAAATAAAGCTCATTTAGCTGTAAAAGCTCACACAGCCGTTTTATGACTCCATAAAGTCACTCTGCAAAACTCCGATGACTGAGGAACTCCACACTATTTCCCAGTTACAAGTATGGGTTTGTGGTATTTATTACAGAATAAAATGTTTCACAAAAACATTGTGCTTTATACATTTTATAATGACTTTCTGAACCACCTCATTTACTCCACTGTACATCAAGTTTTTATGAAGAAAGTTCTGAGGTAACAGCCTCACTCCATACTCCTTTAAAGCCAACACTGCATCCAATGGCACATAGCTTCATGTAGAAATTCACAGAATTCACTGGCCCGTTTGATCGGTGACCCTGTGTCAGTGAATGAGAAATTAAATGATGAATCACATAAATAGATTAGATAGATGAAAGAAACTGATTGGTTGTGGCAACAAATATGTTTGTCAGAGAATTCAAATATTTGGCTTGTCAACAAGACTCCGGCATCAAACCCAATCTGCATGTTTATACTTTTTTTTAATCCTAGCTTATCAAACAACTGGGTAACTCTACATATAGTGCCAATTTCACTGCGTCATTTATCTATGGCCATGAAATCTGATGTATTTTATCTCAGTGATTACTGACTTTGACATCTAGGTACTCTTTCTTCCTCCGCACAAGGTAACATCCGCAACACGGAGAAGCTGAGCTACGACCGCCAGCAGCAGTACGAGATCCAGGTGACGGCCTGGGACTGCGGCCAGAAGAGAGCCCTGCATAGCGTCCCCGTCCGCATTGACGTCAAGCCCGTCTGCAAACCCGGCTGGCAAGGTAGGCCTTCAGCTTTTAAATATCTGTGGAAAAAGATCCCTGGCAGGTCTGACTGTGCAGCGTTTATACATCCAGAAACGCAGATGCAATTATTTGTGTGCGATTACTAAAGTTTGTACAATATGTGTGTCAGCATGCGAGCCTGGCTGTACTGTACAGTACATGTGCACAGTGATGGAGCTGTGTGTCTTTGCCCACAGAAACACAGATGTGATTATTTGCATGTCATTACTTCAGTGTGTGCTCCCGCTTACTTCTGAATGTGTGGTACTCGCTGTGGAATGCATTATGTATTTTTCTCCGTTTGTGCTTATCACGCTGTCTGAGTCGCACCTCTCTCTTGACCTACCTTCTATATTTCTCTATCTCTATCTTTTTTACTCTATTTTGCTTTCCTGACTGTCTTTTCTCTCTTCATTCCTCCCCGAGGAATTGGCCTGTCAAGTATAGCGGGCGTGATCAACAGCACTTTACTAAAAGCACCATGACACAGCCAACCCAGCTCTTAGCACATCAGAAAGCAGTCGTGGCAGCCCTAACAAGGCCCACGGTAATGTGAAGACAAGTGTCTACGGTTAGCGCTACAACAAGAACACAAACGGCGCTCGACAAAACTGCAGACACAATTTACACTTGTCAGAGAGGGCAGCCACACGTGATGAGGGACAAACAGACACAGCGTGCAGCTTCACATGTCACCATGTGCAGTCTGCGTTGTCCTGTCATTAACAAGGTGATTCATGTGCTGGATTTCTTTGGAGTCCGGCCATTTATTGTCCCACGAGACGTGATGTTAGCGGGCTGGTGATAAACAGCGGTAAACGAGGACCCTGGCAGCAGCTCCGTGGCAGCTACTGAACCCTGCAAAAACTGTCAAGTTGTTTGGCTCGTATTCCGTCTCACAATTTGTGTTTTTTCTCAAAACAAGGAGCAACACATGCTTGTGGATTTGGATACATTTAGATGTTTCTGATCTGAGTCAGAAATTCCCAGGCACAAGGTTAAGATCTTAAAACAAGACAGAAAAATAAGAAATCAATTTGTTTTGCATCAAGACGATACATGATTAAAGGAACATCCTGAAACATTTCGGTCTAGTCTAAATAATTCTTAAGATGAGTGCTTTCTGCAGCGCAGTAACAAATGATGTTAAGAATCAGAGGAGTTCAGGTCATTAATCATACAATGACAAAGAAATAATAAAAGGAAAAAAGAAGAAAGTTTTACTCTTTGTTTTCAGTTCCAGACTGACTCCACGTAAGTAGTACAGAGTCACTGCGGCAGCACTTTGGCAGCAGGCTGTGTAGTGTTTTTTTTTGTGTGTGCTTAATGCCAAAAGCCAAAGTTACAAACAAGGATGATGGCAAATGGGATCACAGACTTCATGATGTACAATGAAAGCATTCAGAAGCTACAGACACGAGATAGAAAGCTACACATGAAAGACATTTACATCCTACGTTTTCTCACATCTCAAACACAATCAAACTTTTGAGATGCACATACGCGTCATACCCAGCTGCTGCGGGAATATGAACAAGTTCAATGCCTGCACACAACACACGTGCATTCGCACACAAACAGGCTGAAAAGAGTGACATTAACACCCTCTCCAGGCTCTCAGCGATAATCCCGTCTTTGAAGCCTGTTTGCAATATTTTTTTGTGTGCGCATTTTTCAAATTAGGATTTTCAGCACTCGATTATGGTGAGGAGATACACACAAACACACACAAGCGCAGATACACTCTCCCTTGATGAAAGGGCAGTCGTCCCTATGAGCGTTGTTTGGCAGCAGAGATGAAGGGCAGGATGGAGAGGGAGAAGTAAATGCCATGGCCACAGATCAGGGGATATTAAATAGGGCTAGTGGTTGTTGTATTAAAGGCAGCCTACTGTGGGAATGTCAGACACACACACACAGACACACACAAGACACGCTTCTTTCCGGTAAAAAACACTAATCTGTCTGTTCACATTAGCTACGGGTCTGGACAGCAGGGCTCAGATGTGTCTCTCGTGACCAATCACATGTCCTCACTTAGAATGTGCTTGTTCGCACACACATCATTACCGGTCTTGCTAGTTTCTCTTCTCTGTCTGTCTGCTGTGGACATACAGCTGGCACACGGTGGAGTCAGGTCTCGCTATGTGAGGTCACGGCTCCTCACACGGAGCTGAGCGGACTGAAGCGGGGTAGAGACAGGTGAAGTGAAGATAACTCGAGCTGATGACGGCTCACTGCGTTACGTCTTGTTTCATCTGTTCTTTACAATGCAGCAGGAATTTAGAGGTAGTAAAGATGTTGGCTATGCCGAAGCACTTTACAATTTCATGTATGGCTCCAAAGAAATGTCTGTTTGTTCATAGTGTTTTTTCTCTGTGAAACAGCCAGGTTCAGGTGAGAGTAAGGCTGTGATGTGACCTGACTACAATGCAAAGGAGAGAGAGAGAGCCAGGTGAGAATGTTGACAGGTCGAGTAGAACCGAGCGCCAACCTCCGGCTCTTACAATTGAGGCCTATGCAGAGTTACCAAAAACTGTAGCTCTTCGAATGGCCACTTGAGGCTGGGTCCAATCCCCATAAGAGCCCGTGTTAAAATGCCAAACTTTACAGCAGAAATATAAACATGTTACAGCCTGGAAGAAAAAACAGTTTGGTCCCTAAACTTAATTTATCCCTCCTTACAACTATACGGGGGTGAATTTTTGTACAACTCACTTGTTTAGATTAGATTAAGGCTTAAAGTTACACACAATTAGTGGCATGGCTGCTTTGAGTGTCTGCTCGCCTTCACCTCTGCTAATTGCATTGGACACATAATAAGTCTTTCTAGGTGGTTCATTGAACTAAAAGACCGAAGTGGAGGGACAGAGGCGAGGAGAGTACAGAGTTTGGTTTTAAACTTTTGGAATTATCTTCATTCTCTCCTGCAATAACAAACCATGGAGGTGCCAAAATCCACTCTAATGTACTGTAACTCTCTTATTTGACTGCTGAATGGAGGAGAAATGTACATTTATTGCTACTTTACATCATGAAAGTACAGAAAGGAGATAGGAAGAGAAAATACACTGCAGGATAACAGAAAAACGAGTGTCTGGTGAGTGTAACTTGGCTCAGATTGAACACCATCACACACTACCGGTGCCAGTTGTTGCTCACTATCTTGCAACTAATGTAAACGGTATTCTGGCTGTTTGAAGCAAATAAACCCATGGTCAAATAAACCCACAGTCAAATAAACCCACGGTCAAAATTCACTTATCTTTATGTCTGAACACAGATAGCCTGTTAGTGTTAGCTAGCTTGGTGGCTTCCAGCTAAGTGGACTTGTTTAACCAACTAGGCCCGCTTCAGCTCCACCTATTTGCCCATTTTTGATTCAATTAATCGTCAAAAGGGAGAGACGAGGGACAGAACAGAAAAAGAGCAAGAGCAGGCAATACCAGATGAGAAAGTGGACAAATATCAATGTTAAAGTGGCACCATGGTCACCCCACTGGCCCCTCAACTCGCGAGTGTACCCACTCGTGTGCATCACATGCTTGTAAAAAATAGAAATGTATAGCCAGCTAGCTGCTTTTGACCATCTTTCTTCAAATCTGAATCCCCTCCTCACTTCTGTCACCTCAAATGGCTGCCACTGCTCTGATGGCATTTCCATGAAGTTTCCATAGAAAACAAAAACCCCAGGTTTGGGGAAGATAGGAAGAGATAGGATTGGAGAGCAACAAGGAGAACAGAGGAGGAAAACAGAAAACTTGATTCTCAAAGTTTTTTCCTGATAGTCCAACATAATTAAAAACTTTTCAAACTATTATCTCCTATCTTGACTCTTCATCTCCCTCCCTCCTGCTGTCCACACAGAAACACATAAACATGAGCACACACACACACACACACACACAAGAAAACTAATAATGGACTGAGTAGACAGAAGGGAAGATAAGTGACAGGCCGCTGTTCAGCCTCCTCTCTTCGTTCGATAGGATGGTTATCAGTTTTATTTGGTGTTGTACAGTTTGTCTCCAACACCACAACAGACAGAAAGCTTTATGTGGTCAATCTTACAGACCCCAGGCCTGAGACGAGCGGTCTGAGCAGACAAACAGCACTGGAAAACAAAATATTTGTCTTCTGTTTTCTTGTTTCCTCTGTGAGTTTAAATGTGTAGCCGTGCAACATCATCTATAAATCCACATCGCCTGAATTTAAATTAACCTCTAAACCTTTACCACATGTTGCTGAAATGAAACAAACAAACTGTTCAGAATCAGGAAACAACATGGCATTACTGCATTCATTGTTTTGAATTTGTACATAACACCATTCATATCAGACTGTCATCCTGGTCCTGCCAACCTGCAAAGCATAAAAAGTAGCATTGTCACAAAGAAAGGAAGGAAGCTTGGAGTAGAGTTTATATGCCAACAGCTGAAATGTTGTGAAATGCATTGTCAGCTGCTTTTGTTCAGCACTGTCCCTTCGCTATTAGGCAAAAAGAAACTATGATGAGCACACAGGAGGGTTTGAAGGTGATATCTTCGAAATGTGCTCAACATTTCCTGTACAATCCCGATACACCTCTCGCCCCACACCAAACTCTCTTCAAACAGAGATTTTTCAGAGGCATACTTCAAACTGAGGGTTATGAGAACTTTGTCATGTCAATGTGTTATGGTCCTTTTCTCTATAACAAGAAGCTAACGTTACATTGTAATAGCAGATTTGTACATGACAGTCTCACATTTTGACGTATTTCAATGTTGAATTCCCCCCCCCCCTCCTTTTTATGGCATGTTACGCCTGCAATCTAACTCAGTATTACTACTCTAATATCAGTATATTGTAACTATAAGTGTCAGGGTAGGAGCTGGGGTGGTAACATGAGCCTCGGTGCTAGGGCTGTATTTCAGCGGACAACACGACAACTTAATGAATGTTCAACATGGCAAATAATGTTTGCCATGTTGAACATATTAAGTTTAACAGTATCCATCCCAAAAGAGTAATCTGCCTTAAATGTTGACTTTTAGTATTTTTATTTAAAAAATTGAACAACATCTCCCTTTACAACTTTACAAGGACACAAATATCAAACCACTGCTGAGGCACTTGTGTTGATCAGGAGCCCAATGACCCGTTTGTTTGTGCTACGAGAAAGATGTACTCAACATCCCATTAAACCTCAGTGTGAGCTCCTTACCTATAAAATATGAGCCAGGTCAGTTTTTGTCATGTATGTCCTCTACGACAGGTGGTGTAGTCACACACAATCACCCCCCCCCACACACACACACACACACACAAACGCATAAACAGTTTGTACAAACCCATCTACACTGCACGCACAGCTTAGCACAAGCCTTGAGTGACAGATCGCCACACCAATGAAAAAATAAATTTGCATATTCATATTCATCCTTTGTTTCCTTTGTGACTATGAGCCTTGTGTGTGTGTGTGTGTGTGTGTTGGTACACACACACCTTAGCATGCTGTTTCACCTCTAAACAGTCCCAAATTAAAACTGACCCCATTGGTATTGTCAAGGCAATTAGCAGTAACCTCCGACTGCAGCTCAGGTTTCCAAACTATCAGGGAATAATTAGAGCAATACAACAAAGGTGTTTGTGTTTTAGATGTTTGGATTTCACTGTCAGTTCCTTTCTAATGAGACCCATGGAAGACATGATTACAACACTAGACACTTACTATGACAACAAAAGTATTTTGTGATGTCCAATGAGGAATCATTGAAATGTTCAGTGAATATAGATACAGTATGTACCAACACAATTATACATGTGAAGCTGTTCTGAAGTATAAAAACCATGCTATACCATACTTGTTTGATGTCTCTATTTCTCTACAACATTGAAATGATTGAGTATCCTTTTGTGAATTTATAGAGTAAGGAGAGCAGAATAAAACATTTATATTGTGGAAAATGCAGTGTAGGAGATGTGACTGGTTAATAAAAATGCATGCACCACTCGACAATACTACTGGTTTGCAAAGAGGGTTTTCGAAACACGGATTGGAGCGATGTTTGCTATATGTCAGTCTCAAACGTTGGCATTTCTTTGTCCTTCAAAGTGAATGTACTCAGTGGATTTGTGTATCGTAAAATAAGTGTTTTTATTGGATATAAAAGAAGCCAGGCTATCACCCACTAAAACCTCACAGTGACATCTGTGTTAACGATGAATTGTTTAAAAGACGGTTGCCATTGAAAATGCTGAATGCACAGCAAGGAACCTCTTGTTGTCTTGATATTGTCTGACATGTAGCAACTTTGACATGCCAAATATGATGCTTTCACACTCACACATATGCAGCTCTTGTTCTTGTTCTCTTTAGTTTCATCTGAATGTTCAGGCTGTAACAGGTGTGAAGTGAAGCCTATCAAACCAGGGGGTAGCACTTGTGCTAATTAACACACAAATCAAACAGAGAAGCTAAACCAGTTCCAAAATGAAACTCCACTGTGACAGAGCAACAATTAGTGTTCATGGTAAGGTTGGTGAAAAAAGTAAATGGTACCCCTGTGAGGCACAGTTATGTTTTCTCTCAGTGTTCTGTCACAGATTGCAAATAGTTGTATTAAACGACTTGATACTGGAAGCAAAAAGTGCTTGCAGAGCACAGAAGCACTTTTCTAACTCCAGTTTTGCTTCCAGGTCGTGCAGTCCACCACTCATGCACATTAGTTCAAGGGAAATAATTGACCTCGTTTGCAATTGCAGGTGCAATTGCCTCGCTGCTTCTTGAATTTTTTTCACATTGAATACAAACATACCTTATCAATAATAGTAGAATAATGAAGCCAGCAAACTGACTGATAGTCCATCATACAGTGATTTCTACCCAAGGTTTGCATTAGCTACCATTAGCCAAAGGCTATTGGTCATAACAGACTAAATAAGGCTGTCGCAGCTAAAACTCTAAGTGTATTGACCTGATCAGATATGTTTTATTGCTCCACTATTAATTTATACGATTCTGAGACTCGCTCACTTTAAAGGTTAAAACGAAGCTAAACAAACACTTGCAAACTAATAAAGTTTGGTTGGATCAAATATGAACTTATTATTTTTTGCCAAAAGGGCATCAGAGACTCTGTGACAGAGAACAGTGTGTCAGCAGTAAAGTTGGTGGAAAGTTGAGAGCCAACCTCAGGTAGAGTATCTGAGATCAACACAGGCTCTCAGGCATTTTCTTTCTCCGTTTAAGTCAGGGAGATGCATTTTCTGCTTGACTCAAGCGAGTGTGTGTGTGTTCGTGCGCACGAGTGTGAATGTGTGTTGCCAGTGGTCCCGATCTCTGATACGAGTAGGAAGAGGATAAATTAAAGGGAGGAAGAAGGAAAATAAATGGTTCTGCACTTCCCTCTCCTATTTCCTCTAACCTCCTACTTTTCTCCTGCTTCCTCTCTAATCTCAGACTGAGGCTGTCTGGCTGCTGCTTTAGCACTTTTCATGCCCTCCCTGGTATTAGCTTGTTTTTCCTTATTACTTTCATTGCTTCCTTCTTACCTTTCGCCTCTTTGTCTCTGTCCTGCATCTTTTTTTTTCTTACTTTGTTCTCTTTCTTTCTTCTCTCCTTTGTTGGTACAATTATTTATTTCGCTTTCCCTGTCTTTCAGCACATCTTTCCACCTGCCTTTTTCCGTTCACCCTCATGTTCATGTTTCTTTCATTCCATCCACCCTGTCTTCTCTGAAATGCAACTAGTTTGAAGTAGGAATCCAGTAGTCTCCAGTGTAAATCACAGTCACTGGAGGCTCCTCTTACTTCACCTGTCACTGTTATTGCATTACTCCACAACACACACACACACACACACACACACACACAGACACTGTCACAGGGATTGACTTGTGAACCCTTCCCACCCTCGTCCCTGGCTTCAGGCAGGAGGGATGGATGAATGGTGGCGGGGGTAAAAACATAGAGAGCGGCCTGACAACCCGGGTTCACCTTATTGTGTCAGAGGAGAGCAATTGCTGGATAAAGAGGAAATGTGTGTGTGTGTGTGTGTGTGTGTGTGTGTGTGTGTGTGTGTGTGTGTGTGTGTGTGTGTGTGTGTGTGTGTGTGTGTGTGTGTGTGTGTGTGTGTGTGTGTGTGTGCTTGCGTGTGCATGCGTTTGCGTCTGTGTGTGGGTAGAGGTGTAAGAAAGAAAGGGAGAAAGGTAGTCCACACTAACACATTCTTTCTCCCAACACGTTAAATATGACATCTTGGTCAGTGGCCTATAGCTACAAAATATGACACTCCAGGACCAACCCTCTAGTGTCATTTTGCATGTGAATGGCTGCACTGTAAAGTTAACAATTATATATGCAATGTTCAGTTAGACATTCAGAATAAAGCCTACTGACAAAGAGTCAGACAAACATAAGGCTGACTCTTTGTCTCACTCTTTGTTTATTAGGCTTTTGGCCTGTTATTAACATTGGTCTTGGCCTTGGTTTTGTTGGGTTTAGACACAAAAACTACTGAGTCCGGTTTAGGCATCAAAATGATTTGGTTACACACCTTGTTCACACACACAGATGTATGTACACCGACACACTCACACACACCTTTGTAAGAGTGATTACACTTCCTCAGTCCTTGTCTCGCTGTCTGGTGAGATTAGAGTTTCCTTCATAGTGCCCCCTCAGTGTCAAGGCGACATTGGGCTATCACGATTACAAAGACAAGGAGAGAGACAGGGAGTAAGAGCGGGAAATGTGAGAGGGATAAAACAGCAGAGTTCAGGGAAAAGATAAAAGGTAAGTTTTTACATCTGGAGCAAAGGTTTTGTCCAAGGGATGGATTTTAGGCATCCAGGTTTCGTCAGGCTGGTGCTGCAATCTTGCAGACATATAGCGGACGGCTGTGATGTCGATCTACAGTTACTTCCTGACCCTCACCTATGGCTATGAGCTTTGGATAGTGACTACAGAGCAACATGCTGGAAAACCTCCCTGCGGCAAACATGCTGCAGGGATTACAGTGTATATCCCAACTAGCCTTGGATTCCCTCGGGATCCCCTGTGAGGAGATGGGATGTCTTGTGTAGTCTGCTTAGTCTGCTGCCATCATGATCAGCATGAAAATAAAGTCTTGGAAAAGAGAAGATGGAGAGCCTCAGAAAACACTTTTTGGCTCCTTTTAACTGATGGAGTTTCTCCACTCTAAATGCCCAGGATTATATTGTCATTTCCACTCAATCCTCAAATGTGGCAAAGGCATTAGAGTTACTCTAGATATAGTATTCTGACGTTTAATAGGAGGCTCCCAGCAAAGTGAGAAATATTGTAATTTCTTTAGAAACTTTCCCATTAGAGACTGCAAGACTATTGTAATAGAAAGTATTTATGTCAACTCAGGTGCTGCACAGAGCAGAGCTGTGTTTTCAGGCTCTTTTGGCGGATCACAAAATTATGCTGTGACATTTGAAATGTAGATGAAAAGATTAAACCTCTTTTAAATGTATATAATTGGAGTCAAAGATTTTCCTTCAACTCTCATATTTCTTATGCATTATGACTTTGTCCCAGTTAACCCCTCCTAAGCCTGTTAGCTCTGTGCTCCAATAACAGCTGAGCAAGGGGGACTTTTAATCAGTTAATTCCAGGCTACAAATAACTATTTAGATGTTCTCTACATTCATTTACATACACTATATACACTTTTTTATAGTCATTATATATATAAGAAAACAACATACTTACTTTCTGACTTGATATGGGATAAATGCATCATTTGGCATCTGCAACTTTGTAATGCCACTGCTCTTTTCAGAAAAAGAGTGAAAAATGTCCCTGTACAAGTTTAATACTTTATTTTTCTTTCTGGAGCTTTCTCACCACTACCTGTGATTTAATTTCAAGCAATTTTCTTTGTGTATTGCAACATGGGAATATAGTGTACACAAACAGCACACTCAGGAATCAACTGAGCTTTGCTATGCATTCTGATATTGTTAAGTACATTTTGTTAAACCTCACCACATACTCAAGGTCCACTGAGAATTAGTAGATATTGTGGAATTGGGACACTGGCCAGGTTTTCATCCAAATGTAGTGCAAACTGTTACCAAGTTTTCAGAAAGTGGCAAAGTAAAGAGTGTTTTATTCCACTACTTTTATAGAAATATTAGGAGCTGGTTCATTGAGATAAACATGAAGTGGTGCTAATTCTCCAGTAAGGTGCCATTAAACCATTGCAGAAAAAGAGGACACAAGGTGATGCATTTAAAGACAGCCGGTCTCAAATGTCCAACACATCCTTATACCAATCCGACTAAAAAGGTTGATGGCCAGTGACTCCCAAAACGGCATATATCACTGTTCTCATAACAACATGACCGCACCAGTGACAGGCGTTCAGGACCTTGTCATAAGCTTGCGTTCGGTTAGGTTTTGGCAACAAAACCACTGGGTTATGTTCAGGAAAACATTGTGGTTTTGTTTAAAGTTACTACATTACCTCTGTAACTTCAATTACAAACGTACCTATGTTACGTAAGTAAGTTACGTTTTTAATACATGATGTTATTTCATTATGTGAGTAAGTTTAAAGACCTCATCATTGACCTCTGGTTTCACACTTGACATGAACACTGGTGTCCTGAATGAAAGTCCTGTGGTTGTTTAACCTGATCGTCTATCCCAGACCTCCTCCCTATGCAGCTTGATGCTCTTTATACTCCTTACTTCCTCCTGTGCAGCTGTAATAATTGCTCTTAAGATTTCTATTTTATTGATACTAAACACTTTCAGCCCATCAAAGCATAAAACGTTTTAGCAACATTTCAAATTCTACTTTTAGTTTTCTCCACAGGTTTTCATGTGCAAATTCAAAATGTGCATAAAAACAGGTTTATGGAAATGCACTGACTGTTTAATCTGTAAAGGTCGGCGGAAATAAGCTGTAAACACAACAATGGCATAATATCATATCACCTCGAAGTTGATATGACAATCTTGTTTGCAGACACATGAGGGGAATTTCCAACTCTTTAGGTCCTAAATTCTCCACTTTGTCCATCAGCTACTGCCAGCTTTGTTTGTCTTCTGTTCGGTGCTGAGCAGGTAGTGTATTGTGTTGGGTTTTTTTTACATTTTAACTGAAAACAGCTGCCTGCTGTGTCTCTAAATTACACTATGAGAGTAGCGAGAATGAACAAAAACAGTAAGGTTGAAAACTGCATTAAAGAGGCAGAACTTGCTCTACTCAAGGACAGCATTTGAGGAGCCTTCCTCTATCTAGATGGAGAAAATGTGGCTCCTATCACTGAACATTCAGACAGGAAGAAAGATTCCACTCTCATCTATTTGTCATTCAGTCTTTTGCCTTGTTTTCACTTTTTTCAGCCGCCACCTTTACATGCCCTACATTTTTCTGTCGCAAGCCTTGAGCTCCGAAGAAACAAGGAAGAGCTCTCTGCGCACTCAAGAAAGTAAAAAAAAAAAAAAAAAGAGGCTCTTGTATGGTGCACAAAGAGCATGCATGAAAGCATTAAAATGAATGCTTTTGGGGCATTGTAGGGTAAGTGAGAGAGAGAGAGAAGGATGGCCAGGAAAGAGGAGTAGAAATCAGAAAGATGGCACTCACTGAAGAGGAGGGAGATGGAGGCGGAGAGGAATGGGGAGGAAAGGAAGGCAAAGAGGAGCAGAGTGCTCTTTTAAATGGAAATTGGCTCTCTCACTGATGGCTGGGACGAGTAATGACGACCCCCCCTGACTACTTGAACGTAGTGTCAGCATTTTTGCACGCACACACACTCACACACACAATATTCACACAACCATCATCCCACACGTCCATGCAAGAACTTACTGATGACACACACACACACTCTTCCACACCCTCCAGAGACGAGGAACAGCGTGAAAGTGTGATGATGCATCATTTTCTTAAGCACCTCTATCCATCTTCCCTTCCTCACCATCTCTCACTCTCTGCTTTTCACACTCTTCATTTTCAGGAGGACGTTGGAAACTTACCTCAGCTCTATGTCTGTGCAGATACAGCAGTGCAGATTCCTACATCTGATTTTTCTGCATGCAAACACAGAACTTCTGAGACACTATCTGTGTGCCAATATCACATCCACATGTAATCTCTCATGATCTAGCAGGATGACAAAGTAGTCTGTCTCCCTGCAAATACCAACAAACTTTGGAGGTTCTTCAAAAATCATTTTATGGTATGTTGTGTTATTGCATGAATGCATCCAGTGTTTTTTTTACATTTGCTTTTTACCATTTCTTTATTTATTTATTTATTTCGGCATGTTATTAGACAGTCATCATCACACATCATCTTAGTTGTTGTTATAAGTTTTCGAACTGAATCCCTCCAGAGATCAACAGCTGAGGTGGAGGTGCCAGTGAAGTACAAGTGATTACACGTGAGCTTTTCTTCAGCGACATGCCCAGATTTACCTTACGAGGCGGCTGGATGCACAACGTCACAAGATCACATGAGAATCCATTTAATCTCATATTATGTGTTCTGGTCAGAACCACAATTGCTGCAGTAGAGCTTTATATTAAGGTGATAGTCTATTGATGTGGGGTTGTATGAATTATCCCTAGTCAGTGTATTACCTGTAGTAGATGACTGTCAGCTGTGGAGAAGCAGCACGTAGCACCGGCAGAGATGCAGAGCATCGTACTACTAAACAGACATTAACTTAGCCACCTAAAAGAAGGGCTGCCTAAAAAAAACATATATCTGTTTAAGCATATGCCACATTTTGAACATGTTTGGTGCTTTACATTGCTGTCAGACAGCTGCTGAAAGTCCAACCCAAACAGCTGACCTGCTTCGCAATACAGTGGTCTTTTAGGTGGCTAAAATAGGTCTCGTCCTGTTTAGCAGTACAATGCTCTGCTCACTAGGGATAAATACCTCATACCCCCAATTTGTCCCTTTAAGATCATAGAAATATGCGTTAGTTAATACGTAATAAGACCTTATAAGTTCTTATAAAATGTTTATTAACATTTGTAAGACTAGCGCTAATAATAGCATTATTAAACACATTTGTTGTTAGATCATAGACAGTAAGCACAAGTGATAGTTCATAGACAAAAGCCTTCTGAGTTTCTTATAATTGTTATAGCATTACAAATATGTATTGAGTTTAACTAACTTACATATTATGCCAATGTAAAACCTTAACTAAGCTTTTTAGTTTCTTTATTAAGATTAATATATCATTTTTTATTTATTGGCAGTTCATTGTGCGCTTATTAAAAGTTAAGTAGGCTTTTTGCAGCAGGATCTAAAGCATGATCAATGCCGTCTTAAGGTTAATAAATTATTATTATATACCTTTTAACATTTTTTTAAGCTAATAATTAAGGATCATTAAAAGGACCTCAACATAAAGCATTGCAGCTCTTTAAGAGGTTAGCATAGATGCTGCTACAGCATCAGTTACTACCTCATATGGTTTGCTGATCTGATTTGTTGAAGTTGGTCAGTGATAGACAGATTGTTCATCCAATTACTTGCCTGCGATCCCATAATTGTCAAAGTCCAGTACAACAAGGATCAAATCCGATAAAAACACAATAATGGTGACCCCAGAGTATACTATACAGTATGATCATAAATTGTGAAGGCTGCCATTGTGTTTTACTGGCTATCACTCCTCAGTGATAATGTAGCACCATGTCCATAATCAGAATTGTAGAGATGACTGAAGATCATTCATTCAAATTTAACATTTAGATCATGATCATATTGACAGTTTCACACATTTTCATCTTTTCATATGCAGGTTGTAATGAAACTTGCAAAACCTGCACACACACTCACATTAAAGTGTAAATTTTTATATGATCAGAGCCCCGGTGAGGAGTTTGTACTCCTTCACTGGTGAACCAGCTCCACATGGTGGTTTTCATGTCTGCCTTGCTTCCTCTGCCTTTCGTTTTCGTCTCATATTCACAAAGAGAGAAACTCTTGAGTCCGCTGTGTGAGTTCTGTTCAGTGTACTGCAGGCAAGCACACAACTCAATAGAGACCAAATAGCTTCTTATTAAACCCACACTGCTTTTAAGACAGCTGAGCCTTAGTGCAAGTCTGTGTGTTTTTGTGCCTGTGCATCTGTAGTGAGCGTATGTATGAGTATGTGTGCGCTGAATGCATTTATAGTTCTGTCGGCTTGTAGGCATCTAAATCACATGCTTTCTGTGTGATTTCTGGACTTAAGTCTGTAAGTGTAAATGTGTTCTCCCTGTTTGTACTGACAGTGTATTCAGGAGCTCATGTTGCACCTGTGAGTGAAAGCTTCAGCTGCAGCAAGGTCCTACAGAGACTCTTAAAGAGGGCTAAATTATTTAGAGGGGACACAAATGCTGCTCATTTCTGCAAGATTACAGGAACCACTGCTTCATACAAGATAGCAGGCCTTGAAATAGACCCTTTTATGATGGCTGAGTGCAGACACTTGTTTGAATGGCAATGCAAAATGCTCTCAGTGGACTAAAATATAGCGATGCAACCTGTGTAGTGATGCTGCTGAATAGGACTGGAAATGACAGGTTTTATACATATACATATAATTATACATATATACATTTATATGCAAAACATATTTTTTGTTGCTTAGGATTAAAATGAACCCCTCTATATCAGTGTGCAAGTAAGTGTCGAAAGAAGTATACATCTCTTTCACTTTGGTAAAACTAGCAATACTAAACAAGTGTTTTCAAACTCAAATGTTCATGAGTATTGGCAGCAAATGTTCTTAAAATATGAAAATAGTAAAAGGGTGGACATCATGTTTTATTTTGTTAATGCTAAATCAAAGAACAAAATAAGATGTTTTTCATCCTGTCCGGTGGAGATGAAGCTACTGATAACTGCTTTTTATACAGTTGGCTATTTTAATCAAAAACAGTGCATTATATTTTATAATCTGATCACATGCTTTGTATGAAAACTCTGACTCTGAAAACATACTAGCAGCTATAGCAGCTGACATAAATGTAGTGGAGTAAAAAGTGCAAAGCACCATTAGATTCAAATACTCAAGGAAAGTACAAGTACCTCAAAGATCTTTTAGAAAGATTGAGAGAGCTTAAATAAAACACGAAAATATTCAGTGTAGTCTTTTCACGCACACAGAGCAACATGAGTACTGTGCCATTATTTCTATGTCAAACAGTTATAAACTGGCAAAGGCGGAACTGCCAAACAGCAAAACATTTCAATTTAAATGGAAATACCTCTGCCCGACTGGAAAAAACAACAGGAAAAAAAATAAAAACAGTAAATATCCCAGTATGGGTGCACAAGTATCAACAGTCAGAGAGAATGTGTTATGTCATCATTAGCACGAGGTTTCTCTCTTTTATGAAAGGATCTGGTATTGAATCACTGTGAATGCATCAATCCTTAAGAATTATGGCAGGAAGAAGGATGGTCATATAATTTTGGTATTGTTTTTTTGTCTTCCACAAATGAAAACATGGAGAAAATGTGCTGTTATCAAAGATTTGAAGAGGACAGATTCAAAACAGAGATGTGTTTCTTTGTGTGGACCCTGTAAACACACTTCAGTACAGTCGAGTAGGTTTTTGGCAAAGACCCTCTTTCCTTTCTATTGCTGCAGTGGTTCCCATTCTTAAAGACAAATGCCACGGCCAGATATTTATCACTGATAAGAGGCTATTCGTATGGGTCTTATCTAAAGGTAAGGCACAAAATGAAGAATAAACTGTTTTTGCTTTGTGGGGAGAGTGTATCTTTCCTTTTTTTCCTTTTCTAACAGCTCATATTTCTACTTCAGTTCTCCCACACTGCTTCAACACCCCCTACCTCAGACCTTTACAATGGAAGGGAGTTGTGTCTCAAAAAGAAATGTGTCTTTTGGTGTGAAAGAACATCTGCTACTGTACTTGGTCTTGTGATTTGTTGCATGATGAGTTGCACCCACACTCCTAGTTGCTCCCTCCATGCGCCTGAGCCCATCCCTCACCCCTGTGTTTACATTTATCATCAGCCTCTGTCACAGTGGGGACACTCATGGGCCATTTATCTTGTGTTTTACAGTAAACCTCTTTGGGTAATGGGCATCGGGTGGTGTAAGGTTTGGATCCAATACACTGACCTCCAGCACTACACACTGATACAAACTGATAAGGGACCATTTGAGGACCAGCAATATATATCGGCAATCAAATCATAAAAACATGATTGTCACAGCGTACCAGCTACAGGCGTACTGGACCTTTGTCGTACAGGTTTAGGCAAGGAAACTACTTGGTTAGGTTTAGGTAAACACCATGTTTTGGGTTAAAATAACTACTTTTCCTTTAACTAATTTCAGTTACGTTATGTACCTGACATCACTTAAATACATTAGTGAGATTGACTTTTGGTTTCACATGGAACATAACAGCTGTCGCCTGGATGACAGTCCTGTGCTTTTTTATCCCAACCATCCACCTCATCCACCTAATGCTGACCTTTGCTCTTACGTACTACTTCACATGACAGAGGTCGCCACCTTACATCAAAATGGTTCATGATAAACTGCTTTCACAGTTGACCTACAGTATATGGTCGTTTCCCTGGTGAGGGCAGCCTGTATCCATCGAGCGGGCAGCTAGTGTAACTAAAAACCAGTGGGGAATGGGAATGCCACATGACAAGCCAAATCATATGATAGGTGATGAATTTAAATTATGTGTTCTATGCTGTGGCAAGAGACAGCCTACCTTAATCTATCTGAAAGTACCATGATTAGTGAACTGGTCTCCACATACAGACCACAGGTGTTCACACTAGGGCTTTGACATTTGCCCAAAAAATCATATTCGAACTTCGTTTGTTTATTAATATTAATATTCGAATATATTCGAATATTTATTGATAATATTTTGATCATTAAATGCCTCCAGTAAGACCTATATTAGTATCAAAAGAAAGTCGTTTTTCTGTTGTTCTATGTTCTGTCCACCAGAGGGCAGTGTATCAATCAATAGACAGAAAAGTGTTGACAGGTGGGCTCTCAAGTTGCTGGTCGTGGAGTGGTCGATAAGTTTAGTCTTACATATTTTACAAATAACTTTGTCCTTTCTCATTATTTTTCCTTGTTTCAGGAAACCAAAGAAGCGCCACACATTACTCCTTAAATTTTCCGGCGTGTATAGTTCTCCTTCCGCACTCGCAGCCTTTTGCTCCGCCATTTTTTTTCTGTGAAAGAGTGTAAACAGGCGTCAGGCGCTAACGACGTGATAACGTCATCAGTACAGAAGCCCCAGGTGATCAATGCTCATGAGCTCGCGTTTCACAAAACAGGCTGAAAAAAGCCTCGAATCTGGATTGAAAACTACGTTTTCAGGCAAACACATTTACCAAAAATAATGCTTATTATAGGTTCGAATATTTAGAAGCTGCCCGATATTCGTTCGAATATCTTTTTTTTTTTAATATTCGAATTATATTCGAATACCGAAGTTCGATGTCAAAGCCCTAGTTCACACCATGAAATGAAAAACTCCTAAGAGGTGATGAGAGTCAGACCACCTCAGAGTCAGCACCTTTCACACTCCCTCATGTTTGTCCAGAGCTCTCTAACCCATAAACCTTAATCACCTACTTCCAAACTCAACCCAACCCTTCCTCACATATGCACACTATATCCTCAACCCATTACCCCTCATTTATCCTCCACGTTCCCTCACTCCCTTTAATGCATGCGTAACCAGCAGGCTCTGCCTCATCCTCCCCTCCCTCTCTGGATGCGGAGCTTGGCAGTGTTAAAGCCAAGTCCTCGACAGGTCATTTGACTCTCAGTTGTCGATGGAGTATGTTATTACCAGAGCACCTGCTACACCCTTTCTCCAGTCTGAAAGGTGCAGCGTCATTCCTTTACTCAGCATGGCACAGCAAAAACAAAGGGCAGAAAACAGATTCAGCAAACACATAACCAACTGGATCCAAAGGTTATCGCGGTCTTTCTATATCACCTATTCACTGCATTCATTCAGAGACATTACATCAATTACTGTAACAGAGGATTATAAGTAAGAATGATAACATCGCCTAATAGCATTTTACATGACATACCATACAACTGATTTTAAAGGGAAAAAAACAGAAGCATAAAAACGAAAAAATTAAATTTTACTGTACAGGTGTCAGGCTATTTCTTGGTTCGGAGCAGTGACTTCCAGGAGTTCCTGGATTGCTGTTATTTGCCGTAGTTGGACCTACACAGCAGAACGAGGTGATATGATTACAGGTATCAACAGCTAAGAGGACATAGACATATACAGTATACAGTACATACAGTGTACAGTAATTGCGTATAAAAAAAGAAATGTGTGCGAGAAGAAGATACAGGAACCTTTTGTGTTTTTGTCCCTTTTTTTGCGCCCATGCACGAGTCTTTGTTCTCGTTTAGCTCGCACCATTGTTTGTGCCTATTCTCATCACAGCCACTGACAATCCCATAGTAACAGTGCTGCTGCAGCAGCCCACAGCACTCGCAGTCTGGAGGAGGTAAATCAACTACAAAACAGATGCAGCGTGTGTGTGTGTTTGAGCATGAGGTGGTGAGTGTGTGAGGAAACAAACATGGCAGATTTAACAGGCTGGTGAGCAACAAGGAGCTGCTCCCTTTCTTCTTCTCCACTCAGCTCAGCATCATGCTTATACCTCCAGCTCCTTGCTAGCAATGCTTGACAGATGGATGGATGGATGGATGGATGGATGGATGGAGACTCATTTGTGTGTATTAGGAAGCAACATAGATTGGATAGGATGGTTCAGAGTTCGGTGCCCAATTAAGTTTGCGGTGGTATGGTTGGCTATTTCACTGCTGTATGACGGAAGAAGGTAACGTGACTGACCGGCTTCCGAGTAAGAAAATGTTGGAAATCTATGTTGACAGCGTTCATGGATATGCCGGGTACACTGTTTGAAACTGAGATAATGAGTGAGACTGGCTCACTGTAAACAAATCTCATACAAACACTGAACAGGTGAAATAATTTTGCAGTTCATTCTCTTGCTATCTATGGAGGAGACTGTGCCGACGAACACAAATTCAGCACAGCGGCTGGGATAAATGAAGGGAAAAGCACAAACATCCCCGCCGCACAAAATAATAGCCTGCCATGACAGTAAACGCAATTCACAGCTGACAGGACAGACAGTGACAGCATAATGACTACTGACGCTAATGCAGGTACTGCACTGCACTCCAACAACAATGCCGCAATTTCATTAGCCGGGCACATTCTGCCAGAACGACATTGAGTTGTGACGGCAGAAATATCGGTGACAGTGAAAAATTGGAAATGGAGTCTTGTTTTGATGGTAGCCTAAATGGACAAAATGAGGTGAACAATAACAAAAGCAAAAGTAGGCTTGTGAAAATCAGATATCATTTCAGATAATGATCTGCAGCAGGGCTGTGTGTTCCACACCGGAGGACAGACTGCATTTAAATCTGTCTTCTCTGCCCTGCCTAACACTAGCACTCTGTCTCCCTCTCTCACCAGGTTGGAACAAGCGAGTGGACTATGAGCCAGGAACAGGAAGTAAGCAGCTGTTTCCTAAGATGCACTTGGAGACCTGCGATGGGCCGCTGTCGTCGGTGAGGACCACGGTGGAGCTGCAGACCAGCCACATCGGGAAAGGCTGCGACCGTGAGACCTACTCTGAGAAATCTCTACAGAAGCTCTGTGGTTGGTTCTGTTAAAAAAAAAAATATATATATTTTCCGTTGTGTTTTGATTACCATAATCATGCTGCTGCCACCAGAATGACAAGCAGTTTAGATTGAGTGAGCATTTCTGGCATGTAGCAGTAAATCACATGAGAGTTGGACCTGTGGCTATTAGGGTGGTGGTGGATATGTAAAATATACGGTGGATGGCTGATCAAAGATAACTTCTGACTGAGGCTGCAAACTGAAAGTCAGTGCAGTGAATTAGAAGTAAGTTGCTGTTAAAAGCATCAGTGGAATCCTCGGCCTGAGTACCAGGGTCAGACAGGGCCTGAGGCGCCTTCCTCTGCCCTTTTTAAACCAACATCTGAAAGCTCCTGGTCGGTGTTGCTTCCTTATCTCCGCTTGTGTCCCTGGTAAACCCCTATGCAAAATGAAGGCACCAGAATAGCAACTTAAAGTTGTGTCACTAATGATGTGACAGAGCGAGGGCATTAGTCGCCTCGGCTGCAGCCATGCTCTCTCCTCGGTGACTGATGAACGGCCGAGCTGCCGCGTTGGTGCCCAGAGCGCCAACAAAGCAGCCGAGCCTTTACGTTCCCCCCTTCTCACCCACACGGCACAGCCAGCAGGGGGGCTGGAGTCATCATCTTTGACTAACGGCCTTCACAAGCGCCATTTCGGCTCATCTGAATGCATAACGTCCCTCCCTGCCTCCCCTGGCGCCCAGTCCATGCATGGTTTACCACTAAAGAGTCCTTTTCAGGCACCTCATAATCGTTATCTGATAGCGAATAGAATAAATTGTAATTGCTTTTTTAAAGCACAATCAATTTGAGATAATGTACAAAGACATCGGGCAGAGAGAAGGCTGCAGCTGGGTGCTGGAGAAGTCGATGCTTATTTATTTACTGAGGGAATCTAATTACTGGAGTCAAAACGTTGACACTGGCATGGGTGCGAGGTAGAGAAAAACAGAGCTTTACAGACGGGGAAAAACATCAATTAATGTGATAATGTTGTGTTTTCAGCAGGAATGTACAGATGTATGTTGCATTTGTTGGCACGGACAAGGGAGACATTTTTTTCCCCCGGAACAGCATGGTTCCTACATCGCTTTGATTTATTACCATCCATAAGCTGTTACAAATGATTTATAAATGTAGTTTAGCCCATGAAATGCATTTTTCACTGTCACACAGGGGACAAAGATAGATCAGTAAGGGCACGTCAGATACATTCAGGAACAAGGTGAGCGACAAGGCAAAAATAACGTTCGTCAAGGTGACAGTTGGAAAACAAAGATCGTTCGGGACTCAACATATTGAGGTTACCGTGTCAGAGGAATGATGGAGTTGCTTTTAAAGGGAAAGAGAGGAAGGCTCAATGGATGACTCAGTGCACTGCAGTACTGATCAGTGTGTTTTATCAGGATATATAGGCATCCTATAACCATAGGTGTCAGCTGTAAACACGCGCTGTCCCTTTGCTGTTCTCTTTGTGTTACCATAGCACTCGGTCAATATGTCCGCTCTGTTTCCATAGAGGCGCATTTTAGTGGCGAGCTATGTTGTGAATTTGTGAACGGTGACTCACATCTATTTCCTTTTGAAAGTCAGTTTCATTTGCGATGAATCAATAGCCACATCCTCTATCCATCTCGGACCATTGATTACATATTAAGCCCTGCCATCTGCCTTACTCATAAGTAATCATAGCCAAGGTTAGGCCAATATCCACTGCATCTCTGCCATGATTGTTATTGACACATCTTCTGTCGCACCTCTTATTTGTTTCCACGGCGATGACCCCAGGGGCCTCCTCGGGCAGCACTGACCTTCTCCCTGCCCCAAGCGCTGCCACCAACTGGACAGCTTCCCTGGTGACTGACAGCGGCAGGGACAGTGACTTGATCTTCAGGTTTGATGGTCGTCAGGCAGCTAAAATCCCCGACTGGGTGGTTCCTCAGAATCTGACGGACCAGTTCACCATAGCGACCTGGATGAAGCACGGGCCCAGTCCGGGGCTCAGAGCTGAGAAGGAAACACTGCTCTGTAACTCCGACAAGACAGGTGAGTGAGTGCCCGACAGGCGTGGGCTGATATATTCTTTATTTTCCATACTGTCAACAAATCATGAATAACAAAAAACAATGGCTCCCACTTACTTTATCCAAGTGTAACCAAAGCCTGATATATGTGTATCCTTTCCCTCCGTGCCGTAGAGCTCCACTGTTGCACAAAAACAAACTCAATGAGCCATGCAGTTACACCAGGTGACATCTTCCTTCATTTAAATGAATAATGCATAAAAAACGACCAGACCTTTGTCGAATATTGTCCAAACCCAGAGAAATCTGTAGTTTAATTCAAGCTAACAGTAAGTTTCATTTGTAACTTTCAGGTGAATAATAAATGACACCACAAAGATTGAGGAAGGTAGTCAGCGAACAAAAAGTGAATAAAACTTTTGTGTATTACTTCATCTGGGAACTTGATTTTTTACCTGAGTCACGTCAGATAGATTTTCATCGGCAGTGGTGGTTGTTTAACAATTAAGACATCATCTACCACGATTCCCTGCTACTTCACAACATCATCAGACTACGTCTTTATTGGTCTGTCGGAGGGACCCCAAGCGGAAGAGAATACATAATGCATGTTTAATCCTACATATGTTAACTGTTCTACTGCCATAAATGCTCACTGGAACACCACATTTATATTAATTTGCAGCTGAAAATAGTCCCCAACAAATGCACTGTTTACTCCATTGCCCTTCTGTTTAAGAAGCTGACTTTTAGGAAACAAAACTATATATTTGTGACCCGTGTTTAAAGACGTACATCTTCAGTACAACAGAAAAAATAAGGTTGAAGGCTGAAATAAGGAGCTTTACAGTATGTGTGAACACATACATACAGCTTTACCCTGCCAGCTTCCTGGTCAATTGTCCAGAGTGAATTCGCAGCCAGCAGGTGTGCGTGTCGACGACATGATTTCTGCCATGTTGGTGCTGGTTTAGTGGGGGGCATTAGGGCATTATTACGGAGGACTCTGTAGCCTACATGACACATGCTGTAAATGATCCTACAGTAAGGTGCATTTGAGGACAAATCTAATCACTTACAGTTACTGTGAACAAAGTTTGGTGCTCTGTAATGATTCAGCATGAAAAAAACATCAGTAACTCCATTGCATGCTTTGGCCAAAGGGATGATTTTGTTATAAAATTTCCTGTGATGACATAAATGACCTTTAGAAAGTTGGTCTCCTTCGGAGGTGCTGCTGTCCTAGTTTTGTGAGGTTTCTTGAAGTTACATGTCAGGATTACCTGACAGTGAGGAGGTGTGATGATGTAGTCCCTGGTGCCTACTCTCCTGTCTCCCTCCCTCCCACAGAGATGAACCGTCATCACTACTCACTGTATGTCCATAATTGCCGCCTGGTGTTCCTGCTGAGGAGAGACTTCACCCAGGTGGATACCTTCAGACCGGCCGAGTTCCACTGGAAACTGGAGCAGGTAAGATACGATGATGCTCTGGGACACATACAGTACAACAGACAGGCAGACTTGTGGTGTCACATAACACAAAGCTCAGTTTATAGCTAAAATCACCTTCGTGCATTTGATAAGTAGGTTATGGGCCAACCTCATAGACAGGGATAAAGTTTCTTACTGGGATGAAACCTGTAGTAAACATCCTGGGATTTTTTTTCTTGGCTTAATCCAGGTTAGTCTGGTACCGCACTAATAATAGAAACAGCACAGTCGCAGAATAAAATGTTGGCAGTTCACTTTTCTGCACGGATTTGTTCAAATATAAAAAATATCATATCACTTTCACGTTACATGTATATGAGCTGACTATCAACATTTGTAAATGTGAAACCACTGAATATTTTTAACTAGACATTAGGACATTTTCCAGCCTGTTTGTGGCAACAAAAATTTGATATTTTAGACTAGACGTTGACACATTTCCAGCCTGTTTGCAGCCACAAAATGGGGTATTTTTGACAATGTGTCCGAATGTTTCCAGTCATGTTTGCGGCTACAAACAGGATATTTCTGGCGAGACGTCGGGGCATTTCCAGCTCTGTTTGTGGTGACAAATGCTGGTATTGAATCTAAAGAAAGGTGAAAATTTAACCTAAAAGAGACTGCAACATATCCGTGGTTATACTGTACTTTACACCTATAGTGGTGACTGGGTTGACAGACGACCCCTGGTTAGACTAACAGTGCGTGCCACAAGGCGCAAGGACCACTGGTCAGTCCAGAGGACCTCACTAACAAGTTGCTCATTGCACAAAAGCTTTACACACATCTATGTGTGTGTTCGTGTGTACACACAAGAACCTGTATGCATTTCTATTTAGTGCCTGGCTGCACTATAAATCCTCCCACAATCCATAAAAAAGGCTAACCTTTAATTAACCCCAATTAATTTGGAGAGCCGTCATACCACTCTACTTAATAACCATGCAGTTTTTTAATGGATTTAGTGACTCTTCAATAAATATTTGCCGTGGTTATGAAGACTTACTTGTTAGTATTTTATTAGAACCGTCTTTTTTGCTTGTTTTTCTTCTGCTATTTCATTGCCTGACATGTCATATAAAGATATAAGATATTTAATCAAATAAAACACTGTGTTACCTTGTATCAGAACTGGAAATGAACGCAAACATGATTTTGCAAGGATATTTTTGGAGGAGAAATGTTGGTTTAAGTAGGGCAAGACAGGAAATGTATTAGCAAAAAAGTTCACCACTTTGACTCAGTGATTCACTTAAAATATGCCATTTTGTCATCAATTTGGAAGATTCTTGTTTAATATTTAATTAAAGCTCCATTAAGTGAATGAGTGATTTTCATATTTCAAACATATTCCATCCTCATGCCGTGCACCAAACTTTTTTAAGTGATGGTTACTTGAACAGACATGCCTGACGGAGAGTAATATGCCAGCTCCAGGGACATGTGTTTGCGTGTGTAGATGGCAGCTGTCTGTTGATCAAGGGTGCTGTCTTGAAGTCAAACAGGTCACCTTGGATCGCGAGACCCCGCGCTCACCCAGCGCTGACATATGATTCAGAGGGGGATACCACAGCTGAGCCTGGACATCCAGCTGCAGCACCCAGGGCTAATTTGATCAGACAGACCGCTGGTCTTGATTGGGGGGAGAGCATGAACGAGGTCATCCATCAGCCTCCTGATGGTACACGGTGTGTGTGAGGCATCGTCTGGAGGAATTTTGGACACAGGGCTACCGCAGAGAATCAGTCACTTGTCTGTGTTCTCATCCTTTCCACATTTTCTCTGGTGTTTTAAAATGTGTCCAAATTCCTTTTTCCTAAACTAAAGAATAAACGTAGAATTTTACACACTGATTCCTGTATTTTGGGCCAATAAATAAATATTTATAGTGCGTTGTGGACCTGGTTTGCAAGCTGTCTTTTGCAGGGAAAAAGAATAAAGTTGCATTGAACTAAATTTAATTGAACTGAAAATGAAGAAATTAGTATTTCTAGCAGTATTGGAGGCAGTAAGGCTTTAGGGAGACTCAAATTTACAGAACGTATTTAACAGTTGACAGAATCATTTAATATATCAAACATAAATGGGAATTTCAGAGACTTTCTTTTCAGTGTCTGGTCTTTTGAGAGGGTCTGAGTTTTTCAGTCATAGAAAAAGGGATGTTTGAGGACTCAACCTAAGTACTCCCGAAACGTCCTGGATACAGCCCTGTGAGGATTTGACTTTGTGTGGCTAAAGGGACGGCGCTTTGGTCCAGACTCAAATATCTTTACTATTTCTATTGGAAACCCTTGAATTGATTGTCATGAAACTTTGTGCAGGCATTTGTGGTCCCCAGAGGATGAAACCTGCTGACTTTGATCACCCACTGACTTTTCACTGACATCACTTTCAAGTTTTCACACATCAAGTGAAATAGCTCAATATCTACGGGATGGTTTGGCAAAAGTTTTGTACAGATATTCAGGGTTCCCAGAGGATGAATCCTAATGACGTCTTTTTACTTCACTGTAAACTGACCATGTGGAGAACTCCTTCCAGGGTGAAGGTATTTAGAAATTAGATTTAGTTTTTGGTAAACGAAGACATAGACACTCACGCTCGCATCTTAATTGAGCCTTATCAGTGCATGTAGCATTATTGGCATGTGTGAACCCTTTTCATGCGTCATGATATCAGAGTATTGAGTTTATCCACTGACAGAAATGGATGTTGTGTCGTCCATATTAGAGAGACTCAAATGGACATTGATAATGCTGTGATGGAAAAGAACGACAGAAAAGGCTGTTTGACAATGTTTTACTAACAGTTAGCTTCACCCATGAAGATTCCCTGCCTTGTTCAGTGCCTGCACATGCACAGTGTACATGGTATGTGTTAGTATGGACAGAGATTATTTCTGAAACAGTTCTGGTCATTTTTATTCTAAAAACCCTGTTTCCAAAAATACCTGTGTGCATGTGAACTAGACTTTATCGAAGTGATCCTCTGTCTTTCCTTGATCGGTGGCAACATAAGGAAATATCTCAACAGCTATTAGAAGGATTTACATAACATTTGGTATAGGCATCCATGAATTGTAAAAACTTTGGTGATCGCTCCAATTTTTGCCCAGCGCCATCATCAGATCATTTTAATTTTATTTATTTTTTCCAATTTTTTTGTTTATGACCAAACAGCTACCTGTAAGACTAACGACTTATGACTCACAGCCTCTGCTCCATGGTAATATCCTAATCTAAGATAGTTAACTTGGTAAACATTATACTCGATACACATCAGCACGTTACCATTTTTATTGTGGGGATGTGTCTAATCCTCTTCCTCATGAACCGCCCTGTTTCCTGTCACAGAGAAGAACTTTGTTATATCAGACACAGGCATTCATCTGGTCTTTATTGAAGGAGATGCATGTTTTAGAAGTGATTTAATCATCATCATCATGACTTTTCTTCAATGTGGCATTTTGCTGTGTTTGCACTGAGAGAACAGCTCCCTCTCCCTGTTATGTGCCGTTAAGCAATCAAGCTAATGCAACTTGCACATAGTGCTGAAATACCGTTAAGAGGCCAGTGAAGGCCGTTTTATCTTTGCTGCGCTTGTTATGAAGTGTAATTTGCCCATGATAAAATGCATCACATCGCATTTTTAAGTTGGTTTCCTCATATACCTCGCGGGATGAAATTCTGCATAGATTAGGCTGAATTTTGACAGTCTTTTGGTGTTTCATAAAAAGATTCAGAAGGTTAGTTAATTCTATGGCCTTGTCTAAATTGATCTCGATTTCTTTTCTTATTATTACCTCTAGGTGATAAAAGTTTCTGTGGACTACGCCGGCACAACATACATCTTTGTAATAAGCTGCACAATAGTTGTTAAACTACAGAGTTTCCTGAGCACTTTTTGAATCTCCTCTTCTTTCTTTACGTCCTCTCTCTCATCTCCCTCCCTCTTGTTAATAGTTGCCTCTGAAACCCCCTGGGCATGAAAGGAAACTTTCATTAAGTCGCTATCTCCCCTCGCCTCCTCGCCACTTTCTCCTCATCTGCTAATGTCTTTTAGACAAAATGAACTTCTGAATAAGTCCAACCCAGAAAAACCCTTCCACAGAAGAACCTCCTCCCCTCCCTGCATCGGTTTATCACAGAACCGCAATTAATTTCACATACAAGCCAATCAGGCATGGCAAGTCGCTACATAATGACTGGAACGGGTGGGGGGGTGGAAGATTGTTGCAGATATTAGTTTTACCTGCTGAAAAAATGAGTGTACTATCTGGTAATAACAGACACAGAGTAGTTTAAGGCAGCGAGGCTTTATGCACGCAGGCCTTTTGTGCTCAGTGTGATTCAGTATTCTAAACTCTGCTATCTGTGCTGTTTGCATTGTTGAGCGAGATGGGCTGAGGTTTTTTATTGGCTTGAAGAGATTTGCATTAAGCTTGTATTGAACATGTCTTTTGTGCGCGCTTTCGGATTCTTTTAAAGTCAGACTTACATTCAAGGTTCCTCAAAGAACCGGACTGTCAATCCAGAAGCTGTTTTCTGCAGGAGCCAGTGCTGAATGAGCGCCGCATGTTTTATAATTAAGTGGAAAATTGGATTGACTCAAAAAAGTGTCGTTGGCACATACAGGTATCCAGGAAATTCACCAGCTGAATGAGTGACTGGCACACCTACATGCAGTCTTTAATTCTTCAGTGGTATTGATCTCGAGAAATATAATGCATTTGAATTAAGTCAGCTACGCCTTTTAAGATAGTTAAATGAAGCTGTAGGTTGACAGTATCGTTTACAGACTTGATTAAGCAGCGTTCCTTAGACTTTTAGAGGATAATTGTTGTATTTTTAGTCTTAATTGTCACAGTTCTGGCCTGCTTTGGCAGAGGCAAAGTTTGCACTCGCCACCTGTGTTACAGAGCATTAGGGAATACAACTCTGGCAAAACAATGTACACTCCCAGAGCTTTGTTAATATTTGTAAATTTGACCTGTTTGTCCCTAGATTAGCCATTGTAGCTTATGCCAAGATCATACCGCAGGATTGTAGCCCTGATCTTGCTGTCACAGACGTTTTTTGGAAATCCCCGACAGAGGCTGATCGTCGTGCACTCCCAAGAATGACGACTGGCATGTGTGCACTGTTTAAAGACGCAAAGCAAAGCTCTGGGACAGCTCACCGGAATGATGCTGACAACCGCTGGATATCTAGCAGGCTAGATATCAGGTTGAGTGCAGGTGGGTCAGGAAGCTAGGGACAAGCTACAGCCAACGAGAGCAGACACTGTCCTTTCTCCCTCTCTCCTCTGGCGTCATCAGCAGCAGCTCTCTGAACCCAGTCCTATCACGCATCTATGTGTATGGAGCAGGTACAATAATAGCCTATAGTTCAGAATCAGAATACCTACAACACAAGTGTTTCAGTATATGTAACTGTGTCATCCTTGCTGACCCACAATACGAGCAGGCAGTTATATGTTTTTGCTGCAAAAATTAGCCCTTACCGTTGCGCATTCTCCTAATCCATCCTCATACTTTTTTTTTTCACTGAAAATCTGCGTACAAACAACTTGCACTTGGACCTCTTCAGTCCTTGTAATGTGTGACCCCCTGTTGCTGATCGGTCATGTAGGGGGCAAAATGAAATGACTTAAAGGCATCATGCAGGGCATTACATGGCAGATAATTGCAGCACAGCAACCTGACCAATTTGAAAGTCGTTAATTGTGGCCAAGGCATTAGAAGTTAGAAGATCAAGAAAGTACAATGGCCGGTTATTCAGTCAACTACTTTACGAGGAGTTCATTTACTTTGATGATTGGCCTCACTGGAAGCGGAGGACGGCCATTGCAGCACCTATAAAGTCGTTAAAGCTTATCAGGACATTTTTGTAGGCTAATATCTGTTTGCCTCTGTTGACATAAAATTATGCAATATATGAAACTATAAGTAATAAATGTTATAGTTATTGCAGATGAATTGCTAGTACGCTAACCAAACAGCCAGCTTGGTGAGCAGGCTTCTAAGTTGACCCCATACAAACAAAGTATCGCTAACTCCTGAGAGCATGTTTTTTTTGTTTAGAAGAAGAACCTTTATTTGTCACATGCAACCATACTGATTATAATGAAGTGTCATTGACCCATCCCAGAGGAGCAGTGGCCAGCCGCTCTATAGGTTGTGGCGCTTTTTTCTTAATTCTCTAGGGAGGTGGCAAATGCAAAATTAGCATTGTTAGACAATAGCCTGTTGTTCTGTCGAGCACAGATGAGGTCTAGTAATTCCCAACAGTATGTTAAGTTTTACAGCTGTTGTAATCTAAAGAGACACTACGCTAAACAACCATTTGCATTGCTAAATCATTTGAAAGACCATTCATGTTCCACATTGTGGGCTGCATGTCCCTGGTACAGAGATATATATAGAAATGCTCAGCGTACAGTTGGAACAAAGCTTACATTGTGTCCTCCTCTGACACACTGAAGAGGCTTTGGCAAAAAGAGAAAATCAATCAATGAGAAGTCACCTCGAGCCTTTCAGCTGCAAAAAAGAGCGAGAAAAAAGCGACTGGGATAATTGAGATCTAAATGATGTTTCCACCAGGAATCTAAATTGAATGAGAAAGTGACATCATTACCTTCGGCTGCCCTGTGGAAAACACTTATTTTTCAGGAAAGCAATCAAGCAAACAATCGGGGGTGGACTTTATCTGAAGTGGACAGCAGTGCGAAAATATGAAATGTAATCTGTTACCTCCGATGCAGAGTAGATCAAATGACAGGTGTGCACTCAGGGGAGTCAGGGAAAATAAAGCAAGTGAGACGACTACAGTATGTGTACTGTAAATGCTTATGCTTATGTAAATGGTATGTATGCATCTTTATCCAGACCATTTAGTTGCTAACTGTGTCTGCTGTTAGTGCACGGTAGTTAGCGTACAGTGGGTCTATCAGAGCTTTTTTGGTTGGTGAGACTATACTAAAACAGTGGGAACTGCAGAGTGGAGTGATGATTCTCTGTGGGTTCATCACTAGGAGACATGATATTCACAATGTCCTTGTAGGTTTGATTTCACTGAAGCTTCATACCATGAATCATCACTCTATGAAATTGAAGTAATATTTATGATTTCTAGCACTTGTGTCTTTCCCTCTGACTATTGATTTAAGCTCTTTCTCCATTTTCACATGTGGGTATAAAGGCCAACAAGAGCATTTCAAAATGTTTGCTTACATTCACTGAGCGCATCAACAATGGCAGAATGTATTCTCAGTCATGAGAATAAAACATGGAAAACAGCGTATTTTTTTGCCAACCACTTGGCATGATCATCCCACAGTTGCCTCCTAACTAGTCCAGGCTTATAGTCAAAACAAACATCTCCCGAGCACAATTTGAACGCCGAGCATCTGGCATTCTCAAATTGCTGATATGCTGCTGTTGATTGCTGTCATCAGAAACTCCTTGTTAGTAAACCACGGGATGTTTAGGGACCGCACTACCTGATGAGGTTATGAAATTATGCTTTTTTTTTTTCATAACGAAGTGGGAGAAAAAGATGCTGTTTGCAAGAAAACAGCAAAGGTCCGCAAAACATCTGTCTCGTTTAGAGAGGAAGGGGAGTCTGAGAGAGAAGAGGCAAACAGCATTCACACACACTCAGGGCTGTCTGTCAGACCCAGACCTGCTAAGAGGAGCACAAACCATTACCACATGCTCAAATAACAGCACATGCAGCTGTCTCCCATTTTGTACCAAATTAATGTGCAAATGAGAGTGGAGCAATTTTGATCCACGAGCACGGCATCACACAGATTAGTGAAATAAGAGGCACGGTGTTACACAGTTTTAAATTGCAGTCATTTAGCTGACGGAGTGATTCATAATAACTGCTGAGAAAAACAGCTGAAAAAAAATATACAATCAAAGAAAATCAGGATTTCTTTTTATTGTAATCTGTTTTCTGTTATTCTCTTTTTCCTTAAGGGCGACAGTAGCAGCTGAAAGATCATGGTTTGGGTTTAAAATGACTACTTAGCTGAGGATGTAATTATTGTTTACCTTCTAATCATGGTTAATACGTGGCTAAGGTTAGAGAACGGTTGTGGATTGGAAACAAACAGCGGCCTCCTGCGTTTACACTGTAGACACGCCGACCTCCTCCCTACACGGATTTTGTCACTCTATAATGACTTTAGCTGACTTCCTCCTTTGCTAGCGTCAGATTTACTACTAGAGGTCAGACAGTGAAATGACCGATGCTGTCATACTTCATGGGAGGACAATCTTGTAGTTCTCTACTTAAATTAAAAAGAAAATTAAGGAAAGAAGCTTATTTTTTTCGGTTAATTCTTTACAGCTGATGAATTGGATTTCCGTACTTTAGACAAATGCCGTAGTTTGTCTTCAGCATTAACCAATAAGAGTGCAAAAGACTTTAAAGCCTGTGCAGAAACGTATCAGCTCTTTCGGTTTCTGACTCTATCTGTGCTGCTATTTTCCATCTTTCTGTAACACACACACACACACACACACTCACACACTGCCTTTTTCTCCTCATGGGAGGGCTCTCGTTGAATGATAGATGACTGCTACTAAAGAGCCTGCTAAATTTAGAGCTCTGCTGCACCAACCGGCTCCAAAGAGCATGATGGACACACACACATACACACACACATACAGATTTATGAGGGGTCTTTCTGACAGTCTTTTTGATGTATGTATCAACTTGCCCCCATAGAGACCGGTTTGAACATGTCTTATCTGTCCATCTGAGCCCTCTGCCCACATGCACACCTTCACTGCCCACTGCCACTTTTTTTTCCCGATACATTGATGTGTTTGTGTGTGTGTGTTCGGAGCCAACATCTAGCTCTGGGTCAGGACTAAGATCACACTGTTAGCCCAGCTGAAGGCTAACATCTCACAGCTTTACTCACAAATACTGTGACCACTGTCCGCCTGCACCTCGAGAGGCTTACACTGGTCTTTATATACAATCGTCCACGCCACTCTGCCTGTAAAATTGCGCCAAGTGGAGAGCAGAATCCTTCTGTGTCCAAATCTCTCCGACATGCAGCGGTCACCGACCCCTCTCAGATACTCACACTGCACATAAAACGGGATTTATTGCAAACAACACAGTAGCCTTCCCTGGATTTTTTTTTATATCGACTGTCTGTCATGCAAATGGGCTTGTTTGTATTCAGGTGAAGGAGCTTATTGACAGTAGGAATCAATAACCACAGAAAGATGAAAGGGTGGAGATAGAGGGCAGAGAAAGTAAAGAAATGTTTAAAAAAAGATAGAAAAGGAAGGTGAAAGAAAGAAACATGGAGACTGCAGACAATAGACAATAGAACAACATGTCTTCTTACTGCTGATATCATTCAGACAGCTGTCTGCTACATTTGATGAGCAAGACACACAATATGATAGACAGACATGAAGTCACACAGGCTGTAAGGAGGCAAAAATAATATGCAAACTCATAATTTAATATGTGTCATCGGAGCAGGTGGATTCTGTCGTTGCAGTCCTCTCGGCAGGAAATCACTCAGTCATCACAGACGACATTACTTTCTCTTGTATTCTGCCGAGGTGTCCCTCAACCTCCGCTATCACAGTCTGCATCACAAATGAAATCAACCTTTATTACAAACACACTTTCCAAAACCCTGTTCCAAGCAGTTTTCAATCATTTTTATTCCTTCCACATCCCACCATCTCTGGATAATATTACCTCCCTTTTATGAGAGTTGGAGGAACGGTGGGTCTTAGATGGTTGGAAATAGTGCTGGAGAGGCCACTAAACGAAAGAGTGGAGGAGCAATGGCTTTTATTACCCCGCTGGCTCCGACGCTCTGCGTGTGTGCGCGCGACACGGTGTCAGTGACGTGCAGAGTGGTAAGTTACGCAGGTGTTTGTGTAATTGTGTACAGTGTGACATTTTTTGTCTATGTGTCCGTGAGTAGAGGGTGAGAGAATTTACAGTATATGTGTGTGAGAGTGCAAATATACATGTGTGTTGTGATATGTGTGTAGCAGAGGTGTCAAGTCAGGTCAAGTCAGCCTTTAAGCGTTGAGTCCTCCTTTGTGTGACTCGAGTCTCAAGTCTACATCTCTCATATTGTGATTGTGGAAATGCTGTGTCTGTCAGAGTGACTATAGAGTGTGTAATAAAAAATAAATCTAAAGAAATCTGACAATGAAATGATCTATGTATTTGTGTTCCTGACTTTGTAGGTCTTATCTTTATATTTGTGTCCTATATTTATGATTTGTGCAGTCGGCACGTGTGTGTGTATGTTGCACAGGTGTTCTGCACTTGTTCACACATGCTGGTGCCCACAGTGTGTGTGTGGGTGTTTGTGTGTGAGACCTTTGATATCACTTTGTAGTACAAAGGCGCACAAAAGCCAAATAAAAGAAAATAACAGCACAGTAAAAGCTGCTGCTCGGTGCCATTCATCATATTAATCTGGACCAAATGGGTTCGCTGAATCCCTTTTCTTCCAGCGAATCTCTCCTTTTACCCTTCGCCCTCTCCTCCCTCTCACCTGCGTTGTTTTTCCATTGTGTTTTTTTTCTTTAGCCCTCCGATTTGTCTTACTTTCTGGCTAAATAACACTCACAAACTCCCGACTCTGACTTTCTGCCTACCCAAATAGTTTTTAAGAAGGAAAGCTACGTGCAGTGCTGCTCTTCCCTCCACCTGGCCAAAGCACTTCCTGGATTGAGGGTGGCTGTCAGAATCGGCGGTGAAGATTTATTGTGCACATCCCACCCTGACCTTAAGTGTGGTAAGAGAAAAGGGTGAGAAAGAGAGATGAATTGAAGAAGAGATGGAGACGGAGAGGCGGAGGAATAAGAGAGCCTGGCGGAGGGCTGGTGAATTTGGTGTAGGAGTATCGGCGGTGCACGCATTGTCAGGGCTTAGGTAATCAAGAGGAGGTGTGTGATGGATGCATTGTGGCAGTAGGCGAGATGGTATGATGCATCCCCCACCCCCCTGCTTTGTTTGTACTGACAGTTTAAACCTATGGGACCATGTTTGACTTTTTTTTCTCCATCTCACTGAGGCTGCTGTTGTTTCACAATCTCTTCTCTCTCTCTTACCCTCTTCCTCTCCCTCTCCCTCACCCAGACATCCACCTCTCCTCACTGTCAGCCTGTTCCTCTACTGGGATATCTTCTGCCGTATTTAAAGTAGGATATACAGATATACAGTAGTCACCGAGTGGCTCCAGGAGAGTGACTCGCTGTGTCTGCCAGACTGATGCAACAAAGAAATCCGTCATGCATTAATTAATGACTTCAGGCCTTACCGGGAATCAGCACTTTTTACCTCCTACATAGTACAATGGCTGCACATGCTTCTGCACACTACCAGGAAAGTAACAAGCTTGTTAAGCCGAGGATAAAACAAACGTCACGTTCTGAAAGGTCAACGCGGAAATATCTGTAAACAAGTACATGTGTCACATCATAACCAACCCTGTAAGTAGAGACTATATGTGCGCGACGTAAAAATACCACGCCAATGTCACGACGACCTACCTGTTGCCATGGCACTTAAAAGATTTTCTCCAACCAGTGGAAATAAAGCCACAAAGGCTCCACTGGTTGGAGAACCAGCAAGAGTGTTTTTTCATCGCACCACACAGTAACATTGTACCTTGATGATATGTTCGACATGTGCTAGCCGCAAGCCACAGTAAAATCCTGCTGCCTGCTGCTCTTCATCTCACTGTGGCTGTTCTCATGTGTGCTATTCCTCCCTGCAAGCGCACAATATGTCCTAATCTGGTCGATTAGACTTCTTTTAAGTGAAGAATAGCCAATGCTAATGACGCCCAGCTAATCTGGTGACAAATGCATTGCATAGTTTAGACAATAAACTAGTTCAACAGGAGAGATTTTAATGTTTGCATCAGACATGATTTGACGCAGCTCTGAAACAGCTGAAAGTTGTCAGTAAACAGTAAAATATTGCTTATATGTGAATTTACAAAAACACGAACACAGAAGTCAAACTTAACTCCAAACCACAGAGATTTAGTCCATGGAGCAAATTGCAATCAGGCCATGCTGGAGCACAGCTGTCTGGCTGCTTCCTCTTTAACCCCCGCTGTGAGGCTGAAGTGGAAACACTTGACCACACGGCACGGTTGAAGTGGACTGACCTTTGGTCAAGGGAAAAGCCTATAAAATTAGTCTTGAGAACATCACACAAATATATCCATTTGGGAAGTTAAGAGGACAAGTTTAAAGCCGGTTCAATCAGGGGGACAATTGAATGAAGTAAGAAAATGTTTAATATGTACGATATGTGATGAATAAGTCTTGTCGGAAAGTGTTTGGAAGGGTAAGGCTTAGGGAGATTTTGTAATTGATGCCCCCATGGAGTCCAGACACTGGTGGTGATGGTGTCTGATGACTCAGCTGTGACTGGTAGGCCGACGAGGCTGAAGAGAGATGAAGCAGATGGATCTGCAAAGACTGGGCAGTGATGGAGAGGTGGAGGGCCTGCAGGACAGCAGCATGAATGAACTACAGGCGGAGAGAGAAACATGTTTAAAAAGAGGGGGCTGCAAGATGATAGCAGTGTACAGTGTAGGTGTGTCACTGTGCTATTGATGATGAAAATACAGTAGCTGATATGTCAACTGACAGCCCCAGACATTGACAGCAAGAAGAGGCATGAGGACAGTGAATGGTTTGAAAACTAAGCAGGCAAAATAATTGTCTTCCTGACTGTACATAGGCTAGAACCTTATTTAGTTTATATGGATAAGACTAATCAGTCATCATTGCAAGAAGCCTGTCAATCTTGGCCATCATTTAACCCACACATAGCCGTGAGCTTGATTGCTTTGCTCTAAATGTAGTCTTAAAGCTGCGATTACTTCGAATCCATTTTCAAGGCCCCAGCTCTCCGTCCTTACAAATCCCACTTAAACCCCTGCGCCTACTGTACACACAGCGGAGCACCTGATGCTAGTGTTAGACTTCACTGCACTCCTATCCGGCTCTATTTCAAACCAGTGGTTACGGCACTAGATCAGAGGGTTTTCCGTCTGACTCGAATTTAAAGCAATGTAGCAACAGGCATAAGTGTTGCGGCATGTTTGCTTTTGTGTACCATGTATCAGACCAGACAGGAGACTGAAAGGAGAGGATGATGAAAAAGACTGGCTGATATTGTAAGGACAGACAATGTCTCACTTTGTTGTTTTGCATGTACAGTGTTGTTTGGTTCATCCACCTCTGATTAAGGCGAGACTCCTTCCATCCCACATAATCAGCCACAGCTCAAAACTGAAACTGACTAAAAGCCCAAAATATTCTCCTGTTTGCAACCTGTCCAAAAACATCACTGTAAATGCTCAAGCGCTGGATACGGATACAGACAGTGGTAACTCACAGCTGAAGCTTACAGTACAGCTGGATCCTGCGGTGCAGCCGTGCTCAGCTGAGCTTCCTCAACTGAGGTCGATTGAGGTGAAGTAATCCCAGTTTCTGTAACTGGAGCTTCTGTTTGCTAACAGAACCAAAGGAGAATACTTTATGGGTCGCTTGGATGCCAAAAATCTTTTTTGGGCCAAATGTTCCCAAAACTAGCACGATGAAATTATGGAGGCAAGGAAAAGGACTGCAGCTGACAGACTGATGGTGTAGAGGTAAAAAGTGAGATGGCCTTATTTTGGTCTAACGTGCTCCTATCAGCATGTTTTTTACCCAGCTGGTTTCAACACAACAAAAAAGTACAAATCAATCGTAAATCACAGCAGCGATGTTCTTCTTTATTTACTCTCATGACATGTTCTGGAGGTCAGATTTACACACAGTGGTCACATTTGGGTAAAAAGCAGATAAACAACAGTGGCGTATAACCATATGGGGTGATTGTGGCTGCCCATTTGACTTAGACCTGACGTTAAGCCATTCTGCAGCAAGTGCACGTTCAACATCTTTTGTTTTCTATTAGAGTTTATGGCGGGCTGAAAATGTCCTCCTGCTGGATTTTAAACATTGTCTTGCTTTTCCCTCTGATCTGCCCCACACGTTTGTCTTCTTTGTTCCTTCCCTCTGTTCCAGGTTTGCGATAGACTTGTTCTATTCATAAGAAATTATAAAGGGAACATACAAGGTAAGCAGGAGCACTCTGGGTGGACAATTAACTGCTGTGCCCCAAATCGACACCTCTCCTGAGCCCCTGACAAGCATTTTAATGGAATTTAAATCTGAAATATTGTGTTTACAATGAACATGAACATGTAGGCATATATGTGCAGGAAACACCTACACATTTACAATGCTTTAACCCGAGGGGTTTTTAAAGTTTGGCACTGCGTGCCAGTGCTTAAGTTAGTTGTTTTTTTTAGCTATACAGAACCGGCAACAATCAAATGTAGAACAGAGAGTGACATATAAGACACAAACTAACCAAGACAAAAAAAAGAAGACATTTAAGGGCAGATTAGTGGTGAATGGCTGTAAAAGGATTGAGTAACCTGTCTGTTCACATTTATAATACTTTTATTGACATCTATCCTGAGTGACTCAAACACAAGTGGACAGCTCTAAGGACGTCACTTCACAAATGTCATGTATCTCAATTGACCACTTGTGATCAGATCTTTCCTGTATGCAAATAAACACCTACATCACTGGGACAAACGGACACAGTGTTTTAGACACACGTACTGTATAACATTTGCCGAATTTACAAGGAGGCTGAAATAATTTAATAATAATTTAGTAGAAGAATTTGTGGTTGACAGCATTTCACAAGGTTTATAAAGTTTCTCCTAACACAATAACTCAAAATTGGGACATTTTTTATAGCAATCTGGGGACTTTCTCCCCGGGCGACTGTTTACTGTACTTGTAAAATTTGACATGTTTACCATAAATAACATGTCGTCTTCTTTCGTAAACAAGCCAGTAGAGCGATGCCGCAAAACACAGACACCTTTTACAAGTAAAAAAAAAAACAATTTAACATACTGCAGTTCATGCCGAATTTAAGGAATTTACTAACAGAATGTCGTCACATGTGGCCCAGACCACCACCTGTACTGAGAGCTCTCGGGTCACCTTGGATGCATGGGAATACCAGTTCTGAACAGAACCTTTGTTCATTTGCAGTACATTTGTGTGCATCAGCTCTAGATGAATCAGAACTTAAAGGAAACAATGAATCATTGTGATCTTTAGTCTTTACAGACCAACAAAACTAAACTACATATTTAAATACAAACATAGACGGACCTGTAACATTAACCGGGGCTCACTTTAAACCCAGGACATCACATTACATACATGGTACTGGATGCATCTTAGACCACTGAACCACTGGGACGCCCCCAAATTTGTAATATTACAGTGTTTCTCTCCACTCTAACTCTTCTGTTGCTTTATATAAACCCAACAGGGTGAGCGAGTCAATGTGATCAGTCTCACTAAAATTGCCATGCAGCCTAAAAACCCCGTGGATATTAACGTGTGTGTGTGTGTGTGCTTATGAGCGCGCGTACACATGAATGCGTGTGTGCGTGTATATGTAGTGTGTGGCCCATTATGAGCTCGTGGAGAGGTCATTTGGCTGTTGACTCGCAGTCTCTGCCGGGAGCGGCTGTATAATTGCTACTCTAATTAGTCTCTTTTGCCAGCCGGTAATTCATAGTCACCTTCAAGTACTTCTCCCATACACACACACACACACACACACACACACACATAAACTTGCATACAGTACATGTATACACGGGCGCACACACACCGACACCGCCACACACATATAACTGTTCCTCCGCTATCACTTCTTTTTAAATTGTTTTTTCTATTTTTATAATTATAGGCTTTCAGACACCCAATTGCTCACAACAATTGACATGATAATGGTTTGCATGTTGACACTGAGCTGATGATGATTTATGGCAATTATGTGTTAGCAAACAGCACTTTTGCAAATGAATCTGGAGACTAAGTATTTCTGAGGGCAGACAAACAGGACAGGATGAGAGCTTTAGCTTTAATGATACCAACATTCATTGAGCTGTTAGACGGCAATTTGTAACATTATGTCTGATGTTATACAATTTGTAGAGCCACGTTAGCATATGAAGTGCCTGTCGGTGCTAAAAGAGACAAAGTGCCTTAATTTTAAAGCCTCAGAATTCCTTGAGTACTTATTTTTTGCTAGTTTTTGGCCCTGCTTTCTCTTTCTCCCAGTAGAGTGTCTCATTTGCTATACACAGCAGTCCTCGTCGCTGAAAACTCGACAGTTATGCTCTTACTGACTTTGTTTCCACAGTCTTGGTTTGTGACCAGTGTCTCATGATGGATAGTTCTAGCCGGTGTTAGCACAGCTTTAGACAGATACTGTTTTGTTACTGACTTTCTGTGTCATCGTAGTGTGTGCCACTTTTTCTAGACTTAACATGTGACACATAAACATTTCTATGGTTTTACCTCAAAAGTGATAGAAAACTGAGTAATAAGAACAGGAAAAAGCAGAAATATACTGTGCCTTTCAACCATACCACGACACGTTTGTTGGTTTATATTTTTTGTTCCTTAACCATCCGGTACCAGTCTACTCAGGAGGGAAACACTAAATGAGTCAGTAATCTTTAGACCTTTGACCTTTGTGAATTACTGAAGGCACATTGAGAATGATTAAACATCAATAAATGGTGGAAATGTGCAGCTAAGGTCATTTTTAGAGTGCATGTTTGATAAACCAAACAGTGATGATTAAGGAGTGATTTACATCTGCATCAAGGCCCGTGCCTTGGTCAAGGACAATAGCAGGAGTATTTGTACTTCCTCCGATTCATATCTTTTGGGATGCAGTGAAACTAGAGCACCTCGAGAAAACTGGCATTACAGAAGGGAGAACACATCCTTTCTCTCTGCAGGCAGCTAACCACTGAGCTGCAACATTTATACATACATATATATTTTTAGATCTTACTTCTGTTACTTCCACTGTTAAAATGTTGTATAGGCCTACTGCTTTACATATGAATAGGATAGCATCATTGCACTTTGCAAGTTATAACAATATTTATTGAATTGTCATTGAATTGACTTAAATTATACAAAACTTTCACTTACACTTACAGAATTATCCCTCCACCTTTTTCTTTGTCATATAGTGATCATTTCCAGGTTCATTAGGTACCGTACCACCCAATCCCACCCACCAATCCAATCCCTTCAGTTTACATGTACACCTCTGCTTTCACTTTCCCTCTACAGCAACGTTCTCATTCCTCCCCTGGCTCCTCCTCCCCATCCCTCCTTAAAGTCACCTTCTTTGCGCTGCTCATCAATCTCTGTTTTGGATCCTTCCTCCAGCAGGCCCCGTAGGCTCTCCTCCCCCTTAACTCCCTCCTTTCACCTCCTTTACTTCCTCTTTATTCCATCTATCCCTCTCTCTCATCAGCCCTCTTCCCCACATCCACAGTCGAAGCTAAGAATAACCTCATGTTTAAGGGCATCTTTGCTGTCTTTTGTCTGGTTATTTGTACACATGATTTACAAGTTTATTGGGCACACCTGCACGATCGAAGTTCTATCTTTATATTCACATTTACTCTTTATTTTGATGCAGTGGTTTTTATAATGAAAGCAATGTCAGGCTACTTTAAGTGAATACTGATGACTAGATTAACCCGTAATTTCAGGAGCTACAGAGAGTTTATCTTACAGTCATGTTCGCCTGAATACAGACAAAATAATTAACTCAGGGGTCCTCAACGTTTTACAGGCCAAAGACCCCTTTACTGATGCAGCAGCTGAAATATGTAGCAGGAACCCCTCACCGCATATATATTGTATAAAGCTGCCCACTGAACTGGCACTAATGATGTGGAGCTATTGTGTAGCCGATAGCCACACATTCTTATCCCAGGTCATCACATACCAATGCTTCATTGTCACAGCCTTTTGCATCTTATACAGTGCCTTACACATGCCTTCATACCAGACAGCCTTTTGGGACATGACATTTAGCTTAACGTTAGGTTGGCTTGCTTACATGATTGCACAAGGAATCATGGGTAGTCTACCATCAGTGCATTTTTTTTTGTAATTTATTTTTGCTAATATACTGGATTCCTGTTAATGCTTATTTTTAGAAAAAATAAAACTTTCAAAATATTAGCTCACTATTTAACATTTGTTAACACTTTGTATGTTATGTTGCTGTTTCCCACTGCTCTAAGTTTAAAGATTCAGCTTAGCTAACCGACTTCTGGTTCCAGCTCCATATTCGCTGTGTGAGAATGAGAGTGGTATTGATCTTTAATCTAACTCTCAATGAGAAAGCATATGTGTATTTTCCAGCATGGCGAATTATTTCTTTAATGATTTACTGCTTTCCTCCATAGTTGTTGTTTCCTGAGTCGTAGGCATGTCTTTCCCTTTAACAAAGGTTACAGCTCACTTCCCTTATCTTCCTCTCCCACTTTCTTCTCTTTTCTTCTTTTCTCATATCATTTATTTCCCTCTTCCCCTCTCTTTTCCTCCCTCTCTTCCTTTCATCTCCACCTTCCTTCGCTGTCATCTATCTGCCCTGCCACCTCCCGATCTCAGATCCCCTCATCGCTCCTCATTCTTCTACCTTTTCTATCTCATTCCTCCATCTCTTGTTTGAAGTTGAAGCTTGGGTTGGGTGACAGATCTCTTAAAGACTTTCAACTCCAAAGGTCTTGAGGCAACAACTCCCACAGTCAGGTTCTAATGGAGAGACAGGCAAAGAAGAAACGAGCCCGAATAAACTGCAGAGAGAAAAAGAGACAGAGATAGAGGAGGGCAGATAGCAATTTTGTTTTCTTCTCGCCATCGAGTGCCCCAAGAGATGATGAAGGATCTTTGATGTGTGGTGTTTCCGCTCTCTCTCTCACTTTCTTTTCTTTGTCCTCTGGTTGTTTCACGTCCTCCCTCTCCTTTGTTTGTGTGGTTATTTATTTCATACATTCCTTCCGTCTGTCAATTTGCATCAGGCAGAGACACGGGAAAGTGAGGGGATCGGGGAATACGAAACTTTTTGCTTTGCTTTTCATAGGCGAGGCAAGCCCGAGCTGCTCTCCCAAACTTTAACTTTGACTTTGAAGCTTTTGAAGTTGACACTTAATGGTGCTGGATTGATGTCTGTGCATTCATTTTTGTGTGCCTGTTTGTTGTAAGGTGTTATTACAAGTGGTGTATCCTTGTGGGATCGCTGCCTCTCACACAAACACACACCCCGTATACACACGCACACACAGTGGCCCGTGGCTTTTTAAGTATAGCTTTTGAGCTTGTCCTATAGTGGATGCTTCTCCACGTTATATCCAGTGTTCAGGTTTTGTAACGGACACCGATCCCACCCCCTGCACACAAACACACACTCGCGCAACAAAGTTTCTCCATCCGTGTCCAGCTGGCATCTTCCCATGCATAGCAGTGCACCTGTTCTCTCAAACACTAATCATTTTTCTGACAAGATGCCGAACGTTTGTGCCATCTCCATCAACTGGACTAGACCTGATTGCATTCTGAAAGTTTACCATTTCTATCAACCTGACTGCCTTTTAATTGTTTGAGTGAAGATCCACATCTTGCGCACAAGATTAGACAGAGTTTCCAAAGTCCTGAGGGATCAAACATTTTCTATCTTGGGGCACAAGATAATAATTTATGCACACAACTTATTATCTTGTTTGCAAATGAACTGTAACTTGAAAATTCTCAAGAAATGTTCAGTGGACTCATTTTCTCTGAGTCAGTTATTTCTAATTGGGTTGTGCATCACTCCCTTATAAGATGAGCCGATATGCATCTAGATACAGGGGCTCCGATACATTTTTAACACGGGTCCATTTGGTCTGATCTGGTGCAATTGGATGCAATCTAATACAATTCTTAACATTTGTTTCATGGAGTCATTCAGTTTGCATTATAAGTATAAGTGTATAATACTATAATAGTATAATAATATAATACTAAGACCAGGGAACCCCAAGTATTTTTGTTACTTTATGGCATGGGGAAAATGGAAGACAAATGTCATTTTGAAACCACACTGAGGGCAGCACTGAGAATAATGACTGGCTGTCCACATCAGTATTGTCTGCTACTCAGTGGCTGAATGCCAAAAAGAGACTGCCCACCTACTTCTCATGATACCGCCTCTCCAGGCCAGTGTGACCATCACGCTACCGGTGAACTTAATCGCTGTGCCACAGACCTCACAAACTACCAGACTTTTCGTCCATTTTTCCTTCCTTCTTTAAAAATCCAAATGTCTTCCAAACGTTAGTCTTAGTGGTGCACTGTGAACCGTCTCAGCATTGTCGGACATGTTGTTTTTGTTTACCCCCGCAAGCATGGATCTCATTCCATCGGAGGCAGTGCGCTCGCTCTGTCTTGCTCTGAACTTTAACCTTAAACAAGATTTGGAGATGCTATGCAGAATTAGCAGCTAGGCTAAGCGTCAGTAAACCGATTATTAACTTTAAAATCGGGCCATCGACCATCATCCAGCCACGTCTGAACGTTGTTTCTTCCTTCTATGCTTTTAAAGCTTCTTTATTTAAATGATGATGATGAATGATTAAAGATGTTAAATATTACCAGCAGCTTTGAAACACTCATGTATCCACATCACTCTTCAAATACCCATGTCAGTCCAACTCTAGTCACAAGCTCTTCCTCCGCTCTACAAAGTAGTATTGTCATGTGTGGCTACGTAATTCTCTCACTCCTTCTATCCCTGAGAGAGATCTCAAACTGACAGCTGTAGCGAGCAGAGGCAGCCTCCTCTTGGGCTAGAGTGCCTCAGCAGCACCCCTTTGAAGCCTGCGAGAGGAAGTCATCCACTAGGCGCTCAGATCCCAGAAGGGCCCGAGCTCTCTTTGAAATACTCAACAGCAAAAGCATGGAAGAAGCGGTAGAGCACGGGAGGCGACTGTCTGCTTGTGCAAATGTCAGAGGGATTAGTGTGTGTGCATGCTAATATACATTGTTTTTACGCTTGGCACACAAGTAATGAGATGCAACCAGATGGGGAAATAAATCTACAATATCCAGTTGATAATGCAACGGTCACGTTAGGGATTTAGAGCAAAAGTCCACATAGTATTCAGTATGTATTCTGGAGACATGCTGAAATCATATCTCAGCAACCTGTATACACATTGCATAGGAATTGTAGGCGCAGAGCTACCTTGTGATCATGTTTATGCATGTCCTAGCATCCTAACTTACAAATCAAAGTCAATGCCATCAGCATCAGTCACATCTGGAGCACCATCAAATGCACAATCAGATTATCCCCCCATTGATCCCGAGCACCGACTCAGCACATCGACATGCTGCATATGTGTTAAGCAGCTGTGCAGAATGATCACCAATAGACCAGATGTTGTATCTCACACCTCAATAGCAGCGAAAATGAACCGGATTGATTAGAACTCCCATCTGTCACGCAAGCACGGTGTTAATAAGCAGGCTGCCGAGTGCTCGTCATTAGAGCTGGAGGTTACCCAAGGCTAAGTGTTCAAAGGCTGTCCCGGGCTGTATCAGAGGAGCTGAGAGGAAGAGGTGAAGCACGGCCCGATGAGTGTTGCCACTGCTGAGCTAAAGCCCTAAGGCGGAGGAAGAGGAAGGAGAGGCAGCTGCACTCAGAGACTGACAGACAGGCACGAGTGGGCTTGTGCAATCAATTAAATCACACAGCGAGGCAGGGTGAATGGTCAAGCATGCTGAAGTGTGGCACAGTCAAGCATGTTTCAGAAGAGGTTAAACAGGTAATGTACTAATGCATTTCAGTGCGTGTGAAGCACAGGGGAAAAACTTCACAAGCCAAGAATTTATATAAAAATTCACAATCACAACAAATCACATGGTGGATCTGTAATAGAAACAGAACCCTTCTTATTTGAGAAAATACACCGGTGTATCTCCTGTTCTGGTACCTATACCAGTAATGGTGGAACAGGGGAAGCTACCAATCCCAGCGCTCCCAGTGGCGGCTTAAACTACCAAACAGGCGAAGCGATGAAAAAGGCTTGAAAACAAAAAGAAAGTAGTCGTGTAAGTGTGGTGACATAGAGAGGAGGGAGGGGATTGCCATCTGCAGAGTTAGCTTACAGCAGCTTTAATTCTGTTCCACAGTGCGAGGGACTGAAGGAGGAATAGCAGAGCAACGAACAAAGTTTCATGCCCAGAAAGAAAACTGTCAATCTGCTCATGGAGTGTGTGTGCATGTGTGTGCTTCTGCTTCTTCCTTTTTAAATCTTCTTACCTGGATGGATGAGAGACGAAACTCTCACATTACCCACAATGCAACTTAGCCACTGAGTGACATCACTGGAGGCAATTTATCAAATTGAATGTAGCTCCCTCATGAGCCACAAAAGGCTTTATACTACTTTTTTCACATGTGCAGTTGAACTCCACAAGACCTATAAACACATTTTAATGTGGGAAATTGGTGGAGTTACCCTTTAAAAGTGAAAAAACACAGCAGCTGACTGTTCAATCACATTTAAATTATTAGTGTCCATTCACGACACGCTCTCTTCTCTCTCTGACAGATCTGTGACAAGGAGTGGCACTACTACGTCATCAATGTAGAGTTCCCAGTGGTGACGCTCTATGTGGACGGCGTGACCTACGACCCCTACCTGGTGACCGACGACTGGCCCATCCACCCCTCGCAGATTGACGTGCAGCTCACAGTCGGTGCCTGCTGGCAAGGTGGGTGAGCGGCGCTGAGCGTTGGTGATGATGATGAAGATGCCGGTGGCGATAGAGGCGATGATAGCGATAATGAAACGGTGAAAAAGACTACGACTGAAAGCAAAGTTTAATTTGAGAGCCACTGTAAAATGGGGAAAATCGGGAAGTCTGCTGATTGAATGTAACTTCCAGACAGTATGAGTGCAAGTTCAAGAAAATGAATTATATGTTCTGAAGTATTATTACAAAGGGACTCATTGAGTGTGGAACATGTTCTTTGGCCTTGAATGAACAATGTAATTAAGAAAAGCACTTAGTCTGCCTTTGACAAAAGGGGAAACCTGAAAACTGAATGAAGGCGTACAATTAAGCTGTCCTCGAAAACTGATAGCTGCCACTAATTGCACCGGGGTAGGAGCGAGGGCACTTTTTCACACAGCACAGACCCCCATTGATTCGATAGCCCAAATGAGGCTGCTCGGTGATGCTTAGCCTCAGATAAAGAGTCGAGATATCTTTTTTCGTGCGGGAGCAGGAGCAGGTCATCTCGTGTCGCTTTCATCTGGGGCAGTGAGATGAAGTCCACTCCTCCTCCTCCTCCTCCTTGTCCACCTCCTACTCTCCTCCCATTTCTTTCATCGAACACTGCAAGCCTTCTAGGAGGATTAAAAGGGCCTTGAATAAAAAAAAGGAGTTCAAAGACTATTTCAGCTTTTCTAGTTGGGGGCTAAGCCTCAGTAAAGAGTTGTAAGGGTGAGAGCGAAATCTTAACATAAGCCATTAGCCACAACAGATTGGCCAGATTGCCTTTTCAAAGCGCTGAGCTTTAAGTGTTCAGCACATTGATTGCAAACCTGTTGCAAAGATGAGCTTATTTATTGTCCAACTGGCTCCGGGAGCTTCGGCTCTGAGAGTGTTTTTTAGAACAGTGGTGAAAAGAAAATCAACATTTGTAGAACAGTGACAGCGTGTTTATTTCTGCATTCTGTCGCACCGCTAAATGGCCTCACAGAGAAAACTGTCAGATGAGGACCGGAGAGTTCAGACAGGACAGCATGGTAATGTGCAAACGGATGGCAGAGTAAATAAAAAGATTTGTTAGCTCAAAACAGTATGGCTCCAGGCAGCAGTGATTTTTGCAATATTTAATTAAATTTCATGATATCATTTCATGGTTCATGAAACATTTAACTGGTCAGTTAGCGTCTAAATAAATGATGTCCTGGGCACAGCAAATGAATGTGATTTAGAACGATCTCGTATCAGATATTTATCCAAAGAACCCATTCCAGCAGTCGGTATAATCTGTAATGAAACCTGCCTCGAAATCCCATTAGGAGCCGCTAATGAACACACATGAATCACTTTTTATTAGGAGGTAAGTTTTAGTGTCTTAAGATGATGTAGAATAAAATACTTTGTCACAAGCTATTAAACTCTGATATAAATAGTTTTCTAACCTTTCGGTCAATGCCATCAAATTTATAGATACTGAATGACTCTTGAGCCGGTCGGCCCAAAATGATCAGCATAGTCTGACTGTAACATACTAAGGCTGTTGGTCTGTGTGATAATGTGTACTGTAAAGCTCATATTAAACTTTCCACCTCTGCATAATCATGAGGGTAAGTTTCAGTATCTGCCCATGTCAGTGAGGATTTCTTTTTACGTTCAGTTCAGTTAGGACTTACTCTGGTACGAGATGAGTGCAAATAATAGATGAATCAGATGGTAAAAAGGAGCTAACACAGAGGTGTGGATAGCCTACTCCAACTACATTTATTCAAGCAGTGCCCCAGAAAGACTGATTGAAACACAGTGACTATAGTTTTGTAATATTACAGTACAAAAGCCTATCTTTCCCCCCGTTTCTGTCTGTTCATCACTATCTGATATATACACGGTCCAGCTGCAGTCTGGACTATTAATGCTCATAAGTGCTTATTTCCATTTGTGAACTTTTTCTCACCAGAGAAGAAAGATATACTCACATGGCGCAGTAAAGTGTTTCATGTCTTGAAGTCAGCCACAGAAATTGTTTTTCTCCACGTGGCCCCTATGTAACGCTGATGATGCAGGATGCCGACTTTTTGTTTACACCTCCTGGCTTGCTTCTAAAAAGCCAGTGTGACTACAAAGTGGACTCTGGAACAACTGGACCAAACGACAGGTGTGAAAACATCCTCGGGCCCTGACACACCAGGCCGGTGGTCGGCCCTCGGGCTCTTGGAGAGCATCTGTGGCCGTAGTTGGCCCTTGTTGGCAGATTTCCAGCTGAGAGAGCACATTGAATCGGCAGTGGAGCCCATCGGTGAGAGAAATCACAGTGATTGGCTGTTCAGCTAAGCAAAACAGACAAAGAGAGGGAAAGCCTCTTGAGCCTGTTGCTGAAGTATCCATGATTTCACCTGTTTAGTGCAGGTCCTCCTTGTTTATCGCTTGCACCTGTTTGACAGTGCCAAGTTGTTATTTGCAAGTTTTTATGAGACATATTCTTGATAAGAAGTGGCTATATTGGCGTCAGTGGTGTCATAACAACGGTTTGTATATCCGCCGTCCCGAGTCTTCCGGTTTCCCTTTCTGCCACCTCATGGTGTGTTGAGTCATTTCCTCTCACACAGATTATACAAGCTAGTTGTCTATCAGCTGTAGTCTTTGCTGTGTGTTCAAGTGCAGCTTTTAGGCCGAGACAGAGGTGATGTGAGGCAACACAACAGTCAAGCTTTGTCACCACTAATTCTTTGATGTCAGGTTGGTGTGTTGGCCCTACGTGTCGACCCTCAGTGTAAATGGTTAGATGATGAAATTAACGTCACAAGATTCTTACTACTAGAACTACTCAGATACTCAGAACTACTCAGACTTCTATAACGGACATGTTAGTACAGTAGTACAGACACACAGTCCTTCAAAAATGAACCTGCAGATCCCGGATTGTGGAGCGAACACACTGTTGCCACTACAGGTGAACTAGATCACATCTCACATTAGAATGCGTGAGATACACTTGTACGTGTGACTCCCTGCAACAGGAAAGCAGTGAATTATCCAGCTGTGAAAAATGCATTTGTACACTTTGATTCTCTCCTATTTTCTAATAGAAGGGTTGCCCCCACCCATCCTTCTCTCTTCACCTCTGAGAGTAAGTGCTAGCTGTGCAGTTTTCACAGCGCAGTCAACCTATATTTACCCTCTGACCTGGCAGAGTGTGAAACACTCGGGACGCTCAGCTCGCCTCACTCTTCTTTTTCCTCGGCTGTGTAATTACACACTGCTGCTCTGCCTCCCAGACTTCTTCCATCACCGCAGACGCGTGCAGGAAGAAGTACTGATGATGATTACACACATCCACAAATTGGAGCATAAATAGCTGCGTTTATACAGTTTAATGAATAAATACAGGCACACAGGTGCTGATACAGGAACATGTGCAATAAATCACACAGTAAGTGAGAGACTCACACTTACACTTAAATAATGATCCTATTTCCAGCTCACCCGTGCCTCTCCAGTCTCATCTGTTGCTCTCGTGGAAATGACACAAGTAAATCTGAGTAAAAAAGGAGAGTGAAGATCTATAGAGCAGGGAGGGCTGCACAGAGCGGGGCGAAGAGAGCTGACACCACGTAAAAACCAGCCTCTGTAAAGTGGAATGATCAGCGAGTTTATCACCCATATCATTCCCGCTCTGCAGCGTCTCGGTAATCCCCTCTCCTCTTTTTTACCCTCTGTCTGGGACCCTTAATGGTTTCTCTGGCCACGGCCTAAATTGATAACATCTGTCAAGGTGGGACAGAGTGGACAGGTGGACATCTAGAGAGAGGGCAGGAAAAAAGGGAAGGAAATGGTGACTGGGTAAAAGAGAGAGAGAAGGTGAAGCATAAAGAAAAAGAGGAAATAATGTGTTTGGCAGAGTTTGGTGTACGTGATTTCAAATGCCATCCTGTGCCTTTATTGGAGAGACTCTGCTCCCCGGGTACCTGGCAGGGAATCAGCACGCACTTAAGGAGGAAATGGCTTTAAATATGCAAACCAGCTGTGGCTAGTGTACTGAAATTTAACGAGAGTTAGATTACCAACATTCCAGTGAAGGGAAGACTGCAGAGAAGAAAGATCAATATGGGGCTTTCATACCACACAAAGAAGCATGAATACACATATTTATTATTATAAGCTAAGGAACAACCAACATGAACTATAACCATAAGATGAATATTGATCAGGTACATGATTTTTACAGTTTTGGAACAATGGGTCCCTAAAGGAGTCTAAAAGGGACAGTTCACCCCAAAATCAAAATGTTTCTCTTCTGTCAGAGAGGCCAGCTGACATTATCACTCAGTCAGAGGAGGATTAATTATTACATTCTGCAGCACGAGTCTCTTGTCCACGAGTGGATGCACACTTCTACTGCACGGTGGGACAGTTGGCAGATGTAGTTCGGTAGAAAGAAAATAGTTCCTAAATAGAGGACCACACACACCATCTACTCCCTCTATTTTCAAGAGAAGGCAGACATCCTTACAGCCAATATCTCCCAGTGTTTGACTTTGGGGTGAACTGTCCATTTGGATATATACTTGATGGCTTGAAGGTTTAAGCTGTATTTCCCAGGCCCGTAATCAGCACCATTGATTAACCAAGTAGAAGATCCAGAAGTTAAGAAACAGATTTGTTCTTTGCATGGTGGAGGTAGTTACAGTATACTACACATGCATGTCCTCGTCAGAAAAAGGGCCTGTAAGCCCAGAACCCCACTGCTGTAGTCAGTATGCTGGTTATCCTATCAAAAGTTTACTGAACGGTCAATTTTCGTCAAGAAAACTAAATATGAAAAGTCGAAAAGTCTGTTTCCTGCTTGCTTCTCCAAAACCATCACAGACATTTGGGAGCAGGAGCCTGAGGGCAAACAGTTCAGCACAAGCATGAGCGAGCAACAAAGAGAAAGGGATGATAGGCAGGTAGAGGTAAGGGGGAGAGTTCGGGTGTAAGAATTTCTCAGTGCCCCCCTATTTCTATCTGGCCGGTCAAGAAATAGGCTTCATTATTCTCCTGTCTGGTGAAGCAGGGAGGCAGATGACAAGCCAGTGGGCTGATGTGGTCCTGTGAGCAGATCCAATAGATCACACAACCAGTAGGACTCTGTCTGCTTCAGGGGCAAAAAGGGAGCTTTATCCAACTGGCCAGAGTGTACAGTGTAGCTGTTGTTAGCAATCATAGGGGTGATTCTAAGAGGTCGGGCATGAGAAAGTGTTTCCTGCAGTGGTCAGCTGTGTCTCCACATGAAATAACTGAGCTTTTCAGATGCAGTATGCATTACTGAGGGCAGTGATACATGTGCCTGCACCATCAGCAGGGAATTAGGGCTAACTGGGTCAAGCTTGGCAAAGTCTGATAAAAATGTAGATGACTCCCCCAACTCCAGCTACTGCAGAATATCATCAAGTAATTCTACACTCACAAACTGGATTACCTGGTTCAAAGAGTACATTTTTCTGTTCCAGTACCAGCCACACTGGGCAGCACTGGGTGGATTGAAAATGAACCAGATTTGCAAGGCTTGCCAAGCAGTAAATCCAGTTGGGCATACGGCATTGAAAGTGGCCCTCAGCTCATATCCCCCTCCTTAGATATCAGTGCCTCGGTTGGCATAATCTTCAAAGTTAAAGCTTGAAGATTTTCCATCATAAAGGTGTAAGGGTTCTGTGAAAAAGACACTATGATCAAAGTTGCAAGAGGTGGTATAGTGCATAGACAAATACATTCAAACTTTTGATCTGCAACATGTCTTTTTGTCGAGGATCAAATCAATTAACCTGTTGGGATAAACAGTGGCTGGTATCGACAAAGCATGCAGATCAAGTACCACTACTCTTCGAGAGTAAGATTAGGCCGACTGTTTTTATCTTGAGAAGGTAGGGGATGGTCTAGTTTTGGTCGCTGGTCTGGAGTGCTGCTGCTTTCCCTTCCATGCTGGCGATTGCTGATTACAACAGCAACTTAATCAGCTCTTTAGGTTAATTTTTCAATTGTATCATGTGACAATGCTGTGCTTATGCTCCGATTAGGTTTAGGCACAAAAACAATTGGTTAGGGTTCGGAAAAGATTGTTTTTTTCGCTTAATTTGGTTGCCCTAACACGGCTGGACATGTTCCGACTTCCCTTCAAAAAATGACGCTTGTTTGTTGCCTTTAACACGGCTGGAAATTGCTCTGAGGTCTTCTTTAAAATGATCCTGTGGTCTCCACACCATCCAAGTCAGCAAGGTTACATGTTAGCATTTCGAGTCATCCCACTGGACATTTCCAGCCATTTTCCAGCCATTTTGTGGTGTTGTTCATTTTCATGGGAATTCAAACCACCTCCATCAACAGTGAAAAAGAAGTATGAAAAGAATTCAGAAAAGACACTGATTGCTACCTCGATGTGAAAGATATGGATCCAGGAGGACGTGCAGCAAATTATCTTGGAACCACAATCTGTCTCCCACAGAGAGAAGACAGGCCTTACAGAGGCACCACAGATAAAGGGATGAACAAACACACAAAGAAAGAGAGAGAGACAGCACAGTATGCAAAGTAGGGAGAGGAGAGGAGAGGCTGAATCTCCTGGGGTTAGGATGATCCAGATCCAAACTTCAGGTTGAGGCACAGACAGCCAGGATGGGCGATAGTCCAGCACAAAAAGATCTGAGTGAAAAGAGATGTGAAGGGGGAAAAACTGGGGGGAGAGAGCAGGTGTGTGAGGGCACAAAGTTGTGTGTTGAAAGGGTAAACACGTACACTAATAATGAGAGACAGAGAGGAAGCCTCTTGCAATGTATTTCAACTATGTCTTAACCCATCAGGTGTAGCTTCCTCCAAATGTTTTTGACGTATCAACAGTTTTGAATTTTTTGATAACTGTATTACTCTCGGGATCGGAGAAAAAGCAAAGAGGAAGTGAGGAAATAAATGAAAGGAAGGAAAGGATTGCAAAAGGTGAAGTTCTGATACCCAGAGCTAGTAACCTTTCAGATAATGAGTGGTTTGGAGACTCCTCTTGCTGGTACTGGCCTTTGCAGAGTTCAGAGGACATACTTTAAATGTGTTGACTTTTTCCTTACCTTTATTTAGCCTGGGTGGGCCGGCTGAGTAACGCTTGCTCTTTTACAGCAGCATCCAGTCGCTTAGTCACAGAATAGAGACACAAAACATGCATCTTAAGGCCAATTATAGCCATAATCTGGTCATTAAGACTCATAATTAAAGAGTGAACAAGGTCACTGTTAGTTTAATGATCTTGTTTGTGTCAGGGACTAACATTTGCCACATACCAGTAGAGACAGACATGACACCATAGTGATTACTGTACAATAGATTGATACTAACTCACAAATTAAAATATCTACTAGTACTTTGAGTTTCTGTGACCCACTGCAATGACTTTATAGAATATGTGGACCTCTTCTAATAGGTTTTGTTCTTGTGCACTTTGCATTGGTGACATTGGGTGCAAAAACACCAAAGCAACAAGTGTCTCCATAAATCTCAAACAATCTTGCACTCTTAATTCCGGTGAAGACATTTTATGAACTGCTTTGACTGTAAGGTGTGTGTGGTTGTGTGTGTAGGTGGGGAGGTGACCAAGCCGCGGTTCACTCAGTACTTCAGAGGAAGCCTGTCTGGACTGACCATCCGACCAGGGAAGATCGAGAGTCAGAAAGTCATCTCCTGTCTGCAAGCCTGCAAAGAGGGGCTGGACATCAACTCCCTGGAGAGTCTGGATAAGAGCATAAAGGTATTCATACACACACACATAGTAACACAGGTTTACCGACCTAAACGGTAGAGTCGGGTTTAAGCCACTGAATGAATCCAGCTTTTGAGGAACAACAAAGAAGATGGACGTTTGAAGAGACAGAAGCGCTCACGCAGAAGCACACAACTAACTCGCTGTCACACAGATAAACACAAACCTACACGCCTGCAATCAAGCTAATTAATTTTTCTTGATCCAGCATTCATTGTACTTGTCTCAGAATAGAACTTGGGGGGGTACAATGCTCGACTGGCTCACAAAGTGCCAGTCCTTCAGTATTTCTGCCAGTGTTTACGTTTCGTTCCTACTAATATACTATATATGTATATTTTTTAAAGAAAAACAAAATTAATTTTAACAGTTTGTCAAATTATATGTACAATGTACAATAACGCCCTTTTCGTTGCTTGTGGACAAGTTTGCCTTTCTATGTCTCTTTTTTTAATCTGGTGTGTCATATTCAGCACTTTGGAGACAAGTGACTATAGCCTCGTTTCAACTGAGCAGTACGGTTCAGTTCAGTTCATTACACATTTGAACAGTTATTTTTGCATTTCCATTGTCAGGAGTTGTGGATGGTACTAGCAGAACCACTCTGTGCCCCATAAACAACCACATGTATGTGCTGAGAATAGAGAATACTTGTTTGGTCAAGCTAGAGTGAGCGAGTGGCAGAAAACAGACAGTGAATGCGAGCGGAGCAGAGGAAAAGAAGGCTATCAGTTTGTGTATGTTGTCAATCAGGCAGATGTGTAGAGTGTAGATCACAGTGTGTCAGTTAAAATATGCAGCAGCTTTTCTAACTGCTGCAAAAGTGAAAAAAGGGCTTACACTGAAGCCAGCCAGCACTACATTTAAGAGTACTGTCTGCAGCGGAAATGCAAAACACATCTCGCATTAAGGAGCAGAACACAGGTTACGCAGGGTTCAAAGGGTACGATGCTGAAAGTACTGTACTTCACTGGAAATGCAGCTTATGTTACGATGGTTAGATTTTCATATCTTTAACTTTAGTCTCTTTCAAACTCATTCAAATGGAACATTGTTCAAGCAGCCCAGATGGAAAGGTATTAACAAGCCAGCATCCTTAACTCTGACGCATGTCATAGCATCACGCCAGAAATGGGTAGAAAAATTTCCATGTCCACTTGGGCATTGGGATTTTCATCATCACCGATCCAGGCAAGAAAAAAAATACCTGTGACTACTGCAGAGTCATTTGATCAAGGAATGAATGCCGATTGTCCCATTTAATTCACAAGCCAGGTGTTAATGGACTCTTTGTCCAGTGTTAAATGTGGACTAAGCTTTAGTTGTGTTGGTAGCCACATTTTGTTACCTTCAGACAGGGCCAGACTAGCTGTTTCCTTGTTTCCAGTCTTTATGTGATCCTAAGATAACCAACAGTTCGCCATAGCTTCATATATTACCGCCCAAGAGAGTGACATCAATTTCATATAAGTCTCTGCAAGAAAAGCAAATAAGTGGATTTCCCAAAATGTTAATCTGTTTCCTTAACTTCAACTCCCGGTAGCTGTAAAAGTTGGTTTTCAAACAACCTCCCTGACTATGCTGAGTATACATTCAGCATACGTCCTCCTCTGGTGTGTGCACATACACAGAAAGACACGTTTTGATCCCAGCTGACACAAAAACACTACAAAAATCTCCACAGCTAAATCACGAGTTGGCTTCCTTGGAACTCCTCAGCTCCCTCAGCTCCCCATCCTCCCCACCCCCGTTTCACCACCGCGGCTAATTCATCTCTCTGCGCCGTGGAAGATAGAGAGCAGACAAGATGGATATGGGTTTGTGTAGACTCCAAGTCACCCACCTACCCACCAATCCACCCACTGTCCCCTTGGCTGCCTTAACTCTGCTCCATTCTGTCTCTCTTCTTTTCTCTCCCTCACTCCCGCTGCTCTTTCCACGGAGCTCCTTGTGCTCTGGTGCAGCAAAGAGGTCCTTGCCAGCCTTTTGAGAAGAAGCTGGGATGAGGAGAGGAGAGGAGAGGAGAGAGGAGGAGAAGGAGGAGGACAACCTCTTGAGGGCCAGTGCAGTTTATCTTTCGAGAGCTATTTCATTTTCTTCTTAGCCACACACTCGTCTGGCTCACATAAGTCAGCGGGAGGCTTAAGGACAGCATTTAGCAGAACAGGTAGAGGTCTGGCACAGCACAATCAGAGGAGAATAACAGGGAGGGGAGGAGAGATGGAGGGAGGTAGAGGAGGATGTGGCAATAGAGAACAGAACATAAGAGAAGACAGCAACAGAGGGGAAGGTGTGAAGAAGAAAATGACAGAGGGGGAGTGAGTGTACGGGGAGCCCCACGGAGTGCTGAAGTGCTGTCACCCTGCTGCTAACAGCCAGGTTTGGGAAATGGGAGATACTCAGTGCAGCTCTAGCAGGAGACCACTAAACCCTCTTTAAAGGGAGAAGGAGCCGCAAATCCCCGCTATCAAACCCTGCAGGAGAACACACACCTCTGTCCAACTGGACTCGTGAAGGGAGTCCACAGACACAGTCCACAGGCTTAAAGGGGCCCGACCATTGTTTCCTTCTTGTTTAGGCCGCCCACTGCAAAGCACATACATATTCATATTACTGTTATACTAGGTTTTTCCCTCCTGTCTGTTTCCATTGATTTCTGAACTGTTCGAAAATCAATCTGCCTTAAAATAGGTGAATTGCTGTTGCAGGGCATCGCAGCTCAAACACGATGTTCACTTTGACGGATCACCTGATTAAAGCAAGTTTCAAGCCTCTGCAAGCTGATGTTCATATACTCTGTAGTAAAATGAAACCGATGGCTGTGCCCATTGCATGCTTTAAAGTGGTATGGACTACACAAGCAGAATAAATAAAACCTTGTGTCTTTACGTCTCATGAATCCAAAATGTAGGTATGTTTGTGACAGATGTGTGACACATTAAAGCTGCATCAGACTTTGGCTGCCACTTCAAAATAACAGATGGTAGTGATTGAAAGATTAAAGACCTTACCACTCGTTGAAGTGGAAGAAAGCAAGTGCTGGTACCAGAGGTGGGACAGAATCATTGTTTTGCAAGTCACAAGTAAGTCTCAAGTCTTTGCTCTCGAGTCCCATCGGTCCAAAGTCCTTAAACTTTGAATTTCGAATTTGAATTTCATTTTTATTACCTGGTCTGCACATCTCTATGACACACACTTGCACACAGCAGCGCTCCTCCCCCTCCGCAGGTAAATATTAGTGTATTTTGCTCACATGCAGTTAAATGGAGTTGTTGATGGGACAGATGATTGTGAAATGTTGGAGGCAGGGGGTCCGGAAGCCGAGGACCGCATATCTGTCCGTCAGCGAAGACGAGTGCCACCGTTTAATTTCAATCTGCCGGGTCCCAGTGCACCTGGTTCTTAAAGGGAATGGGAGACGACACTCATGTGCATGCACCTTATTTTGCGCCCAGACAGCAAAATGTAGTTTTTGGATGCAGCTTGTCACTTCTTGTATGCACAGATGGTGTCCATACCCAGCTCCAGACAAGCCTACAGCATCTCACTTGGAACTGATTGAGTGCAGCTATGAATGTTAACATTTCTTCAGGAGCTGTTTAACCTCTGTTTTCTCTGTCCACAGTTCCACTTTAACCCAGCCCAGTCTATCTTGGTAATGGAGGGAGAGGACTTGGAAAACATGAACGCCGCTGTGAGGAAAGTTTCCTACATAAACTCCCGCCAGTTTCCCACACCAGGCATCCGACGTCTGCACATCTCCACTGTGGTCCAGTACGTACAATTCTTTTCTTCTTCCTCCCGCTTGTCTATTCTCTGTTCTATATTTTAAACTCTCCGTCTCCATTCCTACATTTGTTTCCCTCAGTCTCCTGTCGTCTCTTTTTCTCTGTAACACCTCTGTCAGATATGAGGAGCGTCAACCCAACTCGAGACTTCTGTTAAGTGTTAAGACAACACAGCAGATATCACAGCCTGACTGATACATTATTCCCTTCAAACACATTGATCCCAACCCCTCCTCCTCTCTCTCTCTCTCTCTCTCTCTCTCTCTCTCTCTCTGCCTCCCCTTTCTTCTGCTGTCACCTTCCTTTTCCTTTAATACACCATTTTCTGTTCGCTGTCGCCACCGGGGGCCAGTTTTTACATTTTCATGTCATGTATTAATAATTCTGCCTGGGTTTTGCCAGAGGAATGAGAGAGAGAGAGAGAGAGAGAGATGAAATAAGAGAGAGAGAGAGAGAGCGACTGGCTGGTAAAACAGCCTCCCTTGGCGGGTTACCATTAAAATTCATGATTGTTTTAAATATATGTAGACCCCTGCAGCACAGCCCTGGGGGTTCGCTCTCCGCCCTCCTGTTGGGTTCGATGCACGGCCGCGGGCACGAGAACTTCAACCAACGCATCAGTAGTGTGTGGGTGCGTGCGCGTCGGCGTGTGCGCTCCTCGGGCTGCCGGTGATGAAGCGGAGTCATCGTAGCTAGAGGCACGCCGATTATCAAGGAATACATTATGCTAACGACGGCTGAGCTTGCGTCATCGCTAAATGTTGTTTAAATTAAGTTTTTCTCGCAGACTGCCGACATGTCTGCTAGCCGCCATAGCCGTGTGCACGCCTGAGTGTGTGTTTAAGGGGTGTATGTATGTGTGGCTGGTGCGAGTGAGGGCATCCATTCAGAAACACGTGTAGAGACTCATTGATAAGGTGTATTTTAGCTTCCAGTTCATTTTTCACACTCACATCCAGAGCAGACAGCAGTGGAAAAATTCCTCCTCAACTAAGTTAGTTACGCTGCGAGCCTGAAACATGGCCCCCTGCCTTAAAACATCAGCAAAAAACACTCCCCTCCCTGCCACAGACAGTCCTCCTCACAAATAAACAGAGATGTAAATGCTTCCTGGCGATGCAATTAAACTCATTTCTTGCTGACGCTTAATAACTGCAATTACTGCAGGCATCGAGAACATAATTAAGCAAACAGCACTAATCTTAACAACAAGCCTTGTGGGCCACCCTGTCGTATGTCTTCTTTGGAACAAACTTCTTGCATTTTTCATACGGAGACTGGTTAGGGAATAAATATAAACAAGAAAATATATAAATGGGCTGCATATTTTCTAAAGACGGAGACATGAAAATATATCTACATCACAGACTTTGTAGTTTTGTCTTTTTGTAGACTGACAATATAAATATGTGGCTGGACGATTCCAATGAAAAAAAAAAGACGACACTACTTTTTGCCAATAATTCCACAATGCAATATGTCCCATTAAATAGACATGAGATTTACAGTCATGTGACACTTGCTCAGTGGATATGTAGCTAAATATGTATAGTTGTTAATTATTTGTCATAATCTCAGCATGGCAGAGTGACACTTTGTGGAGGAAGTCATTCAATTAAGGGGGCATTACGGGTCTTAACAAAACAAGTTTTTCTAAGTCCAGTTGCCTACGATACAGCACTTAGAATTACCATGACCTGGATGACTGAGAACCTTCATTAACAACAAAACAAGTGTTTGCTTCTGGCCACTGGCCTACAGTTAAGTTTCAGTTTCGGCCCTCAAAGGGAGAAAAAAAAAATTCTCAAACTTTTTCTGTCATGCCCTCCTTCAGTACTTTTTCTGAACCATTCCATTAAATACCCACAGATTCATGGACCTGTTGAAATTGTCAGTCCAATGCCAACTACAGTATTTGTGTAGAAATCTAGCTCAAGTTTCACAGCAGGCATCACTCAGAGGCTGGGTTACTAAAGTCTGACAGCCACAACAACAAATGGATTTTTTTCCTTTTAGATATTTTGACAATCACAGCAGGTTTGACAGGGTTTCACACGACTAGGACCAAGGCTTTGATATTTTCCATACAGACTAACAGTTTGTGAGGACATTTAATGGGCTGAGCTGTCATAGAGCAAAATAACCTGCTTTTCCTCCTGTTTTGATCACGATTTGTTTAATGTGTAAGCTGCTGTCTGTCACTGAGCCCTGCTCTGACACATAGCATACTGTTCATACAGACAGGAACCATTCAGATGCAAGTTTTCTGCTACTGAAATGTCAATGCCATGGTTGCATATTAGCACAGGTGACGCTAAATCTGGCTGTATTATTGCTTAATGAATGATAAGATTTTCAGTTTGTTTAGATGATATTTTTGTCTCTGCTCCAGCACGAGATGGAAGATTAAAGACTGTCAGATAGAATAGCATACCCTTTAAGGATTCTAATTTCATCCAGTATATCCAATATCTAGTGTACATTTCTTCAACAAAAGGTGTAAGAACACACATTTTGAGATTCACTATGATTTTTAGTTGCTGGTGTCCACCTTCGCATTACAGCAGCAAATCTGACTGCAGCCTCTTGTTGATAACACAGGTGATTTAACTTCCAATTTGTTGTTTTAGTGCTTCATCCAGAACACACATCAGCAGAAAAAGATTCTCTTTAACTAAGTTTGTTACACCGAGAGCCTGAAACATGGCCTCCCGCCATAACACGTCAGCAAGTGTAGAAAAAAAACTCCCCTGACTGCCGCGGACAGTATCACTCCTCACAAATAAACAGAGATGTTAAGTAATTACTCTAAATGCAATTCTATTTATTTGTGCTGACGACTAATAACTGCAATTACTGCAGGCATCGGGAAAATAAAAGTAACCAGCGCTAATCTCTGCTAACGCCCTTTTAGGCTCCCTTGTCATATTTCTTTATAATTAAGTTGGACCGGCTCCAGGTTTTTTTTCCTTTTTTCCGCTCAGCAAGCCCACGCAGCAGCCGTCTCCCTGCATCACTGAGTTTGTATCTCCCACTGCTCACAACAATGGCTTAGTGCCCGAACAGCCAACAGACACACATCACCGGCTGTGGCCACAGGAAAGAAAAGGAGAGATTACACGATGCCCCCCGATCCTGTTTTTGTCACAAACTGTAGCCTCAGACAACTGACTGAGGAGGATTACAGACCATAGTTTAGCTTCCTTCCGACTGTCAGGCGAAGTTTGAGGGATTTCTTGTTTAATATTTCAAGAAGTGAATTTGTTCTTTTCTGGTTAAAGCCAGTAAGTTTACTTCCTGTAAGAACAACGATACCAAAAGTACTTCCATTAAAAAGAATCAGGTATTTACAGAGCTTACCTCTCAAACTTTGTGCCAACAGAAAGAGAAAGTAAAGAAACATGCTCAGCAATTTTGTTATACATTTACAAAATGGTACCCTGAGGGAATTGATCTTTTGGTTATAATAATTATAATTAATATAATAATTAAAATAAGAATTTTGGGAAATTTCAACTTTATGTTCCCATATTACAGAAAGTGAAATGTCTTTTTCTGATTACAAAGCCGGTCTAGGTCCAAACCTGTATTCAGAAAAGGACTTCTGTAACATTATGATGTCACAACTATACAGCCACGCCCCAAGCACAGCCATGGTTGCAAAAACACCAGAGGCAGGGCTGATGTGGAACACTGTGTGCGGTGCCTGTTCAGGCCTGTGAGAGCTAACCAATCAGAGCAGACATGGCTTTTCAGGAGGACGGCCTTAAAGAGACAGGCGCTAAAATGGAGGGTTCAGACAGAGGGTGAATAGGGGTGCTGCAGCAGTGGACAGAATGAGAAAAATAATGTGTTTGTTGAATGTTAAAGCATGTCAACCTATTCTAGTAAACACCCCCACAGTTATTTTTGTACATGGATGAGACAAGAGTGTATGGTAAGTCATGCGACGCAAATACTTTACATTGACTGCAATATGCAAAGCCTCTTTTGAAATGTCCTGCTTTGACGTTCAGCTAAGCCTACTCCTCTTTACTGCCATTTCCTTTTACTTTCCTTTCCAGTTTCTCAAAATTCAGATATGACTATACCCAGCTAGACAAACAACATGGACATTCATCATATGGATTTATGCATTGCAGTATAGTTTACATCAGAATGTAGATGAGAAAAAAGAGGAAGCATAAATCTTGTGGCCCAGGTTTCCGATGCAGAAAATAAGCTTGTTATGATTTCCTCCTGTAGCTGGTTACAGAGCTACAGTAGTGAGAGAAAGCATTGATGTCCCTCCCACTGACAGATGTTTGTGCGTTTGAAAGGCCTTCGGTGAAATGTAAAAACAAAAATCGGGTTGTTTGTTCGGCTTTCACGACTTACAACGCCACCACCTCCTCCACCATCACCACCCTTCCTTCCTTCTCTCCACCCCCTGTCCTTTTCTCATGTTAATGTCTCTTGTTTTCCATTGGATTGATGTGTAATCTACCGTCTTTAAGCTGTGTGTATGTGTGTGTCGACCAATGCATCAGAACGGTTGTGTGTGTGCACTCATTAGTGTGTATATGGCCGATCTGTGTGTCTGCTCTCCCCTGTCTGGCTATGTTGTGAGCTCACAGCTAGCAAGCTGAAAATCCAAGAGAGCCGATATGTGTCCGTCCATTAAAGGCTGCCAGTGGATGCTGTGCATTTAAACGCATGCTGTCACACACTGACAGGCAGGCAAGGAGGCAAACATGCTCGTATGAAAACACAGCAGGCACTCGGCTGCAGGTCTGTGACTGCTGACAGGGCTTTTTAACCCCTGAATACCTGCATGCACTGTGGTCTTGGTGTGGATTTAACTGCCTTTAGTGCAGCTAAGGGTTCCTGTTAGTGCTGATAAGCTTTACTAGCAGCTGTAATGCTGCAGAGTTTTACATTCTGATGTTAAATAGGTACACAGCAGGTCTGTTAGGGACACTGCTATTTTATGAAATGCCTCTCCGGTCTGAACCCTCTTATATGACCTTCTCCTCACTGAATAGGGTTCAATCATGGTGAGCGATATTAGTCTGAGGATGAAAAATAAAAGAATGTGCTTGGCATACACTCACGAAGGCCAAATTATGCAGGGGATTAGGCATGTAGGACATGTTTGGAGGATCATGGTCAATGTCATTGTATAGTGACAGATTCCGGTCGCAGTAATATGTGGAGGAACTATTATGAATGTGAAGCTTATTGAAGCTAAAGTGAGGCTAAATTGTTGACATCATTGAGATGTTTCAACAGTACTTCAGTGACTATACTTAAATGTGAAGCAAGTCCCAACTTCACTTTGCTTTGGTTATAACCTAGACATTTGGAAACCTTGGACTTCTTCCAAATGTAGTCCATCTTTTGGCCTGTAAATGAATGAAATAAATGTATGTTGGGAATTTTACACAACCTTCAGTCTGACTCTGTCTAACACTACAGCTGATTGAAGAGTCCTGAACCAATATTGCCATCCACGGCTGAATACAGCTAATGTAACAGAAAGGAGAACCGGGCCACTCGAGCGGTGTCAGCTTGCTTTTTTCTCGTCTCATTCTGTCACTCAGCTCTCACTCTCCTGCCTTTCTTCACCTCTCTCTGTCTTTTCCAGGTGCTTTGGTGAAGACACCTGTATCACCATCCCGGACATCGATGCAGTGGTGATGGTGTTGCAGCCCAGTGAGCCCAGGATAACCATCACCGGAGTGGAGAGACTGAACCGGCCGGCCTCGGACCTCAGAGCGCCGGGGGGTGTAGCTCTGTTCCAGGACCTCCACATCATCAGCACGGTCACCCGGGCAGACGCCACCACACATCACACAGGTATCAGACTGTCATACAAGTTAGTAACATCTGTACAACCCAAAGCATTCATTTTGCATCAGTTCCATCAAACTTAAAGCAAGCGAGAGACTGTATCAACTTAATCAAGTCTTTGCAACCCTTCGAATCCACACGGCAGTAGGTGGGAAGCCAGTGTGGGATCAGCACCTTATTGCATCATTATTCACCTGTTCTGGTTGTTGTAAATTCACCATCTCCTTCCATCTACCAGCAGCAGCCAGCCTCAGCATGGACTACAGTGCAGGGGGGATATACAGCATCAATTCAAACCGGAGAGAAAAGCGAAAAATAAGAAACCTGAGGCTGCATACTGAATTCCTCAGTACCGTCCAATGTGTTTTGTGCTTGTTTTGTTGAAAAGTACATTTGGGTTACTTGTGCTCCTTTTGAAGGTACAACAGATCCTATCTAAATTGCAGGAAATGGCTAACTTAATGTACCTTCACAGGTTACTTTCCCAGTCAAAAGCTCAAAACTCCAAAGGTACAACTCAGTGTAGCTCACAAAGTGGGAGACACATACCTCCCTGCAGGTAGGAATCTGTCTTGACTAAATATTTCAGCGCTTTTTCATATTGATAGTGTGTTCACTCATTCATGAAGTCCCGTAGCCTATGCAGTGCCACCTGTCTCGCTATCAAAAACAAACCTTCAGAGAAAGCAGAACATTTCATAACGCCTCTTGAGACTGCAAATCAGCAGCAGCGAGTGTTTCTTTCATCTGGTACGCCTGCACGCACCGGGAACTCGGCAAAACAAAAGTTGTGCTTCTGTTTTTCACGCCGCCAAATTCTCTTGCTCAGAGGGAGTAAAGGTTATCAAAACTCCAGTAAAGTAGTTTGTGTGACTCATGCAGAATGATAGGACCAGAGGTGGAAGAAGTATCCTTTACCTGAGTCACAGTGAAACTGAAGTTAAGAGTCGTCTTCTTATATAATGCGACACACAGTATTTTAGAGTGAAACAGGATATGTAGGATGGTGCAAGCTGGGTTGAATTCAAGTCCTCCAGATTTGATTGGATTTCTTTCATTGTTCAGTCAATAGATTCGACCTCAATCACATTACTTTAATGGGAAAGAAATGTAAACACATTAAATGTATGTGTGACGTCTGTAAAACTGTTTACAGGACACATCTAATGCCGTTTTTCCATGTCTCAAATCAATCACGCACTTGTCCCAACCCCCGCAGTACTATCGAAGACTCACTGCTAACAAAGTGGCTCCGCTAATTCAGTTACAAACACATCTCATTGTCTGTAACTTCTTCACAATAAAAGCCCTCTGTCATTTAGTCATTTAAAAGCTTTTACTATGAAGCAGCGTTACAGGAAATGTTGTGTTTTCACCAGCAGTGACTGAAACAGCTGGTAGTGAACACGACGAAACAGTAAAACACAGCAGATGTTTGAAGTACGAACAGGACGAGAGAAACTAAAGAGATTCAGTTAGAAGCTACAAAAGTACTGAGAGCTGAACACACAGACTTCTCTCTCAGGTTTCCTGCACGGACATGAGTCGAGTAGAGATTTGAGGGGGAGACGGGTGCTTGCCACCAGCCGGCTGCAGTTGCGATCGTCCCCGCAGCCCGCTTGGAGGCGGGACGGGTTCAGGCTTGGAGCAGGTCCATCACCGGTGTGGTTCAGCTATACTGTAGGCTATAGAAGACAGAAACAAGTCAAGTCGAATGCGATACATCACTTAGTATTAGCATGACCTGGATGACTCAGAATCTTCATCAACAAATGCTCATTGTATTATGAACTTAAACCTATGAAGGAATTACATTTGTAAAAATGTTCCCAGAGGCCTAGAGAAGTGAACTTTATGTGTGTGATGTCATCCCAATGTAAAGTCTACGTGCTGAGTGGAAACACTAATGAGTATGTGCAGTGGGCAGCAAAACAAAGAAGCAAACATGGGAGCTGGAAAACTTTTTTTGGCTTTAGTGCTTGGCAAACAATTCTCATTCAGTTGAATGGGCGCCGTATTGGACTGAAATTTAAAGAACTTTTTTTTTTTTAGAATTTTTGGCATATGTGAGGAAATAAATAAACAGCTATCATGAGGACAGTGGATTAATAGTTGGACAAATTTAATATTTATCTCGCTGTGGCTTTGAAAGTAAAATGATTTATTATGCCACAGAGTGGTAGTTTGTCTACTTTGTACTGTTTCCAATAGAGAATATGTTAAAAATGATAAGCATAACTTTTTAAGTAAGTAAGTAAGAACCCACTAACTATAGCTTTCATATAACTGAATTATAAAGTAGTTACCTCTAAAATGTAATGGAGTAGTGAAAAGAATCATCCCATGAGTCTTCCTGTACCTCAGGTTTGCACATACAGCTGTACTGTAACTCCTCCTGACGCAGCTGAGGACAAGTTCCCTTTCTCAGCAGCAGTAATCTACAGTGCAAGCCAGAGCCATTTGTTCCATGCAGCTCTGCTGGCCTTGTCAATTTCCTCCTGCAGCGTCAATTCTGCGTCGTACAGGTCTGCTACACACTCCCCTATCTGTCCTCATAAGACTGCAGACCCCCTCCTGCTGAGTAAGGCCTGCACCTACCACCGGACCGATTCACAGGGTCGCGCCGCCTTGACCAGCAGCAAATGAGTGTGACATTTAAATCCCGGCGGCTCTAGCCTCGTACCAATGATCTGACCACTGTGGCAGGAACGGCCCGACTCGGCCCCGGGGCCCCGCCGCTCGCAGCCAATTAGGAGCAGATAAGCAGAGCGAGAGGGAGGTTTTAGCCCTCCATTGTGCGTAATGCGGCGAAGGAAGAAGAGCAGAGAGTGGCATTGCTTTCAGGAGCCGGTGGAGCTCTTTCTGCTGGTGAAATTGAGACTGCAGCTGGGGGAAAGAGATTAGCTGGAAGCCAGAGAAAGACACAGAAATGGAAAGAAAGAGAGAAGAGACGCGAGGAGAAAGAGTGTGTGTGGGAGAGGGAGGCACGATGAAGTTCCATAATGAGCAGATTTTGTGTTCTCTCGAGGCTCAGAGGATCCCAGATAAATCACATATTTCTTTTGCATGGCATGCACTAAGTTTCTTTTGGTCCCTGGTAATCAGCCCCTCACCCTTTTGTCTCTCTCTGTCATTCATTTGTCTTTGTATTAAGCCCACTCCGCTCTGCCTCATTCTTCTCTCCATCTCATGCTATGGTTTCTTTTCAAGGCTCATTCTGATGCATTTATCGTTTCTCTCAATTCTCAGTTCTATCATCCTTAAATTCTTGACCCGTTTGCTTTCATGGTCATCTTCTGTTCTCTCTCTCTGCACTCTTCTGCTTCGCTTTAGGGTTGTTTTATTTTGCTTCCGTTTCTTTACTCCCACCCATCCAGCACTAAATGGTTCTCCCAGTCTCTCTCCATCCTTTTTTTCCCTTTCTTTGTAATTCTTTCGAGGGAGCCCTGCTTGATTTTTTGTTTTTCAATCCCACCCACATCGTTTTTTGCCGCACGATCACACAAACTGTTCCTGGGACAGTCCTTCACTCGGGCAGTGCTATTTGTGTGTACTAGCTTGTGCCAGCTGGTGCACTTTTTTTAGTTCTTAATTTATGTCAAAGCAGCATTTAACACCAAGCAAGGCAACTCACACGCCAGATTTAGCAAGTTACTGTGCCAGGCCTCAAATGCAACCACAAATAGTTTGCAAACAATAGAACACTGTTCACTGTCCACTGATGGCTGTAATACTAATAAATCAATTCCCGCAATTCTCCAGGTAACTAGTTTATTTCTCACCATTGCAGAACACATGCTAATTATTTTATGTAGTTGTTTGAGAGACATCATCAGTAGGCGACATGACTGAGTGTGAGTGTAATGGAACTGAATACAGGACACAACCAGTGTCTCCATAAAATTGTGTTTCCTTCTTGCTGTTTTAATTGCTAATATTTCAGTGGTTTTACTGTTTACTGTGATGACCACTCTACACAAGTAGAGAAGGGCAATACAGTCATTAAAGCACGCTACACAGAAATATCTACCCAAAGCTTGCTAATATCAGCCACCACGAGCTAAAGCCAAAGTTGTGGGTGCACTGAATCAAGCAACAATGTGTTTTATTGTCGACAAATTCAACTTAAGATTTTTAAAGTCGAGGACGAATGTTCTCCTTTCAAATGTTGAGGCCACATAGACTCCCTGCGAATGTGCAGCAACAGCAGAGAGCCAGTTTTAGGGATCCATGGCAGTCTTCAGCCATGCTACATGGCAATAGTTGAATTTTTACTATTCTGTTTTTTTTAACTTTTTGATAACTTGCTAGCTAACACACCCTCATACCTAAACAACTGAATAGGTGGACTACCACGATGACATATATCACATTCCCAAAACAGGTGTACCAGATCATTGTACAGTCGCAGTTAGGTTAGGTTAGGTTTAGGAAAACAAAATGGTTTGGGTTAAAATAATGTTTCACTTAAAGTACGTAAAAAACGTTACATACATAAGGTACATTATGTATGTGACGTAACTTTACTACATTAAGGAGTTAATATAACTCACTGTTGACACAAAGCAGCCTCCTGTGCATGTTTTATCCAACCATCCACCCTGTACTCCTCCCTATGGAGACTTCAATCTCTGTATAGCCTACTACTGCACTTGACTTCCTCCTTTCCTGCCATAATAATTACTACAGCCACTAGAGGTTGCCACCTACTCTCATAGTCTACCTACAGTGGGCCCATATGGTCATTTTTATGCAGGGGGAAGGCTGTGCTTGCTGCTGATCCACAACAGTAAGATAACAGTGGCTTAAAAGCAAGTCAAGTGTTCCCTGCAAGCCACTTTTCACTGAAGCAACAACCTCATAATAAAGAACACCAAAGCCTTCATTCACAAAAACAATAGCAACGCATATCTAATCTTCTGGAAAGACAACTTCCCTCCTACTTGTTTTGCTCGCTCTCCCCCTTTTTCTCCACCTCATCGCTGCCGTTCCTCCAGAGAACCCCCTCCAGACACACACGCCACATATCTATCTCTCTCCATTGGGAAGCTGTTAAATGGGCATAGCCGGTTCCCTCCCCAGGGAGCGTACAGTGAGGGAGAGGGCTGGGTAGCAGCGAGAGGTGGAGGCTAGTGCTTAGCAGACTGTCGGAGAGACGCAGCAGCCGCCCAGCACTGCTGTGATGGGAGCTGTCTGAGGGGACTTGTTACCACAGCAGCTCATGGCGCTGTCTGTGTTCAGAGAGCGGAGGAATAATTGGAGTTTGGGAGTAGGAGCAGGTGTGTTGTGTCCTGTACTCTTTGAATTATGGCTCCTCAAAGTGTTCAGGGTAGTTTTCCACAAATGGTCTTGCTTGGCAACAGCAGTTAGGTTGGGTATATGAACAGTATATGTGCTTCAATATGTGAGAATATAGGTACCCGAGGTTAGTCCTGTTTTTTGTTTTTTTAAGTGAGGTTGTATGAAGGATTTATCCATAGTCAGAGTATCACCTTACAGTTAATGGCGGTCAGCTCACCCCTAGTCTGGAGAAGCAGCAGGAGAGCTGGTGTAGGAAGCTAAGCAATGTACTGCTGTGGACGCGGGCAGAAGAAAAAACACATTTTAGCCACATAAAAAAGCCCATCTAAGAAAATCTGTGTGTTTATTCTATATTTAGAAAATTCTCACTTCTTTACCTCGCTGTCACACAGCCCTTTCTGACAGGACACTGAAGCCATTACGTCCATACCTATATGCTCTCTCCAAAGCCACCAGACTCCTTTGACAAAAGTTTTTACGCCGCAAAACACAGGAGCTGCTGGTCTACCACTGCTGAAAACAGATAGTTAGTGTTATTGTGTGACTTTAAATACCAAAGACACACAATAACACAAACGATTTGTAAAACAATAACTGCTTCTCCAGCCCGGGGGGGGGGGTGTCGACCTCCATCTACTGTAGGTAATACATCGACTATGGATAAGAGCCTCATACAACCCCACTTCAAAAACTCTTAACTAACTCTTTAAGTAACCCCCCTGAGGTGCCTAAAGATGTGTTTCCAAGAGAATTTCAGCACAGCTCATTAGGAGCGAGAACATATTTTAAAACCGAAAATAGAAAATGACCCGAAATACAAGTTTCATTGCCAACAGCCTTGAATAACAAAATGAGGTGAGGGCAAACTGATATTCTCTGGTAGTTCTCTGGTATGAGCATCAAAGAAGGCAAATTACAGCAATGTGTGTGTGTGTCTGTGTGTGTGTGTGTGTGTGTCTGTGTGTGTGTCTGTGTCTGTGTCTGTGTGTGTGTGTGTGTGTGTGTGTGTGTGTGTGTGTGTGTGTGTGTGTGTGTCTGTGTCTGTGTGTGTGTCTGTGTAGCACATCGACCCGGGGTGCTGGAGGAGATTATTCATAACTTGGACTACTGTGATGTCCTGGTGCTGGGGGAGGAGCTGAGGCCGGAGCAGGAGTCCCTCCAACTGCAGCGCAGCACTTTGCTCGGAAAACACCTCGACGCCACCAACTCCACCTCTGGCATGTCCATTTATGGTAGGTTACTATGGTACCCACAACCAAAGCTACACACAGTGTGTTCTCAGCCAGTCGGTTACCATGATAGCAAAGCCTAGTCCACTGCTGCTGTTGTAACCACTACCTGTCGACTCTTGTTTCTGTCCTCCAGCTTTCACCTCATCTTTTTTCTTCATGTAACAACCATAACGACCCTCTGCTTCTTTCCACAGGTGTGGACTCGATGTCCAACTATGAGCAGGTGATCCGACAGGTGCGCTACTACAACTGGCAGCCCGAACAACTAACAGAGAGAAGGTTTCGCCTCACCTGCTCGGAGCTCAATGGACGATACACCAGTAATGAGTTCAACCTGGAGGTCAGTGTGACCTACAGCCTGCATAGTGACACAGATTTATCACTTTATGATGCAGGTTTTTAGAGTGAATACACACATACACATATATATATAGGCATGAAATTAATTGGCAACAATTTTGACTATCAGTTAATTATTTTAGTCTTTATCCAAGTCAGACCACCAACACCAGATTTGCTGTTATTATCACATACGATAGTCAACTGAGTATCTTTAGGACTGTTTGTTGAAAAACAAGCAGTTTAAAGATTAAATGTGTCACCTCAGCTTCAGGAAAAACGCTGCAATTATTTTCTGACATTTTACAGATGGAACATCTAACTAATTCATCGAGAAGAAAGCCTGTGAATTAATCGCTGATGAAAATAAAAGTTAAATGCAGTCCTGCCGACAGCAAGATGATAAAACTAATATTTTAAGACCGTATGAGCGTGACATTCAGTTATCCTTGTGTTTTCTATTTTAGTCATGGTGGTAGTTAGGATGGCAGATCCAACCCACCCACCTGTGCTTCAAGATACGTGCTCCAGGCACTGCAGTGTAAGACCCTCGGGCTGACAAGCAGCTCTCAAACAATAGGTGATGTTTTGCATATTTTCAAAAAGGAAAATATTTTCAAAAATCATTAATATCACTTCTGATAGTCAGCAGTAGTAAGAGCAAGGTGTCACTAGAGACAAAGCTGCCTCTTACAACAACACTGGACCAAAGTGCTCGAACTGGCAGAGTAAGTGAGCTGACTCAGCTCAGGTGTCTGGCAACACTTGAGCCGAAATTAAAAAAATTACCCACAGCGGGCACTCCAGGAGCATCACTTACATACTCAGTGGCAAAACATCTTTTGGAAAAATAGCAACTGAAGCATGACAAATGAAAAACCTTCAACTCGTCTTGAAACGCAATCCCATACTCACACTCGATTTAATGAAAACCGTGTGACAGAAATGTGTTGATTACCAAACGTGTGAATGTGAAGGTGCCCTTCAAATTCTTTCATCGTTGTAAAATGTTCTTTAGAGTTCGGTGCACACTCCCGTCAGCAGCTAGACACACTGACACTGACATAAAAGAAACTGCAACACTGAATATTTTAGCTAAAGAGACCCTGAACTGTGTTACAATGAGACATTCACACACTCCACCTGTGACACATTGTTCACACTTGATAATAAATGTCAAAATCAGCTCAATGTGTTAGCTAACCGTGCTTTGCTTCTGTCCCTGCTCTGCTTGACTTATTCATACACACTCTGGTGTTTACTTGCAGGGAACAAAATGTTTCACCAGACATAGTTTAAACCTTGGAGAGTGTCGATCAATCTAGTTTACATTTTACCTTCCTGTATCGAGCTGACCGTGTTCCCCGATAGGCATAAATACATTCACTTTCCTGGCTTCTCTCTGAAATCTATACTTTATTCTGTCTGGAATACATCATCTGTATGAGTCAAGGCGAGTTCAGGCGTATAGACGAGAGGCACCGGGACTGGACGGATAACAATGTGATCACTCTACCTTCTAATATCAGCACTTTACTCCATCTGTGCCCAACCAGGTGAGCGTCCTGCACAGTTCAGAAGCTGGAGAACATGTCAATCACATGGTAGCCCCTCCTCAGTACATGCAAGTGGTCCACCATCCATCCTTGATCCATGACCTGTACCCCAGCCACAGCTCAGGTAAGAGAACGTGCATTAGTTTAATGTATTCAGTTTCTTTTCGTCTTCTTTGCACTAGATTCATTTGATTTTTCTAATTACATTTGTCCTTTATCCAGGCGTATTTATTCATTCTATTTCACTCGCTTTAATTTAAACTCAAAAATCATCTAGAGCTTGTCTTTGTTTATAATGATGTTGATTAAAAAGAAAGAAAACAATTAAAACAAGTGTTTAAACACTGTTCATGAAAACAAGATACAAAAACAAATCAATTAAAACAGAGATGATTTTTGATTAAGGATTTGAATGCACCAAGAGCTAACAAAGTGTTCATTTTTAAGGTGCTCTGTAAAAAGTTCCAAGAGGTCGGGGCTTAGAAACTAAAAGTAGATCCGCCGAGCTCAGTGCAAACTCAAGGAACTTATGATAACAGCCGGTCATCGGCCCGAGTCTTACAGTATGTGGTTCAGTGGACCAAAGTGGCAAAAGATGGCAACTCCCCAAGAAGAGGAAGACAAACAAACACAAATGCACATCACATCCATCAGACAGAGAGGCCACGCAACTTTTTTTTATACAGGATGCAATGATGGGTGTTATGAACATCAAGAGCAATAAACCTGAGAGCAGAGTAACACACAGCATCCAAGAGCTTAAGTGTAGAGGCAGATGCAAGCCATATATCACATCCTGTCAGGTGGATATCCTTCTCTTAAATTAACATTAAATGTTAATACGTCTTATGCTATAGAGCCTTAACCAAATAATAATTTGTACAGGAAAAAAGTTCAGCCTCAAACTACTCATGGGAGAAGGAGGGCTACAGAGAGACTTTTGATGGAAACTGCCCTAATGGAACAAAAATATGGAGTATAGGAGTGTCATAATAAAAACAAAAATAAAGAAGAAAATAAAAGTGCAGGCACTGCATTTCTTCCTCTTTATGTTTTCACATTCATTTTTTTTTTTATCTTTTACAGATGTATTATTTTTTAAGGCACTGCTATGACTCCATACAAAGTAGCCCAAATCCTCACAACCCCCCTAAACTATCTTTAGCTGCCCAAAAACATTCAAATTAGGCCAAATGGGCAGAATATCTGATTCTCCTCTTCCCACTTTTCACCATCAGACTTCACTTCCGTGCACTGAAAATTTTAGAAGGTGCCGTTTCACATTTACAACCTGAGCCCCTCCCTGAGTCCGCCTATTGCATATATATGTTTGTGTTGCTTTACTCTAATAGAAACCTCAATGCTCCAGATTTTAGTAGCAACAACTTGTTATGTTATTAGAAATATAAATGTGGGATAAATATATAAGAGGGCTTGAGAAAACAGTAATGGGCGCATGGAAATTCTCACAGACTGAGGGAGAAGTGCTGGGCATTAGACCCAGCTATAAAACATTTTTTTTTTTTTAATTCCATTGAAGAGTTTTCACGTCTGCTCTACATCGTGGCATAAAGATATATAGATTCCCAGGGAGCGCTCTGGTGTTGCTTTCTAGTTTGTTTATCATTCTGTTCATCAGGCTGCTGCTCTCACACTGAGGTCCTCAGTGATAGAAAGCAGTGTAAACTCTCCCCCCTCTCATATGATGCATACGAGTCATCTGAAGTAAAGAGGCCGTGGTGAGCAGAGAGACATTGGTCTTAATCTACCACACCACATTTAATTATTCATCAAACGCTAATGGATTCTACTTAGAGTCCTGGAGAGTTCAGTGGCCAGTGCTGTTAACAGCCCAGAGAGTCTGGAGGTGTGTGTGTGTGTGTGTGTGTGTGTGTGTGTGTGTGTGTGTGTGTGTGTGTGTGTGTGTGTGTGTGTGTGTGTGTGTGTGTGTGTGTGTGTGTGTGTGTGTGTGTGTGCGCGTGTGTGTTTAAAAAGGAGGTCAGAGGAGCAGAGAGGCTGGTTTGAAATAAGAGATATGTGTTTGTGGCACATGTGAATGTTCCAGATGATATCATCATGTATGTAGAGTACAAAGCGGGAAGAAAATGTCAGAGTGTGTGTGTTTGTGTGTGTGCGTGTGTGCGTGTGCATGTGTGTGTGTGCATGCATGAAAACACTCAGCCTGGTTACTCCGAGGGGGCTGCATGAAGCTTCACTGCGCGGACGATCAAAGGCCGCGGGTTTAGTGTGAAAATCTAGGGAACTTGACTGAATCAAATGATCATCTGAAGAGTCCTCTGTGAGTCTCACTCTCGTTAAACACACACGCTCACACGCCAGCAGGGACTGGTGGAGGGAGAGGGGAGAGGGCAGGCGGGGCGAAGTCGTGTTATCTCAGTAGGCTGGAGATCAGAGCAGAAGAAATAAACATTTTAGATCAAGAGAAATCCCTCAACGTGTGTCATGGTTATGCTACTAAATAGGGCTTATGATACATCTTTGCAGGCCTGCACTGATCTGAGACCTAAATGAAATGCGTTTAAGTATTTTTTTTTTTTAAATATATCTGAAACAATCTGTAGTCAAGCGCAGCTAAGATAAATCCCTCCTGTTTGTTTGTTGTTTAGCTTTTATTTTTCTGAATCCAATCCAGCAGCACTTCAGCTCACAGATTAAACATGAGGCAAACTATTGTTGTTTCTTCTGTACACTGGCATCCGAGTTAAACTGAGCCAAGTTTTAAAAAATTAAGATTTTGTTTTTTCACGCTACACTCATTGAAACACAGAAAAAGGAGCAGAATGGGTTGAAACTTCAGGCCAGATTCCCTCTGTCAAACATCACTTTGAGACACATATGTTAGGAACATTTAAGCCATTAGACCTTAATGAGAAGTTACTGCACAGTGTGATGCCAGCATTTGGTTTAAGGCACCGCTGTGACTAATATTAGCATGCTAACAGGCCTGCAACATGGATTTAATGAGAAAAAGATGTCTAATTGTAAATAATATGTCTAAATGTCTAAATAATAATTGTTTTACAGCCATTCCAATTGTAATTTTTGTGGATGGGGAAAAGTGTTTTGGGCCAGTGTCCGTCATGTGATCCTGTGTGTGTTGAGGCAGATAAGAATACCGTTTTGCAGTGTTTATGGTCATAAACAGTGTTGGGGATAACGTGTCACAAAGAAACATTCACAGTTACTAATCCTACATTTATTCCTGTACTTGCGTTACATACATTCTTCAGTTTTCTTCATAATGGATAGAAAAAGATCCTTAACACTCTTTTATTGTATGCTCATGCAACAATCGCCTCTACTGATATTTGAAAAACACAGTAATGCCGTTGATTGTGCCTGTTGAGAGGTTCTTCAGCCTGGGCTGTCTTGTGACTTGACTCAGAGTCGGCAATCAAACAATTTGAGAGAGTCCTCATGACAGATATCCACTGCTTTAGTAATAAACATGTTAAATAAGCTAGGCTAGTCTACTATAAGGCCATGGTTTGGTGAGCAAGAGACTCAAATGTTTTAGTGTGTTTGGCCCATAAAATGGTCAGTTCACATGACATTTAAACATGTTTTTGTACTTTAAAGTCTGTCATTATCATGCCATGCCAATCTCTGTTATTGATATTGATACCATCTTTAGGCAAAACATATTTGTACTAGGCAATGTGAGGAAAGCCAACCTTTTATTGTGTTACATATTGATAGGCTTATTTCAAGGCTGTAACTGCACCAAACATTTTTCTGTGAAGGGCTATTTGGGCTGTTTTCATCAACTCTTCTGTCGGCTTTGTGGTATTACGTTATGAAAGAGCATAGAATATCTTGTGTATGTCCTCATTATGATAGGCCTGATATGTGGGCATTTGTAAGGTTTGTAACAAATAACATCCTACAGGGAGTAAAGGTAAAGTAATGCATTACTTTTTAAAAAAGTGAAGAGTAATGTGTAATACATTACTTTTTTGGAGTAACTACCCAAACACCGGTCATAAACCAAACTACTGGTCAGTCCTGCTTTTATATAGTAAATTGAATTCATTGTTAGAGTTTTTTCATTTAAAGCACAATTTTACAGTTTCCCTGACATTCACCCATTCACCTACGCCCAGTATTCCCAAACTGGGGTATGTGTACCCCCTACGTCAGGGGGGGATGCCTGCCAACTTGAAGGACATTTTTTGATACTGCAGTGAAAATGATGGGCTTTGTGAAAGCCAGGCCCCTGAACTCTTGTATATTTACTACATTATGCAGTGAAATGGGTAGTGACCGTGAGACGTTATTAGGCTACTGCACACCGACATGCGCTGGTTATTGAGAGGAAAAGTATTGACACCTTTCTTTGAGTTGAAAGATGAGCTTAAGATTTTATTGATGGATCATCCTCACCTGTCTGACCATTTGTACGATGAGGAGTTTCTCACACGACTAGCTTATTTGGGTGATACTTTTTTCGTTTCTCCACGTAGCAGCGCACCACAGTGGCTGGCTGCGCGACTGCGGGCAGTTGGATTCCTCACCCCTATTCTGATGTGCCTGCTACCTTACCAGCATCTGAACTGGAGAGCCTCATTGAAGTTGCAACAAGTGGATCCATGAAAATTGAATTCAATCAAAAAGCCTTTGCCAGATTTCTGGATAGGACTGCGTACAGAAAACCCTGCACTGGCCAATCAGGCTGTAAAGACTTTGAAGCCCTTTGCCACCAAGTACTCATGTGAGAGTGGGTTCTCGGCTCTGGCAAGCATGAAAACGAAATACAGGCACAGACTGTGCGTGGAAAACGATTTAAGACTCAGACTCTCAAATTCAGCCAAACATTGCAGGGCTACGTGCCTCCTGTTAAGCACACCTTCTCATTAACCTGTGGCACAAGTGCAAGTGGATTTTATATGCTATATATGTGTGTGGGGGTGGGGGGTACAGTAAAAGTTTTTACTTGATGATGACGCTAAATAAAAGTCAGGGAATCAACAAAGTTATCACAAGTCATCCTGAGGGGGGAAACTGTATGAAATCTGAACAACATTTCATGGCAATCCGTCAATAGTTGTTGAGATGCTTCAGTCTAGACCAAAGACTGACTGACAGGCTGACTGTAGAGCCACGCTGCTAGCACGCCTAGAAGAAGAGGTATTGATTGGCGAATACAGTGAAAGCAGACCAATATTGCCAAAAAATGACATGATAAGAAAATCAATAGGCCGTTACAATAATTAAAGATCACAATCACCAGCAGAGCAATATTATTTAAAGGTTAAGAAGGCCTCTGGTACAATTATGTGTGAAAGAAAATAAAAAAATCAATAGGCTATCACAAAAGGCATTCAATATCCAAGGGACCAGATAAGTATGAAAACAGTTAAGGAGGCCTGAGATACAACAACATGAGAGAAGACAACAGTGACTCACCCAGAGCCTGGCAGAAAATACACAGAATTGCTCGGGCTTGGAAAGAGGCTGGGTGTGTGGTGTGTGAGAGACGTTAGCAGGGACAGCCTCAGATGGAAAGATGCTATCAAATTGCATTATGGGACGTCCAGAATCCAGTGTTTTTTTGAGCTTGCCACTTTTAGGGATTGTAATTTAGGATATATAAGCCTCTGCTGTTCTAAATTGGACCATTTTTTTTTTTTTTTTTTGCAAATACCCCAACTTCATGGTTCAGGTGCATAGTAAATTGGAGTTGAACTGGAGGTTCGTTTTAAGTGTTGAATGAATCCAAAAATGTTTGCTCCAACAAAACTTCTATTCTACCACTCCCTGAAGTCTTGTGCTGAAAGCACAAGTGGTTCTTTCTCGGTTAACTTAACATTTGATTCATTTAAGCACATATGGAGAGACTTATCGAGGCAACTTTGGCGTGACTGCAACGCTTTATCCTGCTTCTTTTTCCACTAACATTCCCTATTCCATATCTCTCACCTCTCGCCCCTCTCTCGTCTCGTTCTCAGGCATGCCGAGCGCTGCCACCGTGGTGATTGTGATGTGCATCGCCGCTCTGGTGGTGGTTGTGGTGCTGGGCATCTACCGCATCCACCTGACCCACCAGCAGGAGGTCAAGCTGGCAGAGACGGCCAAAGAGGCGGACGGTACCTGGGACGACTCGGCTCTGACGATCACGGTCAACCCGATGGAGGTAGGATTGAAAAAAGTGTGGAAGGATGCTGTCAGGGAGGGAAATAAGGGGGAAATTAAAAGAAACTAGGTATTAGTGACTGTAATATCTCAAAAAGAGAAAAGGAGATATGTGCATGCTCTGCTTTCACATCAGGAATTAAAGGAAAAATTATGGTGATTTATTGGAAAATTTCTGTTTGTTTAGTTTCTGGAACTCTGAATATTTTCTCACAACAGAACCTGGCAGGGCCACAGGCTGCAGAGGAGGAGGCCAGCGAGGAAGAGGAGGAGGAGGAAGAGGAGGATGACGAGGAAGAGGAGGAGGAGGAGGAGGATGACATCACCAGCGCTGAGTCAGACGACAGCGAGGAGGAAGTGGACGTGCAGCTACCCAGGATGCAACGCCAGAGCAAGAGGGGCCAAAACTGGGACAAAACAACAATATCTTACTGAAACACACATTCACAGTCACACACACACACATACACACACACACACACACACACACACACACACGAACACACACATTGTTCAACACGTCCATAGTGAAACCTCAAATCAGATGGTTGAAACAAAAAGACTTTATGTGATGTTGAGGCTCTAAAAAATGAGGTAATATCTCCCCCTAGTGGAATACTACACTGAAACACACACACACACACAAACACACTGCAATGATTTAACCTCCGCCTTGTCAGAAAACCTGTTTTATACAGCTGATCAGAACTAATATGACACTAAAACTCAATCAAATGACTATCATCCTTCTTAAAGGGACAGCTCACCAAATTTAGGTCATCCCCGACAGCTGTTTCCCCTCAAACGACCTCCCTCCCACACCACAACTACGACCTTTAGTGAAATAAAGTTGTTTTGTCGGCTACCATACATTCAGTTTAGTGTGTCAGATTCCACAGTGAGATCTCCGATGTCCCATGGAAATGCAAAACAGTCTTTATTTAAGAAAAACTGGGTTGCAAGAGTAAAGAATCAGACTATTTTTGGTTTGTATACTTCATGTTATTTATCAGTCTTTATTCTAGCCTACGTGGCACAGCCAGGTGATTTTACAGAAATAGCATATTTTCAATGGTACTCAAAAACAAAACGAAAAAAAAGACGATCTGTGTGTAGTCATGTTGAACTAACCAAGGGGTCTGAGTTCTGGGTTTTTGGGAAAGACAGAGGAGTCTCCTTGTAAATTTTTATACGCTCCTTTCTTGTAAATAGTGAGTAGGTGACCCCCCTTCCCCACTCCCATCCCCTAACACCACTTTCTCCACCCAGAATCCCCCCTCCTCTCCACCTGTACACAACACACATGCCACCTCTTCATATGTATGTACGTATTCCTGAACCGCTAGCCTGCCGGGGGTCTTTGCTGAACGGACCCCTCAGTTCCTCTGTGTGTGTTTCTAGCTCTGTGTTCAGATCATTCCAGCTGACTGCGAGACTCCGGGTTTGTTGGGATGGATGTGCCACTGCCTTTATTGTGACTGGGTCTGTTGAAGCTGCACTAGGCAAGATGTTCCTGCAAAGATACATCTAAATCACACTTCAGGGATGTGACAGAGAACAGAGAGTCCCCTCACTGCTCATGTATAGCCTGCAAGACTCAAATGAAAGTTTAGTCTCAGGTGTGATCACAGCAGCGACGTCCCTACAGATTGAAAGAACGCAACACTATGAAAGCCAACATCTACTCCTGCTAGTCATTAGTGCTGCATTGCACGGATGTTGCAAAAGTGAGAAATTCCAACTTTTCTACAAGGAAAAGAGCAAATGGGGCCGGTCGTCAACAGATGCAAATATCGACTGACTGACCATTACAGGGTTTCAAAGGCCATGCCGATATCATTATCTGACTCTTTAAAATGTGATAGTTATATACAGGCAAATACTGATTTTTGTTTGTTTTCTTAAACATAGCATTGCAAACATTTTATTTGATAAGGATCAAATAAATGTTCTAATTAAAGAACTGTGAACAGAATATGTTTTGAGTGGAACATATGGCCCCTGGAAAACATCTCAAAACAGTAACGAATAGCAAATACAACAGGAAATTATAAACAATAAACTTCACTGGTATAAAGACTAGAAACATAATCAAACACAATAAAAAGCATTAAAGATGAGGCAGGACACAGGCTCAAATATGTAAAAATGCACCATATTTTTTTAGTAATAGCTATAACAAATAATATAATAAAGTAACATTAAATGAAGTATGTGTAATGTGGGAAAGCCTGTATTATGAAAATCAAAGTTGCAGTACTGAATATTTTTATATTAGCATCGGATCAAATGACTACATGTAAAACTAGAAAGGCACTCAGTAGAGCGCATACCTCCGCCAAGGCCTCCAACAGTTCCCTTTAATTCAGTCAATCCAAAATCAATCTGGATAGTCCTGTATCACTCTAAATGTTATGCCGCCTATAACTGCTTAACCATGATTTACTCCCCGCATCTGGGATCCACATCAAATTGTACTCACTCATAGCTACCAGCCGCCTAAATACGCCTGATTTCTTTTCATCAAGATGCATTGGTTATTCATTATTTTAACAAAAATGTTGAAAAACAAAACGTTGAACAAAGTGAGGTAAACTTCCTGAAAACATAACCGAATGAAAGGTGTCCCTCGGATTGATGAACCCAGAGAATTATCACCAAACTCTGCAGTTCCCCTTCACTCTGCAGAGCATTTGAATGTTTTCAGATGATAGAGGAACCAACTGTACACTACCTGCCCAGTCCCATATGGCAGATATTTAAAGTCAGTGAATACATTGAACAAAGATGAGCATTTAGCAGCCTAAGAACTCAATATTTCTCTCAGGAGTTGGTGGAGAACAAAACTGAGCTAAAAGTAGAGTCAATATAGATTTAGAGTTCATTCATCAGGTGGACAGAAACAGAACTGAATGCTCATGTTGATGTAAATAGCTAAATAGTAGTGTAAACACCAGACCAACTGTATCTGGTAATGTAAATGTTGTGTTTTCAAATGGTTAGGCTGTTCCAAAGCAGACAGAAAATCTATTAATGTTGGTTTGGCACTTTTTCAAAACATGTCTGTCAGATACAGACATCAAGTCCATGTGTAAGCCTCGTTCTGGTCAACATCAGCACCATAGCATGCTCTTTATAGCTACAAAGCATTACTTTTATGTCCATATTCTCCTAAATTACATGTTCTTTTCATTGTTATTATAATGGTTTACAATGAGGTTTGCTAGCTAATGCTGCCTAATATCACTGACACAAAATAATGAGCTGTCCCATCTTGAAAACACAAAGCGGAGAAAACTTACCTTTCTGTTTTTTCTTAGGTGGATAAAAGAGACTGCTATCACACCGAACAACCAAGAAAACTTTTACCTTTGAATAAAATGCAGCATTAATGAAAGACATTTATTTTGAGGGATGATGTCACATTACATTAATCCCACTTAAAAGCACTCGGGGCCACCTATTGTGAAGTTGCCTGGTGCAACTTGAAAGGACGAAGAGAGAAGTGAAAGAAGCGTTTGGCAGTGTCACATTTGATGCGATCAGAAAACCCAGTCGAAGGTTTCCTCACCTTGAAGTGAAAGGGCATTAATCTCTGGCTGTGGCCATCCTGAACCCAGTCTGTCTGTAATGTTCGATAGCAAAACAATCCACAAACAACAGAGAGTTTTGTCACATGTGACGTGTCTGATAGTACGGTCAGCCACAGATAAATCAACGTTTGGTTAAAGTCACAAACACTGGAAAGTTTCCTCCTCTAGCCCGGCGAACCTCTGACAGCCGTCCTGTGGGTGTAGCTGGGAGAACCTACTGTATGTGTATACTGTAGCTCTATGTTCATGTAAAGATCTCATATGTTGTTTAAGAGTTTTTCCTCATCTACTGTGACACCCAGTCTTGTGACGTCACCTCCCTTCCTTGCACCCTCCTCCCCCCGGACCCTTTGGTGGATTTTGCATCGGCCCGATCCCTAATGTTGTCCTGACGTTTGTTTTAGAAGAGGAGGACGGTGAAATTAACATGGAAACCTTGTATAATGTGTAAAAGTTTTTTTGTTTTTTTATGATTTTTTTCTCTGGACTCTTTGGTCTGTTTTCCTTTGGAATGGTCACTACAGCACTTTCTGTAAATTGGCCAATAAAAACTTGTTTTGGAATCTAGCGGTGGGTCTCGTACTTGTGTGATGGTGCACGGTCGTGTGGTGTGTACGTGTGTGAGTGTGTGTGTGTGTGTGTTCAAGCTAATATTGCATTATACGCATAGCTAATTCCATCTTTTGTCCATTACCTGATGATGAAAGTTTGGAATCTTATTAAAAAAAGTGGAAAAACTGCAGTTAGTGTGGAAAAATGTGTGCAATCAGATTCTAATTATTTATGCAGAGAGCACAGTTTTGTTTTGTATATTTGTGCAGATGAAAATGCCTTCAGTGGGTACATTATAACAGAAATACTGTTAAGTGAAAATCATTACCACCTGACCTTGGTTTATAAACTCATCTGGGAAAAAAAAAAAACTACAATTTTCTATCCTGAGATTGTTTTTACACAGTCTGTTTGCAGCAGTATTTGATTTAACTCAACACTGCGGGCAATTTCTGAATTTTCCTCGAAAAGACATTAATTTAATTGAATTCAGCCAAGCATCTACTCTCTGAACTGCTTATCCTCTCCAGGGGGAAGGTGTGACACTGATCCCCACGAGATTACTTTTAATTCATTTATAAAAAGACTGTATCAAATAGGTCGTACACGCATGGTGAAGCCAGCAAACATGAGGAAGTTGTACAAAATGTCATTATTAGTGTGCTTATTTTTCCTCTGACCCTCTATACCGACATCCAGCGGTGTTTTTTTTGACTATGTCACACATCATCAGGCTGGTGTTTCTAGTACTGTTATTATTTCTAAAGTAGATCCGTGCAGCCACAGCAGGAGAACCGCTCAGGAGAGACGGCCTTTATGCACAGTGAAAGAAATAGATATGGATATTATGCTGACAATCAAGGATATGAGCTTACTTTGCTTTGTTGTTTTCACAACAGTCTTGTATAAGAGCACAGGCACAGCTGCAGGTTGAGATAAGTCGAATCATTACAAGACGTGTTTTGGTTTGCTCTGTTCCTGCGTGAGAGCGACCAGAAACTAGAGTTTGGTGTCTGTGCTGCCTGTTTGTGGCCCCGTCTAATCTTAGCACATAGGCCGAGCCTCCTCTGTTGTTGATGATTCATGCAGTGAAACAGCACCTCCTGTGTGTATGTCGGGTTTTGTTTATGGCCTTTTTATGCCTCTGTGCTGGAGATAGCCGTGGGTGGAGGCAAAACCAATTTTTGTGAATGAAGAAACGCTTTGAGGGAATACCTTCAAATTTGGCACAAACTTCCAGCTGGACTGGAGGATGAACTGACTGAACTTTGGTGTTCAGAGGTTAAAGGTCACTGTGACCTCACAAAACACGCACAATTCATATCATTATTGCGGTAATTATGTGTAAAAGGATCAAACGGTAACATTTTATATACAAAAGGTTAAAGGTCAATGTCACTGTGACAGCCTGCATAAAATGTCCCAACCCATTATTCAATATCATACCTCAAGAACGTAACAGTGCCTGGAGGAATACAACCACAAGGAGGGAATTCTTGTTGAAGTGATCAGTGAGCAGTTTGGAAACACGACCTGATCTATAGGACCGTGCACTCTCCATGGTGCTGAAGTGCTGCTCAGCACCACAGACAGCAACACTTAAAGCTGGTCAAACTCGTCTGCAAATAATAATACACCACACCATAATACATCACAGTACTGGTCCATTTGGGCTGTGGCGCTCATTCTAAATTTGAGGGATCACAACTACAGGAAGCTTTGTGTGTGCAGTCTCTGTGCACACATAAAGGAAATAGAGGAGGTAAAAGATGCCATTACACATTTTATTTTATGCTGCTTTTATACTCGGGAACTAAATATTCCAAGCACCAGCCTAATAGGCCTTCAGAGCAGTAGTCTACAAATCCTAGTCCTTACGGCTGCATTGTGCGACGACAGACAACTGCTCCCTCATGAAGTCGAGGTAGATGGTTTTCCCCCAGAGTTTACAAGCAGGAATTCTGATTCAAGTGGTGTTCATTGTATTTTTTTTTGAATAGGAGATTAGACACTTTAAAGCTCTGAGTTGTCCGGGATGCAGCATTAGACCTGGAACGAAGGAAATTTTTGCAAAGCGATGACATTTTGGCTGGTCCTAGTCAACGCATTATGTCACTGAGGGCCCTCATAAGAACAAATATGTGTGTGGACGTAATGTATTAATGGTGTTGTGGAGACGAATCTGTTCACGCTGTCACATTATTTGGACTCATCTCCCACTTGGGAACAAAAAGCTGGTACCTACAAGGAAGACAAATACATTCAGGGTTAAGAATTAGTGTTGGTGCGTTGCTATAGTGTATATTAAAGTTTATTAGAAATGTTTTCTTTCTTTTTTTAGCCAAGTGTAAGTGTTGCTTCGGCTCATTTCTCATAAAAAAGGCTGTTATGAAAAGACATACAGGCTAATGGCACCCTGTTGTACTTTGTTGTACTGGGTGATTTAAAGACACAATTACAGAGTCATTCAGTTCCAGGAACCCAGTTGTGAGCAGCTCCTTTATTTCCATTGCACTACAGAAACACTGGTGCACATTAACAGCACAGTCTTAAATCAAGTTGTTTTCTGTGTACTTTATTTTGTACTTTTTCAGTGTGAACACACTACATAATCATGACTGGTTTAGTACTACGCCTGAGGAAAAGTGAGGTTGGCTTGAGTTCAGGCAAGTGCTGATATTATGCAGCCTGCAAATATGAACTGTTTTTTGTGCTGCAAGTAGTTAAAGATAAAACATGTTTTGTCAGTAGTACTAATACTACAACTTGATTCCTTCAGCTAGTTTCTTTATTATTTTAACATCTACTTTTAAAAGACACATCTACTTCCGATATCATTTTGTATTTAAGTTAAGATTAATGTATTTTCATGTATTCTGTAGCTTACAAGTGCCTCTAATCATTTCTGAAAACACACCAGTAATCGTCTCTTTACTGGAAACACCTTGTTTCCACCAGCCAGTCTGCTTCGGTTCAGTTTGTCACACATCAGAGCAGCAAACCCTTTACAATACAGCTCATCTCCTGTGCTATACTATACTAAAGGATGCTGGGATTTTGAGTCCATGATCAAAAGCGTGTCTCCATCTCGTGGATATCGACAACGCTGCACGACCTCCTACCATCACTTCAGAGCCAGTGTTCCATTCTGTCCATGTTTCCCCGTCACTTCTCCGCTCCCTCAGGCCTGCTCTACTCTATTCACAGCCTTTTGTCACGACATGTACAGGTGTTAATGATCTCATTTATGACTTCAGCCTTGAGCCAGTTAGGGATTAGTATGAATTTTTGAGGACGCAGCGTTACTCAAATTCCAACAGCTGTTATAAAACCAGTAAATTGCTTGCAGATACTGGCGGCAGAACCAACTCAATAGAGAAGAATTAAAATATTCACAAAACTTTTTGATTTTCCTGGGTAGAGTGGAGCCGGGGAAGCTCCAGGCACTGTCACCTTCACTCTCGACTCACAAACAGAAATAGACTTTAGATTCTGCACACAAATCTTCTCTCTCCCTCAAACTCCGAGCTGCAGCACAACTCTGTAATTACCCACTCATTTAATTAACATTTCAATTAGCCGGTGAATCATTTATTTTGCCCGGTTCTAAAGACAGCCGAGCCAGAAAAGAGATGGACATATGCTGCCTCTCTCTTGTCATTGTCGCTTAGATGATGACAGTGTCAAAGCTGGAGGGTTATCACATCCTGTCACTCACAGAAGCGTCTTGTAAGTGGGAGTTGCAGCAGTATATATAAATAATCAAGTCCAAGCTGCCTGAAACAAAAATAGAGTACTTTTATTCCCATATACATTATTTATCAGGTTTCGTTATACTCCAAGGCAATTAGAACAAAGTTAAATCCTTAATTGTGACCTTGAGAAACTAAAAGCAGCAGTGATGAAAGAGGGAACCGAGGGAATTTGCGCAGACACGGGGCAGACCTTCTGTCTGAGGAAGCCAAACCTCACTGTAATTAATTGGGAACAAAAGGTGAGCATGACGCGTGAGCACGGATTTAAAAGCAAAGGCGTTGAAGCAGAGATGAAGGCGGAGCTGCTTTCCCACAACAAAACACGGCCCACCGTGTGATATTTGAAAGTAATAGCAGATGGTCGCACAGCGGTGGCTGGTGTGCAAACGATTTTAAAGGGTCAACCAGTGAGCCTTTGTACACTGGAGGGTGCGAAGCCAACGCGGGAAACCGTGGCCTTTAAGGCTGCCAGTGTCCTGAAGCATGATATCAGTGCTGAGTAGAGAGGTTCATAGGTTTGGAGCTGGTTATTAACATTTCACCATGAAACACAGAACATGTGTTCAGTAAATACTGGCCTGTGTGGATTTCAAGCATAATTATGAGTGTGTTTTTTTATATATTCCACATTTTGTAAAATTGCTGTGCAACAACAACAACAAAAAAAAACAAAATAACCTCTCACTCAGTTTAACACCTTTGCCTTCTGTCAAAATTTCTGATGTATGTGCACAGGTTTTCATGCACGTTCGCTCTGTTAACAGCTTATTGTTTATGCGCTGTAATGGTTATAGAGTTACCAAGCGAATGAGGACGAAGCTTCTGGAAGTGTTTGACCCCGTTCTGCATTCCCATTGGGCGGCCTAGCTACCGAAATTGGCTACCCATGAGCCTTAGCTGCTGTTGCTCCAGAGAAGATGCCAGTGGAATCACAGTAAAGTCAAAATGCTTTGTAGCTGTAGTTGTGAACAAAAAGGGGCCGCGTGCTGTACTGTAGCTGCTGAGGTCATCTAAAATTGACCCAATAGAGCAGCGTAACCTTTAGCTTTCACCAGCCGTTAGCAGCTCACATGACAGAATTTGAATGTTGATGATTGGATGTTTCTTTCCCACATGCACATTGTTAGTCATAGTTAACTTCTCCCTGGAGACAGATGGGACTTTTACTTCCAGAGCATGTGCATCTGATGAAACTCCTCCACAGCTGGTTAACTTGGTGTCCCTTCATGTTCTTTTAAATAAGCTGCGTTAATGATTTGAAGCCTCTGCTGTGTGACTGGCAATTATAAAGTAAACCAACTAACTTAGTCAGCTACTGCCTATCTGGCAGGTGTCAGCTAGCTAAGCCTAGTTTGCCACGGTTGCTAGGCTGGAAGCCAATACATCACAGACTAACTTACTAACCGAATCTCATAAAGGTTTGTGAATTACTTGCTTGCAAAACAAACAAATCCTGTTGATGGAGCCTGAAGGTGAACTTGAGCATACAGAGTAGGGGATTTCTCTGATTGAGAATGGTTGTGTCCCTATGTGGACAATAGAAAACACGCTACTAACACAAAAACATTTAAATACTTCTCTACAAAATGTAATTGATGTGTAACTCCATCCACCTTCAACTTTCCAAGAGCCACATTCTCTACCAGGCCTCTGCCATGCTGCTGAGCCCCCTAGCATAAGGGTCTCCGAGTGGGCCCACCTGGACCTGACACATGGGCCTGAAATCATCTGCTGGTACACAGACCCTCAGGAATCAAGAGGCGGGAGCAGCGTGTGAGGCACAACAGTCAACAAGTATTAAAACGCTCATTACCTCACTCACCAAACATGCTTCAGAGGAACATGAGCTCTGTCAGCTGCCTGGGAAAACAGGAGGAAATGGTGAACCACTTTGGAAAAACACCATCATATTTGGCCTAAACCAACGCTTCTAACAAAAACAACAGTCAAGAAGTGAGAACACTCTTCCAAGTAAACACCCCACAGCTTTACTGCAAAACCTCTGAATATCACAAGGTACTGCCAGAACTTTTCCAACTCACCTACAGGGCCAGTGTTGCCTTGCTTGCAAAACATTTGGGGCAAGAAAACGTCTCCATCCTCATATGACACTTCCCTGATACCTGTGGTCACTATAATCTGCATCGTGTCACATACAGTACATTTAAACTGGCTTGTCATAGTCAATTCAATACAGCATGAGGTGCATTTCACATTAAGCAGTGGGGATAGGGCAGACAGAGCTTGAAAACCTAATTTGACATCAGGGTACCAGTAACAGGCCTCCCCTAAGTCCTCATTTCTTTGGAAACTATTATTGTGTAATCATGCTGACAATGACACAATGTCTTCTCTTCCCCAGAAGGAGGAAGCTGTGGCAGGTCCCACAGCTGACACATGAGAGTCGGTTTTCACTGATTTCACAAATGGAGTTACAATGGCTGAAGAGGTCTGAGACAAGCTTGACGGACGACACAACAGTCCAACTCAAGCCAACAGGAAAGAGGAGCTGAGATTGTTTTGTTAACGGCTGTTTCCATGTTTGTAGCTGCGGTAATAGATTTTTGTCCACGGGTTTGTTTCTGGATGTGAGGGCTCGGATCACTTCACTTGGCAACACCCTCCGACAACCAAGCAAACCACTGGTGGACTTTATAGTTGATAAAACATGATAAAGTGCCCCCTGAGGTGCCCTTTGAGTTCCCTTTCTGCACGCTGGTGCCATTTTTATCTTTTCACCCCTGACCCTCAAACATCCTGAGTGCACCACTGACGCAAGTTACAATAATAGTTCACTGAAATGAGTTTCTGAAGACATTTTAGGGGAGAACTAAGCTGTGCAGCTGCTGAATTTGTCTTAAATCATTTAACTTTACAGCAGCTGCACGGCTGTTTACGTAGACAATGAATGGGAAGTATTGAAAGGACAGATACCGTGGACACGTACCATGACTCCCTCCTTTCCCCCTCAATCAAAACATTGAAAACAAAAGACGTAGTTTGAGGACATTGTGAAGTAGCGTGGGAAGTTACAGCGACAGATGACCAACACAAATGCACCACTGCCTTAAAATAGCAGATTTCTCTGGGATAGCGCTATGAGGGAGGAAAGAGTAAACCCAAACAGTTCAGTTGAAGAGGCCAGACAACCAAAACAATGAGCTAAAAGACACTACAATGCTTGGCTGAACTGAGGAGTCAAGTGATAATTCTTATATATATAATTCTCAGGTGCTCACAAACATGGAAAGTTTAACATCTATCATTCTGCGGTAACTTAGCGAACTCAACTTGCAGATGAAGACTGCGATGTGATCGAACGCTCCAAAATGAGCACCTAAGTGAACCTGAGCTGAGATCGTCTTGGCAGCCACTGTAAAAACGTCTCCTCTTCCTCCTCTACAGCAGAATATTCACAGCTTTCAAGTGCACTAAATCCCTTTCACCTCATAAACAAACCCTCTTACTGACACGAGATTACACTCCAGTCAAATAATTACAGCTCCTCACACTCCGGTGGCCAGCAGCACCACACCACTTCACTGTCGAGGACGGGCTAATCCACTTTGTTCTAATTATGAGGCCACCGTAGGAGTAGTTTCTGGAAAATGAGTTTGCCTCTCTACAGAATTAAGCTAATCAATGCATGAATTAGCTAAGTTTATGTGAATGTTTACAGGAGGCCAACTCACAAGCCACAAGGAAACTGCACCTCTTTTCAGACTTTAACGTCAGTTATAAAACTGTTGTATAACGTGTCTCTGGAGGAGCTTCGTCATGTCTGGGAAAATAACCCCGATGATGTCATAATGATGTCGTATAAATATATGAATTGAACGTCATGAAGATGGGCCATGCTGTTTGAAAGAAACAGGCATTTACCAGGTAGGAGGGCCTGATAAAAGGATCAGATCAGAAGATGTGACAGACATTTTTCAAAGCTTTTTCTGAAACTTCACAGAAGTAAACAGGGCAGTATTTCCTGAATTCTTCCTAAAGTGTGTAGTGAGATGAATTATGTCGGCCATTGTCTTGTTAATGATTCATCAGATGATAAAGTAAAGACATCCATAGACCTTGTCCTAAGATGTCTGCGAAAGCTACTATGCTTGCTCATAAATTGTGCATGTGTTCGGTTACTGTGTCGTTAGCTTTATTCAGAGTACTTTGCACCCCTCTATATCCTGCCTACTTGGGCAGTGGCCTTTGACAATGGCATGAGGCTGCTTTTTAAACCTCAAGGACGGTGTAGCACCAGCCAGATGTTTGTAAGTGTTGGTGTGCATCTGCTCCGCCATAATATAAAATCTTATCCACTAATACATGTGCAAGGCCTTGGTTAACCTGAGTTGAGCTCGGTCGGGTTTTCATCCAGACTGTGGAGCCACTGGTGCTCCTGTTTGTATGTGGGTGCAGTCTGCTCATTTCTATGTGTTTGATATGAATCTATGTATGTATTGTATTTACTATTTTTATTTTCAATGGACATGTTTTTGTAGATATTGTCCGTCTATATATTGCCTATTTGTTTTTAGTGTGACATGGACCCTCATCTGTGTCCTTAATGAAGTCATTATCATATTTTCTTATCTTATATTATGTTTAATAAAGTAACAATCTCATTTACCCCTTTAAAAACTCCCCTCTTGCAGGGGTTTGACTCTCTCTCTCTCACACACTGTTTAATATAAGCCGTAGTGCTGTAATGGCTACAGATGCCCAAAAGGTGGCAGCACTAATGCAGGAAAAAGACTGGATCCATCTGGATCAGTTCATCAACTGGCTTGAGCCACATGTGGGGTCATTAGGTACACACACACAGGTGCAGCAGGATTTAGTGTTTTATGAATTTTTAATGATATTAGGGCTTTAAAACTATCATTTCTGTGGAGCTCTCATTGTAACGTTCAGTCAAGTCAAACCAAAACCACGCGGCAACTTGCACAACCGCATGTTGCCGCATTGCCACTGCATTGCGACTTGTCACCACCACCATCCATCAGGATCCAGTGAACAAGAGACCTCTCTGTTAAAAAGCAAACATCTGGGAGCGCTTATGTTGAAATAGAGACATGTTGGTTCTTATCGGAATAAAGTCATCAAAACCAGGAGCGCAGCATTAAAGGTCATGAACCCCTAATCCTGCCTGTCATTGGCTGGTTGTGTATTTACATAAGGTGCATACGGCACAATGCTGAGGAAACAGAACAGGCCAGTGGGCACAGATGACACTGCACACACTGCACACTGACGTCACACAGTGTGTGCGTAGATATGAAGGATTTAAAAACAACTTTTGGCACCCGGTCAGTGACAACAGTGGCTGCTGTGTGCGTTGGTCTGATGAGATTATGAGGTCATCGCCTCAGCCGAGTGGTTTGATGGAGCTGCCAATGTGCACACACACACACACACACATAAAACCACCATATTTAAATACACGAACCAGAAACACACATGAGAGTCAGCTGTATTGCCTGTAGGCTGTGGCCGGTAATTAACCTCGGTGTGTGTGTGTGTGTGTGTGTGTGAGTGTGTGCTCACAGGGATATGTTATCACTAATTTTAGATGCACCCTTGCAGTAAGGCGGTTTGTTTTTGCCTAACAGGCAGCAGGTGACATTTGAAAAGGTTGAGATAGCAGGAAGGAGGTCCGACTGGAGCCCGGTGAAAGTATTAACAAGCACACTCGATTGGAACATCATACCAGCTTGTTTTACATCTCTCTTGCACCCTTTAACTGTAAACACTGTAGAAAAACTGACACTATTCAATCAAAATACCCACTTTTTTCTCAACTGGAAAAAACATAGAAATAAAAAAAAGAGTTGTGGATGCTCGGAGGGAGGCACTGATGGTACAGGGGAGACAGACGGAAAAAAGATAAAGGATGGATGCGAAAAAGGCACCATACTGTTATTATTGGGCCTCACACTGAGTTCCCCTACTGTGAGAGTGTGTGTGACAGAGAGATAAGAGTGTGACTCATGCATACCTTCACAGAGACCCTAAAGATACCCAGGTAACACTCGAAACTAGCGCTGCTCAAATTAGAAGTCAGTGTTGTGACCATGTACACGCTCATTAAGCTGCTGTTTACGGAGCATGAAAAACTCCTCCAGATGAGGGTTTTGCCTCTCGATATTTTTTATTTTTGTACCTCTGAAGCTTTCTTCCATATATTCAGCTGGGAAAAGTGTCTGTGTTATTATCTCCACTGCCGTTATCTCCACTCTGATTTTGAAAAAAGTACATAGCACAGACAAAAATAGCCCCTTTTTTGTATTTTCCTTTTTCACTCTCTGCGACTTCAGCCCAGCTACTCTTCTCTTGTTGTTAGTTTTTGCTGTACTTTTCCTCCAGCCGGAGGAACACAGTGTTCAGGCGGTGTGTAAAGAGAGTTTTTAAGCTAACAGCTAACTCGAGAAGTTTGGCCCTTCGAGCTGAATTTCATCATTTTTGTGATTCTTTGCATGCGTACTCTAAGCCTCAACTGCTGCCTACTTTATCACTGGAAGGGGCTGAAATTTGTACTGAACATCAAAGAGACCCAAAGGAAACTTAACAACATGTGTTCACTTCAATAGTTGTTGCACAATGTTTACAGTAACTGAATCAATGACACTAAAATCTTTATTTTACCCGAACAAAGACACTTTCATATTTTCACTGGCTGTAATATTACACTCAGTGGTTTTATTACACTGGTACATATTTGTACTGTGTTGCCTTCAAGCAGTGGCAGGATGTATGAGGGGCGAGGCAAGTAAATTCACCACGTTTTGCTCACTGGAAGGGCACCCTAGTGGCCAGTTTATCATGTTTAATCTACCATAGTGGCATCCCAGAGGACACTTTTGTTGTTTATTCAAACATCGGGGCACCAGGTGATCCAGTCGGGACCAAAGTGCTGGACCGAACAAAGGATGGTCTTATCTAATGAAGCCGGAACAAGCCACATGAAGTCAAAGAGGCACAGCGTTTCTGCATCACTGGAGTGTTGTTAATTGTCAAACAGCAGCACTGGATCAGATATATTACAACAGTGAGGAGTAGTTGATAGAATAGCAAAAGGTCAACATACTTTAAATAAAGTGCTTGTTGGATTGTTAATGAATAATCAGGAGCAACACAATGAAAGCCTTTGAAGAGAGACTGTGCGCTTGAACTATTTACAGCATTCAGTCTCCTTCATACGCGACTGTATAGCAGGAGTACAAAGAATGATTGATCAGGGTTTCATCAGAAGCTTTCACCTCCTGCCAAGATTAAACCAACACTTTCCTGCGGTTGAAAATGTTTATTTAAAAAAAGAAAAAAGGAATTTCAGTGTCAGTGTTTAACAAAACAAGTTTTTCTCTCTCACCTCAGTGATCTGATGTCTCAGTGTGATGTGGGTGATGACGACGATGATGATGACGACCATGGGGGTGATTCTGGTTTGTGGGGAAAAAAGTTCCACGATGTTCCAAAAGTTTTTTACTTTTCTGTTGTTTAATAAACTGAGTGATTTAAGCAGAGAACCAGTTCTAGGAGAAAAGGTGAGATCTTTAGAAGTGATTTGTTTGTGGATAAAAAACATCGCATATAGAATAATGAAACTGATCAGATATTCAAAAGCACCATCATCTGGATTATCCTTTCGATTTTCTTTTCTGCTTTCGGGCTTCTCCTGATAACCTCTGGTAACCCTGTGTTTAACGTTACACATGAACTGTGGGTAATTACCCTCGGACAAAGTGTGCAGTAATGTGTACTTAGGGAAAGTGGCCATAAAGGGCTCAAAATGTCTGCCAGAGAGCCCTCGTGCAGTTGACAGTTTGACCGTTGGAAAGCCCTGAGGCCTGTGAACTTACTGGGAAAACATCTCAAAGTCTGTGAGTCTGAGAGTGTGGATATTGGGACTGGGTTCAAGAAGAAGAAGAACACTATAAATACTTTTGAGAAATTCAATTTTGTGAATTGAGAGGTGAACTGGCACCTCTGCAGCTACCTGTTCACACTCCATGCTGACTGGTCTGTACAGGTCTCAGGCCGGCCACCCTTCAGTTGCCACAGACAGAGCTGCTGCCGCCCCGACATGCAGGTTAACTGGTGACTCTAACGTAGATGTGAATGTGAGTGTGAATGGCTGTTCATCTGAGACTGTGATGAACTAGATGCATCCAGCCTCTTGTATTGGCTCCAGCCTCCCCACGAGGCTGAAGAGACAAAGACGATCAGTAAAAAAGCTCTGACAGAAGTACAAAACAAGCTCTTTAAATATCAGCTTGGGCTTTGGCAAACAATGATTGACGTTTTTCACTATTTTCTGACATTTTATCAACCAAACAATGAAGCAATGAATCCAGACAGAAACAGTGGAGTCGTTAAAATGTACTTCATGTTAAATTTCCATGTGATAACATCTTTAAAAGGATTGTGCTGGTTTAGGTTTCAGTACGCTGAAAGATAAAACAGTCCCAGTGAACTCTGCTACGGTCTGTCTGTTGCTTTCAGTTCATTGGTTCAGTGTCCCCAGACAGATCTGTGGAGGTGGGGATGCTGCATTGGCGGACTTGGGAACTTTTTTTGTTTGATTTTTTTTCTCTCTGATGATCGCCCTCTATCTGTGCGGCCTCCACAGTCCAGCTGAGAGACAGGAGTAGAGAGAAGCTGATGCATTATCTGATACTTGTCTGAGTCGACTGCAATTACTGTGCTTAAGTCTTTGTTGCCCTGGGTCTTGTCTACATACACACAGACTACCCAATATTCAGACTTCACCGCTCTTGCTGAACCTTCACTGATTTAATTACCCACAATTCATTGTAATACAGACTCAATGTTGTAATTGTAACTGTATTCTCATCCCCTCGCACGCAAGTCCAGAGGGAGGACATTTGGATTGAGCCACCACTTGAGGTTGTCGAGGCAGTATGCAGTTGTAAAGAGTACCTGCAGGCACTACTCGGGGCTGAATAAGGGTTTGCAAAGTATATTCTTGAAATCTATATTTTAATTCCTTGTTTGTATCGTCACAAATAGACACTTAAACTGAAAAATCAGTCACAGATGAGACTGTAAACCACAGTGCACTTCATAGTATAGATGCACAGCCTCATCTCTCAGATATCTGAAGGGAACAGTTATTTTAAAGCAACATAATGTAACTTTTTTATCTTAAAATAACAGCTTCAGAATCATGTGGATGGTACAGTGTCTTGTAAAAGGCTGAATGGTGCCTCTGTCTCAGCCACTCTGCCTCACTATCACTTGTTTCACAGCGTTACACACACACGTTTACTTCAACATACAAGCTTTCAACACATAGCATTGTTATGATGTAGTGAGTTTTGTTTGTAGTTAGCACCTACATTACACCTGACAAACTGTTGCAGAGATGGGATTTGTATTCACGACAACAGTGTTGCACTCATAAACTGCCCATTTCAAAATGGCAGTCTCTACATAATGTTGCTTTAAGTGCAAGTCTTTTATTTAAACTTCATTGTCCCCCCTCACTCCTGGAGCCAATCCTACTCCCCCTTGGAGATTAGATGGCAGTCCGTCACAGTGTATTTTTTATAAACCCATCGTCACTTTGAAGTCGTTCCATTTTCACTTTGTCAAGATTTTTTGACACTTATTAACAGCAACATTTATTTCATTCAATGTGATTTTTGAGGTTGTAAGAAAGTGTTAAAAGTTACACCTTCCGTCTTTTTCTGAACCTCTTAAAGGTCCTGTTTGTAAGAAAAGTTACAAAAGTTGTCTCATTTCCAGCTCGTCAAATACTGACGCACTGGGTCCTACGATCCCAAAGCATCAGTATTTAATGAGTTGGGAATGAGACTCAAAAGTCAACTTCTCTTACAAATAGGACCTTTAAAGATGAATCACAAACTGCAACTCAAAAATCAACAAAAGTGGAACAGATAACGCATCTTTGATGTCGGTGCTGAACGCAGATGGAGCATAAACGAGATATGGTCACATCCCTATCTGTGACTGTGTACAAATCCCTGAAGTAGGTCAAAGAAAACATCCCTTACTTTGAGGATTTTTCTCCTCTGAAGATATCTCCATGTGTGATCTGGAGGGGTAGAGCCAAGCGCGAGGAGAAATCTGAAATGTAAGCTTTTACATGACTTACCAAGCAAAGCAGGCGCAGGATTTTCCTCCATAAATTATGGATCTGTGCCTGTCTCTGTGGCAGACAAGCGGCCTCCAACCATCCATCTCCTCCTCAGCTCGCTCCGCCACTTTCCATACATGCATATGTATAATAACGTGTATTCATACAGAAGGGGAAGGAGGCGTGGAGGATGTGAGGATGCAGAGCAGTGTGATGGACAATTATTTTCTCAAGCTCTCTTTCTCAGAGCTTAAACACACACCTTTTATTGCCTGTCAAAGCAGGTGAGGCAGAAGATAAAGCTCTCAATGGCAAATATGCTTTTGAGAAAAGGAGAACGGGGATGGGAGGATTTAAATAGCCCGAGCAGAGCGGAGTAAAAGGGAGACGGAAGGAAAAGTTGGCAGAGTGTGATGGAGGAGAGGAGGCAGAGGGAAAAGACAGCGAGATGAATTGAAGTGAAGCCTTACTGTCAGGAGGCAGCTAAATATGGATCGAGCAAAGCAGAGTCACTTTTAACCAGATCAAACAAGTCATCAGCTTTAACTTTCAGGCTTGTTCAATAATCCTTTAAGGGGGCTGCTGCCTGCATTATTGAACAGCACTATATGCTAAGGCAGACACGTGCTACAGCTGGGGATCAATTACACACCGGAGCTTTTAGCAGGTCTCGTCTCTCTGGAGTGACTTGCATTTCACTATCTTTTTATCTGCGTTTATTTTGCTGTCAGAGAGTTAATGAACATGTGCACAGGAGCACAATGTGGAGCAAGTTCTCCTCATCAAAGTCCGTCTTGTTCAACAGACACGTTTATGTCATCATCATTAAAGCATTAAATGTCCGTGTCCATCAATTCTCCAGTGTTAGTGCTGGTCAGATGCCTCTCAGTGCGATTATGATATTATCTACACAGGCTGCTCTCTGCTGCACAACATTAATGGATTTTCTGTTGGTGGTGCCAGGGAAAGCCACGCTGAGTTGAACTTTGATCACAAAACAGGCTTTGTTGTGTTCAGAGTCGGCCCAGGGGCCGGGAATCTGGTTTAGAGCCAGCTCGTCTCAACTCAACAGCAAAACCAGCATCTGGAGCTTTGACAGCAGCAAAGGATTTTCTGTCACAGTAAACCTTTGTACTTCATGCTACTCACATCATCAGTGTTGAGAAAAAAAAAAAAAAAAAGAGTAACACACCATTAAAGGGGCAATTTGTAAGATATGGCCTGAATTTTAGTTTTTAACATTCAAAGAAGGAACTGACATTATCAGCAGTGTGAAGATACAACAGCGTTGATGTTATGTCAAAGGGCTCTGTATGGTGTCGCAGATTTGTCTACTAAAGTTAGCATGCTAACCAGCTAGCCCTGGCCTGTCCTGTCTTGCAATACCAATTTGGCCCACAAGACGCGATAGTCCGAATTAGATTAAGGATGTAGTGTTCGTTATCTTAAACAGTATACCTCATTTTTACAAGAGGAATAAGCTTTGAGTACGGCAAATGTAACGATAATTAAGTCCCAAAACCAAATAAAGAGCAGGACTTAGCTTATGTTGCTATTCTGAACGGATATTTTATCACCTGGGCTCCCTGTCAGTGGATGTTACAGTACTGAAAATGTAAATATACAATTTACAAACAGCAGTATACTTGAAAACAGGATATTGCTGCAACCCTATATGTAACATTACATAATAAACCACCTGGTTGCCACTGTCGGTAGGATGCTAGTTATTTGCCAACAGTTGTGCCTAGTAGTTGAATCTGCTAAATGTTGTCCATGTTTGGTTTGTGAAGAGTGACAAATGGAAGACAACTTTCCAAACTCTACAAAAACTGTGTTCACAGGCCTGCCACTGCCTTGTTACTGTAGCCAAGTCAGTTCAGGTACTGAACCTGACTGCCCAATGCTGGTTTTTAGGGAACAGTCAAGTAAGATGGAAAAACTATGGATCAAATCATCTGTATGATGAAATGTATGATGCTCAGAGAGGACAGGAAGCGAGCCAAGTTTAGCAGAGTTTATTTTTATTCACATTTAAAAGATTCTCATTGCAGCACATTCTTCCACCTATACCAGCGAGTCCCACAGACAAAATCTCAAAATCCATAGCAGAAAAAAAAGACATTAAAAAAATCTCTTAAGACCATCATTTCCAAAAGAAAATCTGGTATAAAAACCCATATGATGGTAAGACGGTGGAAGAAAAAGATAGAAAAAGCAGCATTTAAAACTTTTGGTGGGGGGGGTCTGATGATATGACAGAAGTGTCATGTGCTTTTATTTGTGTGTGTGTGTGTGTACACTGTCATAGAGCAGGCACATTAGCAGTCAAAGACACAGCTTCACCTTCAGATCAATCTCTATCAGCAGTGCATCGACCAACAAACATGATGGAGGCTGGGATTACACTGGAGCCAGTGACGGAGAGACAGACGGGAGGAAGACAGAGAGAGGAGTTCAAACCAGACTGGAGTTGTTGTGTTTATTTGCCTGTAGGTGGTAACTGACTGCTTGTCAGTGAGTTGTGTTCTTACTACAGACAGTTAGGGCTTTGTTTTCTGCACACTCCTGACACACACACACAGACACACACTGTATACATATAATCCATGTGTGCTGCACTGTTTACACACTAGCAAAAATAGAACTGTGTGCGAGGACTTTCTCCCCCCCCCCCCCCCCCCCCTCTCTCTCTCTCTCTCTCTTTCTCTCTCTCTCTCCCCCTCCTCTTCTCCCTCGATCTCCTGTGGCTTGGAGGGATTGTTGCATCTCCACAGAGCCGGCTGTGTTGTTGGGAATATAAATATAAATACCAACATGTTTCCGAGGAGGCTTCCTCACAGTCTGTGCAGAACAGATGTCGGGGTAAACTGTCACCCTCAACACCACAGCGTATAAGGCCTTTCAAACTGAGGACATGTCGTTTGACTTTTATACATGTGATTAGCAAGGACACTGGATTGCAATACTCTCTTTTAATCTCGTATTTATTTCATTCATCAGCTCCTCCAGCCATCTGTCCAGGGGAAAGACAGCAGTCAGCAACAAAAAAAAGGCTAAAAACCAGAAGATAAAAACACCCAAAATGGAAAAGCCCCAACTGGTGTAAACAATACCCCCTTGCAGCGCCGTCTTCACCACCTGCTTGCAGTCAATGTCATTATATGCATCCGCAGCACATGTCTGATGGTTAGCATTAAGTTCTGTTTGGAGGCGGGTCGCCATAAGAACACGTGGGCTTCAGTTTCTCCCATCTGTCTGTTTGTGTGTATATGGTCACTGGTACTGGAGGTAGTTCTTGAGAGTCTGCGGCAGTGGGAGTGTGTCGATGTGATGGATGCGCTCTCTACCCAGAGCCAGTCGAGCTACTCGTCTGCACAGGTCCATCAGGGGGAGGGGCTCCGCTGTGAGGGTCAAGAGAGACAAGAGGCATGGTTAGTGTCCAAACAGAGAGTACAAGCTGCGTGTGTGAATCTGAATTAGTTTGTTTACTCTCAAAGTTGATGTATAGACCTGACCCTGTCCAAATGTTTTGGTACCTCGCTGTTGCCCCTCCTCTTAAGTCCCTCTCAGACATGGAACATGTGGCATTACTGGCTTTATCTTGTTTCAATCATTCTGACATCTTATGTTAATGTTCCTTTATACAGACATGACAGGACATTTATGGCACCTGGTGTATGAGAGGGCGAGGCATCACTGCCGGTAAACAATGGTGAATTGAACATTAAAACTATGTGAGAAAAGAAGTGGGTTTTCTGTTTTCTCAGGTCCAGTGATGGATTTAAGACTTATTTTGCAGTTCAAGCCTTTTCATAACAATTATGAGCCTGAGGACACTCGCCTCAAAATCTCTCAGCGAAACCACTGATACATTTTCTGATTAATTTATTATTAAGGGGGCATTATAGGCTGAAGTTAGGTCTCTCAGCATGTTTGAGAGCATTATTGAATTCATTATCTGTCTGATATTCAATCTGTAGTTACCAGATCTATTTCATAATGAAGATATTTAGTCAATCTGCACATCCTATTGAACAAACTGCCCACAAACAAAGTGTAACATCACTCAGCAGCATAAGCAGTTACTTTATGAACTCTCTCTAGGGGTCTGTCAGACCCAGATGTCTGTTACTTGGATTCAATAACACCTCGTTTTAAACACTGTAATACAGTCCACATCACAAGGAATCTAATAATGGACTAATATTTAATAAACATAAAAAACAAAGCAAATGTGCTTTCTACAAGTACTTGTGTACGACACATATAGCCTGTATCTTAAACAGAAGTTTGAACATAACTTAAACACTGTTATTTCTGTAAACTCTTTTGTTTATTACCAAAACATTTATCAGTAACACAGTTTAAATTGAAAAAATAATGTGCTGCGTTGTATGTTGATTAAACTTTCGGGAGCACCTGTGCTGGAAAATGTTAGTCTGGAGCACCAACGTGCTGTATGTAAAGTCAGATGCTGGATGAAATGTCTGCTCAGAGAGGCCCATAAAATTCAACAAAATAGAGATCAAAATTAGATCAACAAAAAGATTTGTCAGCTGAATCACCGCACTTCTTTTAGCTTCATCATTGTACACCGAGCAATGCAGGAGCAACAGTACTGCAGGCTGAAAACTTGACCACCAAACTAGCTGTGATGGAAGTAAAGGGTCATAGGTGTACAGGGCAGTGTGGTGCTGAACAGTGTGAGGCAGGGCAGCATGACTCAGGGCTGTTGGTTGCTCTGACCCTCTCAGCTCTGGTGCCGACTGTCCATGAAGTCGGCTTAACTACTTTTGAACCAGATTATGACCCTAGATGCGTGGTAGTAACAAACAGAGAGAGAAGCAGCAACTTAAATATTAATTTTTGTAAATATATGCCAGTAGAATGTGCAAACTTCCTCCCTCCAATTTTGGAAGAAAGTGATGTCTGTGTATGTCAGACAGAGACAGACTCTGAACTGCTGTCTCTTTATGGATGTCAGGCTGCTCCACCTGGAAGCACCATCTGGCTGAGCAGAATTCCTGCTGTTCAGAGTCCACTTACACACTGTGTGAAGGACACGGGCAGGGGCATTTACTTGCAAACAAAAACAGCACACGCATTAGTTGCCAGGCTAAAGATTGAGAGGAAAAGTTTGTCGGAGTTTCCCTGAACTAGCTTGACCTGCAAGGTCTACATGACTGCATCCATCCATCTATCCATCATCTGAAACCGCTTATCCTTTTCAGGTTCACCGGGGGGCTGGAGCCGATCCCAGTTGACACTGGGCGACAGCGGGGTACACCCCGGATAAGTCACCAGTTCATCACAGGGCTAACATATAAGGACAATACCCATTCACGCTCACATTCAGACATACGGACAATTTAGAGTGACCAATTAACCCAACTTTTTTTCCTTTTTTTTTTGTGCATGTCTTTGGAATGTGGGAGGAAGCCAGAGGACCTGGAGAGAACCCACTGTTTTCAAGTATATTCAAATACAGCAATCACAGCTATATGTGCTTATAGCCTTGATGTTATGATTTATTTAGAGAGTAGTAATCTGGAAGATTTCCAGAAGAGGCAATTACAGGTGATTTTTTGGACCTCACTGCTTCCCAGAGATCCAGTGTCAGACATCAGTCAGTTGTCTGTTGGCAGCTTTGCCACATCTCCATAACAACACCAATTGAAAGTGATTTGCACCTTTTTTAAAAGTATCATCGTCCGGTGTTATCTGTCTGTTCTTTGTTTGTCCGCCCATGACCGTTAAACAGTAACGTTAACCATTTACCCCCAACACTAGCAGAGACCAGGACAAACAAGACTGTTATGTCAGGTTTGAACCACCTACTCTCTCTGGCTGACCAACCACTGCTGGGTGAACGCATCACGAACTGTGCGCCGCTTGTGATATTTTCGGGGAACGTCACCACCAACACTCAGTGTACATCATTGGTATCACAGCAAATGTAAGGACTTTTTATCAGTGGGCCAATAGGCTCAATCATCATTGTGTTTCTTCATTTGGCGATAGTGACTTAACAGATATTAATTTACATGAAAACCTTTGAGAATATTACTTTAAGGAGCCAGGGCTCTGACAATGAGCTCTTCACTGAAATGTTTGTATTAATAAAATATAGCATCAAGGCTACGAATGTGATTCGAGGTTCAGTCAGCTCCTTAATACTGCCAGATTGTTTCATGTTGACTCTGTCCATCTCATGATACATTTGCTAATGCGGTCGAAGGGCCACACACACACACACACACGCACGCACGCACGCACGCACGCACGCACGCACGCACGCACAGAGCCGTTTGTCTCTGCAGTCTATTAAAAGTACTCCACATCACCACAAAGCGAGGCCCCCTACCAAACAAATAAGCACATACGTGACGTCGAGTCTAGAGTGTGTTCATGGAACCGGAGCAGGTCGAGCCTGTCAAGAGACCTCAGGCATTCCTTTGGGCATGAAGTGCTGCCTGGTCACTACATGACAACTGGATGATGAACACACAAACACAGCTAAAGAATTATCTGAATTGAGGATTAGACAAGAATCAGAAAAACATCGACTTGCTTTACATCAAGGTCTTAATTAAAAGCAGATCAGCACAAATCCTCACTTAATGTCTCTGTTAGAATCAATGATGAACTTTTAATGGTGAAGAAAATCCCCAAACTTTGCTTTGTGTGGTTATTCGCATTTGATGTGAACTTTTGCAAGAACATCTCAGTGAATTCCTCTGCTGCAGTATGGTTAGTGACCTTTGAAGTGGCAGCGAGGGGAAATAATGAAATCCACTAGTGAACAGCAGCTGACAGGCTGTATAGAAATGGAGTACAGCTATCTGAATTTATTTGACTGCCATGTGCTTAATGAAAAGCCTTTGTAAGAGCACCTTGGGGACAAGTGGCAGTGTGTGGATTCATTTGTAGCCACACCACTGTGGTAAGTGCTTGAATCAGAAAGACATGTTGAATGAGCTGAATATAGACGATGTGCAGTGATGTGTGCAATGAGGTAGCACAGCTGATAATTCTTCACAGCACCTAGAAAAATACTTGGCAAGACAATTGCATCCCCCAACATCTCATTACCATCCATCTGTAAAGACAAGTCCATGCTTTAGCACACCAGATTACAAGATTAGCAACTACAACTGGTACAATCATGTCTCCTGTTATCCTGCACCTTGTGACCGCCTGAACTCTGCTCTCACAAATAAACACGTCACACACTCCTGGTGCACGTGGAGCATCGGTGGAATGAAGGACCCCCCTGATTTAGATTCACTTTGCTTTGGGCCCAACGGCACCCATCAATCAGTCTACCTTAACCAGCACAGCCCCCGCATATAGGTAGTTTCCATAGTAACAAGCTCCTCACACCACCGCTGTGTGATGTCACTGCACTGGGAGTGTATAGTCACATATGCACCATGTGTTAATGCATTGTGTGTGTATAGATTTTTAAGTGCTGCATATATTGTAATTATCCAACCAAATATTAGAGTTTGTATAAAACTGACAATACAGTATGGACAGCTTTGACAAAAAACAGATAAGTGGCCTTATAGAAGATCGTAAAACAAGAAGTCAGCTATACATGCCACAGAATTCCATTCAGAGGAAGATTATTTGTATTGGACTAAAATTAATTGGTAAAACAGTGCAACTAACATCTTGGCACACAAAAAGATTTTACTTTCAACAGATGCCAATTGTGCAAAGTGTTCGTATTCTATGGAAAGTACTTTTATTTGCTTCCATTTGGCAGACCTTTGTGAGCATATTTACTGTATTTATTTATTATTTCATCCAGATAAAAACCCATCTAATTCCTTTTCTACTCCAGTGTTGTACCTCTTTTTCTGCACCTGCCTGCATCATCAACACCGAGAAGAAGAAGTGAATTGCCACTTTCAAGTGCAACACTTTCATTAGAAGTCAAAAGTAAAACATGACTGCTTGCGGTAACATGATCGATGCCACCACAGAGAGCCTCATTCCTCTCCGACAGTGCTCTCCTGAGGGAGGTGATGACGTGATCATGCTACAAACTTGCTGAAAAACAGCCAATCCCTGCTGTCACAAGCTGGTCTCCATGGCAAGGGTTGCCTGGGGTGACAAATGGTCCTGTCAGACAGTGGTGATGAGCACAGACAGGAAGTGCACACTGTCCGTCAACTGGTAAAATTGACTAACAACACTGCTAAGTGGTTTAGGTTTTGATTCAAAAGCTATTTTAGACTAGCCTGGCTCAACTGAGAACATATGGTTAAGAAATGATCTGACATATGGCTATTATACTTTATAAATTAGATAATAATTATATATTCATAAACACTTGTTCTGTTACCTTGAGCAACTTCTATCCTCATTCTGTGTTGGTGTGAGTTGATGAGATCAAAATATTTGCTGAAAATAACAATGGAGGCTCAACATCTACAATTTGAGAGTATTCATTTAAGTGCATCTTAAATGTAACAGCTTTGGGTGGGATGATGGCTCATATCACTATTATAGATTACTATTGCATTACCAGTGATGTTTCTCTGTGAAATGGCCTCATTCTTTACATTCATTTTGACCCTTTGGGTATGTTTTCTGTCAAAGGAGGCTCCAACATTAACTTGACTTACATATACATATAATTACATAATAAATGAATTGTATATTCTTTTGATTCCATATAATGATGAACATTGACAAAGTCTGTGTGTGTGCCTACATGTCATCTTTCACTCATGGAAACCCTGAAAGACTTTTGAACTAAATCAGAATAAAACAGGCTTGTTTAATAATCAACTGATGGCTAATTACCTTGAAGCAATTCTGTCACCCAGAGGTGAACAGTGGAGCTCTCTGCTCCTTCTTCATCTTTACTCCATCCTAAAACCCATCATGTAGATGTCTACCTCTGCACTCAGCCTTTCCTCTAAAGCACTCAAGTCTTTTTGTAATGGCCAGAGACTTGTTTCTGACAGATTTATAGCACAGTAAAGAGAAGATGAAGTGTGGGAAAGTGTGGTTTAGGATGACTGAGCGCCTGATGCACCATCGGACTACAGAGGCCCAGCAGGCTGGCAAGCACACACCTATCTAACACTTAATTGAGAACAAAGTGGAGGAAGGGGAGGTACATTCCAGGACATCGGCGCGTCAGTTAGTCTGTCCTCACTGAAGTGAGACGACCAATATGCAACCGTTGATAGTTCCCCCCAGTTTCCTCCAATCTCGCGCCCACAGCCCAATGACTTCGTCTGGTTATGTGTGCACAGTATATATATATCAGTGCACCATCAGACAATACGACCCGGTTATGTCCTACTTTAAAATAAGGGGTAAGATAGGCCATCGTTTTGGCACCTGTTCCAAATTCAATTTAACTCCACCCCCTTTCCTCCAGCGCTACCTTCATTACAAGAAATGCACCCAGGAAACGGGCAAGGGTGCAGACTCCAAGCCATGCTTATCGACTAGATTAGCATAAAAAGTGCTGGGGCTGTCTGACCCAGTTTTAAGATGACGGGTGTATGTGTCTTTCATATGCGGCCCTGAAGGTGCAGACACATCTCTGCCTCCCTTCCACCAACAGGTCAGAAGGTGAACGGGGTAGGAGAAGAATGTATTTACGGAAAGACAGAATTAGATCAATGATGCATGAGATAAAAAAGAAAATTGGAGCAGAACAGTGAGGTCAGCAGCAGGACGGACGCAATAGAGCAAACTGTCGCTCTATGCCTAATTGGAAACGCAGGTGTCCAAATTGAATCGTGCACTCAGAGCGGAAACCAATTGCTCACTGAACTGGTGATTCCTGCCACTGACGTTATCTGCCTTCCTATTACTTCGCACCGCCGAGCTAGTGAGTACCAGACAGTGGCATGGACTGCCGTCAATTTGGTCCTCCTGCTGCTTTCACTCTACTCAGGAAATAGAGGCTAAACAGAAAATGATTATAAAAGATGAGCACTATAACACATTGTGTGTGTGTGTGCATGTACACCACACACAAGATTCAACATCCACAAACACACCAGCAACAATGACGACACGTCTTGGCTTGGGTTCAACTAGTTGTTAAAGAGCTTATTTTTCTGACTGAAATTAGAAATAGCATTTATTATGCATTAAACATTATTTCTCATTATACAAAACTAAATTTACAAACCTTAAATCTTTCAATTTGACTATGTTCATGTAAATTCACAGTTCCACTGCAGTTTTAATCTTGTTTTCCAAAATTTAATAATTTTTTCAATGACTTTTTCCTTCCTGACAGGATGGACAGGGTGGGTGTGTGAAAGCACACCCAACTATAGTCTGGCAACATTTGGTGAGTTGCTATAAAAGACAACTGAGAGATCCCATATTGTAGAAAGTCAGACTTCTATGCCATTGGGATTATAGAGCAGTTCTACATGCTATTTAAATACTGTCAAATCAAAATGCTCAATCCATGGAGAAATGCAAACTCCCCGTGTTCAGAAACTGTGCCTTCAAACAACTGTCAGGACAGGACTGTAAGGTTGTGATGTCACAACTATACAGTCAGCACCCGCAGCAATGCCGCCAGCATGGCTGTGCTTGCGAAAACAGCAGCAGAGCTGATGCAGAGACATTGGTCATTGCCTCCTCAGGCAGACCAATGAGACCAGACTGGAATTTTCAGGAGGGGGGCCTTAAAGAGACGACGCAATGGACAGTATGAGAAAAATAGTGGGTTTTTTAAACTTTGAAACAGGTCAACATTTTCTAGGTGAACTAGACACCCAAAATAAAAGTATGAACCTGAAAGCATAATAATTGACTTTTTAAGATTTCAGTTCTTGAAGTACAGAAGTTTGGAACATTGAGTTGGCAACTGCTTTCGTTTGACCGCTAAGCAAGATTGCGATTGTTAGGGTGTTAGTGAAGCTAGATAACGGAAATATATCCTGGGTGTGTTTTGTAGTACAGGCCAATCAAAAGTGTAACATTTTAGCCACTAATACAGAGCAAATATGATCAACCATGTTTATTACAAGCCAAACAACACGGACTGGCTGACTTTATTCCAAGGCAAGCTTCTGCAACGCAGTGAGCAGGTTCAACCTCAATTGATGCAAGGTCTCAGCTCATGTTACAGCTTGCATCTGTGCTGTGAATATTGCCAACAGCACTGAACTGCAGACAGGCAGAAGGAAGGCATCCCATTTGCGTAGGGCAAGCCCTGGGCCAACAAACTAGTGAGCAAGCTGCCTGGTCAACAATTAACCACCCACCAACAAGTCAGTTCAACTGTTTCCACAGCAACCTGCCACCACAATTGGGTGTGTAAACTCTGAAAGGAAGGATTAGTGTTGAAATGGATGCAGAAGACTAAGAAGGAAGAATAGAAAAGAGCTGGAGGGAGGAGATGAAACACAATGAGAGCTGAAGTCAAATAAGGTTCATTTGCAAAAGGGGAGGGAAAGCATGTCAGTGGTGTGTGTGAAGTGCTTCCTCTTCTCTGGTCTGTCTCCTTCAGGTGTAAATGAGTTTGAATCAGTGTGTTGCCATTAGGCTGCCCTGGCCACTGTGGCGTCATGAGGCTTGTTGTGGTGGAGATAAACAGACAGCTTTCCAGGAATAGAAGGAGGAGGACAGCAAGATCCAGTCACCCCACTGTTTTGGATTTAGAAACGTTAGCAAGTCAGAGGTATGAAAGCCGATAAAAAAATCATGACTCAGTAGGGTTGGTTTTCCACTGTCTCTGTAACTTAGGGTCAAAGGACTAGAGTCTTACTAAAATGCTGGAAGCATCATGCATTAATGCAAGGTATTAAGGGACAATACAGGCGGGAGAGAAAAGTATAAGGATACTTATCTCTTCACGCTTCCCAGGGAGTAAGAGATGAAGAATAAAGAGTCTAAGCAGGAGGGAGAAGGAGGGGGAAAAAACGAACGTGAATAGACTACAAGGTAAGCGAAAGACCAAGAACCCAGAAATTGAACAAAGAGCGAATGCTCTTTGAGTTGCTATAAGAGGATATACAAAAGCAAGATTTGGGAATAGGGGAACGCTGCTATTTCCAAGCAAATGAGATATATATATATATATATATATATATATATATATATATATATATATATGCTTCCACTCTTCTCTGTTACAACACAGAAATGTGACTTAAAGCGCTCATCACACACTGATCCCTCATGTGCAATCTGTCAGAACACAAGCTCTGAACACGCATGTCTTCCAAATTCACTGTATACAATGTATACATGACTGTATGAGTATAGAGAATATGATGTTGCTTTATTGATCAGTCATTTTTTATGTCTATAACGAAGCAAAAGGAAAAGAAACAGCGAGTGATGGATGTGAGTTCAGGCTCATAAGTTACCATTAGCAAACTGTTTTCAGTGTCCCAGCTTCATTAGACTGGCAAAAAAAATGGCTTATGAGAATCACTATCAATGCACCATCTGCATAACAATTCCACAGGAAACAAAAAAGCTGTTGTGAACAGTTCACAACTTCACAGACGGGAGGGGCTGCTCACAATAAACAGATAGAAAAGCAAGTCTTGAGCCCTTACATTGAAAAATGTGTAAGGTCTAAAACTAGACTTTACCAAACATACTGACTAGACATGTTTCAGTCTTGATGCTCAATCGCGATTCATTTTTTCCTTTATTGCCGATTTTGGGGTGATTTTAACCTGTTATTTTATAAATCTCAGGACATGTGATCCAGATAACATTTAAAAAAATGTACTGGGCAACATAAGCTTAGACCTTGAATTCTTAATTCTAGGTGCTGTATCGTAGGCAACTGGACGTGTTTCCGTTTCACCTCTCATCCAAGAGTCTTCCCTCAGTTCTAACTAACTGGAGGGAAGTTGCAGGCTTTTAAACTCTTTTTGGTGAATATTGGTGAATAGGTGCAGAATATGACCATGGATGTTATCTAAAATGGTTAAAATTTTTAATTTCAGCTCGACTTTGAGGTCCACTCATGTCTTAACTCTTAAGCAGAAGTGTGGATTGCTCATGATTAAAGTGCATGCTAGGTATTATAAGAAGCCTTAGTCCAGCTGGGTATGACGCAGCAGCTTGTAGCATTTCTAGTGGCGCTTGACGGCTGAGACACATATCAAGCGTGTGCAGTGCATGGATGATGGATGACTGCTGCGTTACTCGACTGCTGTGGCTCACAAGTGTGTGTCTGTCCAACACATACAGCATTGCTGCTGCAGCGCTGCTACTACCAGCCCTATATTTCTATGTGCCTTTGATAGTAATCAATAATGATGACAACATGATTTTCCTTTAGTTTCATTGAAAGAGAGAGAGGGACAGAAAAAAAAGAAAAAGAGTACTGGAAAAATACTGCCCTTCAGCATGAGCCGAAAAATCGGTAGAGTTTGGCCTTTAAGCAAACAACTCACATCGCATTCAGTACAAAGGAGGTGACATGGGCATCCAATTGGAGTCCTCCGTCTAACTACCTGTTGTAAGACCAAGTAAACCAAATATTCACTGACATTTTAGCATTCCTTTATTCGGCCAACTCATGAGGAAAATATGTGGCCCTTTTTCTTGTTTTATATTTGCTACCTGCCCAGTGCAAAATCAGGGAGAGTTTAAAGAAATTGGTTATTGGTGGACACACAGCAGCTCCCTACTATTTTATATGAATCGTCACTGAATCCACACAACTGAACATTGACTTATCAATGGATCCAAATATAGCAGACAACTAGAGATCTCAGTGTTGATTCTGTCACTGTTTTAAATAGTTCGTGACATCCTCCCACCAAAGGTAATGATATTTAATTCAGTGTTACTGCAAAACATATTGTTTAATACAAATTTTACCTACTGAAAGAACACGTTTAATAAATACAGATGCCTCCTAAATATGGATGCTTCAAAATATTTTCATTCTAACCAGATCTTATATTAAAACCAAAGGAGGGAAAATATTTCATAAACCACAGGCGACAATGGTGATCTTCCAAAATGCAAGGCAGATTTTGTACTGCCATGTTTTCATAAGGCATTAATATGGGCCACTCTACGTCATGTGCATTTATGTTGCTTACCACACATACACCCAGACACTTAACCCGACATTTCTCACTATGCAAGGCCAGACACTGAGCTCAGAGGCACACTGGGACATCCTCCAGGATTGCTCCTCTATTGGCTGCTGTCCGCCAGCACACATACACACACATGGCTTGCAGCCACGGACATGGTGTCCGTGCCTCACTGTCGGCAACGCCTCCAGCCTGCTTTGGGTCTTTGTGCAGCATTCAGGCTAGAACGGGAGGGAGGACTGAGGGCTGTTACACAAGCTGAGAGGCAGACTGGATAGAGATGACTCTACTAGTTGGAACGATGACATTTAACAGAAAAGAGCAGCAGGGCACAAAGAAACATCAAGACAGACAAGCTCTCACATACACCATGGTGACTTGAAACAGATATTCCTATTACATCAGTGAAAGTTTGAGGAAGCCTGTCAGAAGTGCCGATAAAGCGACAGAGGGAAGCGGACTAGAAATAGTACAGAGAGAGCCTGTTTAAGCCGCTTGCTATTGGTAAACAAAGCAGCAATCCCTCTCATTATGGGCTTTTTATAGATCAGTGCAGACAGAAATGTTCACTGCATATCCATCCTCTACACTCTGAAAAAAAAAAAAAAGACAAATCTGCAAGTAAAACCTTGAGTCTTGTTGTAAACCTTAAATCTTGTACATTTCTGGAGAGCCGAGGCCAGGTGCCCTTATTCACGTATATTACATAAGACACCCTTTCAGCCACTGCATGACTGCCTTCTCCAGAGGGTTGGGAGTTAAGCTGTTAAAATGACTGAAAAGTGACTCAGCTGATTGATTCAGACTTTTCTTTTCAGTCTATCTTCGAAAACAATTGCACTTTGTCATACAAAACACATACACAACTGGCCAAAACCCATAACTGAATGCTGGATGCATGTCTTTCCTAAATCCTCTTTCTTGTCCTCCTTCTCTCCCCTCTGGTCCTACCCTGGGCTTTGTCACATGATTTCTAAATCTCACCCTGGGCCTTCATAGCCTTGATGAGCAGGTCTAAATATAATTCTAGTTCCATACATAAAACAAAACATCTCTGCGCTGTGTAAAAAAAAAAAAAAAAAAAAAAAAAAAAAAAAAAAAAAATCACCTACCACAGCCATCCCTCCACATAACTGCAGTGATGCAAATGCAGACAGCAGTACTGAAACAGGCACTAGTCATCATGTTAGGAAGATTATTGAGTAAATGCAAAGCTATATGTTATTCATTGCGTGTGCATACAAATCAAACTAAATTAGGCATCTAGACTCCGCAGTGCATGAAAATATTTTAAAAAGCTGCATGTCAGGTTGTAACAATGAGGGAGTATGCTAATCTTAAATAGGGATTAGGCTGAAATGCAAATACATAATACAAGTTAAAACATCAGTGAAATAACAGCTCGTGAAAAAATGTGAAATTGAGAGCTACAACTATTTGATCCAAATAGTGAAGGTGCTGATTCAAAGTGGAAAAGCTTGAATGATCGATAATGAATGAATGAACATTAACTGGGAGAATGACACTCCAGAAACTGACAGGACACGATCACCTAGAGAAAAGCCATATCACATGGTTACAGAAAACACTGGTGGTTGTACAGTGGTATTACAAAGCGATGCTTCTTTTAAATCATTAACAATCTCTGGCTGAGTACAGACACTGGCATGCAGAGAGCACACAAACTGCACGCCAGCCAGATTTATATTTTGGCCTGCCATCAAGGAATTAACAATAATTAGCGACAGCCGATATGACCTGCTGCTGCTGACAATTTAACTTATGAAAGTGATGGTCTGTGCCGTAAGAGTAAGAGGCTGCTAGATTAATGTTTTGTATACTGCTCTTGCACGACTTAGCAAATCTGTATTTTTCATGAATTCTTTTGACCCGCATATGATACGAAATGCTCGCAAATTAGAGGAGCAGCGCTGCAACACCAGCAGGCTGAGGTGGACAAATCACATTACAGTAAAGCCAGGTTGTTTTAGCTGACATGAACACACAATATCCTTGGGATTAGCTTGGGATATCCCTGATGACAAAAAGGTCATATTGCCATCATTCTGCCTACCATCAAACAACAGTATGAATTGCAGAAGAATGTAATGGTGAAACATGAAAACGTTGGCATATATTACACAATCCCCTTTCAGCAGCTTGTCAAATATTATACAGTCACTGACTGGCTTATTTTGTGTGTGTGTGTGTGTGTGTGTGTGTGTGTGTGTGTGTGTGTGTGTGTGTGTGTGTGTGTGTGTGTGTGTGTGTGTGTGTGTGTGTGTGTGTGTGTGTTTCAATGTAGTGCTACTTACGATCGAGTCCATTGACGTAGCGAATAGATACTTCACAGTGCCCCCACACAGCACTGACGATGGGATACAGTCGCTTGCCTTTCAACCCTCTAAAAGCTACTCCCAGATACTGTCCGTCTACCATGAAGCTCAGTGTTCCTTCGTCCATATCTAGTATTACTGTTAGAGAGTCTGGGAGCACAAATGACTCGTCTGGCTCCAGGAAACAGGGGTATGTGGGTGCCGACGTGGAAGCGGGCCGATTCTTTCCATCATGGTAGAGCCTGTTCCGACCCAGGTCCCATCCCCAGGACTCAGAGTCTGAGCCCACCAGGGCCGTGTAGCCCACTGAGTGTAAAGATGCTTCAGCGGTGGCCACGCCTACGACAGCGTGTGTGCCCCTTTGTCTGGCCGGCCAGTGAATCCTCCAAACGTGGAGGCCCCTGGTGTAGCCTACCTTACCACGGATACAGTCAGTGCTCTGTGCCACTGGATGGCGATGAAACGTCAGCTTGTCGTCCTCCTTAACAAAGACATTGAGTGATCGGTCGTCCGGGTTCCAGGCGTGGCGAAGCTGGGTCTCAGGGCTGGCTGATGGCATGTCCAGCAGTAAGTCCAGCCTGGGGGGCCGACAGAAATCTGGGCCCCGTAGTTCCCGCCGTACTGGCCGATATGAGGGCTCTCCACGTACATCCACTGATTTGATACTGCCAGAGATCTTCTGGCCCATGACTGGGTGGGTCAAAGGGAGGAAGGGACAAAGGGGAGGGAAATGGATGGACCAAGGGTGGTAATGAGGGGGTCGTAGCACCTGACGTTACCTCATGGGCGCAATGGCAACACAGTGGTTGCTGGGTGGAAGGGTGCTGCTGGACACACTTGTTGTCTTTAGCCAGGGGAACCCACACTCCTGGAACACACACAAAATGAAACATTATGTATCCAATTTACAGTCTAAAATTGTCAAACAACAGTCACTCAACTCAGTTGCCTCGGCTGACAGGACACACTAACGGTTATACTTTTTATCTTGAGTCAAGTGGAATGTCTATCAATGTCATACGATACTCCAGTATAAAAAGGTAAACTGATACCGGTTTGAAAAAGATGACTACGACAGCAAGGAGGATTATACTTCACATTTTCACAGCTGTAATGATTAGTTGATCAAAATAAAATTGGCAATCTTTTTTCAAACAAAATTTCCCAACATCGGATGGTTCCAGCATCTAAAATGTGAGCATTTGATTCTTTTTTCTTGGAATAATAAAAACAAATGTTCATACCATGAATGTCTGCTTGAACAGCTTTGTTTATTTACACAAAATACCAACCAATATCTTAGTAACACTGAATATCACTGGATTTTGTACAGTTGGTTGGTCATATTTAGGCATTTGAAGAAACTGATGGATTGTTTTTATTGTTTTCTTGTGTTCTCCCAACTTATTTATGAATTGAATAAGAAATAAGTTTGATGATAAAAGTAATCACTAGCTGCAGTCCTTATTTCTCCCGAACTATTTCCCGTCTTCAGTTGCCAGTCTGAAGTGTGGACAAACATTTGAGTTTCAGAGGTATCGTTTTTATTTTATTTTTTGGCCACTCACCCTGACAGTTATTTGAAAACATTGCACTTAAAAACAAGAACATTTGTGGGTTTTCAACCTGCTTTGCATCACAACAATGTTGGTAGTACATGCATATAGACAATGTTACACTTAATCTCTCCATTTTGCCTGCACCCAGTCTGACAGATGACGCAGAACACTTCATCTGATTGGACTTTAGGCCTGGGGTAGCCACTCCAGATCCACTTTTTGTATGCACTAGGGCTGTCAAAGATAACGCAATAATAAACGTTTTATGGTTTCAGCATATTTTTTGAGCATGCGGCCTAGTATGCATGCATCCAGACAAAAAGTATAGTCAGATATCAGGAGTGAGACGCTCCCTACGTCTCTCGCTCTCTGATCGAGTGAGGGGCGTACTAAACTGAGCAAAATGTCTAAACTGGGCAGTGCTGATAAACTATAAACCAAGATTCTGTTTCTACACTGCCCATTTCTATAGGCAGTGTAGTAATTATCTTTAATCACTAACACACTAATGTTGAACAAAAGTACTCAGGGCTGAGTGCCATTTAGACACAAATTGTATGAGCAACACAATTAAATAGTGACACAGACATGGGGAGGATTTGCTGAAACTTGCTGCAGAGTTCCTCTGAATATAGTAATGCAGTGTACAATCCCTCTTCTTAGCCAATCCCTTCTTCACCAAAGCAAACAAATGTGATGCAATTCACATTGTATAAGTTTATAGGAAAATATACTATGTATATGCTGAGCAAGTAAACGGAGACTAAAGCTCCTTCCAAACACATGTGCAGAGTTTCCCTGTAGGCCTGGGTCGAGAGAAGCTGTTCCACATGTGCTGTACGTTCTCTCTCTATCACTCTTTCCTATATGCAATCCCCCAAATGTTTTTCTCACTCCCCTTAGTTTCCCAGGAAAGGACTCCACATGAGTCTTTCAGGGAAAGTACAGAGCAGTCACTGGTACTGACCACCAAGGGAGGCTTGAATAAGACACACGCACACACACACACACACACACACACAGTTTTACAGTGTTTGTTTGGTAAAAACTTTGTGAATTGTGGAGTTAACCGGAGAATTGAGATGAACGACAACGCGCTAAATGGGCAACAGCTTTGAGACCACCACACAAGACTAACGACTCAACATACACACTCGCTGGCATGCAAAGTCATTTGCAGAGCACTATCTCATGACCACAAGCCATGAAAAGTGACAAGCTCTGCATTTCCATATTAATTAATTTATACTACCAGACATGATGCATGAAGCAATTTCATTACAAATGAGGAATATTTATCTAACAGCAAAATTAATGAGGAAGTGGCTATCGTCCACTCAGTTGACACTTGTGATTGTGTATGTCATACATGACAAACACAAGCCCTGATTGTTCACACAAAACACAGGCACACATTTGGCTGGCAATCCTTCAAGTGTTAAACTGTCAGAGGGAAAACACTGGCCCAAACAATAAGGAGACAAGCCAGAGTGAAATGATTCATGGTAATCAGATGGGCCACAGAGGGAACATGTGATGAGACAAAGAGCAAACGTTTTAAAAAAATCTGGATTAACAGTGACCGATGAATCTCCAATACATACAGTAACATCAACGTTTAAATTGGTCTCTCTAAAGTTGGTTTAGAGAGTGACTTTAGGTTTGACAAGCAGATATCCTCCATAGTCAAGACAAGCTTCTTCCAACTAAGGCTGTTGGCAAAAGCAAAGGTTTATCTCCCAAGAAATGTATTTGAGAGATTAATTCACACCTTTATTACATCACGTTTAGATTATTGTAATTCCTTGTTTGTTGGCCTTGACCAGAAAGCACTGCGCCGCTTGCAGGTTGTTCAAAATGCGGCTGCCCGCCTGCTGACTGGAATGAAAAAATGCGAGCACATTACTCCTGTCCTTGCATCTTTGCACTGGCTGCCTATTAATTTTAGGATTCAGTTTATTAATTTTATTAATTGCTTTTAAATGTATGAATGGTCTAGCACCACCTTATTTATCTGAGCTTTTACAGCTGCACACCACTGCTAGGGCACTTAGGTCATCTAACCAGCTGCCCCTGGCAGTACCCAGGTCCAGACTCTCCACTCATGGAGACAGAGCCTTCTCAGTCGCGGCTCCTAAGCTGTGGAACAGCCTACCTCTCCATGTTAGAGCTGCACAGTCTGTTGAACAATTTAAAACACTCCACAAAACTTATCTTTTCTCCTTGGCGTTCACTCCCAGCTAAGCAAGCAATCTTTGCTCTCTCTCTTTCCCTCTCTTTTTATTCTCTCTTTTTAATCTAAATTTGTTTTAAATTGAATACTATCCCTTGTGTTGTTTTAAATGTTTGTTGTAGTGTTTGTGATTAACTTTGTTGTGCTTTTGCAATTGTACAGCACTTTGGTCGACTGAGGTTGTTTTAAATGTGCTTTATAAATAATTGTGACTTGACTTGGTCATTGTATGCCAGCTTTTTAACTGTATCATATGTAGTTGTTCAGCAGATGAAAATATCCACGTCCAAAATATCTGATGGAAAATATAGCACCTATATGACCTATACAATGTTGCCAGTACATCTTAAATATAAATGTATATCATGCAAAAATGTTATTTTTCCTCCACTGTTGAGACAGGGAGCATTTCATCATGTTCAGTGCTTTTTTCTCTGACAGCATAAGTGCTTCAGCACAGCGTGCTGCCTGGTATTCCTGCCTGAAAAGAGTATGTAGAAGGACGCGAGATTCAAAATCAGCACACTCCAGCAACAGCCCTGCGTTTTGACGCGACAGAGGTGAACATGACGCTGAACGTTGCAAAAATAAGCATATTTGTCCACTCCCATGTTAAAAAGAGTATTAAAAACCTGAAAAGTATCCCTTTAAGGTACATTTAGAACAGATAAAAAAAAGTGTGATTAATTTGCGATTAATCACAAGCCTAATATGGACAATCATGCGATTAAATATTTTAATTGATTGACAGCCCTAATTATTACATATACACAAAGTATTATTGGTGATAGTGGTGGGTAGCACTAGTTGTATATAATCATTTCACTGAGAAAATCAAACCCTCCATACCTCCACTGCATGTCTAACAGGCAGGGCTAAAACTTCACATGATACTTTAATAGAAATAATTGGGCTTAACAAAAGGAAAACAAATGGACTAATGCCAGCTGGACTGCCTGCCCCCTCCTGTTCACAGAACCATTCCCCCTACACATGCACACACTAAAAAGTAAATAATTGAGCCCTTCATCTACAACACTAGCAGGCAGGAAAAAAACAAATAAAAAACATGGTAGTCTGAAATAGAAAGGCTTACTGCTGGCTGATAGCAGCAGGTGAAAATGCTGGAATGATCTTAGTTAATTTTGCTGAGTTTAGCAAGTACTCAAATTTAGTGGATCGATACAGTCGGTAGCATCTTCACATATTCAATGTATCAGCTGTATCACCAAGTATATTAAACCAATTTACTGTGTATTCCCTTTTCACTGAAGAAGTCGTTGGTTAAAGGGGAAGAAGCAATTTCCTGTAATAAACGGCAAAGGAAAACCTACAGTAATTTGATTAATTCCTGAAAAACTCAGCACATTTGGTAAGTCTTACTGCTGTCATGAAACACCAGTTATGATGGTCTCACTATCAAAACAAAAGATACCCACAAAACAAATAGCAGTTGCAAGTGGGAGAGTTCTAATTAAATATTAAGTGTGTGTGTGTGTGTGTGTGTGTGTGTGTGTGTGTGTGTGTGTGTGTGTGTGTGTGTGTGTGTGTGTGTGTGTGTGTGTGTGTGTGTGTGTGTTCACACAGCGATCACTAGTTTTTCATTTTAAATTGGAAATGAGAAGACTGCGAGGGACAGGGATCAGGAATCAAGGTCATGATGTGGTTAAAAAGACAGCATATTGCTGGCTTCGCAAACCAACAATGAGCAGGCCTGATAATGACAGTTCAAAGTCAAAGGGAGCACTGAAGGAGCAGGCTTTCAAAAACTTTGTACACATAGTAATCCATCCATATGAGCATCAAGAAATCATTTCTTATGGAGATGTGGATAAGGGTGCTTTAATGTTAAAAAGGTTAGTGAAGAACAGGATGAAAGCTGGCTGTGAAGAAGGTCAGTCTAAGCATCTAAGCGAAGGAGCCGACAGGCAAGGACAAGTACAGGAGGAACATGAACAAGGAGAGAGATGATGACAGAGAGAAACCCTGATAGGGTAGGTGAGTGACGTGTGATGGAGGGAACCCTGATGGGGGGAGAGAAGCGATGAGATGTGACGTCTAACCCGACCCCTCTTCAGATTAGGAAACTGAATTTAGTGCAAAGGATTATCCAGTACCAAATACAGTGGGTGCAAACCAAGAAGCTCTCTGCCTCATCTCCTTCACTTCTTTGAAAAGCAGATCTAAATATCAGCCCAGTGATGTGCTTCTGCTCTGAGCGTACGAGAGACGGGATGCAAGCAGGAGCTGGGACTGTTTAAGATGCAACTGGACCAGAATCCATGGCGCAAAACTTGTTATCTTGAGCAAAGGGAGGCAGTGACATGAAGAAGGCCGCTGGTAGCGTGACAAGCATTGTTAGCATATCAAACATGCACAGCCACTCTTAACACAAGCAACACACACGGCTTTAGGGCACACAAATGCAGACTGGTAATGCAGGGACTTTGAAGTATCAACCACTCAAATGCACGCATGCTCTTATCAGCTTTGGAAAACCAGCTGAGGGCAACAACGACCTGTGTATGAGCACGTATGTACAAAATAGAGGTGTCGGTAGGACCTTGTATAAAATAATGTTAATAGCTGAACTTGACCAGATTCCACTGACCACGTGGGGGAGTACATCACCATTTTACATGGATACAACTATCATTATTATATCTGCCTTTGAAAATCCACTTTCGGTTGACCTCTAGTACAAAACCACTCACGGGGTGAATGACAAACTAGATAGACTAGTTAAGTATCCATTACGGGGAGGAATAGATGGGAAGACAAACAGTTTGCAGATGGCAACTCATGTAGAAACTATACAATAATAGATATGATGATTTCCTTAGTCATTCATTGTCATAAAGGAAACAACCATAATTGGACAGAAAATGGGACAGAAAGGGAAAGGCTTACATTTTTGGGGATCAAAATAATAAATAAGGATTTAGGGGCTGGAGATAGGAAAGCAGAGTAGCCCAGAGCATAATTTAAAGCATGAAACAGTAGTGGTTCTGACATGAAGATGTGAGAAGTCATGTTAGTTACCTCTTTCTCTCAGGATTCTACATGTTCTTATACAACCCAAAAAAATACAAGCTGATGTTAGTGCAAAGCTAAACCACAACCAGTGTCAATTACAACCTTTTAACAAACATTTTGCTAAAATGTTTTTTCGTGTATATAGCAAGACTATCATCCACACTGTCAAGTTCAATGGTTATGTGAAACTGCCTGCATCAAAACTGACAATGTTCGAAGTTCAGGCAAAAGCATTACTTTATTGTTTGGCTGCATTTTCAAAACATGAGCAGTGCAGGTGAATGACGCAAGTTGACAACATGTCTCTGCTTGAATCATCACAACAGAATGAATCAACAGGCTTTCACTCAGATTTTGTTGGACTCCTCTTACCACTGGGGCAGCATTACCTGCTGAACCGTACTGGAGATTTTTTTGAGGTCCAAAGCAGAAAGAGATAAGCTACAGCTGGACATGCTATTTGTGTTTAGTTGAGAATGGGGAAACGGCATAAGATCCAGTTTCCTCCAAGTAAACTATTCTCAGTACTAGAAAGAAGATATTTTCATCATTGCCATTGACCAGAGCTCTGAGGTCAGTAGCCATCTTAACCTTTGGAGGAAAAATAAATAAACAAACACCAGCACTCAATGTCTCACAGACATCAGCAAGGTACAGGAAGAGTGTGCTCAGTAAAGTGGAGATCTCCACCAGGTGTGTCTGGGATCTTGTGGGTGGCGGACAAGGAGTGCAGGTCAGGCTGTGTGTCCAGACTCCTCCATGTGACTGTCACGTACAAGATTCCAAACTGAAGCAGTTGTTGATCATTTGCGACCCTTTTCATTTTTACTTCAAAGGTATATCGGTTCCAAATTCTGGTAATTGATCTCCTTGATAAAACAATGATCAGTATTGGCCCTGAAAAAAAAAAAAAAGTTGTGAAAATCTGCAACCACGAGGTCCTTGAGTGTACAGTCAGAAATGTTTGCTGATGGGATCAAAACTATGCAAGATTTTACACACACACACACACACACACACACACACACACACACACACACACACACACACACACACACACACACACACACACACACACACACACACACACACACACACACACACACACACACACACACACACACACACACACACACACACACTAATTATCCCTCCAGCCTTACGTCTGGCGGACATGATTATGAGTCAGGAGTGTAGCAACACTGACACACAGCTCAGAAAGTCTTCAATCATATGTCACTCTCCTCCCTTACAGTCACTCACGTGTGTGAAACGCTACACTTGGAGTCCCATGTTGGTGGCTACAGACATGCTGCGAAAGACAGGGAGGCCAGCTGGAACACAGTTCTTCATTTTTACACGCAGACCCAAACACAAGAAATGTAACTTCTTGAGACGGATAATGCAGGTATTATAGTGGCTAAGTAAAAAAGCCACTTTTATACTACTAGAAAGCACAACATTAGAGAAACATTCAAAATTGAAATAAATAGTACAGATTTGAGGTTTTACTTCATTCATTCCTAGACTTTTCTGGGACATGCAGATACCACGAGAATGTTGTACCACACAGTCAAAAAGAAAAACAAAAAAGACTTTTGGAGACCGTCAGCACAGGATGAGCTCAGCAAAAGTCTTGTCAATAGAGAGACGGGAAACCCGATAAAATGTCACGACTGAAAGAGGCACAAACAACAAGAGGTCAAGAGAGAGAAGTGGCCTGTGAGAGGGAAAGACATCTTACCATGAAAGCATTTCTCCGAGCAGTCAGACGGCTCTCACACAGCAATGTGAACACGCAATCACAGCAGCCAAGTAGAAGAGTGTGAATACTTGCTCTTCAGTCTGTAGTCCAAAATGAGGTCAGTACACAGTCAACAGCCAGATGAGTGTGGGACAGGGCAGAGGAAAACAAAACGAGTGTGTGTTTGTGTATGTCAGTAAGTCGGTAAGTTCCTGCTTGTGACGCGAGGATGGGGGGAAAAACAGCTTGGCTCCAGTTCCCAGCCAAGACAGGAAAACAGCTGCTGAGAGGGAGGAGGGACAAGAGGGAAATATAGAGAGGGAGGGAGAAGGGGAGGGCTGAGTGTGAGCACGCTCAAAGACTTTCCAAAGCAGTACAAAACCACACAGTCTCACAAATGCACTGACTGGGCACCTCCAGAAGACCGTGGAAAGAAATGTGGACAAACAACAACACCTATCCCATACTGAAGAAGCTTATTTGCTCCTTGCTCTCCTGAACTGAACAAAGGACTTTGGGCAAGTCAGGGAAAAGTGTTTAAGGAAGCAGAATCCACTTGAACGTCTGTCTTTTGTTGTATTAAAACATTTGTAAATTATTGGTAATGTTGGCCGGAGTTCCCTGAATTAATTATTTCTCATTTTGATCCCTGGAGTTGTTCCGCAGCCCTCGGATGTTTACTGTTACAACAAGCAGACTCTATATGACAGCTCAGACGGACTCATTTCTAAATTTACCAGGAGATCATGTTCCATCCTTTCTGCTTTTACTTTTGTCACATCTTTTTACTAATTTTTTGGATTAATATAACTTGTAACTGAAAATGTAGCTTATGTTAAAACATGACAGACTTCATGCTGTCTAGTATAGATCTACTTCTCTTCATCCCCATGTGTTTTACATAGTGAGTTTTACATGTGTGCTTCAAACCTATGATTTTTACATTATAGGATACAGAATGCAGTTAATGCAGTGGTTCAGACATTGTCTATTTATTTTTATCAGTTTTTGTCTTCAACTAAGTTTTAGGCAAATCAGGGTTTCCCGCAGCGCTTTCCTGTTAAGGCGGCCGCCTTAACAACAAAGGGCTGCCGCCTAAACTAACGTCTTCAAAAAAAAAAATCTATATACTAGCGATATTCGCCGTGTTACTCTGTCATGTTTTCTTCCTTTCATTCCAAACCGTGTCCAACACTAGTCTCCCTTCTCTGCAGAACGTATCAAAATAATAATAATAAAAATAAAATAAACTTTTTAAAATGGGCCTATGCATCCGAATGCCTCTGAATCGCGCGATGCGTCCGAACAGCGGCATTTGACGTTTCTTCTTCTTCTTCATGCGATGAAGCCGGCTTACTTCACCCTCTGCATCACTCCCCCGCAAAAAACAGACTTCATCATCATGACGTGTACCGTCACGCCTCTTTTGGATCGACAGCGCCGGCTTACTGTATGAACTGACACACTGATGTGGCTTTACACTGGAGCTGCTTGGTTCTGTGTGAACAAACAAAGGCGAAGAATTGGCGAACCTCCGCTGCAGAGATAATGCGGCGTCTATGTGAAAAGGGCTACTGACACAAATACTATTAAATACTCTTTTTTGGCATTTCTGCCAATGTAGTGGTGACACTGAAGTCAGGCTGGCCAGGTTTTTGTATACAGTGCCCATGTCCATCTAAACATGGCCTCATCTCTAGTAAAAGTGGCTTGAGGGGGAAACCAAAAGGACAAGCGGTGTCACCTAAAATTAAACAGACTTCTGTGGCTCTAGTTTTGATTTGTGTTTTGTGCTTTTAAAAATGGCTTTTGGTTAGATGTCACGCCAACTCATTAGACCCTGCAGAAGAATGCCATGTGGCTTTTTGATAAAGATGTGTGTGTACAATATGCTCCGGTATGACAGTATACCCGCCCAACTGTCTCCCTCTTCTCTCCTCGGCTCCAATGCCATCCCCCGCTCTCTACCTATGTATCCATGCTTCTCTCCCTCTCATCTTTCTCCCCTGGGAGACAAGAAAGCCCTCCTCCCACTTGTTACCCCCTCTCAGCAAATGCACAACAGCATTCATCTCTGCATGCCTGTACTCTTCAGTCAAAGAGTTTATTATGCTGAATTCCACATTAACGCAATATGACTTGGCTCAAATTAACTCAAGACGGAAAGCCACACTGGAGCTTTCACTGTACAAAAAAATACACACTCATCACATTCATACGAGACTCAACAACACCCACCCACAGTGAAGGCTGCTGCTTGCTGCAGGACTAACTTGTTTTGACGTGGTCTGGTGTATTGACAGGAGTGCAGAAGAAGCTGAATGACCTCAAGTAGGGATCACAAAAAGTGGGCCACAACTACAATCAATGTAGTGAAGAGTTTGTGCAGTCATTTATGAGCACAAATCATTATGAGAAAAGGGGAAAAAACGGTTAAATTGCCTCACTGACTGCAACACTGCAAACTTAGAGGGCAGTAAGTTGCAGGGAAAATTGGCAAGTTAACAATTATATGGTGACAGATATAGGTTAAGTCAAAGAATGAAGGAAAAGAAATTAAGACAAGATACATTTAAGAACATACTTAATTGAAGCAAAACAGTATAAACACACAAGCTGCATTATGATTAAAAACATTAAAACCATTCCCCTCTCATCCCTCATAAAGTAGAGCGATGACTTTACAATGTGCAGATCGAAGAGTCTAGTCCGCCATGGTAGTGGGGCTCGTCAATAATAGACCCATTTGTCCAAATGACTTCCTGCTCCTTAGAAAAAGACACACCCAACAGCCAAGGATGAGCAGCAGTTTGCCGTCTCCATGTCTCCGTTTACCCAGGAGACGAATCTGTTGGCAACCACATGTTGGAAGTAGAAGCCAAAGCTAACCCTCTCTGAGAACGCACTTCTTTCTTCTGTCCGCACACAGGACCGCAATCCAAACAAACATCAGAGACATAAGAGGTAAACCCGCCTATATGGTCATGTCTACCAACTGTTGGAGAAAAGACAGAAATCTTTTCATGGCAAAGTGTCATCTGTAAGTAAACAAAAGTAACTCTTTATACCTTGCAACCCCAAAATGGGTAATAAAGGAAAACAAAGAATGAATTGTTACTCAACATTACGCAAGTAAGAGCTTAGTGATATTCACATGTGGCTATATTTTTTATCTAAAACCGCAACACTGGGGTGGCTTTGTTGCTAACCACTTTCACCAGAGGGAAAGGCCTTTCCGTGTGGAGTCTGTGGGACAAATCCTGAGTAGTCTAAGAAAATCTACACAAACAAGGAGAATATGCAGTTAAATGGCTAATAGGTGAGCTGAATGTGAAACTCTATATTGCCAATAGGTGTTTGCTTGTCTCTGGGTTCTTTTAATGATGCGTTACCTTGTGTCTTAGCTCCTCAGTGAGGATGTGAGACACAATTCTAAGTTCTTGCAGGGAAATCTCGCCACTCAGCAGCTATCTTGGCAATGCTATCAGGCAGTTATTTTGGGCTAACTAACTAAGCCTGTATCTAAATGAATGGGGAGTGGGTCATAATTTCTCTTTCAATGGTCACTGGGACATAAAAACTGCATGTATATAATGAAAAACCACTTATAACATATCTTCCATTTCGTTTAAGACTCAATCCAGACTGATGAGACACCATCAGCCAATTGAACGAGCACTTGATCAAACAAGAGTTTAATGTCTTTTTAAAATATAATTTAATGTCCATCAGCGTAATATCCTCCTCTTTCATGTTTTTTCCAAGCCCATCTGCAGGTGTCCCTTACTGCCATCAAATCAGTTGAAACTGTTGTGAATCTCAACTGTGTGTCAGTGCAACAACACATTTGGCTAGACATGTTTCCTGGTTAAGCCATTTTAAAGTACATGATTGGCTTTTGGGGGAAAGGTGCAGTAAATGTGTCAAATATTTCTATTCAAAATGCTTGTGTGTCTGTCTCCTCTCTTTATAAGGTGTCTGACTATGTGTAGGCGATTAAGTGATTATTAATGAGATTATGATGGCCACGTAGGATGAGACTGATTGCTCATTTCACAGCTTCAACTGTGTACAACAGTTTCTACCAGTCACCTGCTGAACAGGCTTTGCTGACTGCAAGAAAGATTATCATATCGAGATTTTAACAAAATTGGAGCTCCAATAATTAGTTTACTAATCAATAAATTGATAGATAAAATATATCAGCAGTAAATCAACCATTTTGTTAATTAATTGTTATTGAAGCCAGAAAAGTCTATTGTCTGAAGATAACTGTAGGGACTGAAAAACTGACAGGAAGAGCTACTGGTAGCTTCAGCACTAACTCATCTGTCATGACATCATTAGCCTGCATTTAGACACATATACCCTGACCACACCAAAAGTTGCTTCATACACTGATATGATTAAAAAATAAATAGGCTGCTCACATATTACAAGCAGAGCTACACTAAGCCTGGAGAAGTTCCAGTTATTGTTTGACAGTGGAGGGCCAACTATACTGGTTATCATGATAGCTGAAGGAACCATTGTATGTACTCCAGCCTATAAGTGTGGATAATAAGCGCCTGACAGGGTAGCAGGGGTCACTAAGTTCACCTAAACTGACTGTATCCTGATAGGGAAATTCCAGTTGTATGGCTGCCATAGAGTAAGCACGTAGAGACAAGACTTGTTGTTGCTGCATGGTGATGTTGGCTGGAGCTCCTGAAACTAAAAGACTTCAGTAGTAGACAAATTAAATCACAAACAATAGACATGTATGGTGTATCACACTCAGCGAGTGACTCACTCTACTGAGTTCTACAAGAATATCTGATGATGTCAATAAGTAACTGACAACAGGGGTGTTTCATAAAGTAGGATTATCAGTTAAATTCCACTTAATTCTGTAATTAAGGTTCATTTTCTGGAAATTCTGTTTCATAAAGGAGGTTTAAATGAGTCTAATCCAAGTTATAATGGGAACAAATCCCTCCTGATTAACCTGGTCATGCTAGTTTTAAATATTAGCTTTACATCACGCTAAACTAATTTTCCAATCCATCTATCAGACTAAGACTGTGCAACAGTGTTTTCTTCAATGTTCCTCCTCGACAGTTCAACTGTAGTTCATCTTTGTGTCTGAGGTGAAGTCTGCTGGTACAACTTGCTGCCAAAGGTTCTCTTTTACATTCAAACATATTTCCATTGGGTCAGCATTCAGCACAAGCACACTTTCTATTTGGTTCCATATTAGGTTTAATGCTGTGAGGCTGCCCTTATGTATTTTCAGTTCAGGTTTGTGACAAGTTCATCTGGCTCCAGTGTACACTTTGTAGTTGTGGGATTCCTCTGTTACTTCTACTGTGGTACTGCATGGTTTACATATTGCCATAGAAGCCTTACACACAAGGATTTGTTGTTGTCATCTGGTGCTTTGGGGTTGTGTGCATTATTTATAGTGTGGTCTTAAACCATTTGCCTATGACATAGAGCACCTGTGCCATCCTGGTTTTATCTTTAAGTGAGAACAATTTGATGGAGATACAAATAAAAAATTTGGATCTAGCAATTTGAATAAGTTTTACTTTTTTATACTGGATTGCTCAGCTGTACTGAAGGGGACTGTTGGGCCTTGGCAGAGGCATGCACTATACTTAGTGCCATTCTGGCTAGTTTCAGTAAAGACTTGATTCAGCAGCTTTATTTCTCATGTAAACACAAAGACATGGGTCAGCTAATTTTTATGTTGTAGCGGTTAGGTTAGTGACGTAGGCCTCGGCGGGTAGAAACCTTAACCAAAACTCTCTAAGCCTGTAGTACATATTAACTGCTTTTGGGGTTTGGACCTCCTGAAATATTTAGCAGTTGCCTCGGATCAGTTTCCGTATGCCTACAGGTAAGCCCAAACCGGTCTGATCAGGTTTCCACAGCTGGGCTATAGAATGTGAGGGAGATCATTGAAATCAGCCAGTCTGTCTTCACATCTCTAACTATCAACCACTTCCCATCTCCAGTGTGATGGATACTATGTCATTTTCAAACAAAGGCATATCACACACTTGCTGGGGCAACTCCGTGAACAGAAAGTCATCCTTCCATCACCACCAATATCATCTAACACAATGCACGCCTTTAACCAGCTCTGGGGGTTTGAATATAGATGGCAAAGCAGTTCAAAGTACAATGAAGGCAGTGCTGCAGTATGTAATGAAGGTGGATGAACAGTGGTTTTGGGACTAGAAACCCACCTCCTAATCCATCCGAGTGTCGGCGTCTTGAGAAAAGTGCATCTCTGCCCAGTCAAAAGGAAACAGGTCGCACTATGGAGCTCTGGTTATAACCTGTGGAGAAAAGATGCAAAGGTTTGATTTGGCTGACACAGAGACACATGAGAACATGTTTGCCCGTTGATGGGAGGTTCTATTACATTTAAAGATTTTTTTTTTTTTTTTTAAACAAAATGACACATCTTCCCCTTGTGGGTAACTACATACTCGTCCCTTTAGAGCAGCAAAAAAAGAGGTGCTACTTATATTAAAAACAATAGTGGGCAGGGCATCTTAACAAGCTCAAACACTGAATACGCAACAGCACAATTAGAGGCAATGGTCTGACATAATGTTTGGCATTGTACATACCAGAGGTGGGAATTGTGGAGTTATCAAGTCATCTCCATGCCATGTATTTGTTCTGTTCTGTTCATGCACTAAACCAGCTCAGTCCAATTTAGCACAGCTCTTCGGCCAGGAAGGTGAGCTAATTAGTGAATGCACCTGGTTCAGTGACTGAGCAGAACAAATACATGGCATGGAGATGACTTGATGACTCCACAATTCCCACCTCTGGTACATACTAAGTGCTACTACAGTGCCGGGTATATCCACCTGGGAAACCTGTGTTGGCATGGGTCCAGTTCAAATACAGGCCAAATAAAGAAAATCTAAGTGAGATGACAGTGTCAAAGAGACAATAAAGGAAGGAATAAAAGACCAAGGAAAAATGAGAGGGAGATCTCTGCTCTTTTGAATATTTATGACCCTGTGCCATCTTAATATTCAACTTTGAGACCATTACTCTTCAAACATTAAAAAGACAAGGGGTAGTGTCCCCTGCCTGTCATTGGCAGTTTTAAGTTGATGATCACGCAGGGAAATATTCATGCAGCAATTCAATAGGGTGCCCACAGACACATATACACAAACACAAATCTAACAAGTGGGAAAGGTTTAAGTACTTCCTCCTGTTGTGAAAATAGGCTTCAGGTAAGGATGTTAATAGGCCTGGGCGATAAACCGAAAATTTACCGATACCGAAATTTACGACGATAACCGACGTCATTTTGCCCATGTCGGTATATTCGGTGTGTAAAAAAAAAAAAAAAAAGTCGTTTTTGTCTTGTTTGGCTGTGTGTGTAGGTAGGCTACCGGTATATTCATGTGTAACTGTTGCCAAAATTCAACCTCGGCATTTTGTGAATGAACACGAGTCAAACCTTTGTGTAAAAGCATAATTACGACGAAAAAGCCACTTTTAAGATTCACCGTAGTTTCGTTTCCAGGTCAAACTCATTTACAATGGAGGTGCACAGGTCAACTTTTCTGTAGCATCAAAATCGCTATTTTTAAAACACCAAGAAGACTCGACACAACATGAAACTCTGCTCGTAGCATCACCAGGGTCTCAACACATGAACACGAACATTGAGAACATCGTTTGTGTGCACAAAGTTTGCTTAAAAGAAGGTTTTTGAACAACTCACGTTAGCTTAGCCGTCCTGCCAGTCGAGATGCGTCGATCCCCGATCCCCGATGTAACATGGAGCTTTCTCCTTCATGTTACGCCGCACTCGGGGATCGGTGCATCGCAACTGGCAGGACTGCTACTGCTAATGCTAACGTGTGTTGTTCAAAAACCTTCTTTTTAGCAAACTTTGTGTCCACAAACGATGTTCTCAATGCTCGTGTTCAGGTGTAGGGACCCTGGTGATGCTACGAGCAAAGTTTCATGTTGTGTCGAGTCTTCTTAGTGTTTTAAAAATAGCGATTTTGATGCTACAGAAAAGTTGACCCGTGCACCTCCATTGTAAATGAGTTTGACCTGGAAACGAAACTACGGTGAATCTTAAAAGTGGCTTTTTCAGTTCTGGAGGAAACATTGTTACATGCCTCAGATCCTGCCTGAAACCTGAAATGGTAAACATGCTAGTGTTTCTTAGCAGAACCTGGAGTAAACACTAGTGTGTAGAGTAGAGTGATCACATGCAGCCACGAGTCAGATTCACATCTACAACACTAGTCTGAGTAAACAGGTCAGGATACCAAGTCTGCTGCTCCTTTTTGAAGTGCACTGTTCAATCCCCTCTTATTCTTAATCATCAGTGCTCTTATTTGTTTAAAAGAGTTTAAAGTTGTCACCTGTCACATGGCAGTGTTATTTGCAATAGTTTCAGTGTTTTATTGACATTTTTGTTCATTACATTATTTATTATTTGTTTACAAGTGACACTACCTTTTTTTTTTTAGGCGTGGGGGGGGGGGGGGGGGGGGATTTTGTACTTATCGTTCATTTATCGTTATCGAGGTGAGTTGCTCAATATATCGTGATATTGATTTGAGGCCATATCGCCCAGCCCTAGATGTTAATGTGGATTAATGCAGCCCACAGAGCTGTGTGACCAACAGAGGAGAGCAATGCTGTAGCTTCAGTGCCAACATTACTCCCTGTGGTCAAGCACTACTTAATGCCTCTAAAACTCCATCTGTTAGGTAAAACACTCAAAACGCTGGCTGGTTTTCCTTCAGTGTAGTAGTAATTCTGTCTGCTGAGTCTTCCAAGTGTTACCTAGCAAAACAGCAGCAACAGGTGAGTTTCTATGTACCATGTAGCGACCCAATTTCTAAAGCATGTAAATGAAAAGTAAGGCATCTTATCAAGTCTTGTGGTTAATAAAACCCCAGTTAACATAGACTTCTCCCAATAACCCGATTTCCTGTGTGCATGTAAAAGCGGTAAATGAGACATCATCACTAATTAATATGAACTGCCAGTCAATTCCCTCCCTTCACTCCTTCACACAATTCAGTAAGGGGGTGTTATCTTGATAATTCAGCATTCAAATGAGCAATAGAGGCAATGTTTGGCAACGAAAGGAGAGCTGGATTGGTGCAGGGTGAGTTTGGAGGGCACCAAAGTTGTGAAACTAGTCTGCTATCTTTAAGGCCATGTGGATTCTCACACTGATTAAATGAACCGCAGAACAATAAGCACCAGCAGCCCTTTGAAGACATCAAGGTCCCCTAAGGTATCAAGGTCATTACCTAATAAAAAAGACAATACAGTGTATCAATTAACCTACTAATGAAAACTTAACAGTAGACCAATGAATGAAAACAAAGGCACTCACTTCACCATCACTTGAAAGACATTGGACAATAATGCAGAGTTCACCCATGGCAACAACTATAGTTCAGACAAGGTCATTTTGAGCTAAGCTGAAGGAGTAACAGGTTCACAAATGATCCACAGATACTGTGCGGTGGCTGCAGGCTACATCTCTCCAAATGATCAGCACTAGAGAAAAACAAGCAAGCACATGCAGGCACGCATACACACATCTGACTAACTGATCCAGACCCCGATAGTGTGTGGACTGATGAGACAGCAGGATGGCTTACACAGTAGTCTTCTCTCCAATGCTTCTCACTCCTCACCACCTGTTTCCTCGCACTCACATACACATACAGCTCCGGTAACAGCCAGTGAGTAGTTGTAGTAATCTGGTGTGGAAACAAAAGTCAAGGTGATCTTAATGACGTAGCAACACTAATTAGCATAATAACCCTCAGGGAGCAGTCCTCACTATACAGGTCAACAAGGGTGCTCCAACTGATCGGCCAACATTCACCATTTCATCCAAATGTGTTCTAAATAGTTTGAGCGGTGGCCTCTATTAAGGCCGATTAGAAGAGCCAATCAGATCTGGCTAAAATGCCATAGCACACTGCAGGGTTCAAGACTAATGGCCCCCGTTGTCACCTTCTCCGGGATGACAGAAATTGTGTGTAGGACGAACAGACTATTGCTTGGCAAATGACAAAAATGAATCCAGCAGTGACTACAACAGAGTGCGTCCCACGCCGTTACCCTTGTTATCCGTTTCCACAGCAATGCGTCAGCATTGGATATAATCACTAGCTGGCTACTCAGTGTGAGACCTAAGAAGCTTGCAAATATGTTGCGCTTATTAAACCAAGAGGGCACCACAAATCAGTATCGAGACAGAAGGAAAGCTAGTAAGCTGTTAACCGCCGGTGAGCAAAAGAATCCTTTAATGTGTTTGGCTAAGGGAGCTAACAGCAATCAGACCAATAGCTTACAGCCAACAGAGCTAACAGCCTACAGCGGAGCTAAACACAGAGCAGGTAATCAGTATTGGCCAACACTGCTTCTAGCAATCGTGGCCAGCGTATAAAAAAAAAATCCTGTTCGGAGCACCTTCCGGCTTCTTCTCTGGTCAAACACCACTAATCAATTTTTCAGCCTTTACTGACCCAGGGTAGTTAAACTCATACCAATGCTATTTCTCCCCAGGAACACACTGCCTGTCTTTAATTCCCCAAACCCCCTTATGCTCCTGTGCATTGGTATTAACTATATTAGAACTGTTGAACTGAACATTAGGGCCCCGTCACTCTCGCTCTCTCTCTCCCTCTCTCTCTAGTCCCTCCCACCCCACTTGGTGAAAAGTTACAGTGAAACTCAGGCTTTGTAACGTTAGTAAAATTGAGCAACTTTAGAGATGTTTGAGTTGGAAAGCTAGCAGTACCTGTCTGATTGATATCAAGACACAAGATCTGGAAATGTGTGATTTAGCGGATTACATCGTTGGAATCTGTTCCATATAAATGGACGATGCACTGTTCGGTGGCTGAACTGGCCAGGATTCCTTCGGTTACACATGCCATTACGTTGTTAAATGCCACTTTTACAAACCATTAATGTTCGTGCATATTACCCTGGTAAGGAGAATCCTAAAGTGTGCAATTTCATTTCATGAATGGATGGATAGTTGACGTGGCTGGATTATTTGGAAGAGAGAACTCCATATTAGTAAATACAGTATAAAGTAATGTAACGTTAATAGAGTGTTTTTTTTCCTGCCTGCCTGGCTGCCTTCAGTACCCTGTCCCTATCATGGACAAGGTGATGGTGTTGCATTATATATTCAAGGCTAGATAAACTGAAAACAGGTCAGATGAGAGAATGTATGGTTGCTGCATATCTAACGTTAATATACAGCAGTTACCTGTCCGTCAGAATGTTTACTTAAGAGGATTTAGATATTTTCAGCAGGGGTGGCCCTTAAATGATGATGACTGACTCAGAGTAACCTCCATGCAAAATGGTGACGTACTCCCCCCTTGGGTCGGTGGAGGCTGCGCGGCCATCGGCAACTATTGGAGCCAAGTTCAGCAGATAACAACAGTTTGTAAAAGGTCCCATCGGCGCCAATTAAATCGGTCAACCTCCACCCAGAAGGGACAAACCAGACTTTCCCCAACCACATTTATCTGTTTATTTTTTATTCTTTTAGGTCATAGGCAGTATTGCAGGCATGTAAATACTGATAGTTTATTTTGTGCACAGGTATTTGTTAGCAGCTCTTCGACTGCCATTTTATAATCCACTGATAATTTTAAAAAAAGGACAATCAGCGAACAGTAACTGAGGTATAAATCCAATTTGGCTCACAAACACTTGGGAGTGCAATTTAACATGCTCTACAAGAGGAAAGAAGAGGCCAGCTGAGCTGGCAGAACGTGTCTCCCATCAGAGTTGGGAGGATTATAGAGAACCACAGCTTTTAATGATTTGACATTTTTAATGATGGTTAGAGGGAAGAGGGAGTGAACCATTTATCAGTACGAGGCCCCTGGGACACTACAGCCCTCAATCGTTTCTGCTTCATCTACCTTATTTCCTTCCAACCCTGTGTGTTTCAATCCAAATACATTCTCAGGCGACCAATCACTTCTATTGTCTGAGTCAGAGATGTAGATTGGCCCATGCTGAATAAACGGCCATTAGAGTGACAATTAATTGTACAATAAAGTTGCGTGCAATTTGCAAATGTGGTGTGAAGATGAATTACCTCCAGGCCATATACAATATTGGGTTCAAGAGAACAAGATGGGACGATATTTTAACACTAACTTTAAGAAACCGGGTACCGGGTACCCAAAATGCTGCCATACAAATGATTTACAAGTGGCAGGGGTATGTTGTTGCTTGCCGTTGTTTTAAAACAACAGCAAGTGAACCCGGGCTGCAAATCACAAACTTCAATGTTTTTTCTCCTTATCATCAGAACTTTGGAATTGTGGTTATGAAGGGTCCCAATTTCCATTTGAAAAACCAAATAGTAACTAAATGTATTCTCTATAAAAAGGAAAAATAGAAATTGCAAGAAAATAAACAAACACTCACCACTTTTCTCTCCGACTGTAAGAGCCCATGATGACTTATAATAAGCAAAAACCACCTCATTCTTCAACATACTTTACATACTTGCAACACACTTTAACAGCCAATTAGCAACAGTTTAAAATGAAATGAAATATTTTGAAATGGCTACACTCAGAAATAAGTTGAGATTCTAGGCATGTAGGCCAGAGGACGGTTCTGATGACATGGTGCTTAACTGGGAGGCATGTTAGCAGATCAAAAGTAACATGTCACTTTAGCAGCTAAATTAGCTCAATATACCATTGTCGCGCTTTTGGCCTCATCTACCCCTGAGATAAGTCATTAGCGACAGTCAAACGTGGTGTGAATTAAATTGGATAATCAACGGGTTGCTATGCTCAAGCACTTGACAGAGTTCTAATTAAAAATGCTAAACAAAATTTTGAAAAGGGGGAGGGGAGACAGTGGTGTGAAAAAGTGTCTGTTCCGTTTTTGTGTTGCTTTGATCTAACCTCTTCCTTTCCCAATGCTCCAAAAAACACTCAGCTTCAAAGATATATCAGTTTGTTCTAACCTCAGGAGAACTCCCAACACAGTAGTGGGTACGACTGGTTAAGTGTACCTTGGTACATGCGTTTAACTGAACAATCAGGGAATTAATGGTGCAGTAAATCTGCCCAGCAAAAATGTACACAAATATAGATATTTTATACTTTTGTTGCATCTTTTACTTTGTATGCACACCTCACAAGGAATACATGAGCTACATAATTAAAAATACAGAGAACCAGGGGAAGATTACAAGTGTTCTTCAGATGGAACCCACCGCTGTGAAAAAAAAGATCCTGACATCTAACAGAGGGACCCAGCGGGCAACAAAGCTGCTGAACATCAGTGGAGCAGTAGGATTCCAACAGAGCACATCCATGAGCACACAGGACAACTCAATAATTCATGTCAGTGTAGTATGGCCAAAGAACGGCTAGGTTCATGGGATGCTAAAACTAAAAGGTGTGTGTATGTGCATAAGCATCTTTAAGTCACATCAGAAAAAGTATAAAATGGGTAGGCAAAATGCTGCCACAAAACATTTAGTTTTTAATTTAAAAATGGTTGGTCAGATTGCCAGACATTTACAAATACATGAACACATGCATAACTACAGACCATTAAGATGTTTCAAAGATCATACTGTTCAGTACATTTACCATACATATAAACACACACCTACACCTGAAGAAAAACTTTACAATAACAGGAAGTACAGCATTGCACTCACAACTTATGAAAGTTTTAACTGCTACTTCAAGGGAAATTCCAATATATTTAAATTTGGGCCTTATTTTAACAAGTTTTAGTGTGTAAATGATTCATATTTACCAAAAGTTTTGCCAAAGTAGCCAATGGCTGCAACACAAGCCTTTGTTGCCACTGACCGGCTGAGGTTTACATACATTTCTGACAACATTACAGAAATAATTCCAGCAGAGACAGACCTTTTGGTTAAATAATTCGATCTTTTTTTTAACCAGAAACACAATTCTCACTCAAGGAGAAGATTCGCTCTGAAGTCTTGCAAGAGGTGAGATGTTGCAGAGAGATGACAGTGGAAATATGAGTGAGAGTTGGGAGAGAGGAGCTTAGAGTTTACCTTGAGCAATTGCCAGCAAGAATGTATTTTCAAAGTAATCAGGAAAGATTTGTCCCTGAACGAGACTTGTATTTCAGGTTTTGAAAAGGATCTTCATTTTTAAGAAAAAGGTCTATATCCACAGGGATTGTTTCCATAATGTTGTCAGACACTCAATAACAACCTTAGCATGTCAGTGGCAAAAACAAGCACCTTTAATGGACGGATCTACGACAGCAAGCACTCATGTATGACTCCATTTATGCACCAACATTACGTTGTTATGCAACAACATACACACCACTGCGCAAGAGGTTAACTGAGGTGAAATTATTCACAGTTGCTATATGTGTATGTGGAGTCTGCCCTCACAATGACCCAATGGTTTGGGCACACTGTTTTGCATGGTAGATTGTTATAGCAGGAAATCAGATAGGGACAAAAAAAGAGGAGCAGGGATCAAGTGGGGTGAGGAGAAAGTAGCACGTGGGAGTTCGGGGGAGAATGTCTGGCTTGAAACTTTTAAGAGGAAACGTCCTGCTCCTATGTCAGATGTAGGCTTCTACTTTACATGCTATAAAAAGATGAGCTGTCAGCTTTTATTTTGATTTATGCATAGAATGTTAGGTTATCTGTGTATTTATATTGTAGTGAATAAAAAGGGGAAAAGGCACTGCTCCATACATACAAACCATGCAACAGTTAAGCAGGATTAGGAAAATTGTTACATTTAATTATTTTACAGAAAGATTAGCAACACAAAATGGACAGTACCTGCACAAAGTGGGATGGAAATACTGTGTGGGTTATATAAAATGATCAGCTGAGGACGTTTTCCAAATTCTCATCAAAATCAGCAACCCCACGCTGTTTTCATTGTCAGTACCATAATCATGTCTCATCTCTACTGGTATGAGCTTCAGACAATGGCTTTACTTTCTCAACCTTAATTAATAAAATGTTTGATTTCTTTATGGAAATAACTCCAGCCATCCATAACTACTCTCCGCTGGCAACCCTCCTCTTCCCCCAGCTATTGATCACTCACACTGTTCTACCGTCCTCCTCAATCTTTGTGTCTGATGTATGCCATTTGACTCTCACCTAATCTGCCCACCATCCAACTCAAGTCTCAGGGCTGGATTAAGCGAGAACAACTGGTTCGTACAACATATGGCAGGCTGAAGTGTTTATTGCTGTTCAGAATGGACAGTCGAAGGCAGGGTGAACGACGGGGAAAGATTTGATAAAAAGCCACTCGTCCTGCTGCCATGGCATTAACAAACCAAAGCAACTTTCAAGAACTAATGCTACCAAAGACCAATTGATTAATCATTTCACGTTTTCTTTCTGAAGTTGCACATAAAGGCAACAGTTGATGGCCAGCTGACTGCCGCAGGATGTCCCATGTCCAGCCCAGTTACCAAAACTGGCTTATAGAATTAGTGGAAAGAAGTCTAGCACTCTTTTAGTAGAACCATTTCATTTTAAAAGATCCAATAGCTGTAAATCCCCACAGAAAATATATACAAGATCACCAGAAAACTACATTTGAAAACTGCTAGTTACTTCATTTTTTTACTCAGTTTACTATTTTTTGTAACTCTTTTTTTGTTGCTACTGAAGTCAGAAATTCTCATATCATCTAATGCTAGGATGAATACAAAGTGCATTTCGTGAATACATGTTGACCATAAACATTGTCAAGACTCAAGAGCAGTTTACATGCACAGGAGTTTGCAGCTCAATGCAGCACATAATGCAGAGCTTTGGTGTACCAGTATAGAAACATGTGGGTGGAAGCTTCTTCCAGGAGGAGCGCTTTACACCACATCCTTCTCAGATGTGATGATAAACAGCCCCAGTAACTCTTGTGGTACATCCCTCTCTCTCTCTACCTCTCTCCGGAGGGACGAACATCCATCATCTGCCTGAAGAGCTGAGTGAGGATCCAATCTTCAGCACACATCACTCACCCAGCAGCGACAGGCAACACTGGCTCACATGTGCAGTAACCTTTCCGTTAACATGCACACCATGCCTAAAAGGAGGGAAACAGGAGTGGGATTTGCTTCAACTAGGTGGGCATATTAAAGAAACTATTTTGCTTTATATATAAAAAAAAATAAATAAATAAATAAAAAGGCCTTGTCCCATTTAATCAATACTGACAGTCTGATGCCAGTGGCAATGTGCTACAATGAGAGACTACTGGTGACGGGGTAGGCAGTACATTTCACAATCATTTCCAGTAGAAGCAGCCACAAAATGACCCACCTGAAACCTACTGGGACAACTAAACCTGGTGGGAAATGTTACTTCTTTTCGTGCACTTCATGCTGCTAAATGAACCATATCATGGACGGAGCAATGAAAACAATTGGTGGATTATTTTATTTTATTTTATTTTTTGTGCTTAATTTCTCCTCACACAACAATGACAGAGCAATAGGGAAAAACAGTACAGTATTCATCAGGGGGTACCAAAGGGCAGCAGTGGCACCAAAAAAATTTATTCTCAGCCAATGACATTCATCCAAAATCATTTAACTGGCCTTCAAGAGCAACTAAACATGAGTAGCAGTGATTTAAAAGAGCAATTCAATTTAGTGTGAGCCACTCAAGTGATTAGATTCTATTACACAGTGCAAACACAAGGACACTGCTGGCCTTTTAAAACAACCTGCTGTCCCGTAAAGCCCAGGCGCGGCCATGCTCAGCACTGGATTGCTCTTAATGGGATTTCACAACATTAACATTCTACTGACTCAGCATCAGACACACTGGCTACAGTGCCCCTTTGCTGAAACAGTCCTGACTCTGAGTGTGTGTGTGTGCGCGACTGGGAGAGTGAGTGTCTCATGGGCTGGGTGCACAGTGTGGACCATTATTAGACATGCTCTGACTCCCTCCAAGAGATAACTATTGTGTGTAGATCCTCTGACAGACACTATCTGGAGGAAAAAACATCACCTGACATGATGCAGCTGACTGACTGTAATTCATGTGTAGCAGCTCCTGTTTGGAAATAGAGTTAAATGCTAGGGATGAGCAGAGTAATTGGCTGAAACAAGTGCTTGCACAGATAGAGTACTTTTTACGAGCATTTGTATCATACAAGTAAAATGTATCAATATCTGTACACATGAAAATCAACTGTGCAAACTCATCACAGAGCTCTGCCTGCTCCCCAACACACTGCAGCTCTGCTGCGCCCCACACACATGCACAGTGTCACTATCATCACATTCAGCCACTATGTTCAGTGTCGACAGGAATTAACAGCTTGTGACTCTCCTGTTGTGTCTGCTTCTACACCAGGTTACATTCCTCCGTCTGTGCGTTCCTTCCCAGGTTTGAAAATATCTGGAACTTGGAGACTTGACACTTGGATGCAGTGCAGTCACAAGTTAAAGCTCTTGCCTCACGCTGCTTCTTCCTCAGTTTGAAAAATGTCTTTACTCAGCCATGCGCTTTCCATAAGAACACATTATTTTATTTTAGGTTATATGGCGGGCCTGCCACTTTTTTCTCACAAGAGCTCATCATATGAATCAAAGAAGATAGTCACAGATCCATCTAACTCTTTGGAAATTGTCACATCAGTCTTGAAAAAAGAAGCAGCCGCAGAGCTCTTCTCGTTAGTCTATTGACAGAAAATTCATCACCATCCATTTCAATAGTGAGCAGTCTAGCCAGCATTTGTCATTTTCCAGATCTTACAGGTGAGTAACATTGATGATCTGGTTACCATGTTCTGCTGGGAAACCTTGGGTCCTGACATTCATGTGGATGTCATTTGACACGCATGACCCACCTAAAAACTTTTGCAGATCAAGTACACCCCCTCATGATAATGGCACTCCCCAATGACAGTGGCCTCCCTGCAAGACAATGTGACCTGCTACACCACAAAAACTCTGGTTTGTCCACATTGAAATGCCAAAACAACAGGAGAAAGTTCAATCTATTGTTCATCAGCCTCTTTTGGTCTACAAACAACAAACTGTAAAAAAACAAAACTGTGGAAAATATGTGCTGCCTTAAGATTCTGATCAAAAAAGTGCAGTTTCTCAGTGGTAAAAACTTGAGAACTTGTTGTGAGTATTGGATCTCTCAAGGACATCTAAAAAAAAAAAAAAAAAAAAAAAAAGAAGAGCAGGCGCAAACCCCATTTTCATGATCAGAGTTAGTGCCTGTATGTCAGCAACGGGACACTGAAAGGAAGAATAAGCTGTCGTTACCAGCTGGGATGCTGTCATTACAACCGATTTGCTACTTGACACAGGAGGGACGATTAAGTACCACAGCAATCATTACTCACCTCATTTGTCAACATTCATTTCCCAAATATCCTGACAGTGTTGTTGCGAGCATCACTGACAGTGCATGGCTACTCTGTCAGGCTCCTGCAGCGGATTAGCCATGTTAGACATTAATCTCCAAGACAATGTGCCAGTTTTCTACATGGTGTAAAAGTCACTTGTGTGCTTGCCTTCAGAAATCTACACTCATTCTTCTGTTTCATATGTTTAGTAAACCTTAATAAAAGACTAATCTCATTCTATCAGGAGAAATCTGATTTGCTATGATTAAGCAGCAAAACCTAGATGAAAAGGGAAATAGGCTTCCACCTTCACACCATCCAACAGCAAACCAGGCCGAAGGAAAAACAAACAATCTTTGTTGAGCATGACTTGCTGTGTGCATTACAGCTGGTCCAGTACTGGATTTTTCGGCCAGCACTGATATGGATATGGTTTCTGTATTGACACATCAGTCAATAGGCACGTAATGTCTAATATTAACAGTCAAATTTGCTGTTAAAAAAAAAAAGAAAAGCCTTGTGTAAACTCTACCACAAACATACGCAGGATGCATACACAAAAACATATCAGTGACTGGGTTGCAATCAACTGTACACAAGTTTAGGTAAAGTCAACGCATTGGTCCAACCTTTTGCTTGAAAGTGGCCGAGAGAGACCAATGCCCTTTAAGTTGCTTCCTGGGAGACTCGTGATGAATTAAACATGACAGAACTGCTAACCTCTGAATACCGCAGACATGGGCACGTTTATGCCACCCACCTACACGGTAACAGGGAGGTCAACTGATGTCACAGCGGCCACAGGGTCAAACCCCAGATGGTGAGAAAGAAGAGTGCAGGGGTCATTCCTCTATGACAGGATTATATGAGCCAGCTTTTCACAGTAGAAAGAAGTTTATCAACACTCAAACCATTTGTCATTCTGACTATGGAGTTGTCCTGCGGAAACTGCCCGCATGTTAAAAAAAGATTTTAGGCTTTTGTTTACTGCGCCAACCACAACTGAAAACGAGACCAACAACCACAACAGTGAGCCTAGCTACCACATCAGCCAGTTATGTTCTCCATCTCACCATCTGCTGTGGTCCACCCACACAAATCTCTCATAACACTTGATCTGGACAGTAGCCTGCAAATGCCCAGGAGGGCAAAGCAGATGGTGTGGTTGCAGGCCAAGCATTTAGCCTCTGAATAGCAGGCAAATTTAAAATCGAACGGGCACTGAAGGAAGTCAAATAGTCCACCTTTTACTGCTTCTGCAGCATTAGTGTGCCTTGTTTGCTTACCTGGAGTAAAGCCAGCCTGTGCCCAAAGCAAAGCCTGCAAAATAGAAACTGTCTGCTCCTGCTTAGTTTGAAAACTTCTCAACATGTAAGGAACTTCAGATGCTGCCAACAGAACCATGCCCGACATTAGGATAAATTAATTCAAGGGAAACTGGTTTGATTTGTTAATACAAAACTATTCCTTCAGGCAGCTGACTGGTGTGCAGCAGGACACACTGCGACATGTGAACACTTCTGTGTTGCAGGAAGAAAAAACAGCGAGCCAAAATCTCTATTCAAATTCTGGCAGTTCACCAACCTGCACTTCAATACACGATGTACCATTAAAACACAATCGATTAACTTGCATTTAACGGGTCACCTGAGTCTTCTTGGTGTTTCGGCACATGAATGATTTCCCTGACAAGCAATTTAGGTCAGTACATACAGACTGTATTTGTTTTTAATTGACTCATACCTCCTGCTGCAGCACCAGTCCGAGCTGTTGGTTTAGTGCGTGAGAAAAAAACAATTCAATGATTTTAATAGTTCAAAAATAAATAAAATGAGCGACTAGTGCTAATAGTTGTATACCGGAATTTGTGTTCATACTAAATAGTTGGAAAGGATCTCTCGTTTCATTCCTCTTGGTGTGTTTTTGTTGGTCAAGCGGCGAAGTAGTACTAAAATCAAACAATATTAAATGGAGTTTGGTAAAACAGCTCCGTTCTCCCGACAGGGTGCGGAGGGGACGTATCGCTGGCACAGAAAAACACAAGAGGAAAGTTTGAGACAGGAGTTTTTTCGACTTCTAAACGACAACTAAACACAACCACGGTGCCTTGACAGTTTATTTCAGCGCCTATTAAAAAGAGAAAACATTAAAACTTACCGTACGGTATCAGCTACCTTCCAACCAGCGTATCCGAGGCAAGAAGCGAGAAAGGAGAACCGACAAAGCTTTTCACGACGCGAAGTTTCCTCTTCCCTCGGCGAAAAACCAGCCAGTCTCACTTAAGACGCGGCGTGACATTTAATGAGTAGAGGAAAGTGTTTAAAATAAAGCAAGAACAAAAAAAAAACGACTGCCTCTGCTCAGTCGGTGCGTGTCTGTGTTGACGAGCTGGAGGGACGTTAACACGCAACGGGCGGCTTTCTTTGTTCCTGCTGCCTGCAGCCTGCTCCGTGGATATTATCACCGCTCGTGTGTCCCTCACAGCCGCTGATTGGCTGGCGGCTCGGGATCAAGGAAAGGTGACCGGTGTCAAGTTAGCAAGACTCGCACCACGTTTTCCGATCATAACATCCACGAAGACACACACGCACATCCCCACACAGGCTGTTATCGTATCCCGTGCTTTTGCATCTATTACGCATGTGTGGTGTCTCGTCGCAATCTATTTATTTACACCCGCCGAGTGTGTGTTTGTCGCTGAAAGTTGTGTTTCCTAAACGTGAGCGATATTGTGCTTTTATTTTGTATGGATAATTACGAAACTTCCTGTATTCTCCCAGCTGGTAAGAAACTTGACGCAGGGTGGAGACCACTTCATGCCTTACATAGTTTTATTCTGGTCATCTGTGCAACTTTTGTGATTTGTGCTTAAAAAAAGAAGTTGGATTACAAATACATTTATTCTCATTTCTACACAGACACGCTTGATTCTATATTTCATGTTATGTAAAAGTATGCAGCCTATAACTTTTTTGGACATATGCATTCCTTACATGAAGCCTACTTTTACTTCCCTGTGTATTTGATTAAAGTGCACACTGAGTTTTGTATGCTTTCAAATATAATTCACGTTCAGTGGAAAAGAGCCTCTAAGCAGTAATTAAGTAGGAGCAGCTGGATTTACGGATTAAACCAAAACTAATGGGTGAGCAGGCTTATTTCTTGCATCTAATGGCCCTCAGCACAAAAAAATGTCTACACCAGCTTGTGTTTGTTCGCACCCAAGTGTGCTTAGTGCCAAGAGGTTTCACTGTAACAACTGTGACCATAGCCAATATAATGTAAACAGTTGTGCAACTGTTCTGAATATTCATTCCCTTTCCTCTGTCCCAGTCCAATTAAGAGACATGTCTTTTTGTACCTCACCTTCAACGGTATACAGCAGATTTAAACAGGAGCAGGCAGGCTAAGTCGATAATAATTCCCAGGATGAAATTAGGCTCCATGTGAAAACTAGACCAGCGGCTCCCTGAGCAGCTGTCCTCAAATCAATTCCAAAGAGAAGTGGAGGACTGAAGTTGATGGGTTTAACACAGCGGACACCACTTGCCTCTCGATGTAAAACACAATTGAATTTCTCCGATCGTCTTTAGGGAATAGTTCAAAATTTTGATAGACATGCTTATTGGTTTTCTTGCCCGAAGTTAAAGGGAACCTCGGCCAATTTTACTCATTAAAGTGTGTTTACAGGCCTTGGGGAGTACTACTGCATATGTAAAAACAAAAAGTAGTGTAAAGCCTTTTGTGGCTCTAGAGGAAGCTACATGTAATCTGATAAATTGCCTCCAGTGATGTCACTCAGTGGCTATGTTGCATTGTGGGTAATGTAGGCACAGGGTTTTTTCCTGCAGCTTCCTCTGGAGACACAAAAGGCTTTATACAGTTTTTCATATCTGCTGTAGTACTCCCCAAGACCTGTTAACACACTTTAATGTGTAAAGTGGTGAAGCTGGAGTTTAGCTTATCTTATCATAGCATTAGAGCTGGGATCATTTATCTATCATCTATCTGCAAAGTAACTAGTAACTAAAGTTACAAATAACCAAAAGTAGCAGAGTGTCATTATAGACAGAATCCAAAATGTCTGTTACTCATAAAGTCAGAGAGTTACAGCGCCTCTGGTTAATCTCAGTGAAACACAGTTTCATCTGAACATGACTCACAGCTCCCATGCTGCGAGTGTGTGAGAGCATGCATGCAGTGGATCTGGTGTTGTGCAAGAGCAACTTTTGTGCATATCTATTGTTTGTGAACGAGGCTGTGAGACCGCGAGTTAGGATGCGTGCGTCGGCCCGTCTGCCTGCTTTTCACTGCTGACTTCAGAGAACGCTGCCGTGGCTGTTCTCAGCAGCTCACACAGAATCCTCCCCAAGTCCTCCAGCAGACACTTGTTTTCATTCTCTGCCTTTTCATTAAGTCGTCTGCCTCACTTCCCCTCGCATCTACCCTACTTTTTTAAAATCCATTCCTCACGTGTCACCCCTCAATCCTGTGGGTCACCCTCTCTCCAGACGGATTGTGGAGCTGGTCATGACTGGATGGTGTGCTCAGTCAAACAATGCCACTGAATCACCATGAGCATTTCTGCGTCTTAGAAAGTATAGGGGAGTACTTTGTCTCAACTTGGCTGAACTGCGTTTCACTTTGGAGCCCATATGTAGGTGATTTGTGTTTGTGTGCGTGTGCCACAGAGAGTTGTCCCTAAATTCACCCGAGCCAGTGTGCTTCTCACAGCCGAACACAGCGGGGGGAGGGTTCACACAAAGCCAAAGTTAAGTGTGCTCATGTGTTCTGTGAACGCATCCCACTTGTCCTTTTGGTGATTGTTGGAAATCAATGATGCACTGTGAAGACAGTATGAACCATCTTTCTTTTTATATTACAGTAGTTGCAAGGAGCTTGCAGTCCTGGATGTCCCTGTGGAAAAAACACAGTATGAGCACCACTGCGTACTGTAATAAAGGTGTTATCATGGCTAGCGCGTTCATTTGTTTCCCGGAGAGTAAAAGAAAGATGCAACATTTCTTTTTGAATCACAGGTATTAGCAGGATGCAAAGTGACGAGGTAATGTATTTATTTGTGAATGTGTAAGATTAATAATAGTATGACAATGGTGAAACAAAGTGAAACTTTTTTTTTAGGACTGTTACCGTTAATAATTGAAAAAAACGTTGTGTTTTGTGCTATTTAGCAAATATTGGCACGCTAAACTATGGAAAACCTCTCATATGTCCAACTTGTTGTGAGATACAAACAAGAACTACATCATCTTTTTAAGTTAGTTATTCACCTGTGTCTGTTTTTTGGTTGGTTTGTTGGTTTGTCAGCAGGATTACACAAACTAACTAACAGATTTCCACAAGACTTGGATGGAGGATGAGTCTCGGCACAGAATAGAGCCCATTAATTTTTGGTGAGGATCTGAATAAAGGGACAGATCCAATTTTTTTTTTCTCACCTTCTTGAAAATTGGGAGATAGGCCTTTTTTTCTTTTTTTTGTTGACATTTCTGTTATGTCTCAGGGAATAATGTTTGGATTTTGATGAAAAATATCAGGCATATTTAGATAGCTATTATCTATGATGAGTACAAAAGGCCTTGGTGGAGGCATGCTCTCTTCTCAGTGCCATTCTAGTTATATTACTGGCTTTTTAGACCTGCCGGCAGTGATGGTGTTGCGAGCAGTCTTTCGGCCCTTGATATTATAGTTCTTTTCACACAGTGGGAAATATCAAACCTGTCAGAAATCCCTGATATTTCCAACTCGGGATTACAATTACAGCTCGGAGGCTGGTGTGAATGGTGTTTCCCACTCAGCTGCTCAAATATAGCTTAAGTACACAGAGTCTCACAGAGCCACTGAAGCGTGGCTGGAGACTAGTGAACAAGAACAAGAGTAGATCAAGATAAAGGCTGTAAATCAACAAAGAGAATAAAATAATCTGACAGCAACTAAGACCTTAAAAGGTACAGTATATAGCTGGGTGACTTTACAATATCCCTCTGATCACAGAACAATCATGTTAAATGAGAGTTAAGTGCTTGGAGATGAAACGTGCAGATTCCTCTTAATCCATGCACGCAACGTGGTGTGCATAATGCCTTGCTCATGTCTGCTATCGTTGTTTTTTTCCACCTCGACAGTGTGGGCCGCGGCAGATATCTGAAAGCAAGAAGAGAGAGGATTGTTTGTCTGAGTCTGGAGCAGCTGCTCACGAATCCAAGCAACCAAGTATTTCACCCTCGGCTGTAGCTGCATCAGGCAGACAGACGTGCGCTGCACAGCCCGCTCTGGCTCCAGTTGAAGTTCATGTGTTCAGCCAGTCAGTAACTCACCTGGAGGAGACGGTCTCTTACAGCTGAGAGCCTCCAATTACTGGTTGAAAATGAAAATGTGGAGATACAGAGTCTCCAAGGGTGTGGACGGACAGATTTCATACATTGATCTCATTCTACGGTTAAGGTTTTGGTTTTTATTGTAGCCTAGATGGAACCATAATTGAGATATTTCATTGTCAGAGAAAATGATACAAATAAAGAACCATTTTCTAATTCAACATAAAATCATCGGTGAACAAAGCTTAACTTGACTGATTTTGCACATGAAAATCAGTCGACTCGTCACAAAGATTACTACTCAGATGTCTTCTGTGGCTCTGAAGCAGGTTTTTTAAAGCAGGACTTTAACTTTTCAATGAAGAAACAACACACTCCTTGCCTTACACCACATATCCTGTGTGAGTAGCGCGTGGTGTAACGTCTTGCTTTTTACTCCCATGTAAATGCCTATTTTGTGCTGCGTCAGGCACACAGTTCACAGCCAAAATAGACCTGAAAACGACCTGTGGACAGTCATGTTGACATCATACCAGCGTTTCGCTACAGATTTACGTCCGTATCTGGAGAACATGGCATGTAAAGAATACGCACAATAGGTGAAGAGCAGTATTTTTCCAGTGCCCTTTCTTCTTACTTTTCTCTCCCTCCCCCTCTCTCTGTCAGCGAGGTAAGGAAAATCACGTCATCATCTTTATTGATCATTTTCAAAGGCAAACTCTATTTAGAAAGCTAACACTGGCAGCGCTGCAGCAGCAAACTTTAATTCAGAGGAAATGAATCTTGCTTGGTTCAGTACACTCAGGGGTGTTGTTGCTACTGTCATACTTGGTCAAGTCTGACTTGTTATGGTGACTAATGTGAGCTGGAACTTTAGATATTGCATTTAAAGTGTTGTTAACAAGTCAGTTCACTGACTCTTCTCCACTTGTGCTGCTGATAGATTAGGCTGTAGCAATTAGAAATACCCCTTGGCTGTCTTTTGGCGTCAGTGGTCGTCGCTTGTGGCCAAGGTTCTGTCCTCAAAGTCTCAGCGAAGCAGCAGCGACTTTAGCTTTCATAATGCGACTTATTTCATAGTGAAACTCAAAAGGCTATATCAGTAAGGAATCAAGTGAAAGATCTCATTGGACTTACCAAAAGCTGGCACGGCTTAGCAGATACAGAGCTGTACTGTTGGCGGGCGTCCACACCTTCCTCAATGTGCTATAGTGCAAGTGAGAAAAGAATAAATCAGAGCACAGTGAAAACATTTGGGAGATGTAAACAAAGTTTTTGCAGGATGAGACCCAAAAAAAAAACACACCGACCATGATATCGCTCTGTAGCTGAGACCAACGAGCTAACGTGTTGGTCACAAATGTGGTTTTACTTGGTGGAGCTAGCTAATTGCCCAAAATCACTTTTTATTGGTTGAAGATGATGATTAAAACAGGTTTGAAATGTATTTTAAATTTCATTGTCTCAAAACTGTGATGATGCCACCTCCAATATGGCTTTAGACCTAAACTTCATAACAAAAAGCCTGTGTTATAAACTTGGATGTGAACTTCTGCGACGCTACTTTTGTATTACAGCATCCAGAATCCACGTAGCAGCCAGTGTTTTTGTAGCTTGACCCACAGGGACTGAAAGTCAGGATACCTCAGTCTATGTTCCTTCATTTTTGACCATCCTTTTTTTAATCTGTCTTTTGTAAAACTCCAAGAAAATGCAACGGTAAATAGTCAGGGTGCCGTCCGAAGGGCAGCTGCATGCCGCCTCCGTCTGCAAGACCTCAGAAATGAGAAATCACTTCAGTGGAAGTGGAGATTGGAAAGTGTGAAGCCAAAGCGATGGGCTACACAAAAGCTGCCAAGGCAAGAAGATGAAAAGCTTGATACATATGTAAAGATTGAAAACCACTTTAATCTGTACGCATAACCCCAATACAGATTCTGTCCAGGATTCCCTTTTTTTTTCATGATTTAGCCCGACAACAGAAAACACCACAACACAGAGCCAAAAGTCAAAATGGAAACTGAAAATGGGAAACCGCATTTTTCTGTTTCTTTCCCTGCCTGCCTTCCTCTTCTACTCCAGTTCAGAGGTAAACAATGTGCCAGTCATAACACTCTACTGGCCCCATCAGGTTTTTCACTGTCGTTTCACATTGTGTCCCTGCTGCTCAATTTAAAAGTGAGGCAGAACCAGCACCCGGAGGCCTTTTGTATTATTCCAGGAACGCTGGCGTGGCTGGCAGATCGTGCGGCATGTTTTGGGAAAACACTCCTCCCTTTCAGTTTGACACAAAGTAAATACGTGCGCTGTCTGACTCAGGCTGGTCCTGCTGGAGCTAACGTGATGATGTGGTGCTGTTGTTGAGGCCAGGGAATGAGCTGTGAATTAAGTAAATGTGTTTTTCTCAGCTCAGGCTGTGCCATCATTCGCGTGGCTTATTTCTGTCATTCATTCTTTCTTTTTCAGTCAGTTTTTACATTACTTGGCAAAATGCACATGTAGCCGTCTGCCTCACTTCGTGTCACAGCTGCTGTCTGAGGTACAGAATACAGTTACACATTTGGTGGCGGGTCTTCACTCTCCCATCCTGTGGAACGAGGCAACAGCAGGCTGTCATCTTTCAGTGTGTGCTCCATTGAGCTGATGGTGTGCTGGGAGGAGTCAGTGGCAGCGCAACACCACCACCTGCTGGCTGGAAATCTGCACATAAAATGCAATTGTACAGTTTTCTCAATTGCTCAAGCACATTTTCTGAGACACACATACAACAGTACGATCACCACAACAGTGTCCGGCACAAAACCTCTGCATGAGGCCGCCTCCCACTGAAAGTATTTGAACCAATGGGTCAAAAGTAAACACACTTTGTTTCACCCTCATCAACAGCCACCAGAATGCCTCCAGCTGACTGAATGAATTCATGTCATGCAAACACCAGTTTCAACAGTTTATTCACAATTTTCACTCGTCAGTGTTCACCTATCTGGTTTGTCCTCAGCTCACAGTACCTTTATGTGTAACATTAATGTAAAAATACACTAATTAAAGTAGCTAAAAACACATTTCAGATTCACATATATTTGGAACGGTTTAGAAATGAAAACAGTAAATCGTCTCCAAAATGCAAAAGTCTAACAGCACGGTGCAACTCTGCTTCATTTTCTGCAGCCAGCTTATAAGGTCGTTTGTTCCTCCTTCTGTTCATAAACCCACTTCTCCGTCTGACCCTGGCATCAGAAACAGTAGGGCCCATTAGCCCCATGTCACGCACAGTGTTAACCCAGGGTTAACCTGAGCCCGGGGTAATGCGATTCACACTGCATGTCAACTAGCGCGGGGTTAAATGTCGCTTGGAAGAGGCAGCTAATGTTAACATTCCAGATCGATGTGTTACGACTGTTTATTTCCGCCCTGTTGCCCGTTGATTTTCAGGGGATAACCCTGCTGTAGGGCGCTGGGCTCAAGTCACAGTTCACCAACATTATGCCAGTGTGAAAGCTTCTACTTTCTTCGCCTGGGCCGAAGAAGGTTCTAAGAATGCTCTAAGTATTTCACACTGTGGTGCAGTGTGAAATGCTTTAGTGTGTACTTTTGTGTGTTCTCCTGTGTGACCAGGGATAATCATTAATCATTCATTATGATAAATAATAAGATCCAATTTACATTAGATCGCCTCGGGAGCACCACCCTTGAGGAAGGGGGATGATAGCCAAATCAATAATTCTGCCTCATAAAAGGTAGTAAACTGTTAATTTGTAACTCTGATTAATAATTAACTTAATAACTACAACCAAAATAACCACAACAGCTAGTAATGGTCGAAGGATTTCAGAGATCAGGACAGAGTAGAGGTTGGCGCCATTCACTCTTGTACAATATTAAATAGACAGCATGTAGGTTCAAATGTATTTTATTTAACACAAAGATGAAAACACAATCTAACTAACATGTACGATATACAGGTGTGTGTATGTGTGTGTGTGTGTGTGTGTGTGTGTGTGTGTGTGTGTGTAAGAACCAAGCACAATGGTGGCTAGGGTTCAAAGTGTCATGTGCACGGCATAGACAAAGAAAGACTACAAACAAAATGGCTGATCAAAGAGGACTACAACGTGGCAGAGGGTTGGACTCAGGTCCAAGATGGTGGATCACCACCTTTTTTCTGTGATAGGAGAGAACCAAGAAACAATGGTGGTGCTCACACCATGTGCTCACTAACATCACACTGAGGTGTGATATGCTCTGGGCTGAAGGAGTGTGTGTGTGTGTGTGTGTGTGTGTGTAACATCAACTTAGCTGTCTAAATACGAGGCTACTATGATTGACATGACTACTTGTGTGTGAACGGGGTCACCCATGATTGTAGTGATGAAGCCCACAGAGAAAGGGCTCATCACTAGTTATTTAACTGTGCAGTTCCCCTCAGCTCAGTGGAGCTTCACAACTCTCAGTGACCTTGTTCTGGTTTGATGTTCCCTAACTTCACTGTTTCCATCCAATTTATACTCACCTGCATTGTTTTTGGCCCAAGCAGCAAAATGTTGGAAAACAGTTTGAAGCTACCTGCTCAGCACCAAACACACAAAGCTAGCGACTAGCTCATTAACATAGCGGAGCATTTAGCAGCTAACCTCTGTTTCCCTCAGGAGTTGCTGGAGACCAGAACAGAGCTTAAGGGGAAGTAAATGTTTGACTGGAAACATGACTCCAAGCATGTTGCTTGTAACTGCTTCTTTTTAACGTGTCTGCTGTGTCAATTTAAAAGGTGACAGTCAGTTTTATGTGTAAAGTTTGCTGCTGCTGCTCTGTTTCTGCAGGTTCAAACGTACAATATGTAGGAATTTGCCACCTTTTCAATTCATACAAATAAAGGGATGACCAGAGGACCTGCTAATTGGGATGGGGCTAGCTGGTTAGCATGCTAAACATGCTTTGCAAAACAATGCATAGACGTCCTAACATCAAAACTGTTATGCCTTCAGATTGTGTTGATAATTTTAAAGGTGTATTATGTATTTTTGGGGAATAAATTTTAATCAGAAGAGAAAGATCTAAATCGACTGATTTATTTTATGCCTAAACAAATGAACAATCTATCTTTGTTTTCATGACTGAATTAAAATAAACAAACTGACCTTAAAGGACGACACAATTTCATACCGTTTTACTTTGTTTATATGTGGCGGACCCTCAAACAGTGTTCTGGGGACCTTATTTTCCTCTGAGAACAAATTTTATTTAGAGTTTATTCAGTTATGGAAGTAATAAATATTTCTGAGTTTGTATTATTACCACATTATTATTGTACATCTTAAATTTGTGAGTTTGAAATTCTCAAAAACTACATAGTGCTCCTTTAATGAAGCTTTCAATGTTTTCAACCAAAATTCTTATTGGATCTCTGAAGACTCACCTTCTCACTCACTTCTTTCGTTCAATGATGAAAAGATGTAACGCTGGGTCACTCGGAGATATTTCTACTACTAATTTCAAATATAATAATAATATTATTAATAATAAAGTCATTCTGTTTAAAGCAATAAGAAAGGCATAGGATGTGTGAAAATGAGCTGTGACATTGAGTTCCAGTGTTATGAAATTGGGGATCGTGCCTAAGCATATATCAACATGGACAGACTCAAGATTCCCCGACACCAAAATATACTTGCACTCTTTCCATTTTATTGGCGTTTTGTTTTACAAAAACAGGTATGAGAAAATGCATAGACAGCGCCACACTCAAAGCGGGCTCATCAGTGACAACATGGAAAAAAACAAAGGGTGTCAGGAGAAGGCAACAATTTATTTAAAAAGATAAAAACAACACTGTTTGCAGCTATTCCTCTGAATGCATACATACTCCTATGGTCACTTACACACAGGACACGACTGAATGACACGCGACTGTCATTTAAGCAAGCACGCGCAAAAAACACATACACTCACACACTTACTAGCACACAATGCAAACTTGTGGGTGCAAAAGAATAACCATGGAAGGTAAGAAATAATGCATCATATGATACAAGTGAAGAGATGCGTAAAACCATACAGTTAAAGGATCATTTCACCCCCCAAAAAATACATTTTTTTTGTGAATTTGGGTGAACCAACCCTTTAATCACATTAGTACAATCAACTCACACTACAAGCTACTGTCCGTCCTGTTTTTAACCCATGAATGTAGCCAGCACCATGACACACAAAGGTCCAATCACTACTAGCAGCAACAGAGGTTACCCATGGACATCTCACTACCTCAGTAGTGTGCGTTGATGGTACTGTGTGTAAGCATTAATACATCTATACGAAGATCTGCACAATGAGACTAATCTAATTAATCCTTCATGTGTGCTGTAAAACTCAAAATTGTTCACATTGAGGATCACATCAATAATAATTCCAGTGGAGAGAAGCAAGTGAGGCCGTCTGGGGGCCACACACGGAGGCTGTATCTGCAATCTCAAGTACAATGACGCTAAGAGAGTGAGCATAGTCGAGCTGCATAGTAAGCCCAATACTGCCCTTCACTTCCACAGTAGTCGGGCACGCTTTTACTGCTGCACACCAGCACTCCAACCTGTTAAGCACTCAAGTGTTTGAATAACTTATCAGCGTGAGTTCAAATACACTGCAACAGCTCATGCTGTTATAGTGAGATGATAATTTAGCATTGCTAGCTAAGCCATAAACTTTAAGTTTGTGGTGAAAATCAACACAGACATCAACAGGCTAGGTTCTCGTGTCATGTTATGACAGAGGGAAAGTTACCTCTAGAGTTACTAGGATAAATGAGATGACAGCAAAACACTGTTTTTGTCTTTTGTAATATTTGAAACATGGCATAAAAATGCAAAAAAACAACAGCAACAACAACAACAAAACAAATGTATCCAAAGCAGAGAGCAAGTACCTTTCCATTCCAAGACAAGGACATCCAAGAGCACATAAAACACTGACAAACAAAAAAGCGGTTCCATTTTTTAAAAACTGGTTGAAATGCAGTTATTTTGTTTTCTTCTTCAACAACAAGGGAAGGGAATCAACAAAATAATTACCATTTTTTGTTTTGTTATACTGGTCTGTATTTAATTAATGTGCGCTTATGAAGAGCATATTCCTGGCTACTTCCTCCACACCGGCTGAACTGTACAACATGTCCAGAGTAAACTCAAGAGGATTGTCCTCGCCTGTAAAACTAGCCTGGATTCTCTCAAACTGAGGAAAAAGATGTGATGAGATGAGGATTCTAGAGAGAGACATTGAAAAGTGCTATAGGAACGACACCATTGTTTGAGAACAGGTAACAACTAACAGGCCTCTCCTCGAAAAAGAAAATGCACTACATGTTTGCATTTTGCCTTTACTGGGCAGACGAATGCAACACAATCACGTTATGTAGGTAGTTTATATATCTATCAATATTAGAATTCGTTAATGATATTTATTTTCAATTCACAACATGGGTCAGTGTTTTACTTCATTGCCTTTAGTGAAGTTATTCCTTCTGTTTATTTACATTCCAGTAGTTAGAATGGTGGGTTATATTCTGGTTTAGTTTGGGGACTTTTTACCCTTCATCTAACCTTAGTGATACTCTTCTTCCACACGTGGCGAACACGAACATATACAGGATCAGAGGTCGATGTCAGCATGTAGACTTCACTAGCAGATATCATTCATGTAGATATTTAGTGTATAGGCGGAAATGCATGTAAATTCCTTCATTGTGAGGACATTGTGACCAGCATTCGGGATGCTAAAAACCGTCAGGTGAGTGTGTCTATGTTCACGATATGTAAAAGGTTCACTAAGGGCACCTGAAACCACACAGTACCAGTGTACGACTCTACGTTTCTGCCAGGTTTGTTGTGACAGGTCCACCAGAGCTCCGCCTCCTCCTGCAGCCATTGTGCATCTTAGTCTACACATCATATTTTCACACAAGGCACGTCTCCCATTCACCTCCCTCCCTCCCTACCTCCACCTGTTTCCTCTGTTTATCCTGCCTCAAACAGCCTCAAGCAGTGATTTCTTTTCACTAACTTGAGAACCCTCGTCAGACATGTCAGCTCCACCTGCCATCTTTGTATTCTGGTCCTCGAGTGGCTCTGAGGGATGCAGGGAATGCTGCATGATACTATTAAATATTTTGAAAACTGATCATCAGCATGACAGCTAAGCCTACTGCTGGAGGGGTCTTATGTCCACTAGGTACTAACGATTGGAATTATCATACTTCTCCTTCATTATTAGTATTGTTAGAGGCAGAATATACTGTCAGTCAGGTTCTCTGAATCTGAGCTTCCAGAGGCGACACGCATAACCGAAGGGAGAAAAGGATGGAATTAAAATGAAAATGGGGCAGCCATTTCTTTGCCATTGCTAAACCCAGATCCCCAAACCAACAAGAGGAGCTTTTCGATCCTCCTCCCTGTGCCAGACCCTTTGGTTATAAAACAAAACTGCCAACTTATTTTTAACAACCACTCGCGCCACTGAGATAAAGGTCATCAACGTGCTGTCTCTGTTCTCTTCTGGCGAGCAGGTTGTCGTGCTAGCTGGTGTGCAGTTGTTCTCATTCTCTTTTTCTCCATCTCTGAACAGGGGCAGGGTTACATATACTGTCTAGGTGGGGGGGAAGACTTTAACCGTTCAGGAGGTAGACCACCAGCTCGTAGGTGCACATCATGATGGCGGTGTTGGGGATCTGTCGTACCAGGTGGGTGGTGAGGCCACGGTACAGGGCGCGGTAACCCTCCTCTTTGGGCACTGTTGTTAAAGTCTGGAAGAAGGATTTATACTTGGTGCCCTCCTCGCGTAGCCTGGTGCGTATCACTTCTGCAAAGTAGAGATTAAAGCGAATGGTTAAAAGGATAGGAACGGAAAAATCAGCTGAATTTGGCTAATTGCTACGCACAAACTCTTACCATGAGGATAAGCAATAGATGTGGCACAGGTCTTGGAGGTGGCAGCAGCAAGCATCATCCCCACAAAGTCTGAAGCATCTCGGGACGACTCCTCTTCCTCATCCATGTTCTGCGGTGCCTTGGCCTCCAAGAGGCGACGCTTGATGTTTTCATAGATCACAAAGTGGATCACAGTCTCTGAGATACCGGCATAGGATGCCGACATACCTCTGTAGAAGCCTCGCAGGCCATCTGCCTGATACACCCGCCGTATGCACTCAAATGCGTTCATCCTTCGCTCACCTCGATTCCTGAGACGAGACAAGAAAAATATGAAGGTACATGTAAAAGGACTCACTCTGCCTATTTGAAGATGTCCATGTATATGCAAACGCCATAACACAACAACAACAACAACACGGACTAATGTAAAAATGTAAAGACAGACTCCTAGACTATATCACAGGATTCAGTGTGCATGACAAGCTGCGCTCTTGTAGGAGAAGGAGACAAACAAGGTCACATACCAGGATCACGTTATATATAAATGATAGTCAGCTCAGTGATCAGATAGATACCTTAGTCACATGCAGGCTTCATGAAATTTACAAACACCACAGTCAGTGTTATCAGGTCCTTACTTAACTTGAACCTGTCAACTTTAACCTCCCACGTAAAGAATTAAATGTGATTATAGCATTATATACACTCTGGTTCACTAAAGAAAATGAGACGATCTCTGCAAAGATTACTTTGACATTTCAAATCCTTCAAACAGAGGCTTTATAAAGCTGCAGAACAAGTTTAATAAGGCCGATAATAAGCAAGGAACTTTTTGTGCTGCAGAAATGGAACACAACGTGGTGCACAAGGGGGACAGAGAGAGGTAAGAGGAGTATTCAAGTGTGGAAATGCAGTTCTCCGTGCCAGATATTTTTGAGCAGCTGCTTTTTAAATATAAAGATGGAAATAAAAGCAAAAGCAGTATTCCTGTAATGGCAGACCAGACTATGTGGAAATCCATTTGTTGTCATGAGCATTTGCTTTAATGAAAAATACATCAATGGCCTTAAAATAGTACATCAACTGATGGTCCCCCTATTGGGAACTTACATTTGTAAAGTTCACACTCCTGCTACATTGACATATTTACCTAGCATCCAGCTGTAGACGGGTCTTTATGAGCCATATTGGATTAGTTGCTGTGATGGCTGTAAAACCTGTCGAGAAAAAAAAAGTACAGGTTTAAATTTTGTTCAAATCCTAAAAATGCTGCTGCAGATAAACTGTCCACAAACTAACACTCTAAATCAAATGTAAATGTTCTTTAAGCTGCATTCATGTTCTCAAAGTTAAAACAATGCTAAAATGTTCTCTTAATAAAATTGAAATATTAAGTCACAAAGGCAGCTTAGAGATAGCTAGCCCCTCTATAGACTGTCCTATGTGTGCTAGTAGAAGAGCAACTGAATGCTATAAAAATGTAATGTGGTGTAAACAACTGTAATAACCTGCTTCCTATGCAATTGCCTACATGGTAATGGAGTAAAGAACAGAAAGGCACAGAGAGAAAGAGAAGAACCAGATGTAACAAGAAGCACAGATCTGTGGTGAGTACTCACGCAGACCCATGTAACTCGTCAAAGATGCAGCTAGAGACCCCTGGTGGTGTGGGGGTCTCATGCCCTTGCGAGAGGAGAGCTACGGTAGAGTTAAAGCCTAAAACAGACACAGGCTTGTGTGTAGCAAAATCACCGGCATGCAACCATTTTTTTTTTTTTTTACTTCCCATTCCCCTGCCTATACCACAGGATTTAACCCACCATATCCCAAACTCATGTGAAATGATCATCTCCCACCAAGACAGCAGAAGGGACAGAATAAAGCTGAGGTCCTCTTAATTCAAAAATCCCTTGATATATTAATACAGAAAGACACCAAGTTTTGAGACTTGGGTTGGACATGTATAGAGTTTAAGTGGTGGAGATCAGGTACGTCTGTTGTTAGCCATGGCAGAAGCCAGCCCTAACCTCTGCTGTAGGTATCATGTACCAATGCGCAGATGAGATTAATGGCTGCACAGTTGACACCTAATCGCCTGTCAGTTCAGCTCAGTCAGGTCTCACACTGCAGAATATGCAGAGCATCAAGTACGGACAAATGCTGACCTTGACTTGGTTGTTGAAAGGTCTGAGTCATGGTGTGCTAAAAGCAGCACAACACTGAACCCACATTGTAATGGTTCGGAGTTTTAAACTGGATCAGAGCAACACGGCACTCTCATGTCATGATAACCTACTCTTGACATACAAAGGGTCAGAGAATAATGAAATAGTATTATCAATCTGGCCCTTTAAAAAGGTCCAATATGATGCTTCAGTGTTTTTATTTTGGGTGTCTACTATAAAATGTTTACATGCTTTAATGTAAACACATTTAGTATAATGATACTTGATAAGTGATAACAGAGTATGTGATGGACCTGCTGTCTGTGTTGGGGCATTATGTCCTGATCACAGAGGCTAATTGTTATCTACAATGTATATGCATGATATCAGAGTAAAGAGGCAAGCTGTAACCATGGTAATAACTGCGTGACAGGGTCACACAAACTCAGTGCTTCAGCTAACATGAACTGTCTTGCTCTAGCCGGGCTTAGACGTAAAAATGGGAACGCCTGAGGACTTCATGTTGGGCTTGTTTACTTCTCTCTTGGACTTGGTCTGGTTCAGACAGTAAAATACTGCCTGAGCTGTACTTTAGCCTGCCCAGGCCTGTGAAAGCTGGAAAAAAACAGTGTTTTCTAATCAGTTCTGCCATTGTTTTTCAACCACGGTATTGCTGGGGGTGTGGCTGAGGGCATTGACTGTATAGTTGTGACATCACAACCTTACAGAAGTCCTGCTGACTTGTTTTAAGGAACAGTCTCTGAATATGTGCCGTCTGCATTTCTCTGTGGATTAACCATTTTTATACTTTCACAGTTCTTCTATTTATAATCAAAAGACATGGAAATATCCCTTTAACACGTTTGATTTTCATAAAGCTGCTTTAAGACTGTCGAGCAGTATATCTAGGCAAAAGGTGAGGGAGACAGGTTAAGTTAGTTTTATTAATACACAGGGTCCTCACAAAGGTGGTAGTGTGCTGACTCTGTCAGACGTTGTATGTCAACCTGTTACCTCACATATATAGTTACCTGCCATTCCAGCCGACACCATGTGTACCTGCGTGGAGTCAGGTTCCAACACACCATTCAGTTTCTCTTTGGCAGTGGAGTAAGCAGCAAAGTAGATTGCTCTGTTGGAGGTAACAGACAAAAGGGTCACTGTATGTTACACCAGTACAAGGCAAAACAAGTCATATATGGCATGTTTTTGTGTTTTAGTGTAAAGGTAATTAGTCTCTGCTAAATATCTGCCTGTGGTTGAGATGTAGCTTATAATTACACAACAGCAACAAGTAAAACTGTCCCCATGTCAGGTTCAGCTTAATGAGCTTTAAAAATTCATTAAGTGTAAAGCCGAGAGCAGAACCAACAGTCTCAGCAAATCAGCCTAGTTAGACAAACGGGCTATTCAGAACAAAAAGCACGTAGCATGTTTTCATTTGTTTTCACTAATTAAAAAGGTCATAATGATCATGTTCGCACTCGTGTCTAAATACAAGAGTGTTTTTTCTTCTAAAAGCAAAATGTGCAATCTGGTTAATGTGTACAGTCATTCGTGAAATGTGCTTAGTCAGACTGTTAATGATACTTGAAGCTCATCAGTCACATTACGAGACAGTGTTTGTGTGTGCATTCATCTTTAAATCTGCGTCACAGCTCGGCATTACCATTCATTCATGTAAGATCCTAACAAAACACTCTAAAAATGCTTAGCACCGGCACCTGCTTTCTACAGGATTAGAAGCTACCCTCTGCCATTAGCCCCCACTTTGCCTCCATCATTACCACTGAGGAGTAATTAACGATAATGACTGTTATATGTTATTACCCAACTGCAGTCAGTAACAACATTTCCAAGACAAAGAACAAATGTTTTCGAAATGCTGCAGCTGTTGCCATGTTTCAGTGCAACAACTGCAGAGAAGGCCATGTAAATGAATGAGACCTAGATGACCAGGTATCCCTAATGCTGCTTTGTCACCAAGAAACCTCGAGGAGTCCTACGGTGGTTACATAATAACACGGTTTCTAAGAGCCATGTCTCCTTGAAGACTAGTCAAAGACTAGTAAACCTTTATGTGTTTCGGTCAAATATGATGCAGCAATATCAGTAACCGAACAGTTGATATTAAAGTAGGGCTGAGCGATAGGGCCTTACAGTATTATTGCAATAATTTTAGGCTATTGAAATCTCCTCAAAAGGACCTCATAAATGCTACAACTGGGTGACAAAATCAAATATCGCAATATTTTTGATATTGCAACAATATTGCAGGGATGACTGTTTCTCTACTTTCAAAAAATATTAACACGATGAGATTTTTTTGTAATAAAGCAATAATAATAAAGTATTAGAACAAATACAACAGTGTGGTAGGTTAAGAAAATGTCATCACTTTACTGTAATGCAGCCTTTAAAACCAGGAAAAGACAACACTTATCAACGCATATCACAATATAATGATATCCAAAATCTAAGACGATATATAGTTTTATATCGCGATATTATTATAATATCGATATATTGCTTTGTATAACCTTATATCCCTAATCCACAGAACATAAGCATAAGCAGAGCTGTAAATGATAACACTAACATCGGCTCCCTTAAGTGTCCCACATTAAACCACGTCAGCCAAAGAGCATGCACAATACTAAGACCCTGGAAAGAGCTCACCTGAATGAAAAGCAGCATTAATTGCTGATTACAGAGCGCTTTTCCTGCTATGACATGTTTAACTGTCTGCTGTGGAAAAGGTCTATTCACAGCAGCCAACGGTTGATTTGTTTGTCTACTCAGTGATGGGTGGGGGAGGTGGGTGTCACATAAAAAACTGCTGTCAGTGCATACCTAATGTTGGCTTTCCTGCTAAATGTTGCATATCAAATGTCAACATGCTCATATTTAATAGTTAACATGCATTCTGACACGGTAATTGAAGGCATGTCGACATAATGTTAGCATTCAGCTCAATGCACAGCTGTGACTTGGGTACAACTGAGGCAGACGAAACCAAGACTGCCAATGTAAAGAGTCTGAAAGTAACAACATGACCCAACAACCTACTCACAGGGCTGTTGCAATGGCTGTAGACTTTCACTCTTGTTTGTGGCATTTTTTTAATGTGGAACTACAATTGCACTCAGTGGAGCTTATACCTCCGCTAAGGCCCAACAGTCCCCTGTATCCCCATCAAATTGTACTCACTCATCAATGCCAGCTATCTAAATATGCCAGATTTTTTTCCATCAAGATCCATGCATTATTCTATGAGAAATTAACAACAATGTCAAAACATCTTGCAATGTCAAAACATCTTGCAATGTCAAACGTGAGAATAAATTGTTGGATCCATCCCTTTATCCGGATCCTCACAAAAAGTTAATGGGGTCTCTTCTAGATTGAGACCCATCCTCCATTCAAGTTTCATGGAAATCTGTTCAGTAGTTCTTGTGTAACCTTGTTGACAAACCAACCAACAAACGGAGAGTGGTGAAACCATTACCTCTTTAAGCTATTAGTCATTACTAGAAAATAATCATGAGTCATAAGAATCAAAATGATATTCAGAAATGTATTTTATCAACTGACTAATTGGTTGATCTATAAAATTAAAAAAATACTGGACAAAAGACAACTTCCTAAAGCTCAACATAACTTCCTTTTAACAATCCCAAATATCGATAAATATAAGACCAATAATCATATTCACAATCAAATACGCTAAAAACAAATAATATAGTAAGAAATTAATAATAATATAATTAGGTCCTTTTGCTTGAAACATGACAAATATAATATAAAATAATCCATTATAAAAAAATGCTGCTTAATTTACTGTCGTCTAATTGGTTGTTCAACTTACCATTTTCTGTTCTAAACACTAGATGATAAACTTAGGAGGGATAGTGACACTCGAGACACTATTTGGCAGATAAACAATTCCATCAAATATTCAATTAGTCAGAGAGATCCTGTTACTATCAATTAACTGAGAAGATCTAACTGAGAACTAAAAGCTTCATAGTCTTTCAAATCATATTAAAAGGAAGTAAACATTGGTTGAGGATGATGACAATTAGAAGTGACATCTTACCTGGAAGGTGCCACACCCACCAAATTCGGCCCCAATCCCCTGAAGAGAGAGCGAGGTCCTTCTTTCTCCAATATCAATCTGAATATGAAACACACAGGAAAATGTACATTATGACTCTAAAATCACCTGCTTGCTTTAGGATATTACTTTTCACTGGTGATTACACATTTTTTCTACATTAATTTCTACAAGTCTAATTGAAATTCCAAAAGAATTCCCAAAGACATCAGGTAACAATTCAAGTGTTTTCCTCTTTTCCTTCAATCCACAAGCTTGGTAATGTCTTTTACACACTAAGCTCCAGAGCAAGATACTTTGAATTCTACCAACTCTATTGCCTTGAAGTTTGTTAAGGATATTCAAAAGTTTTCAATGTTTGTGTCACCACTTTTTTAGCGCACAAATGCCTGCAGATGACAGGATACACAAAGGTTTCACGCCATTCTGGGGCTGCTCAACTACGACAAAAAACATAATACTGTTTATTATTTTTTAATAAATAATAATAATTTTTTCAATATTGAGATCACAAACTTAAAAAAACACATTTTTAAAAAGTTCCTTGAACTTTTAATATTATAGGGAAAGGTTTTCCAGTTTAACCAGTTGCAGCATATCAATGCCATGTCAATGTATGTGTATCTATAAATTGAAACAGAACTCCTTACTTACTTTTCTGTTTTAGGAAAAAAAAAAAAAAAATGTTAGAATTATACTGCCAGCTTACAGATCAAGATTTCTACTGCCATAGTGATTGGCACTTCGTTTAAATGTGGCTTAGTTCAGTGAGTTAAAGTTGCATGGTGCCATCAGACACAGATTTTCCAGAGGCGTTGAGCAGCCAGGACATGCCCTCTTTAGAAGAGTACAGGCCATTCTCTCTGTTATGGAGCGGATCTAATATCCTTCAATATCAAAACTGGAAATCTACCCAAATCAAAGAGGTACTTGACTTAGTGGACATAAAATATGAAAAGGCCAGAAATAACAGACACACAAGAGTCCAGAGGAATCAAAAAAGCATGAAAATCCCAGGAGATAAAGGAGTAATAATAGTTGGATTTGTAATCAAATTTCCTGCTTGGCTAAAGCAACTGATGTGTTCTCTGTGTTTAGTTTTCCCAAAGGGTGAGGAGTCGGGTTTCAGGGAGTGGTTTGCCTTGCCAGGGGGACATCAGCCAGACCAAACAACAACAGCAACAACATGAGGAAGATAGCATGAGTCTGCAGGCAAATGAGAGGAGGCAGGAGGAACCGTTTGCTGCAAACATGAACAGCTCCACTCATTTTGGTTAAACCGCAAACAATCTCCATAATCATCAGTTCTGGGTGAGGTGCAAGTTTAGGCAGAAATGTGTAAAATCGACACAAAATATATACCAGATGTGGCAGATCCTGGTTCTGAATTGAAGTCAGTTCTAAATGATTAACACGAGGTATTTTTATGGACTTTTATCAGTTCTTTATCAGTTCCAGCAGATGACATTATGGTTATTATGAATATGGTTTTGGTATTATTTATGGTTGTGAGTGTTGCCTCGCCTCGCTGCCTTTTTATCATCTAGTAACCTATCAAAACTAATCTATCAGAACACCTGTTCAACAAGTATAAACTTGCAGATAAGCTAAGTTTTCACCTCATGATCATGGTCTCCCAATTCATCTCCAGTTTGCTTTAGCCACAGCACTGTTACGTATTAAGCTACTAGCACACTGTTATGAACAAGCTTAACTTTAAGGGACAGTTTACCCTAAAGCTATTTTCTTTCAACCAAACTAGACCGCATCGCTGTGCAGAAGGGCGTATCCATTCACCCATGGACGAGAGGCTCATGCTTGTGACAGTGCGGAATGTAAACATTATGGCGTCCTTCTCAGCTGAGGTGTAACCTCTCGTCCTTGAGTATATGCACGTTTTCTTCAGCACAATGATATGGAAAAAAATGGTTCCTACATGAAACTGCACACAACAAAGGAAGTGGTTTATCCTGAGTAACCAGGTCATGATTCCCGTGTTTCAAATGTATTTTGTGGCGCTTTGAGCACCACAAGCAGAGTGCCCTATACTTCCATTATATTCAAGAGAAGACAGGCTTCTCAATGGCTGATATCACCCAAACTCTGCAACTAACACCAAAAAGCCCTATGTAGATGGACAAATAGCACTACAGGTAAGAGGTAAAATATGTTTTTTTTTCATTTAAGGGTGAACTGTTGCTTTAAGATAGCTGTATGAAATATAACTGTTTAGCCCAATATGTGCAGTAAAACTGAGCAAAATCTTGTAAACTTCCTGGTTGAGAAGGCGGTCCCCACTCAGTCTACCAGCAGTACCATCCAAGCAGTGAAAAATGGGGAGGATGAGTGAGCGATAGTGACTGATTTCTCAACTGCACTCAGTGTTTTGATGTGAAGGATATTATTTATTCTATTAAGGTTTCCAGGGAGATATTATCGAGGGATTTTTTTGGATATATTTAAGATAAAATTAAATCATAACCCTGTTCTTAATGTATTTATTTAAGATAGTAATATATTTTTTCAAATCTATTCCTCCTATGTAATAAAAAGGAACAGATAATCGTGTCAATACAGTAACAGACTGATTAGGAGTAGCAATATCATAATGATACCCATCCCTAGATGTAAGACATGTTGGTCTGACAGTGAGAAATGTTGCTGAGTACCCACTTGAGGAAATGCAGGGGGCCAGGCGGGGACACGCGTGCCACACTAGGTCCGTTGACAGTACTGAGCTGGACCTCAGACACATAGAGGGTGAGGGAGGACGACTGCAGACGGGTCTTCACTACTTCCAGTGGACAAGTCAATATGGCTCCGACCGTACCCCCACATCTGGCAGAAAAAAAGAGATGGAGAAGGTGGAGGTGACATAGGAGACAAAAACCAGTCTCAGCTGACAGGCCGAGAGTGAAACTGAATGTCCTTATTAGAAGACAGCAACGGTCAGGATGGTAGTAGGTGTGCAATGTGTTGATTTTCTTGCATTCATAAATTAGCAAGTGACGTTGTTGAGGGAATTCTAACGATTCCTGGCATGTAGACAAGAAACGGCACAGTGTGAGAGCAGAGAGCCAGTCAGGAATGCTTTGTGTTTCTTTGGGAATAACAGCAAGCTTCTGTTCAGTATCCCACTATAGTCCAAACTCACAGATGTATATATTTTTTACATAAGAATGAACCAAAGAGGAATCACATAACAACTGCTAAAACTTTTGTTTCAAGAGTGAGAGTAGGGCCTTCTTGTAGAACCATTCAGCTGATACAGAAATAAATATCTGCAGAGATGAAAACCATTAAAACACTTCTTGGAACACCTTTAAATGCATTTTACATGAAGGAAACTTGTTGCTGTTTTACGTAACCCTTACCCTTTACCATGTGAAACTGTTTAAATGTGATTGCTTTTTATGTGAAACTGCTTATATTGAAACATCGCTCTTCTTCCCTGGAAGAAGAGATCTTGTATGTCAATGAGACCTTCCTGGCTAAATAAAGGGGATCATAAATAAAACCACACTATGTTTCTCATTTTGCTTCCCTGCTTATCGAAATCCACATTTTCACAAAAGGTGAATTCTAAAACTAATCACTGAAAGTTTTCACATCTACAAATTCACAAAACTATGAGCCAAGATCTTCAAGACAAGCATAACCTGACGCCCTGTACAAACAATCTGCTACAGCCAGGTTTAGGGCATCAGTTTATTACCCGCTCAGGTATTTCAGCACACAAAAACAATATCTACAAAGACGATATAAATAAGGTGAACCTGACCTGAATATACTGGGAAGGGCAGGGCTGGACTAGAGGATATCAAAAGCAAGAGCAACCGCGGTTATCTTTAGTTTGGGTTAATTTTCAATCAGCCCCAAAGCAGAAATAGAGCGTCCTGCCAACGCAGGCTGAGTGGTGCAAGACTGCTACTGCACAAACCAACAAAAAAAGCAAAACATTGGCATAGGAATAGCATGCATGTATGAGTCAGGTTTGATCTCCCTTGGATGAAATACGACAGCATGACAGTCACTGCTGTCCTGAAAAACTGACTGCTCATTCACACTCACAGGAAATGATCACAGTTAACTCTGCATTTTAGCTGGTCACCTGGACAGTCTGCTGGAGGAAAGAGAATGATTCTGCAAAATGTTATCTTTCTATGGGCCAGTCAACACACAGCTGTGTTGTTTCACCTGTTTCTGAGGCTGCAGTTAAACACGAATCGAAGCATCACAACTTTTCTACAACAGTTTCAGATTGCAGATTGAGATTTGAGCTAAATGAATCCAGCTGTGGCAGAACAGTATGACAGCGAAGACAAGACTGTGACACTATTTACGATCTTGCATCAGTCACATCCGAGCACAGGAACCTGTTTGTTTGTGGTTTCTGGACGGTATTTTCTGAGCGTCCTTTAGGGCCAGTATGCCCGCGTTTGTTTTGAACACTATGGCCGAGAGTCGGCTCTCCTTTAGACTTCAAGCTTCTTGAAACGACGACAGATGTGGCTCATGTTTAACTGTATGTTCTCGTATGAAATGTCACAACTGCTAAGAGTCGCTCACGGTGATCAGAGCACACGCTTCACGTAGCCAGCCATTTCATTCATACATTGAAATGTCATTGCAACTTGTGACATTGAGCGCAACTCCTACGGGTGCACATGGATGGACAAGCTTGGTTAGCTGTCATCCGACACGCTGATGCTACCGCTGATCTTCACGTTAACATTATACCACGAACTAAATCCCAACATCATGAACGCCCCAAATACAAACATCCCACTCTGTGTAGCCATACTGGCTAGCAACGCCAGTTAGCCCTGAGCTCGGGGCTAGCTAGCTCGGCTACTGCATGCAAGTGACATGAGAATATACTCACCCTCCAGCAAACAGATGAACTAAGGTATCTCTTTGACTCATTATGTATCATATTCGGGAACCGTCCAAGGGGCACCACACGGGGACAATGGGAGCGGACGTAAAGAAAAAGGGGGGGAAACGACCCCAACCTAGCGAGAAAAAGGTACTCAATACGTCTGTGTTGTGGTGGAGGTCAGCTGCGTGGAAAAAAAACGAGGGTATGTAACAGCTAACTTAGCTAGCTCACGTTAGCTGCCAAGGCTAACGGGTTTCCGGTGGTAAAGGTCGATGTCAGAGCGACAGGTCCGCGTCTCCTTCTGTTCAAGCCGGGCAAAGCTTCACCATAGTGTGAGTGTCTTTAATATCGGTGCGTAATTCCAGTCCTGCAGTAATAATAGCGACTGTGGACACAACTCGGCCTCATTCACGTTGACGTGCCTTGGCTCTCTGAAATCCCTGCGGGTCAGGTCGCAATGTTTATCGTCGAATGGGAAGCCGCAAAACAGAGGCGCTGATTGGCTGCGGTGTCCCGTTAGCCCGCCCTGTCACTACTCTTTCACGTGATATCGCTTTTATTTTGAAAGGCAGAGATCATCAGTGAGACTGGGGCTCTCAATGTAAAGTGATGTGGTGATGAAGAGGATGGAAACATCACTGTCTTGTGCTTGGGCAGGCTACAGTAGACAGTTAGTTCACTTTGATCACACAATAGGCTACACACAGTGCGGTGACCACACACTGCGTAGCTGTAAAACCTAAAAAAAAAACTACACAGTAGTTGTGTTGAACACTCCTAAAGAATACAGCAGGTGGGTTTTACTCTCACATTTTTTGCAGGATGACTCCACATTCACAACCACAGAGGATGGAATGGAGAAAGTATGCAGGCTTTAGCCTGAAAGCTGGTCTTCTTTTGTCTTCAGAAATACCTTGGCCTGAACAGGGACTTGACTCTGTCTACTGTCTACTTTGTCTACTGACTCCATTATAAAGGCTGTAAAAACCTGTCTGATGGAATTGCCTTATACTGTATGTAGGCCTACTATAGCCTACAGTAGGATAAATACCGCAGCTATGGTGAGTCAAAAAAAACAAACACTTGCACTAAGTATTTTCTGGCCTGTGCTGCAGTGTAATTCTCTATAAGAGGATGTATTGTAAGGCTACATTCTTCATGACATTACATATTATACATTTCAGTATGTGAGGAGTCATTCCATCATCATTCAGCATTATTAATAGACAGATTTACGCTTAATTATTGTTCCCCAAGCAAAGTTGTGCCATTACCCAGTAGGAGCAGTATGCTACTGTATAGAGGGTGGCAGGGATGATATATTTTTGGAGGCTAACATGGAAAATAGCATCACCCTGGTTGCCTTGACAAGTGATTTTTCAACTTAATTGTTCTCAGCAGGAGAACTGTCACAATTGAACACCACTTTAATGATTTTTTTGAGCGTAAATGCAATCGCCAGAAGTAAAAAGCTTATGCTGGGACTACATAGCGGTCGCATGACTTTGGCGTCACCACCACTGAGCTTAATGCGCTATACACACTTCACTGTAAATTGATCTATCTGCAAATTGTTAAGGTAGAGCTAAAAAGTGAGTAGATTAGTTTCTGTGTTCGACATTACGCCGTTTAATGTCCTCTGTAGTCTCATGTAGCCACTTGTAAGCATTTAGCCATTTTTTATAACGTGTAAACACTTTATAATTCAAACGTGGGGTATTTACTGACATATTTTATGCCATAAAACACAATGTGAAAATCTCTTGAGCTTGTGTTAGCCACAGACTTTCAGGCACTTTACCAAAAATCCATTCAAAAAACCACTGCTATGAGACGAGAGAACTGGAAGTGCAAACACTTAATTCCAGGTTTAAGGACTCATTACTGTGTCACTCAGTACAGACTGCAGCTATGGTGAGCCTGTGATAGCCCACTGAAGGCACACTCGCCAACCCTCCTGATTTTCGCGGGGGACTCTTGTTTTTCATCCCTCTCCCTGGTTTCCTCCCGTGGTCACAATTCTCCCTTATTTCGCCCGATTCATGCAATTTTTTCACACTTTTTCCCCTTTTAGTTACTGCAACCTATTTTTTCTTTCTTTTGTATTTAACCTCAAAAAAACATTGAGGACGTATACTCATTTACAATGGTGTCGAGATACAAAGCAGTTAAACCTAAAGACAAAATTAAAAATACAGGGTAAATATGCTCAAGTACAAACAGATGAAGACAATGTGGGATAAAGCAGATTAAAAATAAATACAAGATTGAAAACAGATGAATTTACAGTAAGTAAGAATTCCTGTTTCTTAAAGGAAAGGGGCTGTAATAACTTCTATGTTGATTTTTCTGTCAATCATCGAGAGGCTGACAAAAACAGGACAGTGGCGTGCGATTTATGTAAGTTTACAGTAGAGGGCGAACTATTCTGCTGTGTGTTCAGAATTCAAAGTAAAAGTAGAATTATTTGACTTAAAAATGCTATTGCATTTTACTGAATATTTGTATATTTGTATTCTTTAAATGTCACCAGAATGCAGGAAAGTGCAGTCCTTGAATCTCAGATTTGTCGGGGGTCGGACCTCTGGAGCCCCACATTGGTTTTGAAATGCTCCCTGTCTTTGAGGGTCTAAAGGTCGGTAAGTATGATTGGAGGGAAAACGAAACTTTACACTAAGCATTTCACATCTGGCCCAAAGCTGCACTTTAATCTTCTACAAAAGGATATCACTTTATATTTTTCATGACCTTTTCAGTGTAGGTTACCATGGACCTTTAAATATGTTGTTTTAAGATAGGCCTAAAGGTTCCCAAACCTATAAGCAGTTTTGTTTTCTATAGCCTGTAAGTCACCCGATCATACATTACAGCAGGTGAAGGATCATATCCTGTAGGCCTGTTAATATATTTCCTTACAGGAACCATTATGCCTGAAGCAAAGTTGTGCTATTACCCAGTAGTGAATATCAGTTTATTTATGCTGCTGGCCTATTTGCAGTTATACTGTCAAATTTCTGTGAAAAAGGTGGTCCAAATGCCCACGCACTAACCTCTCCTATGGAACAATGTTATGTAACACTGCTGGACTTGGAGGGAATCATAAAGTTTTTAAAAGAAAGGGCCGATTGTTGCAGCCTGTAAATAGCTCTTATGCTTGTGTATGACACACATCATACGATGAATTTCGACACTGGGAAAAAGTTGCTACCCACAGACTGATTTGATCCCAACCCATTTTGGTACAGGTGACCTAAATATTTCATAAAGAGGCTCTTTGTATGTCTACTATGGGCGACTGTGTGCGTAAAAGAAAACGCAAGAGGGAGGTGAACTGAGTTTTCGACTCTTCGTGGACACAGAAAATGAGGTTTTCCAATTTGGGCAGCAGAATAAAATCCATACGCCACTTAATTTCATAATTACGAATGCAATTTACCCAGACCAGATCATGTGCCACAGTTTATCATGTAACCACGTTACTGCCTGACTGTTTGAAAGGCAAAGAAAGGCACGAGAGTGTGCTGCTGCAGGTCAACGGCCCAGAGTTGTTGTCTTATGTGTTCTTTTTGGACAGTCTGATTTGTTGTTAAAATAAAAGCTGCAGTAGGACTATTACAACATATTTGTCCTCGATAAACATTAATGCACATGACATACTATTGAGATACTTAACACTCAGTGAGATATAATGGTCTGGACTAAAGTCAGCCGGGTGCTCCCTGGATAGCGTGCAAACTCATGATGATCCAGTCTAGCCAATATCCTCTGCATGCTTCCTAAAACATCCACTGTACAACTACTGCTCTAATGATGCTAATGTGCAGTAAAGTAGTTAAACTGTGATTCTCTCTGTGTGGGTGCTTATTACTACCTTTATGTGACCGGGCCTCCTCTCGCAGCCAGGTTCTTTATTGGGAGATCTTTGAAAATCTTGTGCACGAGAAAGGTGAAAGGGTTTGTTGGCAGTTCAACCGTTTTATGGTTATGCAGGTCCTGTTTTTATTAAAGATATAAGATTATAAGATTTAAGTCAAGCTTCAGTTTAGTATTCACTGTGTATCACTAGTTTCAGCTGATTTTTTTGCTGTGCATTGGTCACGTAAGTGTCCGTGGTGTTCTTTTCAAGTGCTGGTACAAGTTTGTGGTGTTGCCTCGCGGTGCGGCAACTGTTCCACGACAGGTCTTGCATAGTACCTTTTTTTTTTCCACGTCTGTTTCCTCGAAGCCGAAATAATTCCATATCACGGAAATGCCGCCTTGCTTTGTCACAAAATCGTCCGAGGTTGCTGCTGGATCAGAGGACGCCATTTTTCCGCATCACAGATCTAAAGTTTTACTTGGGTTTCACGTGTAGTTGTTTGTAGACGTATATGCAGTCACCTTGGGCCACGTTTGATTGGTGAGAATGATTGTCGTGCTAGGAAGACTGCATGAATTAGTAAAACTGTTGACGTGTTAAACGTGGGTCAGATTTTGACCCCTAGTGGAGAGAATTACACACTGTGCTTTTAAATGTCGGCAGTATGATTACCACCAAGACTGTGCTTATGCTTACAGTGAATGGGAATTGTGTCACTTCTACCAAAGTCTCTTACAGGGAAGAGGTCAGGTTCCCCCAAATCTGTCTATACACCAGACACTTGTGAGGCTTACATGATAGTATACAAGCCCACGAAACTGGACAGTGTAAATCAAAGCAAACCAGATTTTGCAATTCTGATAAGTGAGTTTATTTTTACGAGTGAAACAGCCACATGAACTCTGGATATGAGCTGTGGGTGTCTGTTTGTGAAGGAGCTGTATTTTTGGTCTGCTCGTGCGGTGTTTGTTTTGGCTGTCGAGGCAGAGGGCCGACATCTTGGTGTCTTGCGTAGGTCTGTCTGGGAATAGTCAAATAAAATGTTATTCTGAACTTTGAGAGCAAACATTCTTCCTGGGCCTTTTGGTTGGCCTCTGAGCACAAACAGGGGGACAGCCAAAATCCAGCAGAGCGTGGACGTACTGTACTTATCGGGGATTGGTCTGTCTGTTTTTTAAGAATTGGGAATGCTTAACGTCAGCAAGGCTATGTCACGGTTGAAAGTAGAAATAATACATTCTTCCTCCAACAAATGAAAACCTGACTTTATACACACAGGGGTTATGCTGCGCCAGTCTTAATAGTCTTTTATGACCAGAATGTTATGGTGGCTAATATTAGCCAACATCAGCAAGCTTTAGCTGACTGTTACAGTAAAACAGACATTACTGATTCACCCCACTGACTGTATGACTCTTGGCTACATGAGCTATTATTAGAGTAGATTTTAGCAATTAGGATGGGAGCCTCAGTGGTTGTAGTTATGTAGTCTTACTCTATGTTTTTCTCTGTTGCCATTTTCAATAGTTTCAAGACAAATTCAGTGATGTTCATGACCATGCGATGTTCAAAATATCATCTTTTCCTTGACTTAGAGGAACAGCTCACCCCAAAATCAAACGTACACATTTTTCCTTTTAACTGCAGTGTTTGTCTATCTAGATCGTTTTGGTGGGAGTTGCCAAGTTTGTGAGATGTCTGCACTTCTCTCGAATATAATGGGACTGGATGGCACTGGGCTTGTGGAGCTCATAACGGCAAATAAAAGTAATTTCAAAAACTCAACAGCAAGGTCTCTTTCCAAAACTCCTGACCGCTTTACGTAAGATGATCTGCAGACCTTGTTGTGAGCAGTTTCATGCAGGTAACTACTTTTTTCCATATTCATGATCAGAAGATTAGTCAGTAATGCAAAAGCTCTTATAAAAGACCAATTGTGTCGGTTTCAAAATAACAAAAAGAAGAAGTGACATGTCAGCAGTCGAACGACTCGACATGAATATACTGTAAACACAACTGACAAGGCGGCTGTCCCTTTGAGTCAAACACAGAGGTTCCCGTCTCTTCTATATTAGGGGGAAACAGAGATTGTGTAGCTGTGTGGCGACCATATTAGGGTGCTCCCTTATAAAGGAAATTGATTTGGGGAAGCCCTCTCTGTGAAGTAATCCCTGGCAAGTTCTATGTGTCACAGTCCCCATATTAGGAGACTAGTTTATATACCTTATATCAAGGAAACACTGGTTAGTAGATCAGGCGTGTGAATGTATAATAAATGTATAAATATTTACTTGTTTTGTCAATTTACCATTATTCTGTCATCATCACTAAGATGACTGAATGAATACATTTGGACGAACATCTGTTCAAACACCATTTTCATGTTTCTATTCTCAGTACTGGTAAAAAAAACTGCTGGGGAAAGAAAAAATAAAGAAGCATCTGGAACATGTGGCTGGGCCAACACTGCATCAATGATCAACCATTGTTTGTTTGAGCTTCTGGGCTACTGAACTAGGACTTTTATGAGAAAAACAATGTCTTGTCCCATTGCACTAAACTCTCATATCAAGTGATTGAGTGTTTCTCCAGGTTTAATTCTAAGTATGCGTGTAAATTGTATTATATGACTGTTCTATTTGTTCACACAAGTGAGATCTATTAAGAAAACACCAGTTAAACTTTAACCGTTATCTGGGCACTGGGTTTATGTGTGTAACATGTGCTTTGCACACGTGTGCCAGAGCGCCGCATCCAGGAACTATTTTCATTCACTTCTCTCACATTGAAGTTTGGCTTCTTCAGAGGTGCAACACACACTGTTTGATTTTGCGAACAGCACATGTCATTGCTGATATTTGCACTAACTGGGAGCCAGGCTGAGATTACTTCAAGTTTTCAAGACATAACATTTACGACTTTTGTTTGTAGTCAGCAACTACGTCTGACAAACAGACCTGGGATTTGTATTTACAACCGTGGTGTTGCGCTAACCCTAACCCTGTGGGGGGCACCAAATCGCACAAAATGCCAATTTCTACATTCTGTTTGTTTTAAAGTGTCCGAACAGTGAGCATACTGTGTTTTCTGTAGCTTATCAAGCAAAGCATTTATGGCAGAAAAGTCACTTTGTCACTTTGGGTAATGTCTGTTTTCTTGCGGTTCTGATACAGTGGTTTATGAGCTGTAGTTTCCCCAGTAAACACAATGACCTCTTTGACCTCCTTCCCGCTCCTCTCGGGGCTGCTCATCCTCCGAAGCTGCACTTCGCTGCAGGCGTGAGAGAAGAGAAGTATGCACAACGGGAGCACGAGCTGTTTTCACTTGAATTTAATGTTGCTGTCGTGCCATAATTTTACTTTGTGAAGGTGAAAATAAATATCCAAGGACAGTCTTGTTTTGAATTTGCAAAAATGACAATATAAAGATAAAAAAGGATATTTTGTTATACCATCACTTTCAATCATATCCTGATAGATGAAATTTGAAAAAGAATCGTGGCAGCTAGCCAGCATGCACTCACTGCGGGCTTATACAAAGATACAAATCAGTAGACCCTTTTAGATAGAAAATGTGCCACATTTGCGGCCAGGTGAAGGCTGCAATTTGCCGCCTTGTCTTTGTGAAACGGAGGTGTAATATTCCTCCTTTTCAAAAAAAACGGCACGGGGTAGGTGTAAACATGTGACGTGACGTGAAGCACGAAGTTGGGCCAGCCACGTCGGCTAAGCTCCTCGACGACCTTTTCGTACAAAATGCCATCTTTCACAGTCCCCGTGATCTGGTTAATGACGATTCTCTCGGCTGTGATGGTTAGCATCTCCCCGATCTCAGCAGCTTTCCAGTTGCTCATCTTGACGTCCGTGGATGAAGTGATGAACTGCCTGCCGTGATCAGCTGTTTCCTGCTTTTAAAACTCTCGGCTATAGCTTGCACAACAGTGCACGTCTTCAACACCTCCGCCCATGTCACACAATTGCCGGCACATTGATGCCTTGGATTTACATAGCAATGGAGGTGGCAAAAAGTGTACCCTCCGAGCTGTTATATTGGCAGACCAAAACCCCCAATATGCCGCGCTCTGTCTAAATGTGCGGACCTAGCCGCAAAAAGGACAGCCAAATTGGCGGCTTGCTGTCCAGTGTAAAAACGCCTAGTGTCTCATGATGTTCACGCACGTCTGGCCGCCATGCATGATTTGAATTCTCTTAAAATGATATCAATACAGCAACAGCACTGGACTGCAAGTATAGTTTACTTTATACAGAGCAAACTTTGGGAGGTAAAACAGACATACTACACTGTTACACTCACTATCAGATGAAGTCTTCCACATGGCAAGACGAGTTCATACACACCCACACACAGACAGACATGCCTTTCCCAATCACAGACATCATCCTTGTCATCCCTGTCCCATGACTTTTAACGATGCAGAGTAGAGTGGGAAGGAAAAAAGTCAAGCTAAGTGGTTGCACGTTCAGCAGCTCGGCTCATATGACTGCCATTCCTTCAGATATTACTGCAGCGGAGGAGCAATGAAGCAATAGACAATGATCCACTGAAGGCCTGGGAGCTTCCCCTGGGATGCCTGATTCAATCATCGATAATCACACACTTAGCTACGGCTGTTCCAGGACCCTTCTACGCATGCAAGAGCCACATTTGGTCACTGCTGTGAGTAGTTTCAGCTCCTACAAGATGGAAGTTGTAGTTAAATCAATTTATAGAGCGCAATTAAACACTAACGTCGTCAGGGTCAAAGTTCCAGAATAACATTATTAATAATTAGTTCAACATGTTGCAATATATAGCCTTATTTGCTTTCTTGATGAAATGTAGATGATAACAATAATTCCACTCTCATGTATGCCCATTCAATGTGAAGCTGGAGCCAGCAGCTAGTTAGCTTAGCTTACTGGAAACAAGTAGTGGGAAACAACAGCAGACTTCAGCCTGGCTCTGTCCAAAGGTAAAAGGCACCTCTAATGCTCACTAATTGAGTTAGGGGTAATGCCCGGCGAGGTGTGCATTATCAAGAATTAATGGATGTCGTGGAGGCCAGAAATAATGGGCACCTTGGAGGGCATTATCCCGCTGCCATGGTCACTTGCCATAGAAGAAAATAAGACAAAATACAAAGTTTTTCACAAGCAATGACTCTGGTTCCCTGGAAACATCTGAGGGTTTGACCGATACCTGGAAAAATCAGGACAATCCCATAAGGTTCCTTTGAAATGGAAACATTATTCACTGCTCCAATAAATAGGATGGACCTTATATAAACTAGTCCACTCAGCTCGTAGAAAACCCTTTGTATCAGCTATTAGCCAAAAAGCTAACGTTATGCAATAACTCTGAGTACGTTTGACAAACAGTGCATGTAATCTGACAGTATATGAAACAACAAGACAAGCTAGCTAGTCATGTCATTGTTCCAAAATCCATATCAATATTTTCATGAACAAACAACAGTCCATGTGTGCTGTCAGCCACAGGCAGCAGTAGCCAGTTAAATAAAGAATGGGATGTGAGGTGCTTGTGGTCAGAGGGACACTGGAGGCTGCTTTGTGCAGCTTGTGTGTTGCAGGCGCCATCCTGTGGTGTTGAGAGGACGATGTACTGAAGGACTACACTCAGTGCTGTAGATAAAGTATTCAGATCAGGTACAGACATTCATGAAGAAGTTTCACTGGAACTACTTGAATAGGCGTAGTTACATGGGTGTGCCTACATCAGGAGTTAGTTGACACCCTGCCGCAAACCACAATCGAGTATTCACCCAGACCGTGGTATAAAGTTTATATCTCATTCATTTATTAATCCAGGCAAGACCAAAGTAAAAAAAGAAGACAAATTGTAGTTTTAGCCAGGCTAGCTGTTTCCCCTTTTTCTCAGTCTGTGCTTGGCTAAGCTAACCAGCTGCTTTTTATCTCTTGGCAAAAATGTGGACAATTTTATCTTCAAAAATGTCAAACTGTTTGTTTAAACAGCTGTAATCAATATGTTTAAGGTTATAACGTATCACAGGACAATATGAAAAATAATGTGACAATGTTAAAAGGGGTCAGTGGCCATCTGGTTAGGAGTACAGAGAATTATCACCTTTATCTGCAGCATCCCCTCAGCTTTATGGAGCTTTATAGTGAGTTGTTACTCATTGTTTATCTGTCTGGCTTCAACTTAACTGCTTTGGTTCAAGCTCACCACTCCCATAGTGTTGTTTTCTGTCTGCAGCATGCAGCTGTTTTCACCAAAAAAGCTACTAAAAACCCAGTATAATCTCCAAAGGTAGCAGCTAGCTGGTGACAATAGTGGAACCAGATATTTCCCCTTGGAGTTGGTGGAGACAGAGTTAATATCGGATGGACAGGAACGACACCAAATGAAATGATGATTAGTTCATCTCATCCTAAAAGGTGATCATTTTGCGCTCACGACTTGTTTTTGCCTCAGTGGCGGAAAAAAAAACATCCATCATTGCAGGTTTAATAAAGGATACCCCGTGACAGAATATAGAGTAGAGAATGGAAGCCGTCAAATGAAAGTGCTTAGATGAGCTTGTCTGCATGATCCATCAGTCATTTTTTTGGCTGGCAGCCCAACTCTCTACCTGCTGTTCTGCATCAATAACATACTGCAGACAAACTGTACGGATAAGGAGCTTTTTGTAGACCAGGAGCTGATTTTCAGTAAATCAATGAAACTGCATGAAGTGCTGTACTAAGTTGCTTGTCAGAGTAACCTTTCGAAATTCTGTGAGATGATGAGAGAATTAAAGTCTGAGCGATGAAATGTCAAAATTTAACTTTAGCGATTATATGTTTTTTCCACTTCACTGTCAGAATAGATGTAAAACTCATGCACAACCCATTATGACACTGATGTAAGAATTTATTTAATACATCTAAATCACTGTTGAAAACTGGAGACAAATGAAAACAAACACATTGGGTAATGAACTGACTGGTTTGTACGTCTTAAAAGACAAAGGCTGAAAAATGCTGAAATGTAGAATGGATGTTTGGCATCCATTTAGCCATGACTCAACCAGGTGAGCCAACTAAGAATGCACTGTGATGCACTGTGTTGTTCTGTTGGTCACAGTGTCTTGCGCTGACTGAGTCTGAATGTGAGTAAACTCAGTGCCCCGCTGCAGAATGTTTGCCAACCACATGAGCAGACAGCAGTGTGCTGCAGCCGGCAGATGACACTGATTAGTAGCAGCCAGACGGCAGCGCTGCAGGACTGTCGGCAGCAGACTGGAGAGGGCCGGGTTGTCAACTTTGTAACACTCATCTCATTTTCAAGACCCTAGCTAAACATAGGCAAATGACAAAATCTAGATAAAAATACAGACATTTAACTTGTGTGTTTTTTTTATTTTTTATTTAAATAACTTACAATCATCCTCACACCCAATTTAAAGCTCCCTATAGGATTGGAAAATACTTGACTTAAGCCCCCCACAGTGGTCGTACCAAAAAGACACTGTGGCGCACAGTAATGTACCAAGTGAAAACCATCATGACGTCACCTGTGGGTTTGCAGATCACCATTTTGAAGCCTCAAGATTGGTATTACAGCCGTCGCCATCTTGGGTTTTTGGAGCCATAAGTGACCATATATGAATGAAAGGGTGGAGCGGAGGAAGCCCTAGTTTGTCCATGTTTGAATCTGATTGTACACATTGTCCAAACCATGTCATTACAACTTCACGTGATGCACTGGTGCCCAAAAAGACTTTTTCACATTTTTTCCCCCCGTTAACGGTCATCAGTGCATTTATGAAGCTGTAACTCTCACTCATTTCCTATCTTGTATTCATGGCCCATATTGAACTATTTCTCCTAATCAACTTCTATTTTTTAAAACTGAATCCATGTTTGAAATAATAATAATGTACTTTTGTGTTATCTGCTCATGTAATTTATGGATGTCGTATTAATCTTTATTTATTTTGTGTTTTCAGCCCGAGCTCGTGAACAACATCATGACTCTTACGGTAGCAACTAAGCTGCTACTTGCTGAGCTACTTTTTATAAATAATGAATTAATTGATTTATACTTTTAGACTTCCTTGCACGCATTCATTTCTAGCTCACAATGTCATGACAAAGTCCCAGGGAGAAATTCTGCTCTCCCGGGTATTTATTGAGATTAAAGATATCCAGGTTGTTTATTGGGGTTATTTCTGTCAGCAGCAAAGTGCAGACCCAATATATTTCCAAAGTAGCACTAAAAAACGTTCTTAGTGGCTAAAGTTTTTATGTGAATGCCCTTACCCCCAAACCTGTACAAGGTCTGAAGTCCATTTCCCCCCAGAATTAGACTGATTACGTCTCTAAAAGTCATCACTCTGTGATGTGTTCACTCTGCCGAGGAGATTCACACAGTTGTTCTAACACAGGAGACTGCTGCTGACAGCAGTAGTAAATAAAACAAAGGCAGCGGTGCATGAGTGGTTGGCAGCAACATGTGCATGTAAGGTGAAAGACTTGAAGGTGCAGCAAGTGATTCTGGAGAAAGACAGCTGAGTTGATAGCTCGGGGGCTGCCAATTGCTGGACACAAAAAGATCTTCGGGTCCTACTTGTATTATCCTAATGTCTGAGATATAAACATGATTGCACCGTGGACGGACAATATAAATATATATAAAAAAAAAATAATAGTTGTTTTTTTATTTGACATTCTGGACACCTGGAAGCTGTCGACATTTACAGCATTTAATTAAAACCACATTCACAAAAATGTTTCTGTTACAGTGTCATTTTGTTTTTAATCCAACACACCCAACAGTCTAACACCCAACACTCCGGAGGCCTTGACCATTGGCGTCATGTGCATTGCTGTCGCTGGTCCAGTAGATGGGGCAGTGAGCTTGAGGTTCGGGCTGCCTGTCCACAAAGCAGCCAGCAGACCCGCTCTCTCACAGACGTCAAGTTAGAAAGAGAAAGCTAAACTAGTACCGGAAGACAATACAGTTTTCTTTCAAAATAAAGGCATGTTGTTGACTGTACTGTACCTTTGTTCTCAAAACCAAGCCTAAAATATCTTCTTCTGCATCTATTACATTTCTCACAGCAGTTTCTAAAAGCTACCACTGAGAACCACCTTCAACTGACCCCAGTGATCCATTGAGCAAGCCATGATGACGCTATACTGTAGGCTACATGCTTTGACTGATTATCAAATGATATGTTATTTACCTCCAGCTATATTTATGAATATTCATTCATGAATTATTATAACTCAGACACACTGTTTTGTTTATTATTATTAATTTAAACAGGCAGATATTAGATAGGGACAAGAATGAAAAATAAATATGTGGGTTTTTTTTTAAGGAGATGCGGAACACATCATTTACTCATATCGTGCAAGTATGATGTGAAGTAGCCACATAAGATGCTAAATGACCAGTATGATTTATTTGTATGGCCAGTGATGGGATTTAAAATCTATTTTTCAATGTCTGGGATAGTTGCTTTACTGTTTCAATGCATTGTTCAAATTAATGTTAAAAATCAAATTAATATAATAAAAGGCCATCTATGGATCAAACTGCGTTCAGTATGTAATACACAAAACGTGGCAGCGTATTCGTGTAGCAGCTACATTTTGAAAGTGCTCACAGGAAGTGCTGCTGCGTGTTATGTGGGACTTGGCGGCCGTCTTTGCCGCTGTGTCGGCAGTCTGTAGAAACCGAAGCGCTGGATTCAAGTGTTTAACTCGGTCCTCTGCGGCTCTGAGGCACTCAGTTCCTGCAGGTAAGAAACGTGTCAGAAATGCAATTTTTGTGGAGCATGTGCGGAGCATGTAAAGGAGAGGTTATACCTCTTTATGTTCGGTCGTCTTCTGCAGTGACTTCGACTGAACTGGCATCTTAATTTCTTGACTCGGCTGCCCGCTCGGTGAATAGCACCACAAAGCTATACATCAGCACGGTAACATGTCTCCAGTCCTGTACCTGTAGGCAACAAGTAGCGAGAAATAAAGTTTGGACAAGTCCACGATAACATACGTGACAATAGCAATTGGTTCGTGTGCAGTGTTCTGCATAAGACAGTCACTGGGATAGTTTAGCTGCGTTAGTAATGACTGTAAGTAGCTAGCTAACTAACCGCTAGCCAACTAGCGATAGTTAACTATCTAGTATAGTCGTAACCAGACGTTGCTGTCTTGTATCGTTGAACCAGTGCAGTTGTCACGTCAAGAAATGACCATATTCTGGCGAATTAGTTTCCTCTGCTGATTTACTAACGCCTGAACCAAGAGACAGAAATGTTTAAACTCACTCTTGAATTCGGCGTTCAAACAATATGGAGAATTTACATCTCATTAGATAAAATAAATAGACCCGTCGATGCTCCTTCAGGCAGTGTGACAGATGTGAATACAAGTATCATATTTCATTTCAGTAAGTGTGCTTTTTGGGTTTCATGTATTCGTGAAAGGTTTAGTGTAATATTTGACCGGTACAGGCTACCTTTACTGATAAGGTAACACGGCATTAAAATGTCAGAATTTTGACTGGAGTTTGGCGTGACGCATGATGAAGCTACAGGTTCGTGGTCCAGTTCTGCCTGAAGCATCGTTTTACTGTACCTTTGGTCAGACGTAGGCTTAAACATTCCAGTCTGGGAGTATTTTTAGACTGTCTAATGGTAGGGTTTATTGTGTAGGGCTACATTTACTGCAGTTTTAGTTTGATCCTCCCCCATGTCTCTGCTTGGTTTCCAACCCCTTGCCCTTGCACATACTATTCATGAGCATGTATAACTGCTGGGTCTGTGGAGTAAAGTAGCACAGACTGTCACAGAGCTGTTCATGTGTGTAACACTGGGAACCGAAGAAAGAACATGTGAGTTGTCAAGTTGTCAGTTTTTTATTATTTTTTTTATTTGCTTGGATAGTTGATCAAATAGAAGATGTGACTCTTGTCATGGTAAAGGACGCAACTCGCTTGTCTTTCTTATTCACCATTTTGCACAGATTAATCTGTTGTGGAAGTAACAAACATAAGAACAATTGTACAGATTGTATCCTTCATGTTGTAGCAACACAGCAACAACAGTTTAATGTATTCAGTAAGCTCATGAGGAAAATAAGTGACATCTTCATTGTTGCTTCCTTCACATTGTACTCATTAAATACATAATGGGACATGTAGGAAATGACTAGTAATGTTAGCTTTACATAACTGATAAAGGGAGACCCGAACTAACTTACAGTTATCAGCTCACGTAATGCGGTAAATGACATATTAATGATAGCTGGAATTATTTAGACTGGCCAAGGGAGGTCTTCTCAAGCTGAAGGCATGCTGTCATTTCCAGAGTCCAGACAAAGGGTTACACTGAATGAACAAATAATGGTTCCTTTTTCCCCAAGTTGTGTGGTCTCAAATGTTAAACACTTCCTTTCTGTTTGCTTAAATGTGAGGCAGTTCTGTCACTACTGTAAAGCTCTATGGCACCAAAGAAAAACAGTTTCTATGGATGCATGGAAACTTTCCCTAAGCATACTGCATCTGCATCTCTTTGAACAACTTCACCTGGTAGTGGCACTGTCTTTTTCCCAGACCAAAACAGAACCGCTAGACAGTAGTGTCTTTAAACTTAAGTTGTGTAAAGTTTGTTGTTAATAATATTCTTTTAACACTGGACAAAAACCCACTAACCCCCACTTAAATATTGCTTTTGTCTTCCTTTGGAAAGGGTACAATCAGCATTAATTCCTAGGTCAAATGACTGCAGGAGTCATCGGTATGTATCAGCTCCTTCTCCGGTCGACAGTGATGGAAACACTCCACCTGGTTAGAAATGCATATTGCCCCATTTTCTGCGTGACGCTATGAAGTATATTGACATCAAGGACGTTAAAGTGTCGGATTCCATTCACACAGAGCTTTAGCATCACTCAATTGGTGCTGAGTTTGAATGAAAGTAAAAGATATTAAGTAACCACCATAACCTCCATTGGCTCCATACTGCTCTTAACTATTCAGTTATTTGGCGTGTCCATGACATTGAATGTGACACAGATAGGGAAACTCATCTACTGGGAATGGAAAAGGTGTAATTTGCCTATTTTTCATGGGTTTAAAATGACATCCTTACAAAACCCAAAAAAACAAAACATTTTTCCATCAAAATTAGCTTGTGTATGCAGGTTTTTTAAACATGGGTAAACCCGGCTACAAATAGGCAATTGACTCATTCCCCATTGCCAGGAGGCGAGTTTGCCTTTCTGTCTTTTTTGTCACTGTCGCCATCACAAGCGTGCCGGAAAAAGAGAGAATCGTACAGCTGACAGCAAGGCTCAGTCATGGAAGCCATTAACAGCAGTCACTTTTTAAATGTCTTTTACTTTAGTCTGTCTTTCAAACTCGGCGCTGACTGAACAATGTTCAAAAAGTGCTGCTTGAACAGAGACAGATGGAAAAGCATTAATATTAATAAGCCAGTGTCCTTAACTTGAACAAATGTTACAGCGTTGTGCCTCTAAAGGGGTGAAAATGAGTTGTATTGTTTACCCAGGTGTTTTGTTGCCATCACAGCTGATTGGAGCTGGAGCTAATAAATACCCATGAATACTGCAGAGTCATTTGACGTGAGAGAAAATGCCGATTATACACATTCACGTTAAAGACAAAGGCCAGGTGTTGGCGGGTCTTATGGGGTTTTTTTGTCCAGTGTGAAAAGGGTATTAGAGAGTGGGGGCTGCATCTACTGATTATTTGCATACTTAATAGTTTTTTTAATTATTACCTGTTAAAGAGAGGGAAAAGTATAGCCGCACGATAAGCTGCTTCCTACTAATTAAACAACCTTAGGACAATACATTTGGTAAGTCATATGAAATTGAGGAAAACAAGTTGAAAACAAAATTGTTAGCACATTATATACAATCTCATAAGCCTCCTCACTCTGTTGTGTCCAGACTGCAGGGATGGACAGTGATCTGGATGGCTGACGGAAAAGGACGCGGACCAATCGCATGTTAAGATGCTGGCTCGTAACCGCTTCCTCCTCCTGGTGGTGGTGGGCGGAGCTGCGCTGGCCATCATCAGTCTGAGCCTCCAGTTCTGTAAGTACACGGTTTCTGTTTGTGCTCAACGAATTAGCCATATTTGTAAGTATAGCTCAAGTTTCTACGTATTGAATATTGAGAGCCATATTGCAGTTTCAATAATATTTTGATTAATTGTGCAGCCTTATATTCAACGGAAAAATCCCCAGTGTGCGTTTGTGTTCATACATGCATATCCTCTCTTTGCTTTCCCAGTCAAGAGACCCCATTCATACCAAAACAAAGCAGAATCCCCTATAGACTTCCTATAAATATCCAGCACCAACAGTGGGCCTCGGGATACTCTGAAACCTCCATAGAGTCTGTGGCAACACATTCACATCTGCCGTGGAATGCCTAGGTGTACACAAATGTGTCTTTCCCCATCAAGTCATTGTTCAGCATCTCCTGTAGGTATTGTCTAGACAGTGTATCCCTGCCAGCCACAGTGAATGCAAGGAAACCACTGCTCAGTAAATGGAGACAGTCTCTCCTGCTCTGGATGTGATTCGCAAAACCTCACAGGCATGATTGGAAAAACAGTGGGCGACAGAGAAGACGGGGCGTGCAGTAAAAATGGAAATTTGTAATTTAATGTAAAATGTGCAAATTTAAGCTATTTTGTGCCAGAGTCCTAAGAAACCCCAATGCAGGGGAAGTGTTTGTGGTGATAGTAAGTGTGTGTCGGGACAAGCAAATAGGATTATAAATCATGCTTTCACACACACAATATTAGAGCGAAAACTGCGACAGAGCTGGTGTTTTAGACTGCATGTTTACCAAAAGTCCCTGAGCTGTCCTTCATCAGCTCTTTTTGAGATTCTGGCCCCTTATTTAAACTCAACTGTGTACACCTCTGATACTTAAAAGCTTTCACTTCTTCTTCTTCCTCCTCTGTCTTCTTCTGTTGCTTTAAATGCCACGCAAGATCAGAGGTGAACAGAAAAATAGCAGAAGTGAGTAAGCTGTTACTCATACTTGTCGAGTGTTTGCACTCTGCAACCCAGAATACACACTCAACTCCCCAACCGTCACTCCCTCCCTCCCCCTCCACTTGATAATAATGTGTGTGATCATTTAAGAGGAGGTTGCTGTGTAAGTTATTATTAATGCCTCCCTATCAAACCCACTCTCAACCCCAGCCCTGTAATCTTCTCCTTTTGTAAAATACTCTGAGGGCAGAGAAAGAGGCTATGATGACGTTTAACCACCCCTCAATTACTGTAAGTGTGCAGGTATTTGCATATATGCCTGTCTTTAAGAGTTGATACTGTGATCGATAATTGATTTTGTGTTGTAGTTTCTATTTTTAAGTAAGGGACTGCTTGTGGGAAGGTTATCTTCCAAAACTGCCCTCACTTAATTTTTCAGTGGTACTTTTGGAGAAAAGCTGCTGTCATCATTTATTCATCAAACATACTGTAGAGAAAGATCTGTGCCATTATCCATGAGGAGCATGGGATGAAAGGGATGGTATGGGATTTCTCCTCATGTTTAATAGATGTCAGCTTCTGTTTTTGCTCCATGTTTCTGTTCATTTTTTAAAATCATTTTCTTCGCTCTCTGCATTTCATTCTGCAGTTTGAGTCTCCACAATATCTTCTATCTCACCCCCCGCAAGCTGTTAAGAAAAGCCCATTCATGTATTTATTAGTGTTTGTTGACCATTACCACGAGAGGCCGAGTGATGGATGGTGATCGATGGCGGAGTCAATGCCTCTCTCTGGCTCCAGGCTACCTCAAATTAAAGCCTGGATGTCTGCAACGTGGCGGCAAATGGTGCGATTGTTTCACTGATTGACACATGGGTGCTTCCCAGAGGAAAGTGACCACAGAGCTGAGAGGCACCTGAGAGAGGGCAGCTGCAGTAGAGGGAATCAAAGTGACTGAAACACAGAGAAAGGGAACTATTTTGAGATGTTAGCAATAGTGAAGGGAAAGGTGAAGCAGAGCTTGACGGGAGTTAAGTGCTTCAGGAGTGCTGGTAGACTCACAGTGAGAGGGGATAGTCATGGGAGGATATAAAAAGAGAAACAGAAAGGTCGGTTGTCTGTGAGGAGAAAGGTTTAAGCACAGCAATAAAAAAGAGCTGGAATGAAATAAATGAGATGTGGCATGTTTAAGGGAGAAGACGGACAGAAGTTTATAGTTAAGACCACAAATATACTTCAAACAAAATGTTATTCACCTAATTTTTGTAACTTTTCCAAAACAATAATCCACCAGAGAGTGTCATTTAGTGTTAAATAGGCAGAGCTCCTTGCAAATTCTCACTTCTACATTCCTCACATTCTTACTTTGTAGTGTGTCTCTGCACTCACTTGAATCAGACTGATTGTTGGAGTGAGACTGTGCTATCAGAGAAGAGACAGGAATGCAACTGAAATCAGAATACGTTCTAAACAAAAAGCCAGTCTTCATTTTGCCTTGACATTAGTCAATGCAAGTTTGGCAGTTTCACAAAAATAGTGACCGAATTATTTTAAGCCAAACCACCCTGCCCTCAGGCTAACTCTGAACTAAGACCCATGTTTCCATGATAATAATCAGTGACACCTGCTGACCAGTGGCCACATCAGTTATGCATTGTACTTGTGCATCTTAGCTTCCTGAAACTTGCAAAAACAAAGAGGCATTGCAGAGATTAAGAAACCGTGGCTTCATCTCATGAAGAAAGATGAAAACAGTGCTAGTTGTATGTTTGTAAAATGAAAATTTCAAGTCAGAAACCAGCAATATGCTTAAACATCTTTCTACAATTAGTGTGGTGCGATAGCTGACTCAAAATCCAGTAAAACCATGCATTTGACACTCTATGAATGAGTGGAAATCCTTCCAAAGGGAGCAGCATGTCCATTACAGGGGGTAACTATCCTGTGTTATATTTACATTTGCACATTGCAGGCTAAGCAGAATGTGTCTTTGACCAACAAAACCTAAATGAAAAGAAATATTCTCTCACTTCATCGACTTTAGATGTTGACAGACAGTTTGCCCATCGTTGATCAGGAATGACTAAGGACTCAAACAGATGAGTAGAATTGATAATGCCGTTGGTATTACAATATCATATTAAAGTCGCTATAAGCGTTATTTTCTTATTAAAATAAGTGTTAAATAGCTCTATATTCCAACAGGAATCTGTCTGTTATATTATAGTGTTTGGTCAGTAACCCATGTCTCCTCCCCCTGCTCATGCATTAAAAGACAAAAGACATTTTTTGGTATCCCTGCCGACTTTATCCAATCTGGACAGAGACTCTATAAAGAGGCGGTCCTGTCTGCTCGGTGAATATGCAGGGAGTAGGATCCTCCTGTTCTGGTACCTATATGGGCAATGGTTGAACAGGGGAAGCTACCAGTGCACTTCAAGCACTCATGGCCAAGCAATGAAAAACGCTTGAAGAAAAGAAAAAGGCAAAGATAGCTGCATTGGAAAACAAGAAAGGAGTCGTGTGGTGACATAGAGAGCAGGGAGGGGATCGCTAACTGCAAAATGGACAAGAAGTAAACTAAACATTGACCACGCTTACCGCAGCTTTAATTCCCATACCAAGAGGTAACCATGCTAATCACTGAGTCACTTTTCCACTTTGAAAGAAATTTAGATTTTTTTTAAGATTTAATGTCATGTTGCACTTGGTGTATGAAGATGCTCCATATTAACAATCGGATTAGCCAAGGGGCAGTCAGGGGTCTCTCAACAGTACCTCCCTAGCTTTTCTGTAGTGCCAAGGAGTTGTGCTTAATTAAATTTACTAAGCAGGGTTTTAATCTTTGCTGATAATGTTTTGTATCCCTGCGGATTGTTCATTAAGCCACATTGCTCTGCCTCCTCTAGTTGTCAAATAGTTTAGTTTTATTCTACTATCCTGTGAGAAAGAGTGATGACTAATCACTTATTGTGATTTCATTGGTGTGCAGGTGACAGACAGTGATGTGTAAAATCTGTCATTTATAAATTAGAAGGTCTATTATGATGGACAGCTGCAGGCTGCCATGGCCATCCACCCACACAGTACTTAGTCTATGTCAATATTTGTTGCACCTTTCCACCCTGGTCTTTGGTTACTCCAGCACAGAACACTTTGGAGCCAGGTTAACGGGCACACACCTTCATAATTTCAGGCCAAACCACATTTTGTGAGTACCTGTTCACCCGCTAATCAGTGTGGTGCGATAGCTGACCCAAATTTGTTTAGTTCACATTTTTGTGGCAGAACACCCTCTTTACTTATGCCTTCAGGTAGAAGTCAAGCTGTGTCTGTGTGTGCATAATGATGCGTTCACCAACACATGGAGGTGGAAGATTTAACAGGGTGTACTATATTTAGCTCTGTAGTTGTGAGTAATGGATGTGTGTGTGTGTGTGTGTGTCTGTGTGTGTCTGTGTGTGTGTGTGTGTGTGTGTGTGTGTGTATAGAAGTAGGTTGTTCGTTCAAGAGAACTGTAACAACATTTATCAATGTCAGACCGAGTTGTCATCATTGTTGACAGCCCTCTCAGACAGTCTCCTTTTGTGTTTGTAGGATCTAATGTTGGTGGATGGAAAGTTGGAAGCACATTGATGTGGGTGCATGAATTTCCCGTGAGTGTGTTTATGTGCTACAGTGTGCTCTGTGTGCCAGTGCTGTGTGTGCACTCGGTGGAGTTAGGCAGCGAGATACAAAAGCCCCATTGTGTAGGTGACTGTGAATGCGCTGGCCTCCAAAAGTTTGGTTAGTTCAGGCAGCCGTGCGTGTGTGTTGATGGGTAGCCGAGGGCGGGGGGTGGCAGAGTATGGGGCACAGAGCGTAGAGGGGGACAGGTTGTGGCAATGAATGAGCTCCAGTGTGTGTGGCTGAACCTCAAGCTGCAGAACAGTCGTCAAAATGGTCTCTGCTGTGGCTGCACACCTTCTCGTCTTCATCTTCACTGGTGAGTTTATGCAGAAATCTTCATTAAAAATAGTTTAGATTTCCTATATGGACACCTCACTACTCACTGTCTAGAAATAGTGAAGATCTATACATGGATTCCACTACTTTTTTTAACTTTAAGTTATCTGGCTGTAATGTTCTAGATGCAGATCCCAGTGCTAAACTTCAACAGTATTTGGCTGGGCATTGGCTTTGTTGGACTGTCATTGTGTTTGTTCTGATTTGAGACTTGGCTTTTCTGTCCAGTTTTGTATTCGGTGTTCTATTGTGTCTACTACTAATACAACAGAATTAGAATAAAAAAACGATGTATAGCCATTTTGACAGCTGTGTGTCAGCTGTTCAGATGAAGTGATAATATAATGATGTGAGTGGATGTGAGAGATAGCTTAAAGAAGTAAAAGTCCGCGTCCTGTACTTGGAGGGTGCCTGACTCAGCTGTTTTACAGCTCACACTGAACATTTTGTCTCATCTCATTTTATCCTGCGGAAATTCCCTACATAATATGTTGACGTTTAATAGAAGCATTCGGGATGCTTCATGGTGGTTGGTTGTAATGTTATTCACTTACACTTTCATGGCTACAACTAAATGTTATATTGGGCATTGATTTAATCTGTTGATTTTTTGGTTAATTGGTTGATCGTTTTGGACATGGAATTTTCAGTAAATAGTGACAAATGCTTGGCAAAATTGCCCAAAGCACAAGGTGACATCTTCAAATAGCTTGTTTTTCCAACAAACAATCCAAAACCCAAAGATATTCAAATTTATAAAATCTAAACCATAGAAAAGCAGCAAATCCTCACACTGAAAATGATGGAAGTTCCAGCAAGTTCCAGCCTGGAACCATCGATGTTTAGCATTGTTGCTTGAAAAATGATGCCCATCAAAGTTCAGATTACCTCTTTTGTCAGACCAAACGTCTGAAGCCCAGCAACATTCTATTTAAATCATACAAAACAGAGAAAAGCAGCAAAACCTCACTTTTAAGAAGCCAGAACCAGTCAAGATTTGGCATTTTTACTTGATAACTGGCTCATCTGATTATTGAAAAGAAAAGAAAAAAAAAATCATAAGTGGACATCAGCAGTAATGTTTTGTCTGCAACACTGTAAACATTTATGAGCCCAGCTGGAGAGAAGAGGAAGTGGAAAACTGAATGAATGACTGTGTGAATGCTAGAGGGGTACTGTGTAACTCTTGACACACTGCGTAATATGGATACACCTAAAGTCGTGTCGATAATTTAAGCCTGAGAGTTGTTATACCAATGAGTAGCATTATCTCTTTGTGCTTTAGAATCTGGCAGGCAGCCTCTCTTCTTTCTCTGCAGCAGGATGTAATATTTGCACAGTTGACTTGCCAGCTTGGATTTCTGATGTGTGTGTGTGTTTGTCTGTGTTTGTCTGTGTGTGTAACATAAGCAGGATTTGAATATCTGTCTTGCCAAAAGGCCATATGGGTTCAACTTCTTTCTCTTCAGAGTTGGACCTTTGTGAATGGGCCTTCCAGTTCCCACAACATCTCGGTTCTTATTGGATCATTCCTCCCAGGGGTCACAGGTCACTGGTGTCCAGGCAACACACTGGTAGCAGTGAGGGGTTTTGGGTTACAGAGCTGTTGACGTGGAGATGAACTACAGTTGAATTGGTTTCTTAATTTTTACGACTTCTGTCACACTGCCTCGTCATGTGGCTTTTATTGCTGTACTTGTTCCTGTTTACGGATGAGTGCTGGTTGCAGATCCTTTACATCATGAGTTGCCAAAATGACTCTCCCCTTTGTACTGCACTGCTCTAGGGTTGGCAGTGTTGATTGGTCATTTTATTGCTTTGGTTCAGACTGAAATATCTCAACAAATATCTTATGAATTTAACATAGACATTCATGGTCTCCAGATAACTTTTCCTCTACCGCCAGCATAAAGTGAAATATTTGTCTTTTGAGAGAAAAATTTCAACAACTCTAAGAATTGCTATGGTTTTTGGGATATGCATGGTCTCCAGAGGATAAATCCAAATGAATGATCTATTTGGCGATCCCCTGGCTGTTTATCTATTGTCACTGTGAGATTGTCTTTTGTGGTTTTAGGTAGAGCCTGACCGATATTAGTTGTCTTGTTTATTTACTCAGTCGAGTCTCAGTAACTGTTGGATTGGTTGCCAGAGAATTTGGTGCAGACAATCACCATTCATGCACTCCCAGGATGAATTAAAATCCCTTCGGTGATCCATATAATTTTCATCTAGCACTATCATCAGGTCAAATACAAAATACCTGTGATTTATGCTAATTAGCAATTGGCGTTGGAAGGCCATGTTGAACCAGAAAGCCACATGTGAAGTTTACTGTGGCTGTACGTCGCCATTGAACCTCATGTGTGCTGTTGCGTACTTGCCTCCTCATTCTGCTCATCTTTACTCCTGGTGGTAAAGACAGCAATGAGATCAGGGGTACCACAGACCAACAAACCACTCACTAGACAACAAGTAGCCTTGATTTTTTCTAATTTTGAGAGCCATAATTGCAGAGGATTATGGGTGTGCATGTGTGTTTTTGGAGTCTGGCATGAGAGACATGCATTAGCCTTAGTCTTGTTTTCCTCTGCTCTATTTATTTTACACACGACCCTCTTTATCCATTTTTCAATTTCTTCATGCCTCTCAAGTCAACCTTTAATTTTCTTTTTCATTTTCTCCAGTGAACCTGATCCCCATCACTCCCATAGTGGAGGAGCGACCCTTCCAGGCTGTAGATAGAGGTGCTGGGGTGCCTCTGGGGAAGAGCAGAAAGAGAGTGTTCCCAGTGCCTCACACCGAGGAGCCCAACCCCATATCTGAGGCTTACGGCTACTGCAACACTCCAAACCGTACCGAACAGGCATGGGAGGGTGAGACCTGCACACTGACAAATACGATCTATCAAATCTAACTAAAGACTACAAGCATGTGGATTGAATATGTGATTTTGAGCTTGGTAACGTCTGTCATTTGTATTCCTGAAAACTTGATGAAAACTCATGAGACCAGTGATCGCTGATTTTCTCCAATTAAGCAGCAGCAAGTATAACAGCATCACAGTTTCAGAGCATTAAAAACAAGTTTAGATCAGCTGCTAGAATCCCCCAGTTTGATGGACAGTGTATAAATACTTAATATAGTAATAATGTCAGATTTAGTGTGTCAGGACTCGGGAGATGTGTTAATTGGGCGATAGTCATTTCCACTAGATTGCATCATCCATAATGCTGCAGTGCTCTCTCTCTACAGCACAGCAGCATGGAGCCTTGTATTTTTTTCCTCCTCTGAAAAGTCAGTACAACCCGAGGCAATCATTTAAATATCCTTCACCGCCTAAGACAAGTAATACCAGGCACTGCTAATTAGATTTTACTCTGTTTATCTCTGGATGACAGTTTTGTCTCTAAAGAAGAAAAATCATTTTCTTCCTCTAAGATTGAGATTGGTAGTTATTAAAAATCAGTAACAAACAAGTATTATTATTTTAAATAAATTAATTTCTTTTTTAGGTGTTGTTATTTTCCCTGTGACATGAGCATTTTTTAAGTGTCCTGGTCTCTCCTATTTTCTTAATTTACTGTTAAACACCCACACACACACACAGCCAATGAACACATGTTTTTAATGTTTCTCATGCTGCTGCTTAGTTGGCGTTGCTGCAAACACTTGTTAAATTTACATTTGCTTGTGTGTGTGCTTATGAAGAATATGTGCCTTAACTCTTCGATCGTTTGTCGATCTCCTGAGTTGAGCACTTTTCCATCATTCTTATTGATTCAGCTTTTTGCAGAGTAAAGCATTCAGTATATCTTTAAATTTTAAAAGTAATTTTTATGGCCACTTAGGGCCCCCGCAAACTAGCTGTATATAAATTGCTGACAGACTGTCACTGAAATGTTTGCAACTTGTTGGCAAACATTTCCTTCTTTGCACTTTTAGCAGAAATCATGTTTGTGTCTACCTGATGAGTCTTAAGTGAAATATTCGCTCCCCTTTTAGCTCTGTTTTTGCTTCCAACAACTCCTGAGAAAAATATTTGGTTCTTTGACCTGCTAAAGGCTCCACTCTTTGTCTGCCTGCTGTTTGGTGCTGAGCAGGTAGTGTGCAGAGTTTTAGCCCTGAACATGTCTGCTTTGTCTCAAAATGACAGTAAAGTTGCAACAACCAGCAAAGCGTTGTTCAACAATCTAACTGCATTCTTAATTAGATAATTGATAATGAAAGGTAAACACTTATTATAAGTAATGGTAAAGCTTTCACTGATACCAAACAAGCAGTTCTCAAGTCTGCTTGTTACATTGGATAATTGTGGATCCTAATGGCAGTCTCCTTTGACAGGTCACAGTCCTGCTGACTACAAGCTGCTGTCTGTCCAGGTGATGATTCGCCATGGTGACCGCTACCCACTTTACTCCATCCCCAAGACCAAACGGCCCGCCATTGACTGCACCTTGTCCACCAGCAGGTACACACGCTTTCTACAAAATACATAGTAGATATAAAAACTAGCATTTTCATGTCATTGTCACATTCGGCCATAGCCAAAAAGAATATTTTGTTCATCCCTCTAGTGTCATGGCTTATTTGTAGTTCCTTCAACTTTTCTGAAGAAGGGGAGGATGTTGGAATTTTTCTTTGCTCAATTTCTTGGCCATTGTCAATCCTGAACTAGGTTGCTGAAGAAGTGATGTGAAAAGAAGTGTAGCAGAACAAAAGAATTCTCAAAGAACCGATGAATCTTTGTGTGATCTAGAATCGAGCAACGCTTATGTAAAAATGGTATCTGGCTAGAGAGCGCGGCACTCTGCAACTTGAGAAAAGCAATACATTCTGTAAACACCTATGTGGCATAAAGAAACTCATTGCAAATACTGCATGTTCATGAATGTGTCATGAATACCTTTTAAGCGTAAATCTGTTGTGAGTTTTAGGCTCCCTTGACCATTCAGGAGAGATGAAGAAGACTTGGAGACACTGATGACTTAAGTTGAAATAGTTTATAAAACATGTTCATGGAGGAGCAAAATAACAGCACATCTGTCTGCACAGAGTGATGCCATGATAATCCTGACAAGTCTTCCCAAATGTTCAAATTATATCTACAGCTCAGGAAGCATCCCTCCCATACATTGTTATCTGTTTAACAACATAGCAAGGGAGGTTAATGCAGAGCTTCTCACCTCTAGCCAAGTGAGGGATAGGAGGAAAATAGGTCACAGACGCTAAGTTTGCTCACATAGACGCACGCAGACATCACTATCCTTATCCAGACTTTAACGTTTGTACAGGATACGTATGACCTCCTATCGTATGGAGACAGAATGTCCTGGGAAAATCATATTTTTCTCCCACAAAGCGATCAAATACAATCAGCCTGCAATAATAGGTACCATCGTGACGCTCATTATATTCCATTTTTGGGTGATACCGTTTCAGAAAGTAGTTGATACAACTGTTTGGCCAGTTGAGTCATATGATGCAAATGAGACAGTTTGCCTTGAAGCAAATTTTGTCCCAGATGGTAAAGGGGCCATAAAGATAAAATGAAAACGACATTTGTTGCAAAGAGCATAGCAGCAAACGGTATGCATTAGGTTTTGTTGGCGGTTGATTTTCTTGTAGAAAATCGTGTAAAAACTTCTATAAAATTCATGGAGCCTGGCAAAGTCCTATAGCACTACCCCAAATACAGTGACCCATAAAACGGTAGAAACAGTCGTCATAAAGCAAGGTTGTTGGATGGACACTCAAGACAAGAAATGGAAGATGGAGGTGAAGACAAAAAATTGTGGTGTTGTTATGTGTAATTACTATGAAAACAACAAACGGATAAAATGAAAAGCTTCATGAATGCATTCTTAGACTTTACATTGGTTTCCAGACTCTGAAGATAAAGGCTTCATGCTCACAGTTTCAGTTAATACAGGTCAGACTAAAGGGCACGAAATGCCACCAGGATTTAAGCTGGCCTCCCAAGCAGCACCCCAGCTACCTCTGCTTTATGCCTAACAAGAGGACCTGCTGGAAAATGGGAGAGACCAATTACTGCAACAACTTCTCATATCCTCTTACAAAAACTGCTGGCTTGACAGCAGCTGTCAGTAAATGAGCTCAGTCTTTTTAATTAGGAAGTAGTTGTAAAATACTGTTTTCTGTGGTATTTGTGAGGATTACAGAGACCTCTGTCTAAATTGATTTATTTACCATTTGAAATATCAGGATCTGTTTTCGCATTCAACTCAAGCAAACTGAAAAAGATACGCTTTTACAATTCCCATGGTTTCTAAGTGTTACTGCATGTGTCAGCGGGAGAGGGTGGATTTGATTTGCTACATCTGTTCTGCTGTGCTTTGGTGCAAATGGATACACGCATATAAAGACAAACACATTTACATGTGTGTGAGTGGTCTGTTGAGGCGGCGTTGTTGACAGTCTTATCTCGCTTGATTTGAGCAACATGCTCACTGAGCAGCTGCGGTTAGACACAACAATTGTCACTGCAGAAACTGCCTACTGTAATATGGATGGAAAACACACACACACACACACACACACACACACCTGCACACACAAACAAACAAATTAATATCGTTAGCTTCTTGAATTCATTATGCTCATCTGTTTATCTTTCTCTCTGTCTTTGTTAGCACTCTGGCTGTGCCCACACTTCTACTCTTTCAAGATGGTTAGAGGAGTCCTCCTGATAGGAATTAATAAAAAGTCAGCATGTCTCTGTACTTGAGCTTCAGAAGAAGTCTGAAGTCAGCCTCAATTTATGCAAAATGATAACAGAAAATGTGCCATTTTGTATCAAGATCTTTAACTTTGGTCTGATGGTGCTGATGTGTGCACACAAATCCTCATGGATGAGTCATTTAGACCATATGGCCAATAACTTCCCTGTGACCAACCCCCCTTATTTGGCTGTGTACCTGAGTTCAGATTTAGCCAATGACTTAATTTTGCACAAAGCTTTCACTTCGGCCACATCGGCTTTGCACATCTGGATGGAGCAGCCCCGCTGTAATCTTTTGAGCTGGCACAGTGCACACACAGTTGCATTTCAGATTGGCAGGATGCAGTTAGACTGCTATGTACATCTAATATTAGATATTTTCAATACCCTTGATCTGTGAACTGGAGCTGAAAGTAGGCCATTCAGCACACAAGCCTCTTATGATGGAGGTTGTGTTCCATTGAGTAATTAACAGGAAATGAAGTGACTCTTGCCTTCATCTACTAAAAAAGCATTGATGTGCCTATGAGCAAGCACCTGCTCCCTTCTCTTTGCCTCGGGAGCTGTTCTGTGGCCAATACTTGTATCCTCTGGCTACAATCCTGAGCTCCTCTGTGAATATCAAAGTATGTGTGTGAGCTGAAGCTTGGTTTGGCATTATGAATCGGATTGTATCTTAGGCCAAATCTAGCACAAAAGGACACAATGACATGTAATGTTTACAAGAGAGCAAGACCTAATCCATGCTCCATTACTGTGGGGATAGGATTAGATCGTTTTTACATAATTTTATTTTTACAGTATTTGTTTACAGTGTGACTCGAGGGATGGCAATATCAGTCTCGGTCATCAGTCATCTACAATGATGACAGCTAGGAGAGTTGACCGACAATACGATGGCAGAGGATTTGTTGTCATAGCGAAAAGCAACAGCGCCAAAACCATGTTCACCTGTGCTAATCTGGAAAAATGTGTTGGTTACCTGTACAGCTTTTACACCAAAATGAGCGTGTATATGGAGGTTTTTTAAACACTGGTAAACCTGCTAATAATCAGCAATTAACTCCTTTCACATAGCCACGAGACAAGTTTGCCTTAGGGTTAGGGCTGTTTTTAAATGTATTGGTCAATTCTGTTCTGAATAAACAAATCGTTTTTTTCTGCAGCTGATAATGGAAGTTGCGGAGGAGTGAGACTCCTTTCTGTCTGCTCTCTGATGATGAGAGTTGTGCATGCGCTGTAGTACCGATCAGGCAGCTGACTAGGCTCAAACAACACAGAAGACACTGATGACAGCAGTTACTTTTTTAATATCTTTGACTTCAGTCTGTCTTTGTAAAGATATTATCAAGCCAGCAGCCTTGCCTTCATAGCACACATCATAGCATCGCACCTGAGAAGGAGAGTAGATTAGCGCGCTCACTCAGGTGTGTGTTTAAGTGGGTTTTTTGGCCAGTGTGAAAGGGGTGTAAGAAGTTGGCGGTGTGCAGCCTGTCATCTGCAACTCTGTATCTAACAGCTCACTCTTGTTCCGTTTCTCTCACAACCTATAGGTTTGTCACAGGAAATGCTTTGTTTAGTATACTTAAATAAAAGTCAATGTCATTTTACCACTTAAATGCTTTTGATGTGAAGCTTTAGCAATAGAAAATGTTCAGTTAGCAGTAAATTAAGGCCGTGCACTACAGATAGCGAGCATCTGGTTTTACCTGGTCAGGTGTACTGGATCAAACCAGAGTTATCACAAGTTTAATAGTTGGTGGGAAAATTTCGACGCCGTGGCAACCCTATAATGTAGCCTTTTAAACCAGGAAAAGACAACACTTATGCCATATCACAATATAAGGATATCCAAAATCTAAGACGATGTATAGTCTCATATCACGATAATGAGCTACTATTAATATATTGCCCAGCCTGAACTGCACTTCGGTTTTATATATTAATTGATATAGTCTCATCATCATTCTGCTTTATACACAAATTGAAAATGTGTGTAAAAGCAGTTGGATGGAAAGGCGCTCACTGTGAACATGTACATATGAACATAGACAACATAGAATTTAGCTCAAAACACTGTTGTGCTTGAGCAGCCTCACAGAGCCGCTAACATGGCTCTGGACTAATGATGTACACAGAAACAAGCAGAACGATCTGTAGATGTCGAGCGTGAAAGCTCAGAAGGCTCTGTTACTTTGAAATCTGTGGCTGAATGAGTAGTTGGATAAATTATTGCAAAGTGTGTCTGGCCTATTTGTAGTTTGATCGTGCTTGTTTTTCAGGGAAATTGAATATTAAACAGAGCTGCAATGATTAATTAATAATCGAAAATCTATTAAATTAATCGCCAACTATGTTGAAAATCGTTTTGTAGGTTTGAGTATTTTTTTATTTTTTTTTAAAAGAAAAGTCAAAATTCTCTCATACCACTTCTTAAATGTGAATATTTTCTGCTCTCCTTACTCCTCTGTGACAGTAGACTGAATATCTTTGGGCTGTGGACAAAACATGACGTCATCTTGGGCTTTGGGAAACACTGGCTGACATTTTTCACCATTTTATGACATTTTATAGACCAAACAACTAATAGATGAATCCAGAAAATAATCAACATTTTATTCGACAATGAAAATAATCATTAGGTGCAGACCTCCTATTAAAAGCTATTTCACATTTCTGTGCCCTCATAATAATTGTAGATTGCTCTGTTTTGTATTTAGACGGGGGTGTAATTACAGGGATCTGAACTAGCATATGCCCAGGGCTGAATCCTTACAGAGCGCTCAGTCGCGAGTGTGTGTGTGTGTGAGTCTGTAGTGTGCGTGTATGTGTGCTGGCACCAGCTTGCCGACCCACTGTCTCCGTCTGCGGTTAACTGAGCTCTCTCCAGCAGGGAACATCCCCTCTCTCTTTCCTCTTCGTCTTTCACCACTACAGTCTTTGTTAAGGTTTCGTCTTTCTGCACCAATCATCCTGTTCACTTTAACATTCTGTCTAGCACTCACCCCAGTTTAGATCACACTATTTCATTTCCTTTTCTGTTTATTCCTCCCTACCTCTGTTTTCCTCATCTCTCCATCCCTTCCTCCCTCATCACTAATCTGTCCTATCCAGTGATAATAATCCCTGCTTAATGTAATTGGGCTCTGTAATCTTTGGTTAGCAACAATCAGTCTAATAGACAGCCTGGCTGGCTCTTTGTCCACACTCGTGTCCCCCATCTCCTGACATCAAGTCTCCCAGTGTAGCCAATTAAATCTAGATTGTCCCATACTCCCGTCAGCAAACTGATCTTCTGACGACAGAGCAGAGAGGAACACCGATGAGCACAATATCTCACTCATTTCAACACTCATGTGCCTTGTGGTGCATATATTACTGTGTAAGTGAATATTGAATGCGGATAGAGGCAGGTGCTGATGCAACGTGACAACAAAAGAAAACAGTTCTCTTAAAAATAGAAAATGTAGGCTAGTGCTTTCATCTGAAATCAGAGTGGTACTTTGAAGCTTTTATTTTGACAGAAAAGGGAATTGGTACCTTTGTAGCCCCGTCCTTTATGGCTGTAGATGCCAGATTAACTTTACTGCACTCGGTCAATCCTCGCAATCAAAAGTGTGATTTAAGAGTGATGACAGAAGGTTTTAATGTCACGATCCTGAACCAGTCCATGATCACTATGGAAACTGTGTGTGTGTGTGTGGGTCTGTGTTTGTGTGCACTCTTTTAATCTGAGCGAGCTGAGCTGCAGCTCCCACAGATTTGTTTTATTCCACTGTAATCTTCAATCATCTCTAATCTATTAGATCACTGGTTGCTCCTCTTGCTGCCCTCATCCCTGTGTCTGTTGATTTGTTTGTGTGTTTGTGCTTGTATATCTGTATATGCATGAATGCGTGTCCCAAGGCAACAAATTCTTTCATCTTTTTATATCACCATCTCCCGTATACCCTCCCACACATATTGAACAGTGCTGTAGTCCAGCAGTGTTGTGTTAGAGAGACACCTGGTGGTAGATGGTGGTAGGAAGTGACCTGCTCCTGCTGTTACACACTGAACATGTAAATCTCCTTACATTAATGATTAGGTTCTCTGTATACTGACAATAAAATAATGCCATTAGCCTTCTGTTATGGGAACATTGAGTTTAGCATCAGTTAAATGTAAATGAATCAAACCCCATTAATACAATTGTGCCTAAAGCTGTAAAATGAACTACTGTGAAAGAAAATGTTTCTCCTCAATTGAACCAAGTTGCATTCCAGTATGTGACCAACATTTTCCACTTGCCTCAGCACAGACTGTTCTTGTTGAGAAACAGATAAAACTAGTTTAGTAGTTTGTCATCACTCACCCCTCCTTACCCTGTGCCTTGGATACTAGCACTCTCTGTGTGATGAAAAGTCAATTAAATACTGTAAATTCTGAATTGCTGCTAATTATAATTTTTTGCCAGGGTGAGCCAATATGCTTATGTTTCTGAGAATGACATCTTAAAAGCAAGATGGCATTGAAGTGTTCTTTTCTTCACTTATTGTAAAGGTAAAGAAATTGCCACGACACTCTCACTCTTTATTTTTATTATTGACTGTTACTATTTTTTCTAGATTAAACGAGTAATATGTTAAATCGAGTACTCACAAATGGTGATCATAATTTTCTATTGCCCAAATTGACATTTTTGCTTGTTTTGTCAAACCAAAACTACAGCAACAGGTCCAAAACCTATATATATTCAGTTGATAGTGATATTACACGGAAAAAAACTGAAAATCTTCACATTTGAGAAGCTTGGGCCAGAGAATGTTTTAATGATTATTAAACTTCTTCTAAATTTCTGTCAATCCATTTATCAATTGATGGACTTACAGTTAAAGTTCCTCCAGTGTTTCATGTTTTGAGAATCAAAAGCAAGGTTCCATGACAATTGTAATAAGTATCGTTTCATTGATGTATTTATAAAAGGGTCAACTAACAAATATTTTTAAACTCCAAAGTGATGTCTTTATGTTTATGTTTAGTTTCTCCCATCAGTGGTCCAATACTCGAAGATACTCAGTTTACAATAATATCAAAGAAACAAATGGAAACATTTAAGAAAAAGAAGTTTGGTAGTTTGGCTTAGTTGCTTCCTTTCTGTGACATGTCAATTTGTCCTTTGTCTGCTGGCATGAAAATTAATTTGCTGTTATTCTAATGTGGTGTTATGTAATAGATATGATTTACTGAAAATAACTACAACTATGAAACTGTTCGAAAGCAATAAAACCTTTAAATATATTTGTGCCTCATTTTATCTGGCATGTTTCTCAAAATAATTGTGTGACCATGAGGTTTGTCACACATTCATTACCTCCACAGGGACAAACAAACAATTGTTGTAACTGCTTCTCAGTGGTAGTTGTGGTTTCAACTTGGGATGCACACTATGGATTCTTTCAGAGCTTTCTTTTTTATTAAAGAGAATAGATTGTTTCCCAGTTAAATGTCTGGAACCACTAATAAAATAATATTTCCACTGAAGAGTTCAATAATACAAATGTCAAATAATATTTTAGTTGCTTTTTATGAGTTGATATAAATGTAACTGACTGTGTTGAATGGACATATGATATCATCTCATATCGATCGCAGGCCCAAGTTGTCCAAAGAATCAATATAATATTGTGTCTTGATGAAACGGCTAAGATATAGTGAGCAAAGATGAATGATTTAATATTCCATATGCTCTGAAACAACAAAAACAAAGAAAAGTTCTGACTTCAAATCTTCATTTATTTTGAGTGAGGAAGGTTTTTCTGTACGTTGGCTTTAATATAACTAAGCTTATCAAATGTTCTGCATATGAATTCGAAATGAATTAAATAGGCAGACAATATCTCAAATCAGACATGTTGATGTATTAAACACAAGTAATTAAAACAAAAAATAGAGTGCATCCCTCAGTACAAAAATAAAGGCTGTTACAGAACTGAAAGGCAAGCCTATGGCTGCTTTGTCTGCAGATAAAACATTGACAAAAGGCACATAGTTGGCATTCACATTTTCACAAATCAACAAACCAAATAAATTTCCTATCTCAGCTCAGAAACTTTCAAACCATCCTGCTTTGAGGGCCTTGAGATTTTTTTGGTTAAAAGAAGCGTCTCTGCCTTTTCGCATCCGATTCTGTTTCTTTTCTCATCAACCACATGAGCAGCAGCAAAAAACAAAAAACTCACTGTCAGCACTAGTGCAAGGGACTGACAGGTATTTACTGTACTTGCAAGTCGGGCCAGGGTTGGCAAACGGGATTTGGAGCTCCTCCAGTACTCCATCAGGCTCCGAGTCCTGGGAATGAGGGACTGGTGAAAAACCTCCATACTCGCCATGCCATGAGCTCTTAACACTTCACGGCTCTACACAGGCGCAGCTGTATGAGGTCAAGAGCGCGACAACCGTGTGCTATTTTTATGGGACTATTTATCGGCTTTAATTTCATTATCCAGTCAAAAAAATATATATATTTAAAACCCCCATAATCGGGTCAATAATTTATCTCTTTTTCAGCCTTTATTATAGTTTTCCAACAAAATACTATAATAGCATAGCTGAACATCCTTCCACTCTGTCTATGATTTTAGAATCCTGATATTTACCATAGTTTATCATTCTTTACTACCCTCAGGAAGCCTTCCCACCCCTTGCTAAACACCTTCATCAGTCATATGGGCCTGGGAGGGCGTGGCCATTGGGAGTCACCACTGAGCTCTGTTCCCCGTCTGCCCAACCACAGTGCCTGTGAGATGGGAGAACTCACGCAGACAGGTAGGCAAGGAAGCTCTGCCCACCACAACCAGACAGTTTTCTTCTCTTCTAATCAAAGCTGAACTTTCATAGACACTTATTACATGTTCCTTTATACCTGTCAACACTCCACTTCAAATGATCCTTTCCAGTTCAAGATTTCCTTCCAAACAGCTAATATTGGATCAATTCTAAAAATTAATCACTCTTTTTATCAAATCAATCTACAAGTTAAATGTCGTAAACATCATCTTGTTTCCGTTCTTTTACAGGTGTGGTTCAACACCTGCGCAACGGGCAGCTCCTCCATCAAGCCTACAAGCGTCACAATCTCCTCCGCTCTGACTGGTTGCCCCGTCAGGTGTGGGTTGAGACCACAGGTAAGAGCCGCACTCTCCAGAGCGGATTGGCATTCCTCTACGGATTTTTACCGGACTTTGATTGGACCAAACTGACTGTGCGGCACCAGTGGAGCACATTGTTCTGCGGCTCAGCATGTGACTGCCCTGCCAGGAACAGATACCTGGAGGAAGAGCAGAGGAGGCAGTATCGGCTCAGAGTGAGCGATACCGAACTTGAGAGGACTTACGTGGATATGGCACGGACTTTGGGACTGCTCACCCGCCAGCTCCGTGCTGCAAACCCTATAGACTCCTTGCTGTGCCATTTGTGCCATGGCATCTCTTTCCCATGTGTTCCCATGGGAGATAGTGGTACCAAGCAATGTCTGACAATGGCACAGTTTGCTGTGATTCGTCGACAGCAGCTAGATGATGAGGTTGATCGGAGAAGAGTGGGGCTGTACCATAAATACGCCATCCTGGCCATGTACCCCTACCTCAACCGAACTGCCACCAAGATGGAGCGTGTGGCCAGGGATAATGAGGCTGGCCGACAGCCTCGTGCAGGAGGCGAGGAGGTCTTCACCCTCTCTTCAGCCCACGATGTTACCATGGCCCCGTTACTGAGCGCCCTGGGACTGGAGGAAGCACGTTTTCCACGTTTTGCAGCAAGAGTAGTCTTTGAACTGTGGAAGAGTCCACCAGTGATGCAAGGGCAGCCAAAGAAGAGAGCCAGCAAAGGTGAGAAGTCGAAAGTGAAAGACGGGGAACTGTTCATCAGGGTTCTGTACAACGGTGAGGATGTGACATTTCACACCACCTTCTGTCGCTCCCACGACCGCCATGCCAGTCAGCCACTCTGCCCTCTGAAGAACTTCCTGTCTTTTGTCAGGAGAGACATGTTCAGCCTTGTCAATGCTACTTCCTACCAGGAGGCCTGCTTCAGGCGCCCTGGTTGACAGATGGACAGATGGAGAGGAGGGTGACTGAGTATGGACGCAGAGCTGGCAGATGGTTGTACTTCCCTTGACTTTTAGTTGTTTTCCACTTTTGAAGATGGTGCACTTTTTATGCTTCTCATAGTGTCTTAAAATTCCACATATTTTTAAATGTAGTCGTTGACATTTCTGAGCACAAAGTGAGTTCAGAACACACACTACTGTACATTACACATTAGTCAGAGGTCTCAAGTTTCTAACCTTTCTACAAAGTTTGAAGTTCCTTTTTGAATATTGTATGTTTTCTATAGCAAATCTGAAAGAGATAATTCAAGGGAAGTTGTATGGCACTTAGCCACTTTATTCCTACATTCCATAATACCATGGAATTGTGAAATTCCAGGATTCCCAAATGTTTGCAAGAAAAGGGAATATCGAAGCTGGAAAATTCTATGCTGGATTAATCATTCCTGGAAAATATTGTGTGTAGTAAATCTTTTCAATGAAAATTTCACTTTGGGCTAGTTTGGCCCACATTACTCAATATAATTAATTTGTCACTTAACATTTCTATGGGTTTTAATGTTGAGTCTTTTCAGTGGGCTGTCTGTTTAATGTTATTTCTATCCTGATGATTTGTTTTCGTTGTTTTAGTAAAGTTGTCTCTGGTACTTTGAAAGTGATAAATGATAGGTGTTTTTTTATTTCTTGCATTAATTTACAACTACAGTAAATCTGTATTTATATTAATTGGTAATAAAAACCAATCACATTCCACTTATAATTTTTGTTTGTTGGAAATATATTGTTGGTTAAATAAAGGTTCCGTATGAGCAGACATGTTTATATCATTTGTGACTGGTTTGTTGAGAAATGGATTCCTTGTGATATTTTGATATAAAGCATATGACCATAGGACAACAAATTCTACAACTCACATTTTGGAGTTGTGGAGTGCATACTTCTTTGTCACAAAAAACATTCATGAAGCCAGAATTTCTTATGGGTCCTCTAAAAATGTGACCAAATCTAAAAACTATACATACAGGAAACTGAGCGATTGATTCTGGTGATGTAAAACGTTTGTTTTGTGGCACAGCCTCTTCTTCTTCAGTAATTATGATTGACAACAGCTGGTGACTTCTCTGGGCCCATTTGAATAGGGGTAGTTTGATACACTCATTAGCCACAAATACTACAAGAAAGTCTAACGAGCTCAGCATTGATCTGAAAAAGTGTAATTACTTTGTAGTGCCATCACTGTCATGATCAGGAAGAAACCAAAAATATCACCTGGTACTGAGAGAAAATTGATTAGGACAAGAATCAAGTAAAAGCAGGTCCGCGATGAATTAGAAGTGGCTTGAACACAGTTGATGTTCACACTCGAGCATGATTTACTGTACATCGTCATGGGCTGAGAGACTCTGAGAGATGAAGCCGTTGTTCCGGATGCAGCAACTTCAAAGCAAGAGACTTTTGGAGGAAAGCTCTGCTGTCAAATGATACGAAACTTGAGCTATTTGGCCAATGACCAGACACATACTGTATGTTTGCAGAAGAAATGAACCCCCAATAACAACATAACTTGTATAGAACATGGTGGTAGTGGTATTACCCTGTGGGGCTGTTTTGCTGGTGCTTTATGGTAAGTTAATGGAATTACCGAGGAGGATTGCCTCTAAATTCTTTAGGAATCACCTACAGTTATCAGTCAGAAGGTAAGTGGTTGTTTGGTGTTCATACAGGATAATGACCCCTATCATGCATCATGAGTTATAAAGAATTGGCCAAATCAGGTAAGAATGAAGGGTTGTGGAACAGCCATCCCAAAGTCTGGACTTGAAGCCTGTTGAGAACATGATGACCCACTGAGGTGAAAATGACCAAGGGGCATTTGGTTAAATTTTAGAATGATGTGGTCACATTTCCCAAATTAAAACCGTTGAATTAATCTTCATGAATGTTTTGTGTGACAAAGACTGTGCCCAATCATTCCATCACAGTAAAATGAGAGTTGTAGAAATCATTGGAACTCATGATATGCATGCTGTGTGTGCAAACCACAACTGTTTATGTATATAAATGATGCATACATGACTGATTACATAAGTGAAAACATCAATTTTATGTTGGCGTCTCTTACATGAATCCACCACTAGATGGCATATTAGCTCCACAAACCATTCATAGGCAGTCTGAAGCCATCTGCTGCTATCAGTTATCCACTTTGTCAACAGTGCTGCAGGGGCACAGCACACAGCCAGTACATTTATATGAATGTAAACCTTGAGTGCCTATGCCCCCACTACTAGATAAGTCATGTGTCATCATCATTAGAGACAATATACAACGCTGACAAGATATCAATTCTACAGCTCATATTCAAAAGTGCCTCAGCTTGGTCGCTCTGCTTTTTTTTGTCCTTTCAGAATCAGGAGAGTATTGACTGGAAAAATGCAATAACAAGAGTGAGATGGGTAAATTACATTTGCTGTATAGGGACATTGTGTTTGTCCTGGCAGTAGAGAGCTATTTCCGAGCGAATAAATAGGCACACAATTGATGCTGTAGTATGGATAGTTTACAGATGTCATCTGCTGGGACAAGACTTTTCATTTGGTTACACGGTGACGGCAGGATTTATAGGAAGCTGGGATTTGTATGCATTCAAGGAGCTTTAATGGAGTTTTTCTTAGACAGCTACAATGGATTTATTTATTGTTGTACTGTTGGACAGGAGTGACACTAAAAAAGTATGAACATTTTTGAACTCCCAGGACTGGATTGGATTCAAACTCACATTACCTTCTGTTGCTGAGTCACACCCTGAATTTCAGCTCACATCTCAATCCCAAAGTTGAGGCAAAAATGCATAAGTCCATGCAAATTTATTCACAAACTTTCCCCGGTCACATCCAAACCCTCTCCTGGGCCATTTCCCATGTTATGCCATGACGTCAGGGTTGTTAATGATAGGAGCTAACCTTCCTCGGCCGACCTGATTCCTGCCTCTCTTGTCCTGCCCTCTGCCACCGACGCCTTTCCCTCCAGGCCCTGACACCCCTCCACCACCCACGCCTCTGATGTCATCCCGCCAGACCGAGGTGGAGCAGCAATTTTCTCCCGCCGCAACTCGCTCAATCTTTGATGTTGTTACGCTGCCTCTGGCTTTGGCATATATACCGGTGTCTCTCAGTATGTGTGTGTGTGTGTGTGTGTGTGTGTGTGTGTGAGGAGAAGGGTAAAGACGGATCAAGGTGAATGTGTGTGTGTATGTGTGTGTGCAGGCTTTGGCTTGGCTCAATGTGTACGACAGTGTGTTTGGCCACAGAACAATGTCCACTTGACCCAGTCGGGCTCAAAATCCTGCAGACAGATTTCCAAACACACACAGGCTGTCCAACGCTGCATGTGTATGTGTGTGTTCCAGTGTGTCGTTTGGGGAGATGATGGGAAGACAGATGAGTGACAGCTCAGACAGAAGGAGAGAAGCATTGTGGTCAACGCTGAGAAGAAGCGAAGATGGAAGAGAGGGAGAGGTTGCGGTTACGGTTCGACAGTAACCTCATGGAATCGGCCCCTGACTCTCCCCTCTCCAAAACCACAGTTACAGCCGCAGGTCGGAGGAATTAAAGAGAGAGATTAGATTTCATGTTGTGAAGAGGTTTCGGAGGAGGAACAACAGCTACCAGACTCAGGGCGAAAGAAGCCAAGTGTTGACCAGAGGGAGCAGCTCGGGTTCAGGCTAATGCCACCACTAAAAATGACTCCGGCTTCCCACGGTGGGTTCTCCTAGCTCCATTCCACTATAATTCATAAGAAATGAGCCAGTTAGAGGATGTGTGAGAATGACACATTATAAGCTTCGGTCTCACAGATATTATCTTCCCAGTCACGTCGCAGACAGTTAGACAGTTCAACAATTCAGCAGCAGCAATACTGGGATTCCTTACATACAAGTGATAGTATTTGAAATCTCTGATATTATACTCTTGGGATCCTGATGCCACCTGCATGAATACTTTTTAAAGCAAGATTTTGACATGTTGGGAAATGTCCATATACATTTCATATCTGTACAGTAAATGTGCAGCTCCATCCAGGAACTGGTTAAATAAGATGAGCATTAAGAGCCAAAACGGCTCGTCTGGTTTTTAGTCCAATTGTAACAAAGTCCACCTGCCAGCATCTCTAAATCTGGCCTATCAACACGTTATATGTTGTTGCAAGTCACTGCCATGTCAACCAGTTAGCGCAGACATGCTCCGGCGCCGGTTAAAACCAAAACTTTGTCACTTTTACAGTTTTCCGTACGGTTTTTGTACGGATTAAACAAACAACATCTAACCCATAATTGGTGAACTCTGAATGTGTTCCTATGTGGGGATTGAGTCATCTATCACTTCTGGACAGAGTCAGGCTAATTTGTTTTCATGTTACTGGTCTAAAGCTGTAGCTTCATTTTTGCTGTACTGATATGAAGGAGGATGGTATTGATCTTCGTATCTAACTCATGGCAAGAAATTTAATTTGCCAAAATGTCATATAACTGCTTTACTACTTTTCATAAATTCTAAGAAAAAAGTGTATAACCGGCAAAAACCACACTGTTGACACACCTTTTGTACATATTAAACAAAGAGGTTATTACATATTAATTAGTTAGCTTTAGAGGTTGAGGCCAGGCTAAATGTCCCTTGTACAGTTTTTAAGCAAAGCTAACTGCTATTGGAAAGAAAGTGAATAACACTATTTCTGAAAATGTCAAAATATTTTTAAACTTTTTCATTAAACTACAATAAGAGGAAACCCAGTTAAACCCAATAACTGACTAGTAAGAACAAAAACAAGATTCTTAGCACATTCGGTGCCATTTTTGGTAGATGAGGTGACAGGAGGCTGTGTGTAACCCCCTGAAAAACAAATATCTGTACATTTTTACACTTAACTTTCTTAGTGTAATGTCCATTAATGAGCTATAGAGGTTGAGCCAGGCTAACTGGCTGCCCCCTTGTACTGTCTTTAAGCTAAGCCGACCTAAGTTAAGCTAAGCTAAGCGACTGATAAATGTGGTTGTAGATACAGACATAAGAATGACATTCATTTTCTCATCTAACTTTTGGCAAGACAGTGAATAAGCATATCCTGAGAAATGTGAAACTATTTCTTTACAGCTTACAACTACCAAAAGAAGGAAACTACAGCATTTTACCAAGTTCAAAGGCCAGTCGAACCCGATACCTGACAAGCATGGAAAAGTGATATTTTTAGCAAACAAGAAGCCTTCTTTGGGACATGACGTAAAGAGGAGACGTGTGTGAGGCAGAATGAGACCTGAAGACTGAGTGTGTGTAAAGTTTAGGGGTCAGCTAATTGGGGTCTGCAGAGTGTGTGTGTCCTGTCTGTCAGTGTCTAGACTGAGCCACCAGTTGTTTTCTCAGATGTGAGGCTTTATTAAGCCCTTTACTCAAGCAAACAACCCGGCTACCGTGCTTGTGTGTGTGTCTCCGTGCGTGTGTGTGTGTGTGTCGTACAGTCTGACTGCGGGTTGTGTTTGATGCTCCTCGTTTGGGCACTTACCTGTTTGTGATTTATTGGGATGGGAGTGAGTTCTCGTTAGCTAAAATAATCAGGATTTATGAGTCTCTCTGCGCTGTAAGTGGCGGGCCAGAGGCTTCGCCCCACACAGACGCACACAGCCGGGCTAATTGAGTTTGGTCATTACTGTCTCGTTCCTCTATCAAGGGCTCATTCCCGTCGGTCATCCATCACAAAACACATAAACACACACTCAATAAAAAAAGAGTTTGGTCATTTAACTTTTCTTCTGCCCGTGCATGGTCTTTGCTTCTTCTTACGCTGTGTCTGGCTGCTGTTGCCATACCAGAGTGACACACACATGTCCACCGTGACGTCTCTTTGCCTGTCTTCTGTGATATTCGTGTCTTTATTACCCACACTCGCCTGTCTCCGTCCTCTATCTTTAGTCGTTGCGCACACTCGCTGTGTGTGCGTCTCTAGCAGGCGTTGGGAGTGTGTGTATGTGTGTGAGGCATCCTGTAAAAACACTCTCTCGAATGCAAATGGCTCAGGACCCCCCCTCCTCTCTCATCATTTTAGAGGGAAAAACAGAAAGAAAGGGAAAATGAGACGGACAGACGAATGGAACAGACGCACATACCAAACATCCGAAGCGATAGAGATGCATACAAATGTACAGCGAGTCGACGGCAGGGGAGTGAGAGATGGAGTGAAGGAGGAGGCGGAGGAAAAGTGCTTGGTAAATGGGTCAGGCCTGTCTGCCATCCCAGGCACATGCACACAGTGTGCAGCCCCCAGAGAGAGACCCAGACTGTACAACATGCTGCTGAGAGGAGAGACGACAGGAGGAGAGGGAGAAGACGGAGGAGAGAGGAGAGAGGAGAGACGAGAGGAAAATGTGATGAAGTAGAAGGTTGCAGATGGATCGCAGGGTTGGAAAGAAAGAGGGACATATGTGCTGGCTCTGATCTGAACGGGTCGGATCACACAAAAACATATGGTCTTGCTTATCTCTAATGGTATCTAGCCATGCTGATGGATCGAGGTTTATCTGCTGTGATTCTAAGAAGGCAATCTCTAACATTTTGGCCACCAAGCAAATACAGTGTGTTCTATTACTGTTTTTTTACACAAGATGATACATTTGTGTTTTTCAGTTTATTTTTTGAATGATTTGAGCAGAACAAAAGAGACGCCATTAACCTCCACTCTGCCACCGGCCACCACGATACCTTGATACCACTGTAGGTAATGAGAATGCTGGTGATCAAGATCTATCTTAAGTTGTTTCAGAGAAAAATTGCTACATTATGTCGTAACCAAAGTCAACAGCTGCCTCATTGTACTTTATAATGTTATGACGTCAGCTAACTGATAGCCTTCTTGTGAGATATTCAATAGTGTCTCTACAATGGCACACTTACTGGTGCCATATTTCAGAGGCTTGAGACTTCAAGTCAAATCACATTTAAGTCACAGAAATGAGGCCTGAGTCGGAGCTGAATCCTGTGAGACTTTCTCTTACATTGACCCTTGACTTCTTTGCGAACTGACGTTACTTGACACTTGAAAGCATATATTTGAATATTTGGACTATTCAGTGAAAGGGCTTTGCCACAGCTTTGTAAGAAACACCATGAACGCATGTCTGTAAGGAAAATGTAGATGTCTGTACCCAGACGGATGTTGTTCAGCTGTCCATTTGCAACTTGTAGATCTCCTTAAGGTGTTTTATCCCTTCGTCAGCTGTGATATTGTAATGCACCTGATTTAGTAGAACGTGATGTTAACTGAGCCTGGTGTTTTTTTTAATTTTTTATTGATACAGTTAAAACTTGTACTTTTGTCATAACATGGCTATATGACTCCTGACGTCAAGACTCTCACGGAATAGTTTACCTTAAGTGTTGACCGAACTTTCTTTGCCCTGACCTCACAGCAGCATTTAACAGCGCAAATTAAAAGTACAACCTTTATCCCAAAACAAAGGCAACAAAAAAAGACATGTATGACAAAACCCCACAGATCAGAGGCAGATCGGTGTTGGCTAGGCGCTTGCAAATCGGCGCTCCATCGCCATGTGCCAACTGTTCAAAGACGTGAACCGAGAGCTCACCAATGCCTTGCGGATGCTTGAAAGTTATCTAGCATGCTAAATATCTGGTTGTGTCTGGTCATGTAGTGAGTGTACCGTGACTGTTGTGTATCAGTTCCACATTAAACAACTATAGCTGTCAGTTTTGACTTTGACATCATCATCGGGAGCTGGTAAAGGAACCAGGAAACAACAGCTATTAAATACCAGGTGTGATGTTCTGTACTGTGTCCAGCGTTCCTCACACATTCATTACTGCCTATAAACAGTAGATAGAGACTGTGAACACCTATCAATCATTGTTATTTTGCGTCATCAGTGACAGCTGTAGAGTCACACAACTGTAATCTTTGCATCCATAAAATGCGACGCATTTCACCGTGGGATTGTTAGCAGGAAGCAGTGTATCTGTTCACACCTGTTGCATCATGGCATTCCTGTAATATTCTCACAGTGTTCGCCTCTCAATAGTGATTTTGCTGCTGCAGCACCCTCAACCTCCAGGTGGCTGAGAGATGCTGTATTTGTATTGTTGCTAGATTTTTTTTCTTTCCTTTGACATCCCGTCTCTCCCAGTCCCTGTCTCCCACACTATCTCCTTTTAATTCAATTTTTATATGAGCTATACTTGAATATCCTACATTGTTACAATGAAGTGTCCCACAGAGAGCAACACTTTAGAGGAAGAAAACTTTCATTCGTGTAATTTTAATTAGAGAACTGAACATTGTGGAGAGACAGGTCTTACAGGAAGGAGGGTAGTTTGGTTTGACCTGTGACAGAGGTCCTGAGTTAGGCTCTGACCCACGATGCTGAATGTGCTCCAACCGGCTGCTGCGCAGGCCGCGCCACTCATTTTTTATGGTATGCTGCTGCCTGATGAAAGGACACGGCGAGTTTGTTTGCTGGACTGGAACTGCATCAAAGAAAAAGAGAGAAGAAAGGAGAAGGAGCCAGGCTGTCACTGAAGTGAGAACTGCTCCATGGCTGCTTGGCTTGAACGGATGAAAGGGTTAATCTCATTTGACAACACACAACAATGAGTAATGACTCCAAAGCCTCCCACTCCCTCCCGTGCCTTCGTGTTGTTTCACTTTTCAACTTTTTTCCTGAAGCATGGCCTTATTTGCCGTACAGCCTCTGCTACACTCTGCCTTGTTTGCCTCCATTGTGTGCGCCGCAGCCTGCTGCTTGCCGTCTGTGTGTGCCTAGGTAAACACGTTATGGGAATAGCAGCAAATCCATCACGGGCGTCACGCTGAAATGTTTCTCCCCTGGGGCCCTGCGGTGCTGCGGTATCAGGTGGAAGGGTTCCACTTCCTGTCTTTGTGGGCAGGTTCCTGGCCGAGGGGGACAATCTCCCTATTGGCCCCCGCTGGATTGAGCATACAACCCATGGGCGACACTACCTGTTCCACCACAGCCCCGGACGGCGCCGCTCTGGGCCTCTGTGGAAGGGTGTGTGTGTGTGTTAGTATGCATCAAGTGTCTGTGAGTAACAAGGAAGGATTTCTGCAGCCGAGAATAGAACTTCAAGAGTTTCACCAACATTATTTGCAGTCCCGCCGAAGCATGATTGCAGAAACTTACTGTAGACGTGGTGTCAAAGTTTGATTTGATGAGATTGTACTGCATGCCAGCATCCATCCTCTCACACACACATACGCACATACACTTGCACAGGATGAGTGTTCCTCAGTGAGCTGTGCTGACTTTAAATTGAATCTCTCTCGTCCACGCCGTGGGTGACCTTCCCATTCAGAGCTGAGGAGTGTTCCAGAAAGCCAATACAGCAGCCGTGGTTTCATTCTCACCCAGACAGACAGTGATGAGCAGGGAGAGAGATCCAGAGAGACAGAAGGAGTGAGACGCTAAACTCAGAGTCTTCACACATTCCTTGTTCCTCTTTTCGGCCTCGTGTGTGATTGAAAAGGTGGCGCAGAAGAGATAGGATCGAAATCTTAATGGGTCATTAGCCAAGCGCCGCATGGAAATGAGATGTTTCAAATTACATCTTGATGAGGAACACAATATTGTGTATTTGTGTGTATTTCAGATGCTCGGTTATCTTCCTCAAACATGGAGGAACGTCAGAAGGATTAAGGTGTCAGTGTTGGAGTTGGAGCGGCTGTGTCTAACAACTTCTGTAACTTCCTGAAGCCGACAATCCGACGACTACACCTACTTTATGGAGCAAATGGCCAGGTCCATGGAGATGAATAAGCTGGCAAGCAATCTTTTTCATTGACACTTTTGTCATGCAACACAACAAATGACTTTACAGAGAACTGTCTGAAGGCATGCGACCATGATCCTGTTTTGTATGATTGTGTATCACCCCTCTTTATGGTGAAACAACACAGACACGTGAGACTCCGTGGAAGATTCACACCAACGTGGCCCTCGAAAAAACACATCAGAAGAACTCCCACCTTGGCAGGGAAACAGCCTCACCACAGATGGCTTTCTCAACAACAGGAAGCAGAGACAAAAGTTCACTTTTGTTACTGTGGGTGGAGTGAGGAGGATGAATACATCGGCATCAACTCAAAGGCCCAGAAGACAGAATTAACGAGAATTAGAGAAGGGCATGTTGTAATGGACAAAAACGGCAGATTTTGATGTCTACACGACCATTTCACATCTTCAGTTCTGTTCATCTTTCAAGGAGAAATAAGTATCACGTTAAAAAAACAGCGTGATGTTAAAATAGAGCCACAAATTGAAAGAGAATTTAATAAATATGAATCCATTCAAGGCCACAAAGGAGAGAGAACACAGTGAGAGCTCTGGATAACAATAATCTCTCATCAAACCAGCAGGCTGAACGGGCCCAAACTGTTCCAGTCTTGACTAAACAAAGCAGAGACGGCGCCTTAATGAGAGCCAGTCACCATGAGACAACAGCGCCTTTACACCAAATCATTTCCAGGGTAAATGCCTGATAGATTCAGCTGTATCTGACTCTGACCTTGAACTTGGAGTAATGTAATCACCGTTAATTATTGTTGCTGCCTCTTGGACAAAAGACCCCAGATTACTAATTCTTTCTGCTGTTTTCTTTTCAGGCTCCTAAAATACACTTGAGATTACATCGCCAGTATTTCTAATTTCCCTTGTTGTGATTTTTCTCGTGATCAGATATTCATCCTATCATAAAAGATACATGTGAGAGGTAGCTATGGCACATACAGTGTGTTTAAGGCACACAGAGTCTCTTCTCATGTGTCAGGGTGGTTGTTTTACTTCCTGTCTTCGTGTTTTTCCCGCTGGTTTTCTTCATGACCTGTTGCTCATCAGTTAATTAGTGTCTTCACAACCTCATCTTTCCCCCTTCCACTTGCCAGGACATCATGTTGTGCTGCTGTGTGCTTCATGTCTTGGTTTGCTAGTCACTGTTTTGTGCTTCAGCTGATTTACTTGGGACCTGTAGCTTTGCCGGTTTTGGGCCTTGTTTTGTGTTTTTGGACACTGCCTGCCCGTTGGGTTTGTCTGCCAGTTTTAGACTGCCTTCCAGGTTTTCTCTCACTGCTCATGCTCAATACCCGCCTCACCTTCCAGTAAGCCTCTTCACCTTCTTTTTGGTGTAAATAAATCATTCAACTACATCAAACCTTACCTCAGACAATTGCTTTTGGATCTTTCCCTTGTATTCCTGTTCGCCTGCACATCAGTCTTGACAGTTTGGAGGTGCAGTACTCACAGGGCCAAAATCCTCACTGTAGCTGCTATCTTTATAGCAGGTACCTCATCTGATGTGGGTGCACCAGCTCCACCGCGTGTCAAGGGTGGCAATGGCATCTCCTCAAATCAATTTGGCATCTCAGGGCTTCCAGAGACTTGGGATTCTCATGGGTGTACGTTGATAAAGACTGAATTTACATTTTTGGGTGAACTGTTCCTTTAAACTCGTGTGAAGTTGAAAAAAAATTGACAATTATTGCCCATGTACAAGAATCCTACAGATTACATTTCATCACTGTATGATAAACTGCCGTGATACTGGGTTGCAATATCTTATAATTGGAAACGAAACATGTAAGATGCATCGCTACTGGTTTCATCTTTAGATGTACTGTAAGTGTCTGGGTACAATATGACCAAAGTAACCAAATGCCAAAAAGAGTGAAGGAAGTAAAAGGAAAAGTTGAAGTGAGAATTAAACAGACGGAATAATGGCACAGCTCTGCATGGCTTGTTTCACCCTCCTGAAATGAATTCTGAATGCTTTTTTTCCATTGTTGACGCCAATGAGAAGCGCCATGGGTATAAGATCAATAAGTCTCAATTCTGCCTTGGCTTTACAGCAGAAATCTATAGCGCTGTTTTGAATTATTATTACAAATCCATCGCTCTTGTTTTTGCCCTGTCCCTGCTAAAAGGGGTGGGGAGGATGTCGAAACAATGAGAGTAAATCGATGGCCCCGGCAAACAAAGCACGCCCCGCTGAGCCGCCAACATACACTAGGTCAGGCCAAAAAAAAAAAAAAAATGCAGTATCACGATTAATTCAATTCTTTGTTTGCTCCTCGGAGAGGTTTACACTCGAGCCTGAGTGGAGGATGAGATGGAGGGATGTTTCCATCTATCTTTCAAGAGGTAATGAAGTCATCATCCCCCGATAGATGTGTCATGACCCTGTCGTCTCCTGATGGTGAGTCATCCGCCTGTCGCTCCGGTCGCAAGCCGCACACATACATTAGTGTATTTTCCCAAAAGGACAGATGTAGATGCTCGTACGATGCTCAAACACACACACACACACACACACACACACACACACACACACACACACACACACACACACACACCCACGCACAAGCTCTCCCTCATTAGGATCCTTGCTTCTACACCCCCTCTTTCTCTGTCCTCCCACAGTTTACAGCCCCATCATAACAAATCATGAACATAGATGTACACACTGCGCTAATATCGCGGGTGAATTAAGAGTACAGGAAGGTGTTGTTGAATGTACATGTCCAAACACACACGGGACTTAACACTGCACACATGTAGACTTTATGTAAACTTAACTGACTTGAAGGAATTATGCTCAAGTGACCGAGTGTGTTTTTCGGTGTCACCGTGCCTGTGGCCACCATAGAACAAACTGTATATGTGCATAGGCTACTCAAGACATTTTTCATGGTAGTAGATGAAGCCACAGGATGAATGTAGCCACGATGACACAACGTTACCAAGACAAATTTGGAACTTCGGGGTCTCAGAGATAACAGGTTAATATCTAGCAACTTATATCTGCATTTGTAAGCAGAATCTGTAGGCAAAGGAGAGGATTTTGGTGTTAAAGTGTTCTGGTTTCTGTTGGTAGTCCGAGTAGTGTTGGCCAATCTTGTTTAGGGAGCTTTGGTGGCATGCAGGTAAACGATCCATGTTAGAGCAAAAAGGCCAAACACACTGGCTGAAGTGCAATCTCAGAGCCCTTCAGCTATTGTTTGACCACGATAACAGATTTCTAAGATCTTTCTGCATAGGAATGCTGTTGATAGAGATTAGCCAAGACAAGAATCAGCCCACCGAAGAGGAAGTCTTGGTCCAAGTGTCCGTTGTCCGTTATCATCATATCCACTGCCTACACTGGATACCACGAAAACAGATGGCAGTTGCCCCAGAGGCTTAATCATCATTAATAGACGATAGGCTCCGAGTTTGGGCTAACATTGGTTTGATGCTCTCACAGAAGAAGTCAGACAGCGATTAACACTAAGATTGGAAAGAAGTCACCAGTCAGCTGTCACTTTCCTGATAGTTCATGCCCGGTGGCAGACAAAATAGCATATTGAAAGCAAGGTATACATTATGCAACCAGCATTAACTTTACACTGATATGTTTAAGTAAAAAAAAAACATAATTCACCACAAGATCTGATTGGTCCCAACCTCTGAATGCACAGAGATGAAATTGATATCGACTCTGCCACTTAAATAGCAAATAAGCAGACCCCAAACTGTTGCTTGAAACAAACTGTGATACGGAGGTCGGTAACTGTAACATTATTACTGAATGTGGAATACACAGCTTGTTACTGAAAAAAGAAATGCCATTACTGTTTCTCAGTAAGGCGATACTGCCTGACTCTGAGCACATCCAGCCGTGTACAAAGACTCTCAGATTCTGGGAAAGCTTAAGAAGCAGAGGACAGCTGAAGTCTCTGTTTGACAGATGCCCTGGCTCTCAGAGGAACCGAATTAAATAGCTGACATAGTTTGGATGGAGGACTTTCATGCCCTTCTTACTCACTCACTCACTCACTCTCTCTCTCTCTCTCTCTCTCACACACACACACACGCAAACACACACACACACTGTGTCACAGAGCAAGCTGTCTGACAGAACATAAACACGTATTAGCCGTATCATCTCTCATCGACACTTAATGCCACAGCACTGGGTGTTAACACGCCACATGCCGCGCTAATGCACTGTGGCGAGCGCAGTTTTAAATAGCACCATTAATGTACGTAAGGTTACATTCATATCGACACACACATATGATTTACACACAAAATGTGTCAAAACTTACAGCAGAGAGGCCCCAAAATCAACTGAGAAAAGGTATGACCTGACCTCAGGGACATGGATGTATGGCATCTTGTATGCTTTACTAATATTATAATATACAGTATATCAGTGTAGCTGCGCTGCTTCCTGCAGATGGCTGCAGTGCGTGTCTATGGTTTCTAATCCTATTTCCGCATGTCCATGGTGCCTGTTTAATTGCGCAGTAACTCGGGTTGGAAGGAAGGGTTTCACAAGTTTTTTTGTACACAGAGGTTACACACACACACACACGCACACACACACACACCTTTAACACGCGATTTATCTCAGGCTCGGATTGCTAAGTACCTCTGTAACCACATGATATAGTATCATGAGTTTATGGACGTGTATCTATTCAGCTGGGATCAAAAGGCTTAATAGGTTGAGAGCAGCAGCGTTGAGAGTGTGTGTGTGTGTGTGTGAGAGAGAGCGAGAGAGAGAGAGAGGGAGAGAGAGAGCGTGTTCCAGCTGCAGTGCTAACTCAGCCTTGTCAAGTCATGATGGAATCTATAATTGATAGACCTACCATTTCAATTTTCTTTCGCAGTGAAAGCCAAGACAGACTTTTTTTTCTTCTTGTCCAGGCTTCTCATTCCTGAAAGTAACATTTTGGATTTTTGTGATGTGTGGTTATCAGCTGATACATTTTGGTCTCTGACCCTCTTTCCATTTCTCCTTTCTCTCCTACTTTCTCTCCCACCTCTTTGTCTTTGTTGACCTTGCTCAATTCCTCCTCCCCTGATCCAGTCCCTTCTCTAATCTCGCAGCTTTTTTTCTTCTATCGATTGTCCCTCTCTTTCAATTTCTTTCTCCCTCTTTCCCACTCCTGCTATAACTGTACATGCTGACAGTTTCACATTGCTGTATTTACACAGTTAACATCTCTTGTCTTTTCTCATTCCCTGGTCTTATTTGTATCTTTTCTTCCCTCTCTCTGCCCATTCATCCCTTCTTCCCGATCACGGGGTCTTATTGGTGTTAATTGGATGATTTCGTGATGGGATACAGCTGACCCGGTGCTTTGATCCCAATCTGCTTTCATGAACTTTTGCTGAATGGAGGCAGGAAAACACTGATTATTCCCCCCCCCATAGGATCCATAGATGTTTTGAAACGTTCTCGGTCTGGTAATTGATTTTCCTTCTCTGTTCTAATTTGTGTTTGCTCGTGCTTGTACTGCAAAAAAATGTCCATCCTAGCAAGACATAGTTAAGTATGGAGCTGAGGTCTGGCTCTTAAATAAAGTTTTATGATATCTGCCAGTGGTCTGAAATCATTCACTTGCACTTTCAGTGCCGGCTTTGTATGTGCCAAGAATTTTGTAGAATATCTTCGCATCAGGCCGAGTAAAGAAAGATGATCCAGCGGTGTCGGAAATATTACTTCAAAAAGTCATAAATGACGGTCAGTATCTCTAAAGGCCCCTGATTTTTTTGCGTGTGCATGACTGTGCCTATATGTCGGAAAAAAGGGATGTCAGGTATTTTTCCAAACCAATCAGAACTGAACAATTTAAGAATCAAAATCAGAATGTGATCAAACTTTTAACCTGAAACTTAACCTTAAAGTCAATTAAATGAAAGAACACTAAGTAGATTTTTTAAAGTTCTGTAGTCCTTCAGAGGCTCACATCTCATTGTTAGTGGCAGAGTCCGCCTTTCCCACAGAGGATTCAAATAACACCATACCTACACGTAAGGAATTCAGCTAAAACATTGCTTGGACTTAACGAAAACTCAAGAATCAACCATGACCTCAGCATTAGTCTCCAACACTCATTTGCAGTCACTTACAGTCTTCTTCATTATGTTCCTCTCTGCTCACTGTTTGTTTTGGTGTGCCATAAGCACATACATGACTGAATCTGCACTTGATGCATCGCACAGCGACAGCCGACTGATTGGTTAACCTTCCGCAGGCCTCCGCTGATCTCGAGAGAGTTGCTCACAGAAAGTTGGAGGCAGTAATTATAAGTTCGCCCCCCTCTCCATAGAAAGTTGCAGGTCTAGTTGGTCCAGTCATGTCTGATGGAGAGATAAAAGAGGAGGAGGAGGAGGAGAAAGGCTTGATCTCAGCATACAAGAGAAATAGATGACTAACCAAATAGGAGGGCCCAGCCAGCCGTGACCACAATCAATGGGCTTTCTCTAAGTGTCTTCGATTTAGACTCACACTCGTCTCTCCGCTGCAGCCTCTCTCCATCTCTCTCTCGCTCTCTGTATATATTTGTTTATGTACCTTCATGACTCTTTCCTCCCTTCAATCTCTCTCTTCAACTCTCTTTTTTTCTCCGTTACTTCTGTTTCTCTTAACGTTCTTCTTCCCATCCTTTCTCCCCCACCCTTCCCTCCTTCCTCCTTTCCTCCTTCCTCTTTATCCCTCTTTTACTCATTAGTTTTTCTTCCTCTTTCCCCCTTGACATTATTTTTCTCTCTCTCCTTCCTCTCTCTTTGTTGCATTTCATTACGTTCCCCTGCCCTTCACATTCTTCCTCTTCCTCTCTCTAACCTTATCGTTTATCATCTTCTTCTCAGTTTCCCTCCGTCTCCTGTACTTCCCCCTTTTTTTCCCTTCTTGCTTACTCCCTCACTCCCTTCATTCATCCCTCTCCTTCTTTGCCTTCCTTGCACAGCAACCCTCTCTTCTCCTCCCCTCTGTCTCGCCGCAGACCTCCCTCACCCCCAGCCTGAGCCGGTATTGATTGAGTCCTCACAGCTTCATTAGGATTCTCCCATTCACCTTGTTGGATGCAGCCCCGGGGCAGTGATCCAGCGGGGCTCCAGAGAGAAGCACGCTCGGGTTACATGTCAACTCTCCCCATATTTCACTTTTAGCGGACTTACTTTCGCTTATCTGCTCATTCCAGAGCTGCTGGAAGTGTGCTTCAAGGATGTTCCCGCTTCATCCCCCGTCCTGGGGTTTACTGTCATGAAGATGTGTCACAGGCAAACTGGAGGTGAAGACTTCATTTAGGAGTGTGTGTGTTGGATGTGCTTTGCATCAATTGTGCTTCAATAAAGTTCAAGTTCAGAGGTTTTTTTCTCTTTTCCACTCGTCTGTTCTTCTTCACAACTTGACTTTTTGACCCCATTGTGTTTGCAAAAATCTGCATTTGTTAGACAAGGTGACACATTTACGTTTAAAAGAGGATCATGCAAGGTAGTTAGTGGTGGAACGTAAGGAAGTACATTTACTCAAGTACTGCACTTAAGTACAACTTTTAGGTACTTGTACTTTAGGTTTTTTCTGCTACTTTATACTTCTACTCCACTACAATTCAGAGGCAAATATTTGACTCTTTACTCCACTACATTTATTTGACTACTTTAGTTACTTGTTACTCTGCAGATTAAGTTTGACAAGACAAAATATGTTCAACAAATAAATGATGATGTAACATTACAGATTAAAGGTGTAATATGTAAGAACTGGCCGCCTGTCAAATTCATACCCAGAACAAGCAGGGTTAACAGCTAACTGCTGCTAAGTATCAGTTAGCCGTGCATCTAGTGGGAGCTTGGCACACCAGGGGCGTGTTGGTGTTAACACTACCAGCACTCAAGCTTTGGACCACATGGGGTTGGGGCTAGCTTGTTAGCATGCTAACTTCAGTAGATGTCTCTGCAGCCCAGCGCAGAGACGTCATGATATCAATACTGTTAATTCTTCACATTCTGTTGATATTTTTGGGGGACTGTTGACAAGTCTTGACTGTTTTCAACAAAAATTCTTACATATTGCACCTTAAAAAATAAAACGTTATTGATCCCGGAGAGAAAATTCACAAGCTACCCTGCAGATAATGAAGTAGTTTGTCAACCTTTTTGTAGTTTTCCGGATGCAAAAATACAAATGCATTACAGGCATGTGGTATTGCCACAAAGTCTGAGTACTTTTCCACCTCTAGTTGTTAACAGAAACATGGAAGTGCAGCATTCCTGGGATGAGTGTTGAAGGCCTTACGTTCAAATGTCCAAGTGGACGTCAGTGGATGGCCATGGAAAGATGATCACGTCTAACTTCAGAGACTTGAACAGAGACAGGGATAGGACACCATACATGACCCCCTGCAATTACATGACAAAAAAATATATACTTAGGTCACATATCCATGACAGCTCAGCTTTGCTATTATATATTATAACAATATTTATTTAAATTAACTAGAAATTGAGATAATGAAGAAGGTCCAATTAAATTTGAAGGGTCAAATTTCATTATAAAGAACCCTCATGCCTATTAAAGCAGCAGATCATTTTTTACAATATATCTTCCATAGCTCATATAGCTCACGTTTCTAGGCGGGAAAAAAAAAAAAATCAATATGACGTCTCCATACTTACTGAGCACTTACCAGCAGAGAGGATAACAACACTCACCCCGTCTTAACACTTAATCCAAATATGACTCTATTACTGCTGTTTGGGTGAATTCCCTCATTTTCCTCCTCGTCTTGTTTCAGTCTTGAGCTTTTTCATCCCCTCACTTAATGTTTCAGGCAGACGATTAGTCACGACTTTGCCTAAATATGTCAGTTTGTGGCAGAGTGACACAAAGCAGAAGTGGGGGAGAGAGCGTCAGTCGAGTGGGAGGCAAACACAGAAAGTAGAGACCCCCTAGACCAGAATACACCCACTGATAACATGCCGATAACTCATACGTATGAACATACACACACCTCTGATGCTGTCACATGTATATATGTAAACACAGTTGCATCAATACACACACACACAGTTGTCAAATGATGACGAGATAACATTTTCCCACATAAAATGATCATTGCTGTGTTTTTCACTTCTCGCCACCGGCTCAAGACGTTACACAGAGCCTGTGTTTGAGATGTGTGTTTGATATGTGCAACTGTATGTTTTCACTGGGCAGCTGCCGTCTTCCTTTATGCGCTGTGTAAACCACAGGATGATATATTGTGGGGCTGATACATTTGAATGTAGAAATAGTTTTGGGACTCTGGAGAGAGAATGGTGTTGACAAGCTGTGCAGCCACACTGTAAATGTACAGTTCTTACATATTTGTATAAGTCAATCATACAGTATTTGTGTTCTGTAGTGTATGTGATCTTTATTTACTTATTTATTTATTTGTTTTTCTCCTAAAGTTAACAGACCAGTCAGAGGTGTTCCCTGCTGAGATCATGATGCTACTAAAGCTACTTCTATTTGTTAAAAAAAAGTTTTATGTAAACCTTTATTAGCATTTAGTGTATTGTCCTTATTCTTATGTTGTTTTCCTTATGAAATGTGAAGAGGGTCACTCAAAGTAGCAAACCCACAGAGATTTATATACCAACTCCGTTTTCCTCAGCCCTCTTTTTCGCTTTTTTGCCGATTTGATTATTTTAGCTTTCAGGTCCACAAACTCAGCTCTCATCAACCTCATTTCCGGCTGCAGCAGACATCTGTTTTCATGACTCTAAATGACTGCTAATGTTGCCGCATGTGTAAATGGGCAACTCTATTGATGGTGATATCAGACTTTTTTTTTCTTTTTTGTTCTGCCAAAACAAAAAGTGAAAACTAAGATCACTCAGCTCTAAACAAAAGTTATTTAAGTAGGATATAAGCGCACAGAGCAGTAACAAAACGCAGTGGGGACACTGAGGAAGATAAAGTGTAGGCAGGACAACATTATGCAGCATTATCAAGCAATACATACACAAAATAAATTAAAGACATCTAAAATGACACATAAATCACACACTGTATACGATTAACACAACGAAGCTGGGATCATAATAAAAAGCACATACTTTTTTGAAGGTAGAAAATAGAAAGTGCATAGAAAAAGTCTAACACTGATTAGACAGGTGCATCATTTGGTCATGTGTCCTGCATCTTTAGTTCATCCTCCTAAGTCATTGTCATCTATTGGTGAGCTGGATCACTGCAGAGAGGTTCAGAATGAATCCAGATCTACCACAGCTCCGTCCAGCTCACCTTAATAGTTTAACTGTTGGCAAACAATGACATTCTTTATAATGCATTTATTCAGCAACTGTAAAGGTTTATAAACATCACTTGCAACGTCATAAAGGGCATCAAAATAATGTTTATAGATGAACTACACGTTTTTTTATTAACCATTTACTAAGTGTTATGAACATCAGTTGCAACTTCACAGTAAACATTTGCTAATAACTGATTTATAAAGCACTTCATTGTTTATTTACAGTGGAATTACTATTAATGAAAGTTAAATTAACTATATATTTACCACTTATTAATGATAGTTATCATTAAGTGTTGCCAATTTTGCTTTTTGTCATTAGAAAGAAGAGTCGCAAAGTTAAGCGTCTGTGTTCATCAGTCTGTGTAGATTAAAAAAAAGGTGTAGTGTTTTATTTTGTTCATAATCCAGGTCTTTCAGTCCCAACGAGAACAAAATGCAGAAACACTGATCCTTTGTGCTGTTTTTTCTCCTGGAATTAAAATGGTCAAATGTCGAAGATACTATCAGCTTCTCAGTCTAAACACGTTGGTATCTGCCTTCAGAACCCATATCGCTCAAACCCTTGTATGTCTACATGTTCCCAGACGTGTGTTATGTATGCATATGAAGTGATGTTTAATGTTAAGTGCCCTTCTATGCTGCCCCCCCACTACTCCTCCACCCTCCCTCCCTCACGGCTGCAGGGAGTGTAGAGGAGCTGTGAGGGCTGGTTCAGTTCTCCAGCAGACACCCTGTTTATTTAGCCTGACATTCCTCCACTGCTCCCCGAACCGGAGAGCCCACTACTCTGCCTAGTCTCATCCTGTCTCACGTCGGCCCCATCACTTCCAATGACATCTGAAATATGTGTGTGTGCGAGTGTGTGTGCGCTGGGAGATGGTTGCTTACTTGGTGTGCGGAGGAGCGTACGCACATGTGTGGAAATACTGTCTGTCTCCATGTAAAGTCTGACAAGTCATCATTACTATCATCAGATGTTCGTTAAGTATACATTATGGTCTTTACAAGCATGTCGGCATTTGATGAGCGGCTGCAGGAAGCCATTACACTTGACGACAGATTGCATTTGTAAGTCGCTCCCCTCGCGATGAGCTCCACGCTGAAAGAAGAACCCCCGAGCGGCGGTTTGGCCGGTCTGTCCTGTCTCACCACTCCTGGAGTTTATTTACCCTTCACTTCTCATTAGGCCACTGACTTTCGCCTGTGCACGGTGGCCATTTTAGATCATTGAGTAGCCGCAAGGGCCTCCAGTGACTCATTGGAGTTCCTGTCGATACTGCTCACGTGCACGTCTTTATTTGCCTCTGTTTAGGATTTCCCTTAATTGATATTGAGTGCTGACTTGCATTTCGCTTTAGCATGTGTTGAACTGCTTGTCACTCAAAATTAGCCGTCTTTACGAGGCAGCCCGAGCGCTCATGTGTGCACTCAAACACATCCTTAATGGTGCGGTTAGCGACGCAATTTACGATTAATTTTCTTTACCTAGACGTTTGGCTGCGGCGGTACATTCTCTCTCCTTTTGGGTCGACTTTCCGTCTCTTTTATCCCTTCTGGAAAGCTCAATAACATATTTCAGTCCCACGTTGGGTTCGGAGCCAGAGTATTGGCTTTCTCATTAGAAAAAGCGCCAACCCTGTTCCTAAAAATCCCTCTGTTCGTGCTTATTTATTGCTGTTCTGTGTGAGAAAATGTGCGGCTCAGGCGGGCATGTGATTCAAATCTGTCATGTGCTGCAGGTATGCGGGTGTGTGTCAGTGCCGCGGTGTGCATGTGTTTCTTTTTCTCCATGACCAGTTGCTTCTGGCCTGTCTCACTCGTTACCCTGTCATAACAAGCACTCCGCCGCTGTATTTCACCTTACGTGCACACACAGCCAACACACACACACTCACTTACGCACACGCACCGAGGTCCAGCTTACACATTCTGACTTTTCCTCACCTCATTAAGCCGCAGAAGAGGAGAAGAGGCAGAAATAAGGAGCTAGAGAGCCACAGGATGGGCAAAGTGAGACGGCGCGGGGCTTTGAAAGCCTGTGTTTTATGTTTTACGCCTTTTCTAGGTCGTGCTGCAGCGACGCAACCCGCTAAGTTGTCTAGTGCTTTGAAAAAACACTAAGTCCAAAGTGCCAGGTTGGATCTGTCAGCCGGCTCGACAGGAGAGCCCGGGCGAGCGAGATAGAAGGAGAAGAGAGAAAGAGAGTGGATATGTGTCAGAGAGAGTGTGTGTGTGTTCACTAAAACTCCCAATCCCCACTTTTTACACACACACAGCCCTGCACGGATGAATGCGCAGACACACACATACTGTATCATACCTTCTATTCCTGTTTTCTTCCAACCTTCAGACACACACACACACCCAAACTCACAGCCTGTCTCTTCCAGCAATGAGGTGATGGAGTATGTACAGTGTGTAGTGTGTGAGAAAAAGTCAAAGGCCCACTGTGATTTTACAGGGAAAGTCTTTCAGCCCGGTAACTCAGTCTGCCTCCGACTCTTTACAACAACCGTCCGCTCCCATCATGCGTGGCCCGGGACACACGAGCAGCCGCTGGATGAGAGGCTTTGGCAGCTGTCCTTCTCTGGCCACGGACGCTCACAATGGGAATTGACTGCGGGGAATGTGATAGCGACCTTGTCTTATTACGCTAATGCAGCCTCGGCAAACGCTGGATGGATAGCCTGTCCGCAGTGGCTGCCATTCAGACTGGAGACCGCTGCTAAACGCATATCCTGTAATGCTTTTTATACTTTTTTACCGCTTTTGTGGCTCAGAGTTATAGTGTGGTTTTTTTAGCACGGCCCCAGACTTGGAGGAGAATTGATTTCACTTGTGTTTCTTAAAGATATGCAACACAGTCTGGCCTCAAGGTCGGCCACATGGCTTTTTTTCCATTAGGTCTGTTATGCTGATTGGCTGGGGGGGGAGTTAAATACTACCAAGCATTTCCCAGGTGAGGTAGACGTGTAACATTTAAAGGTTAGGTTCCTCTTGAGGTTGGGCATTGCCATGTAAGCTAAAACAACAGCAATCAATGAAATACGTCTGGAAAATTATAACCGCAAGTGACAGTTATCAAGGACAGCAAGAAAAATACTTGTGGTTTTATAAGTGGGATACATACTGAATCTTTTTTAAGAGATTCAGGAGCTTAAGTAATGCCGAAGCGTCGACAGCCATGCTAATGGCTCTTTGAGGCTGCACTTACAGCTAATATCAGCACGCTAACATGCTCACTATGATCGTGCTGATGTTTAACATGCATAATGTTTACCATGTTCGCCATCTTAGTTTAGCGTGTTGACATTTGCTATTTAGTACTAATTATAAAGTACAGCTAATGCTAGAGGAAAAGTCAAGGGATCACCAAACTTAATACAATTCATCCTGAGGGGGACGTGAATGTGTGAACCAAATTCCGTGACAGTCCATCCTACAGTTGTGGAGACGTTTCACTAATAAACACACGCAGACCTCATGGTGGCACTAGAGGAATGGATAGGCTAACACCAAAGTCAGTGGGATACATCCTTTGGGGAACATGAATGTACAAAATTGTAAGACAATCCATCTCGTAGATGTTGAGATATTTCACCAGATAAGAACAAAACTTCCCATCTTGCCTGTAGAATATTAATGAATACAGAAAATGCACACATCCAACTCTACTCACTGGCGTTAGAGGCCCAGTCCCTCCTGAGAGTGATGGTTGATTAGCTTGCCAACCCCTGGCAACAAGCCGAAAAGTCTGTGATTCATAGTTCACCCGCTCTACAGAATCGGATGATTCTCCAGTTCCCGTCTCTGCTAGTAATAAGATAGATAATAATCTGCTAGTAAGGCCATTTTATTTTTATTGTATTTTAAAGTCTGGTCACCTCAGTGTTTGCTTATAAAAATGATGGCACTTGGACAAATGTAGTTGACGGCCTCTGCCCTAAATGAAATATTAGGATTCATCCTGTGGCGTCATGGCAATCGATCCAAAAGTTGTTGAGATATTTCACAAAAAAACACAATGTGACCCTCATGGTATCACTGAATAAAAAAAAGAGGGATTTATCCTCTAGGGACCATAAATACCTGGACAAAATGTCATGGCAATCGATGAAAAAGTAGCTATTCCATTGTGGACGGCCTGCCCAACATCAAGAGAGAGCAATCCCACAAATGGGGCATAAAAGCTGAGGAGGCATAAGCGATAGATACTCTCAGGTTCAAAAGTTCTCATGCTCAAAAACTTTTTGCAAAAAAAAAAAAGAAAGAAAACGAATGATCTGAATTACAACCTCATCACATGAACAAAACTTACTGTGGCAGCTGCGTCGCTTTCTTTTCTCAGAAACCTGTTTGAGTCTTCTGACAGGAGCTCAGGGTCAGAGCAGGTTGAGGCTGTAGCTCCGGGGCCCAGATGCCAATGTGAGTGCGTTACCTGCGTTGCCCCTGGGCCGTGCCGACTTGACAGGCCTGGTGCGAAAACAACATATTCCCCCCGTCCAGCCCACAGCTAGATAGATCCATCAACCTCAACCAGAGTTTAGTCCTGGCAGCGGCAGTGACAGACGTTTCATACTTCATCACTGTCAGTCAGAGCGGCTTTGATGGATGAAGAGCTAAATTGATGTGATTAAACGAACTGTTAAATTATTAGAAGTGAGCAGAATATGAACAAGTTCAGGGCCACTGGTGGCAGACACACATGAAAATGACAAAGGATGACATGAGGCAACTTTAGTAATATGAAAGGATATTAAAACGCAAACATAAACAAATAAGGCTTCTCATCTCTTTATTTCTTCAATCCATTTTGATCCTCACGTTTCCCCCACTGAGGGCGAGAAAGTAAAGGAAGCCGATCCGCTCAAATTAAACCTCACATTCTCCTCTCATGCCATTTGCTCCCCAGGAATTCTCCGCCTTGTTCCAATCAAAACTACAGCAAAGAGAGGTTCGAGACGGGGGGGTGGGGGGGTTCGGAGGCAGGAGGTGATGGATGAGTTTTCAGCGCCGTGTTTGTACAGTGCATAGCTGGAGCTGCTGATGGGAGGGGAAGCAACCGACCACCACGGATGAAAACAAATACGGAGGAGCGGTAATAAGAAAAGTACGCCTGCTGATTGCAACAACATTGCTGTGAATGTGAACGTGTGGCGGTAAAAACCAGCAGATGTTTTAAGTCACCAAACATGGGATGTAGTCCCACCAGATACAGTATGCTGCTTGGCTGAAGGGTGCGTTTTTGGTACAGGGAGGATAACTGAGGATGCAAGTGGCGTGTGTTCCGTGTTTGATTCTGGTCCAGCTCAGGGTCATCCATCTCTTCGCCTTGGCCGTGTGACGGGTCAGTGGGGGTCTAATGTCTCAGCCAGATGTGTCTGTAGCTCCTCCTTTATCTTCACCCTCATTTTACATTGCCGATTTTTTTATTCCTTTCTTTGTCAGTTCAGTTGCTTTCTGTCACATTCACTGACACTTGATTGTCTTGACACAGGGCTTAATTGCTGATGCTAATGGGTCTCTCAATCAAAACAGAACAAAAAGACATATGTAGCTTGGGATTGTGGGAATTGTTGTCCTCATTGTCAAACAACCACCATTGCTGATGAAAATCTATCTTACACGGCTCAGACGATGTAATGTGTCAAAGTTTTATTCAGGTAATTCAGTCTCGTTCACTGACTTCCTTCCTCACTCTGACTGTCACCTGGAAGTTAGTGACCAAATGAAACGCACCGTTAACTTGAGTGAACTTACACATACTGTGAACATTGTTGGAAACATTTGGGAGAATGTAAGTACGCAACTCAACATAATATATAACAAAGGTCTAGTCTTTATTAGACATTTTAATACAGAGAAGTTACATATCGTATCTTTAACTGTGCTAAACGTATATACATACAACCGCTTATCCTTTTCAGGGTCACGAACAGATTTCTAATTTTTGTTGATAGAGATCAGATAAATGATCATTATCAGTCTCAAATATTGATATTGGTGTCTGTCTTGTTCTGTTCTGTACATGCGACATGTCTGTGCGTCCTGGGAGATGGATCCCTCTCTGTGGCTCCTCCTAAAGGTTTCTTCCATCTTTTTTTCCACCTGCTCAAAGGTTGTTTTTTTTCTCAATGTGGCAGTTTTTTACTCACTTGAATCGAGGGTCTTTCACTGTACAGATTGTTAAGCCCACTGAGGCAATGTTTGATTTGACATCACTTCTGCCACTTAGCCGCTAGATGCTGTTGGTGTGTCGGTGTGCAAGCTCGTGATAACTTGCTCATTAGCAAACATTGTGTAAATAAGCAATCAACAACTTTCCTGAACAATTTATGCAACTTCGTGCCACACAGCTTTCTAATTTGCATTTGTAATCTTGGAGGCCAGGGATATACAAAAGAGGCATCAAAGTAAATACGATAATGATCTCCTCCTCCACAGGCAGCAGGTGAAGACAAAACTTCCCATCACATCTCTCCTGCATCCCTGCCTTGTTTTTGGTTTTTCTGAAAATCCCTGAGTAGCCAGCCACCAGCTGATTTTGCCCTCATTTTAATAAAATTAGAAGGTTTGAACTTTTAGCCAATTAAGTTGGATCCCACAGTGATTTCTTGTGTTCCATAGAAAATGTTACCTTTCCAGGCAGATTCACATGTGATCTCACAAATCAATCTTTCCAGGCTTCAAGCCATGCTCCTGTGGCCGAACACACTGTTGAACCAATCAGCATCCTTTAAAGAACTGCAGGCAGCTACGCTTGTGGTTTCAGGGTTAAGACAGCGAGCGAGGCGACTGTTCATATGAAAACAACTCCAATGACGGCTCCTCAAGTGCTTAGCTTAGATGCTATAACATCTATAATATCAGAACTGAGGAGAGTATATGTCACTGAAAGAGGAGCAAAGAATGGCACTGAAGGCTTTCCTGATAGAAAACATGTTTTCTCTTGACTGGCTTCAGCAACTGGCTCCACTGGTTGCAGCACTGCTTCATCTGATTTGTTAAAGGAAGGCAATGATAGACGAATGGTTTGTCCAATCACCTGCCAAATTTTTTGAAAGTGCTTCCCCTTATCCAAACAGTTTGTAGTGGTGCCTTTCCAGACGGTTTTGCGAAACAAACCATCTGGCGTTTCAGATTATAGAAAATAATGGGAACAACTTTCATGTTGCTTTACTCAAAGTACTGTAGGTGCAGCACTGTATGCCACTTTGCAATGTAAAGGAAATATTTTAAGAAGCTCTTGGATCTACCCTCCAAAACAACTATTAGTTGGGGCTCAACTTTCCACCAAATGTACCTTGAATGTGTTCATAGCTTTTTTCGAAATATCCTACTAACTCCCACACAGAAAAACAAACAAACAAAACAAAACATGAACCTCCATGGCAAAATAAAAATGAACTCATAAACAACCATCTCCTTCAAAAGCCAGTAACAGCATCTGACTGGCTTCCTGTCTAGCCAGGAAGCAGAGGTGGAGGACAGAGCACAGCGAGGAAGGAGTTGACAGTCGGGTCTTTATAAAGTCAGGAATGAATGAATGATCAGAGGTCGCCAGGTCAGAGCTCAGGAGAGGACTGCAGGGTTTATCCACACATTTGAACTTGTTAGGGTGAACCTCAGACCCCTGAACGAGCCACAAAGCTGAAACAGTGACGCCCCTAATGAAAAACACGCTTTGGTGTTTTGTGGAGCCACTTCAGGAACACAGAGTGAGAATTTTAATCGGCCTTCAATAAGAAACAGCATGCTTTTATACACGTTGGCTGCTTTGTCCCCTGTGTGTGTGTGTGTGTGTGTGTGTGTGTGTGTGTGTGTGTGTGTGTGTGTGCAGTGTACAGACTGAGGCCGGCTGGTGTATAGATGGGTTTCATATAGCACACGCAGTCAAAACAACTTTATGAAGAGAAACAGCTATTGATCTGAGCAGCAGGCAGCCATATGATATCAATAACGACTCTGTCACACACACGCTGACACACACGCACACACACACTGACTCCATTCAACATGGGATCAATCAATTCTCTGCAGTGGAACGCCAATTGATCACACTGTAGGGACTGATGCATCCATCCTCCTGTGCATGTGTGGGAATGTGTGTGTGCGTGCAGACTGAAACATTTGATCATGCAACCATAACCCCATTATGGTACAAACCACATGCTGCCTGTCATTAATTCACAGTCGTTTCATATTAACATTTGATTCATGAAAATCCTTCTCTCGCTGTTGAGTTCATGCCACAACACTTGTTATCGACGCAGGTTAGCACTATATGAAATATACCACACACTGTTGTGCTTCAGCAAGAATTAACTTGAAGCGATGTTGCTGTTTTTATGTGCGGATTGGACCCTCAGTAAGCTTCAAACAATGTGCTTATCTAATTGTCTAACCAACATATTGAACTGAACAACTGAACACACTGAACAACAGAATAGGTCTTTACCCGCTGACTCCAAAAATGACATGCATGATCCTTGGAGATTTGCAGCGACAGGCCTGGAGAAACACTCGATTTTTTAGATGCGTCATGGTAACAATACAAAAACATGAGGTTAAACTTGTGAAACGGTTGCAGTTTGGTTTGTTAGGTTAAGAAAAGATCATAGTTTGGGTTAAAATAATTGTGTTTGTTTTGTAAGTTAAGTATGTAAGTTAAAATAAGTCAGCGTTGTCTTTTGGTTTCACACGGAACAGGAATGGCAGTGTCCTGGATCCTATTACATATATTTGACCCATCCATCCACACCGACCTCCTCCCTACAAGGACTTGAAGCAGTGCTCTCTTATCTTTCTGATGATGCAGTCACACATACGTAAATGCAGGCGGTGTTGTAAACAGTACCCAAAAGTCACACTTAAGCGAGATTTAGTGTTAAAATATCACTTTGGTAAAAGTGAAAGTCAGTCACAAATAGTGCTTGAGTAAAAGTCTGATATTAAATGTACCTAATTATCAAAAGTACATGTAAAAGTAAATTTTACATATATTTACATGTATGCATATACTGTGTACTATGTTTTTTTTTCTGATTGTCGATAAAGTAAGTTAAATCAAACATGCACTCATTTGGCTCTGATACAGCATGCAATCTGAAAAGTAACTAGTAACTAAAGATTTTAAATAAATGTAGTTTAGTAAAAAGTACAATATTTCCAATATTTCAAAATGTAGTTAGTATAGAGTACAATAAAATTGGAATACTCAAGTAAAGTATCCATACCTGTAAACGTACTTAGTTTCTTTGCATCACTGAATGCAGGCGAATGACCATCATCTGTTGGTGCTGAATGCAGAGAAGGATGTGAGGCACACAGAACTCAGTTTGCTGCTTTGTAGTCCGTTTAACAAGTTAATCGCGTCTTTGCTAATGGTTGTGGATGTGACTTTGCTGGTCAAAGTTCACCAACGTCGACCTTCAGCCAAAGCCCAGATGCAAATTTGCTTTGCCACCGATTGTTCATGTTTTATTTACCCTTTCGCTCGCACTGAATGGAAGTGACAAGAGGTGAATATTCACCACTGTTGATATGGAGTAAGTTTGACCGTGCCCTGAAACAGGAAATCCAACAAATCATTTATTCAGTTGCTTCTGTTCCCATTTGCCTACACAGCAGATTTACAACTGCTTTTGCCATTGGTTACTACTGGAAAAACATATTTCCTTAAGTGTGGTCTGATGACACATGACCAACAAGTTCTCTCCAAATTGAACATGTGCCATTTGTAACTGCCCTCAAAAATAACATTTCTGATCTGATGCCCCTTTCAGCAGGAAAATCACTGATGTAACTCGGATAAGGTTATAACGATGGCGTCAGTGAGGTTAGGAGACCGTCTGTCATGTTTAAAATAATAACTACTAAGGTTGGCAAACAATTGTGGTTTTGGTTAAAGGAGACCAACATCGACTGTCCATTGGAGGTGAGAAGTGAACGTTGTCAGATGTTTTACATTGAACCATCCAGGCCTTCCTCCCTCTGCAGACTCTGTGGCTCTATAACAACATCACTGGAACTAGTCCCCGAACCACCTAGTTCCCCTTGAAGCTCCAGTGTGAAGGATTTAGAGGAAGAAATTGAATATGACATTCATAATGATGTTTCTATTAGTGTATATCACCTGAAACTAAGACTAGTTGTGTTTTTCTCACCTTAGAATGAGCCTTTTACAGTATATCTACAGATGGTCTTCGGCGCAGGAGCTTCTAAGGTGTTATTTGTGTGGGTATTGATCAAACTCTCCAGAAACACAAGCCTTTTGCAGCCCATATGTTTTGAAATATCATGAAACAGAGGCAGGAATAATTAAATGTTGACCGCTAACAGGCAAAGGAGCCACTTCATGATGAGTCTCATTTCTGCCTTCTGTAGCCTGCAGATAGTTACGCGATGAGTTCCCATTTTTCTTTGCTTTTATTCACTTTTTCCGCAGTATGAAAAACAGCTTCCACAAAGCAGTGCCATCTATTTCAGTAAACATAAAGCCCTGATTCAGTTTCCATTTTATCCATATTTCATTGTGGGTGTTGAGGGTGGGTGTTCATATCAGTGCAGCATTATGTTACACTCTGCTTCCTAACAATCGTGTTACACCCACAGAAAAATGGAAATCTCCTATAGGAAACAATCCCTCAACAGCATGTCGCCAATGAGCCTTAATACCTAACAAGAGACTCCTGCCCACATCCGTCTTCAGAAATCCAGACATGCAGCTATAGCTAGTAATATTTAACTTCATCCTGATCCTGTGTTTGTGTGTTATGGCGATATGACGATGGAGGTGTGGTAAGTAACTTTTATGACTCTTAACACACTTTCCGGTCATAATCTCTGTTTGGGGGCATCTCTGTCAGCTGGAGCAGATGTGAGTTAGTCAACAAAGGAGAACAATGTTCACACAGTTTACAGTTCATCCTAACTTCTTTTGGGTTATACAACTGAGCTCTTTCAAGAACTCATCTTATGGTGCCCGTAAGCTTTCTCCTTTCCTGTTTCCAGTCTTTATGCTAGGCTAAGCTAAATGGCTGCTGGTGTTTTATTTAGCTGACAGACGTGAGAGTGGCGTTATTATGGATCCCACTGCTTTTTTTTTTGCCAAGCCCTGTCATACTCTGCCTCTCATTGGTTGCCTTCATCGGTTGGGTTGGTTAGGTTTAGGCACGATGAGTGAGATTGCTTAGGGTTTGGATAAAAATGTCAGGGTAAGCCAATTAGAGTCAGAGTAGAGTGGATCTTATTGCATCCATAAAAATGTGGTATCAGAGAGTAAACGTAGCTCCCAAAATGGCTAAAAGTAAAAGTTATACTCTACATCTCACTTCTAAGACACAGTGTATGCTACAGTAGCTTATTCCATGTGTCCAAAGCTCTGCTGCAGACACACTGAACGTGGGTCCGCTTGTTTTAGCTCACAGGAAAGACTCACACTGTTGACAACACGCTGGCCAGAGCCTCTTGCAGTGTGAATACACGATTAAGCCACAGCACAGCTCAACTTTATAAGAACGCCTCGGAACAATGTCCAGAGGACAGGAAATATCATCGCGAAGGTTTCTTTCTTCCTATGTATGACTTGTTTTTGTATTGTGTCCCCCCAACCCATGCGATACACTTCCTCTGCTCTCCGAATGAGATTCTCGGGGTCTTGATTTGATCTCCAGGCCTTCATTTCTCTCCCCGCCGTCTCCCTGAGGTGCATTGTCTCTCATCTGCTAACTCAGCTCTTTAAGTTGCAGCGCAGCCTCCCCTACTCCTCATAATTCACAAAGTTTGCTTTAAAAACCCACACACACACACACACACACACACACACACACACACACACACACACACACACACACACTCTCATTGCTTCGGTGTTCAACCTTGGGAATAGACTTAGGGAAGCGGGGAAGTACAGACGGAGAGAAGGTGGGAGGGGGGAGAGGAAGGGATGACTGTTCTCTTGTTCTCTCCCTTGGTTCATAATTACCTGGTGAGCGAGGTGTGTGTGTGTGTGTGTGGTGTGACCCATTGGGGTGGTCCTGTAGCCTTTGTGCAGATTAAATGCTGATGCAGAGTGGAGACAGCTGGGCAAAGTGGAGCTCAGGTCATTAAGGCTCTACTGGCAAGAGCAAAAACAACCACACACACACACACACACACACACACACACACACACACACACACACACACACACTCTTACTGCACCACTCAATGAGCCTTTTATTTTGGAAAACAAACAAAGCAGGCTAAAAAATGATAGTAGGAAAACAGTGCTTGTGACAGGCTCTCTAAGGGGTCTCGGGATAGAGAGATGAGGGAGGGAGGATAAAACGAGAGGGAGAAACAGAAAGGGGGGGGGGGAAGGTGTCTTGGAAAGCTAGACAGTCGGAGAAGTGTGTATTTGTTCAAGCGAGAGCTTTCGAGTGGGTCCAAAACAAAGTGGGGGATTATGGGAGATCAGAAGAGACCCTCTGCCACCCCACCCGCTGTCCTGCTCCGCTCTTCCCGCCCCCTCCATCTCTCCCCTGTCAGCATGAACATCCCGCTCACACCCAGGGGTCCTGTAGGAACTATGGGCCTTTGTGCTTCGAGGGTACGCTGACCGCATGCGAGAACACCCGGGTGTATCGTTTCTAAAAGGACACTTACACAATCTGTCCGAAGTATAATGTTAGTTGGAGACTGACAGCAGTGGTTCCTAAACGTGGACTGCCAGTATTAGACCACAGAGTCCCAGTTGGTCAGATGGCATCCCAAAGAACCCAATTAGAAGTAGATACGGACTGGTAATGACTTTGAGACATCAGTAAAACAGTGGTATAAAACAAATCTCAGGGGCAGGAACACACTTTTATGCTTGATTGTCGGGCATGTACGAATTATAGTTTTGTGTCACAGCAAATCTAAAGTCAGCCTGAATACTTTCCAGTCTGGCCAGACGATTCAGTTCAATGATGCTCGTAATTTTCTCTCTCATCCAGTAGCTGCTGAATTTGATGGAAGGCACTGTGATGACATGACGTAGCAGAAGGAAAAGAACAGCAAAAATGACGCGCAAACAGTAAAATAAAGCACCTTAAGCTCACGTTTATTTTGCAACTTTACGTCTCTTAGCTGGAGTTTTCTGTTTCTCTCTCACACAATGCTGTGCTTATGCTCTGCTTAGGCCGAGGCACGAAAATCACCCGGTTAGGGTGAGGAAAACATAGTTTGGGCTGAAATGTCTGTTTTGGTCGACACAGTCACGGATGGAGATGGTCCAACATCCTGTGAAAAATAGGTAGTTTGGGTCGCCACAAAAACCACTGGAAATGTCCGCAGGTCTTCTTAAAAATATTGGTGTGACTCAAACTGCGGTCGGCTGTTTGGCAGCCTTCTTGGCTGTAATAATGCCGCCTCTGTCACCTCCACCTACTGACGTGGCAGTCAGCTAATAAGCATATACTGTGAACATGATATTATGTGATACATGAACTGTCAACCTCCGTCTATGGTGTTATATTCAAAATGCCCCCAAACATTACGTCTGTGTTGGTCGACATTATACATTTAGCATGGTGTGCTAGTTTTGTCCATATAGCGTTAGCAAAGAGAACAACAATAGCCTAATTCACTGACCAGGCTGCAGAGCTTGAAATCGGTGAGACACATTGATATAAAGATTGATGACACAACAGCTCCCCAACAGTGAAGCCAAAACATGTTGATAACCCCCTGGTGGCTGGCTACAGTACAGGTCATTAACCCCTCCCCCTTCATGTTAGCAGCTGCGACATGGGCCAAACTAAAAGCTCAGTCAAATTAGTGTCAAACACATCTTTTTCCCAAAGATGGTTTCTGTCATTTTACGTAGTTCTTTTCAAGCTGACGTGTTCATTTTGGATTTGAATAATTATTTAATGCTGTAAAAAGAAGGGGGAAAAAAATTGTGATTGACAGCTGAGCCCTAGTTGCAATTGAGGAAGCGGGTGTGTGGCCAGGAACTCGACACTTTGGCTTTAAATGATGTCACCAGCCTAATATGGCAGCGCTCATATCTGTGATATTTTGGCTTCATTTCTGCAGTGGGAGGAAGAAGAGATGTGTTGTCCATCTTTATATTTATGAATGACTGCCTGTTTTGCACTGTGAATTTGAAAAGATCATTACAGACTGAGTATTGATTTTTTTTTGTCATCTTCAAAAGGGAGAAAAAAGGTAACCCGCCTATAGAATACTCTGAACCAGGCTGTTCCCAGATTTAGATATTGTTTCACTGAGCGACGAGCTAAAAAATAAAGTCATTCAAATTCCAGGATGTTCACGTACAGACGGTAATGATTCGGGTCCCTCTCATGAACAACTGCTGGTCCCCGGTCTCCACTTTGGGAACCACCGCCTTAGTGATTTATCCTCCCCAAAAGGCAAATATTGCAAGCTGCACGGCTGGATGCAGATTTCCATGTGTGCTCCACTGTGTCGGGAACTTTCTTAAGAGGAGTGGTCTCGGGGCCGCGGAGTCAGTCAGGTGACTGAGGTGCGCCACTGCGGCAGCTGTCAGGAGACGTGAAACAAACGTCCCTCCGGCGGGCCTCCCTCCCAACTTAATTTCATTAAATCTGTGATTTGTTTCTGTTTGTGTGCCGCAGAGTTCGCAGGGAGGAGTGAGTGAGCAGACTGGGAGTGAGAGAGGAAAGAGAGAGAGGGAGAGAGGGAGAGATAAATGAATGAGTGAGAGTGAAGCAAAGTATGTGTGAGAGAAACAGAAGGCATTGGAGGAGCGATTAGTGCGGTGGTATCCATCATTGGAGCTGCGCTGCTCTGGTCGTTTGCCACGGACACTGAGGAATACTTCATCTGGTCCCAGTGAGAGGGGATACACACACACACATACACACACAGAGATAACCATCTATTATTGTGTAGTGTGAAACTCCAACCACAGCCCTCCTACTTCTTTTCAACCTACTATTACCTCCTCTCCATTTACTTTTTTCATCCCGGCTTCAATTATTTTCACCTTTCATCCAAATATCCCGACTTTTTTGGAGTGTTTTGGTATTTTGAAAACTTTTCCACCCTCTGACCTTGTTACAAGCCTTCTCTGATCTCCCTCTTTCTCTCTGAAAGCCTGGCTGCTGTAACACCACTTGCCGTCCTCGTTTATTATGCCGACATGCATATTGCATCGGCGAGAGTGTGCGGTTTTTCATAGGAGCGCGGGTGTGCCTATGCGAGCCTGCGCGCAGCTGTATGTCGGTGTGTATGCAAGCTTGCATGTCTTCATACATGCGCGCATGTGTGTCTGAGTTGACAGCTGGAGACAGATGTGTGTGTGCACGGTCATAAATATCATTAAAATTACAGCGCGGCATTTTGCAGAGCTCACTCAGGCTATGAAAACAAAAGCAAAACAGACTCAACCCCTGATCTTTATTTCATGACGGCACTGTGTGTGTGTGTGTGTGTGTGTGTATTAGTGACTATGTTTGTGCGTGTGATGGTAGACTTTGTGATCTACCATATTCTATGAGTCAGAGGTTTTTTCATGATCTTAGGGAAAGAAACATGACAGCATGGTAAGAGTGTGCTCAGTGTGTGTGTGACAGTCATGACATGGGGACAATTAAGAGTGTGTTCAGCTGACCCCACTGGTGAAAATGGAAGGATTAGGCCGGTTTGAACACATTGGTGTTGCTCTTTTTCACTTTGTCTTTCTATCCCTCATCTTCCTCATAACAACGTTCTTATCTGGTTTGCAGGTGTGGTGAGGGAGAAATCGCAGGATGAAATGAAGAGCGTTTCAACCGGCAGAGTCAGTGAGATAGAAACAGAAATACACAAACTCTTCTTGTAAAACTTCTTATTCTCATTTATGGAGCTGTTTTATGGTCCAGGCATCTGGTGACTGCATTATATTGCTATAATGTTATAATTAAAACCCAATGCTAATCTTCCCAGTGTACACTCATCAGGCAAACACTCACCAAAATGAATGGATATTATTATATTTTTCAGAGAAAATGTAATTTCTGCATTTGTGCCCTGCTGTGAATAACGATCCAAATTCAGTTTCAGGTCATTTTCCTCCATGACGAGAGTAAAATTCAGGTGGAAAATCTGAATTATATACGCAAGATTTTGCATGGTCAAATTTAAAGATCTTAAATATCCACAAAACGTCGTCTCTCTGCACTCTCAATGCAGAAATGTGTTTTGGATCAACATTGAAAAATCAATTAAAGTAGCTGTTTGATGTTTTTTTTTTTCAAATCAAATTTTCCATACTGCTTTGCCAGAACTTCCTGCTAAATAGTCATGCCAACAAATAACTGACGGATAATAAAGAGAGACATCGGCAAAAATAACTGGGGGATGAACTCAATCCGTTGCTCAAGTTAAAGGGAAACACAGAGGGTATATTTCCAAGCAAAGAAAACAACACAAGAGAAAAAAGTTTGTTTGTTCGCTGGCGTCGGCGGTGGCGTCTGAGAAGGATTTATATCCCATCAGGGGCCAAGCCTGGCAGAAGGGAGACGACAGAGGCTCGGTGGCGCTTTGGGGGCTCAGCGCCACGCATAAATCACCCACCTGGAAGAGCTACAAAGACTGGCATTGGTTGTGGCACTGCGCCACCAGCCGACAAGCCGTTTGTGTGGAAATGAGGGGAAACAGACGCGCTGATAATGGCAAAGAAATCAGACTTGTTTCTCAGACCGCGCCACAATACAGCTCAACACTTTGCAGGCGCTCTGACGGAGGGAAATGAGGGATGGAAGTAAGGAAAAGAAGAAATGGGGGTTAAAAGGATAAAAAAGCAAATAAGGTATTTTAGAAAGGAGGAAGAAGAATGGAAAAGATCTGTGAATCATAAGGGTGTCGTGCTGTTGGTCACACACTGTGAATACCAGGTCAGAGATGTGCTAGACAGAGAAAAACATGATTAAAGATCTCACCTTCATGTCCAAGTGTGTGTCCTGTTTGGTGTGTGTGAGTCGGTGCATGTGTGTTTTCAGTAAACTTTTGCACCGGCCCCTTAGGTGGAGGCCTGGGGAGGGAAAGTTGGACGGAGCTCGTACACACAGAGTTTTCCAGAGTTTTCCACCTTCCACAGACCTGGGAACAGGACACATGTGGAAGACGTCAAATCCGCCAGCACTGCTTTTGCCAAAAAATTAACACTCGGATTGATTTTAGTGCGATTGCCTTATTATCAAGGGCCAGTCGTTCACTTATTTTCTCATTTGCTAACTAACTTGTGTTTACACAGGGAACGTAACGATCCCTGTGCGGACAGAGCAGCAAACACGACTAATTCAAGACGTGGAAAAGAATACACTGTAGTGACAGAGTGCTGAGAATTCACATACAGTAAATGATAACGTAAACACTGTTCGCATGTTAGCAAACAGTCGGCTGTTTTGAAGACACAACAGTGGCATTCATTTGCAATTACGTTAATGACGAACTGATGGATGAAGGTCCAGTCGAAGGTCCGTGACAGCAGGCCCACATGCTTGATGGTGTGTCTTTAACTAATGACACGCTTTTCTTGAGTAGTCACAGGGGTAGCTGTAAACAGTCTTCCTCCCCACAGTACTGTTAAAGAATAGCCGCTAACAAAGCTACTTTGCAACTTGGGTGATAGACGAGTTTAATTTCCTGTCAATCCTCTCAATCTCTCTCAAAACTTTTATTATGAAGCTAAGGCGGTTCAAGCAACGATCCCTTCTGGGCGCCTGCTTTTGGAGGTTTTCCTGGCCCGACCAACTGGGAGGACACCCCATGCCAGATCCAGAACTCGCTGAAGTGATTATATATCTCATCTAGCCTTGGAACACCTCAGGATCCCCCAGGCAGAGCTGGAACATGTTGGTAAGGAGAGGGAAGTTGGAATACCCTGCTTAGCCAGCCTCCGCCGCGGCTCGGCCCCTAACAAGCTTAAGAAAATGGATGGATGAATATTACGAAGCAGCAAAATCAGGAATTTTTACCGGCAGTAACTTACCAAGACTCCTGTACAGCTGAAAGTGAGCATGATGAAACAGATGTCTGAAAGTACAAACAGGGAAGCAGGAGAGAAACTAGACTTCAAGCCTCAGAGATTCAGTTAGAAGCTACAAAAGAACTGAGAGCTGGACACAGATAAAATTTTAAAAACGCCTTTCTCTCTGGTTTCCTGCACAGTCAGCCCGTCTCTCACAACACACGCTTGTTTGAGGGGATGGTTGTCACTGCCGCAAGGGCCACTGCCTGCTTGGAGGCAGGGCGGGCCGGCTTTGACCCTACTCTGGAGGTGGTCCATCTTGGTTGTGGCTTTGCAGAACGGTGCGCCTCAACTGGTATAAGGGAAATCAGTACAGCACGGTTTGACTAGGCACGGCCAGAAGTGCCAATGGCAAAGCCCCATAGTGGCAATTATTTCAGCTCTGTGTTGATCTCTACCAACTCCAAAAGAAAATATGTCTCTTTAGCTGCTAAGTGCTCCATTTTGCAAGCTGCTAACTCTGTCTGTTGGTCGTTTGGTGCTGGGTTGGTTGCTGGGCTTTTAAGACGGCTTTTGCAGAAAACCGCTGCCTGCTGCATCTATAACAAGGATGATGACAGCGGTGAGAGTAAAACTAGAATATAAGCTAAAAGATCAGAACACCAACCCAGTCACAGGAATAAATGTCTGCAATATATTTTTTCTACAAACCATGTTGTTAGGTCTGCTTTGTTATGGCTAGGAAAGCATCTTGCTTTGGCTTATAATACCTGCTTTTGTTTTCGCCACCAACACAGCTGGGAATTGTCCCGTGGTCTGGTTAAAAACATCCATTGTTGTCACACTTACAAATGTTGAAATGTTGTCTCGACAGCGGTCACTGGCTCGGACGCCTTATTGCCCAGCTGTAACGCCACCACCATCCCCTCCACATCCCAACATGAAACATCTTATGTGAACATGATATGACACGTATTGAGGAAATGTCAATATGGTATGTAAGCTATTTCGTATTTGAATGTGTCTGTGGTTTCAAGAAACGGACACTGCAATCATTTTATGTTGGTGACCGGGCTGCTAATGCTCCATGAAACTGAGCTGCAGGAGGACATTCTCTGTGGGTTTGTCACTTTGAGCATCGCCTTTCACGATACACATACTCATATGATCCATTGTTCACGAAAAAATATTCATCATAGCAGCTTTAAAGAAGCTACACAAGAGGTTTTAAGTGATGCAAATAAGAAAATGAAACATTTCAAGACCCGCTTTTCCTGTTTTTCTTTTCAAAATTGATTAAGCTGAAAACCGAAAACACAAGGAGCAGTAAATGCTTGCAGCGACTGCCTCCGTTCACTTAGATGCACAACATTTCGCAAACGCATGCAAAAGGACTGATATCCACAATCGAGGAACTCCATTAACATTCAGGGGGAGTTGAGTCTGGAGTGGGTCTGTGTCAGCGCCGCGCTCACATCAAAGAGACAAAGAGAGAGGGAGAGAATGGCAGAAAAGAGGCAAGAAAACGAGAGAAAGAAAAAGACGATGAGAGATGGAAGGGAAAAGACTGGAGAAAGTAAACAGTGGGAGCTTTGATAGTTGGGGCGAGTGAGACAGAGTGACAGGAATAGAGAGAGGGAGGGGTGATGGAGGAAGAGGAGATGGGGAGGAGGAGGAGGGGTACAACAGTGACATTTGGATAATTCACAGAAGACAAACTCCAACCCAGGGCACAGCCATGACAAGCTCAGAGCGCTTATCACCACCGCTGTCGGACAAAAACTCACATCTGTAGAACGTTCCAGTTTGAGAAATCGGAAAAAGCAGAGCAGCCTCGTGGATCAGAGCAACAATAGAGTCACAACATGGGGTTTCAATAGCTGCAATTACTTTAGTCTAGTCAAACATCAAAGTCAGTGATCGCAGTAGCTGTCACTCCAATTAGCAAAGTGAGAAATGTCATCGGAGGGTGGGAGGTTTTGAGGCTGCGGTGGTGTTACATAACAGGTGTGTGCGTTCTAAATATGACAGCAGACGCCCCCCCCCCCTCGGAGCCAGACTCACCGTCTCACTGTCAACTTGTCACCCGGATGACGCCACCTGTCTGTGTGTGTCTGTTTGTTTGCACAGGTGATGTCTGTGTATGAGGAAGTAGTGATACAAGAGCATTTCCAGGTTAGAGTGAAAGAATCAATTAGCAAAGAGAAGACGTGAGTGCTACCGGTAGAATTAGACCAGCAGATGTTTCAAGGTGCTTTATTTAAGATCCTCACATTGACACATACAAGAAAATTCGCAAGTATCACCTTAAAATGGCATGTGTTCCTTCTCCCTTCTAGAATATATGACTATGCAAATATTTTCATTTCACAAGTTTAACTGCTGGACACAAGACGTCTCCTGTGTTTGCGCACCGGAGGCTTAAAGTTTCCCACATCACACTTGTGTATGCTGAATATTAGACCAGGACTGGCTTCCAAACTATCTGCGATTTCATAAATCACCCTCGTTTGACCGTCTCTTTCAGTCAGATTTTCAGCAAGCACAGAGAAAATTGACCCTTTCAGCTGTGAATGTGAATACCAGCCCGTGAGCGTCAAATTCTGCACAAACATCATTCTACACAGCGGGAGCTCAAACATTCAACTGTAGGAACACCAAGGCCACCAATCACCCCCCATGCCCATTGTACCTGTGGCTGAACGGAGCAGACACTGGCATTTTCATGAAGTCAGTGTCCTCCATCGCTAATACAATGAATCCAAGTGAAATCTTACTTTTTTGGGGCCTGTAACACGAACAATGCAATCAAAATACACTCCATACTTTCAGCCTATGCATCAGCGGAAATGTTAAACAGGATTTCGCCACCATTTGTGATCTGCATTCTAGCTGTGCTCACGAAGCCTTGTGTCTGTGTGTTGTGCAACGTAGTGGCCACCATGCCTAAAATAAAGACTGTCTCTTATTATACTTCTATCATATAGAACAACCTCATGGGAACAGCAGTGTAGGTGCTACTGTACTGTATATCATACAGCAATCGCCATATTTGTAATTTGTGAGGAGTCATTTGGTCCAAGTTTCAAGCAAATCACAAGTTATTTTGTGGAGGGGAAGTCAAATCAAGTCCCAGGTCAAGTCAATAGCCAATGATAGTATTGGCTATTTATCTAACCTGTTCAATTATTGATATTTAGTGAAATAAAGTAATTCACTGAGACATTTATTAATTCATCTCAATCCCCCCAAATATTCCCTCTCTCATCATTTTTAAACAGTGAAATACTGACAGCCAGACTAAAAGAAAACTAAAGTGAAAACATGAAATGAACACAGACAAGTCATTTAAGTCGTTATATCTCAAGTCAAGTCACAAGGCCTAACTTCCAAATCCAAGTTGAGTCTCAAGTCACGTATTTTCTGTCAAGTCAGTTTGCAAGTCATCAAAACAGTGACCCGAGTCAACTCCAGTCCAGGTCCCAATGACTCGAGTCCACATCTGTGTCATGTATGACACAGCATCTGTCTGAAAAAGCTCAGCAGGTGACATTTCAATCACATTTTAATCTCACTTTTCAGTAATTAAAAACAAATAACTGCTGAGATTTACAACCTGAGACAATGGCGGAATTATTCTCCATCAGATGGGAATGTGTGAGGAACAAGTTTCTGCACGAGCACCAGGCTGAGGGTTTATTAGACGGTCAGACACTGACCAGCTGGCACAGGGTGCTTCCCTACCAATACTGCCTTTCCCCAGACCTCATCCATGAAATTAAGTAAAACATTTGCATTACTTACCCAAAACATATTATAGATGTTCATATGTGAAATGTGGAGTATTGGGTTTCAAAATCCAACAGGACTTTGACTCAACAGGACAGGGGGAGGAGCCGAGCAGACACCATGATGTCAGTGCTGTTAATGTTAAAGCAACAAAACACCAGAAAAATGTGTGTGTCCTCAGCAGCTGACGTCATCCATCAAACCGCCTGACTCTCCTCTGATCCCAACAGGAAACTGCTGGATGCCACTTCAACATACAACAGTTTCAATTTCAGAACAGTTGCAGACGTACATTGTGTGTGTATCTGTGTGTGTACGATGTGTGTGTGTGTGTGTGTGTGGTGGTTGGGTGGGTGGGTGAGGATAAGTGATTTTAGTTGAAGGGGCTTTGGGGCTCAACCAGCACATGTCACTCAGGCAGCTGCAGCTCAGCAGGGATCCAGAAATCTGCAGAAAGGCTGATGGTCCATCGGGGTTTACATACACACTAACACACACTAACACACACACACACACACACACACACACACACACACAAATGCAATGGTGCATGCTTCTCCATCCACACACACCACAGTCTTTATTCCTCAGTCTGGATGTAGCTGATATTTTGGTCGTTGAGGCTGTGGTGGTGGTGTGTGTGTGTGTGTGTGTGTGTGTGTGTTAGCTTTCAGACTAAACAGTAACTAAACACTTTACTGCTTGTCGTGTATGTGTGTGTGTGTGTGTGTGTGTGTGTGTGTGTCTGTCTCTGTCAATAATCTGTTAAACCCAGCTCAGTCAACAGAGGGCACTCTCACCCCTCCGTCTGCATCCACTTTCTCCTTCCTCACACACACAGACAATAACACACACACACACACACACACACACACACACACACACACACTGATTCCCTTTTTTCCCTAAGCTTTCCTTCCCAAGCTTCAGTTCTCCATTTTCTCTCGTTTCATTTCATTGTTTACCGAGGTACTGACTGTATTTTTAGGTAAACAGTTCTTACGAGCAGAAACAGTTCTGTTAGCCAAGATTAGTCAGGAGTTTCATACGAGAGCACATGTAGCACACATTTTTAAAAGGTGGAGAGCTTAATTTTGTTGACAAGAGAATTTAGTCATCTGGCTTTATTTGTGCAGGTGGCGATAAGAGAGAATCTCGACATGTTTAGTGTTGTTTACGTGCTATAAATAGCAGTGCATTAGCTGGTGGCGAGGGCTCCTGTGATGGCTGGGTGGACCGGCGGCACGGCTGGCTGAAAACACACTGCTGTTTGCACTGTTGCCATTAGGGGCACTTTGTGTGTGTGTGTGTGTTTGTTCGTGTGTGTGTGTGTGTGTGAGAGAGAAATGCCTGCTTTTGCTCTACACCAGTGTTTGTCTGCTTCCTCTTGATTGTTCGACTCACTTCGTGTGTGTGTGTGTGTGTGTCCTTGTGTCTATATATCCGGCGTCATGTTTGCAACTGGGAGTAAATTCCACGGGCCAACATTTCCTGTCTCGTGGCGCGCTATCACACCACCAATCTGTCTGTGTGTTTATGTGTGTGTGTGTTTATGTGTGTGTGTGCCCGAGTGTTATCATGAAGTGGTCCCAGCTTCTCCCCCCCTCTCCGTTTCTCTCCAAACCGTCTCCCTTCCTATTCATCCATTGTGGCTGAGAGGATCCTTCTCCCTTTCCCCCCTTTCACTCATCTTCTCCCTCTCTCTTCTCTCTCTCCCTCCACAGTCCTAATTACCCATACTCCTCGGAGTGGCCCCTCCTTCAGAACCTTTGAAGTTATTTTAGCACAAATTCTACTTAGCTATACTGCAGACAAAACAAGTGAGGGCTGCATTTGAGGGCCTCTGGAAAAGTGTGTGTGTGTGTGTGTGCATGTGTGTTTCCTTTTGTTGATTGAATCACAAGTGTCTCCTGTTTCATGTGTGTTTATATCTCAGTGAATGTGTATCCAAGAGAAAGCAGCAGGGCAGGTTTCTGTCTGTGTATGTCGGGGGAATTTTGGTAAAATTGAGTCCCCACATACCAGATTTTGAGATTGCATCTGTATATCTCTGTGTTTGTGTTTTTTGCATATGGTATGTGTTTGTGTGTGTGTGTGTGTGTGTGTGTGTGTAATCCTAAGGACCATGCATGAATGCAGGCCTTCTGAGCACTCGCTGAATGGCTCGACTGCCCGTCACGGTTGTGTTGGACTGAATGGCCAAAGTAGAGCTGCACAAAGCCACGTGCTGTCTCTCTGTAATCATCAGAAGTTGGTCCCCACACACTCATACGCACGTATACATGCAAATGCACACACGCACACACACACACATACTAAGTATACATACTGTTGAAGATTTAAGCACACAAGCAGTTATTCCCCACATTTGTACACTTCACTTGTAACTGAAATGTGAATTATTTTAACTTTTTCTCGAAGGAGCTATTGTGCATAATTTCCCATTTTTCAAAGGAAGATAAAACCATTATTGGAACATATTTGTGGAAACGGTGTCTAATATTCAAGCCTCTGTGAAGCCATTTTCCCTGGGCAGCAGTTGACTGATCGAGGAGGAGCATCAGTGTTTCCAACTTAGCGACTTTCTTGCAAGCGTTGGCAAATTTGAGGACCCCGTTGGTGATTTTAAAAAAAACTTCCTGGCAACTGATCAAGTGACTTTTCGGAAAGACGTTAACCGTTCTTCCTTGGAGAGAGCTTCCAATATTTCTGTGACTATGCACTCATGTGACTGTAGATCTCCGGACTCTGATTGACCAATCATCAGCTGATCAGAAATGTAAATCATCGGACGTAACAGCCAATCACTAAGCCCCATTATTTGCCTGGGGAACTCCTCTCTCTTTTGTTTTTGTTCCAGATGATTTAACCTGACAATTTAAGTTTTATTTTTTTAACAAAAGTTTACAAGAGGGAGTTTATTCTAGCGTCTGGATTTCCTTCCAATGTCTCTGCAAAAACGTTTGTGGATTTAGAGGTGTAATTATCTACATATAAATGAGAAGGCAGCATCTTGAAAATAAAGCTAGTTAGAGTCAGTTAAGCTTGACTTAATTCTTTTTCTACTTCCATTTCTTAAATCTTGTTTCAGTTGTTGATTCATGCCGTAGTGATTATGCACATTAGTGTTCTTGAGCAGACTTAACAATGAGCATAGACGGTGGCACTGACTGGCAGACTTCTGTGCTGCAATGTTGACTGCCAATTAGCAAACTAAGCTGAGTGGAAGCTATCAATGCTAGCTTGCTTACATTAGCAGTGAATGCAAAGAGAAGTAATTTTTCATTCATGTTATTTTAACACATGGTGAGTCACTGTCATCGTTGTTGTCTCCTACATCATATAAAGGAGGGGCACTAGCGAGAATAAGCTGTCTTTCTTTAATGACTTTTTCTATAACCTCAACAGTCGGTATATTAGCTGTTGATTTAAATCACAACAGGTAGTCAGGCACATGTAAATGTACTGAGCTCTCAAATCGTAGCTGGGACTCAACAATGTCAGGCCCCAGTTGGTTAGCTGTGTACTTTTAGTGACATGTCTCAGTAAACACCCAGGATATACATGGAAAGGAAGAAGGTGGGCAATATAGGTCTGCTGCCATGCTGCTGTCTGTTTGTGAAAGTGATAAATACATCACATGAAGGTGTCTGCATGGTCGTATGTTCTCTTCTCAAACACATCTTCAGCAATGCCTCGCTTTGTTTCTGAGAGCATACCAGGGTGTTAATTATTTCCTAAAGTATCCTAAGTGTTTTGTCTCCAGACAGCCTGGCAGAGGGAAATTCCGGGGAAGTGGAAGAGCAACAACTCATCTACGCTGTCGAGCGATGGGAGAGACGAGGGTGTTGAGGATGAGAACCACACTGAGAGAGGATGGGGGAGAGAGCGGGGGAGACATTGTGAAACAAAGAGAAAAGCGGAGAAGAAAAAAACATAATAATGAGTGGGCAGCGCACCACACCAAGGGGCGAGGAGACCGAATGTCACCAATGGGAGAGCTAAAAGAGGAGGAGAATGACAGGGGGACGCTGGATTTACGAGACAAGTGCCGCGGCGCGGGGGGAGTATCCAATATTTCCCATCTGACTCAGCCCCCGCCACAAACCAGACTCAAATGAGAAACACAAACACTTGCACTGTGGCCCAGAAACTGTACAATAGCGCTTGCTTTGTAATTCTGGAGCTTGTCCAGGCTTTTTTTTCCCTCTGAAGTGTCGCCTCCTCAAACTGCACTTACAGTAAGCTCGCACACACTGTCCTCTGAAGGAATGACTTTGGTCGGGAGTGATTGAAGAGGACGTCGTGGTTCACCACACTAGATTATTGCGGAATGGTTCAGTCCGGTTGTGTACTGGGTGCGATGATGGGCTGAGACCCACCCCTGTGCCTGTCACACAGTTGGGCTCCTCCAGCTGTTGGTGTAGGGCGTCCTGACATGCCCCCCTGCTGAGTGGAGCAACATATGGAAGCCTGTGCATTCGTAGGCAGACACATTCATGTATGCACACTCACACACACACATGCAACTCCACCCTTGCAGGCAGACAAAAGCATTCAGCTGATTAAAATTCTCTTTCACACCCACTTAGGTCCATATGTAACCCACATTTCTATGTAAGGAAGTTGGTCCTGAGCCACAGGGTGACATACTGACTCCCTAATGCACCCAAAACTTATAGGCTGCCTGTAATACGATACAGATCTGGACCAGAAGAGTGATGGAGTTCCTGCATATGTGCCAGAAAAAGGTACAACACATGGGAGGAGTTGTTTGTCGGAGACACACCGCTGACTGGTTCAGCCAGTCGTCATTTCTGCTCATTCTCGGCTCCGGCTGTCAGACATGGCGTTATCACCAACGGCAGCCAAAAAGAATGGAGTAAGTGATGAGAGTGGTTCATGTCTCACTGAAAGTGACAACGTTGTCAAAGAAATGCTCAGTTATTAAACTACTCCATATGAGGGTTTGAGTGATATATCACATCAATAAATCAGACCAAAATAGGTCCTTTATTAAAAATCCAATATGTACCAGTCAGTTCTGATGTGATGAAGCTTCCTTCCATTCTTGTATCTAACAGCTTCAGGAGTGTACAGCTCGTCTCCCCTCTGTGTGACAGAATTATCAAAACTCGAAAGTTCAGCTACCTAATGTTTTCAGAGCTTTCATTTCATATCATCAGGTTGTTTTTATTGCAAACCTGTCTCATGTCAGATGTTGTCTTTGACATCACAAGTGAATGGCCTCCTTCGTATTTCTCTAGCCAGCCACTGACTTTAATTCAATGACTTTAACCACACCCAGTCGCTGCTGTGATCAGTTTCAATCTGGTTTTCAAAGACGGTTAATGTTTCTTTAGGTGTTTTCATTTTTCTGTCCAGGGTTGTTGCCATTTCACGGATGCATTGTTCCCAGCAGCCTTTGCATGTCTTTTATTTTGAAAGTGGTGGTTACAGTGAAAGGGATAGTTTGAGTGTTTGGGAAATGCTTGTACAGTTTGTACAGTAATTATGAAGCTAAAGTCAGTAGCTGGTTAGCTTAGCTTAGCATAAAGACTGGAAACAGAGGGAAACAGCTAGCATGGCTTTGTCCAAAGGTTACAGAATCTCCCTACCAGCTCTCACTGATTCGCACATTTTGTCTTGTTTATTCAATCTGCAAAACAATAAATAAAAAATAAAACAAAGTAAACACATGACGTTGTTGTTTTATGCACTGGGCTATTTCTTGGCTGGCAGCAGTTTTCTTGTTTCTTGTGTTTCAGTGGGTTTGTTTCTGGTTGCAATAAGGAGATAGTACCACACAAAACCAAAATCTTGATGTTTGTACACTTTCATTTTTTTTTACAGAATAACCAAACAACACTGTTTCCAGTCTTAATGCTAACCCAAGCTAACCTGCAGTTTCTTGCTCCTTAGCTCACAGACATTAGAGTGGTATTAAACATGTTACTCTCGGCTTAACGGCAAATCAGCATCGACCAAAATGTTTAAATTTCCCTAAAATATCAACAGTTAGGTAACACGATGACACTTGAGTAACCTCCATACACTGACGCAGACGGTAAGATGTGGTCGAACCTGCTGGGATACACTGCAACTAAAACAGTTCCAAGGCTTCTTGGCAGGAAAATCACCATTTAAAGTAAATCTTATGCAAAATTAACTCATTACAGATACATTTTTACGTGAGTGTCATCCCATAAAATACTCAATTCTCTGCAGAGCTCGGCTCATTTCTGATATATGCTCAACCAGGAACAGGCTTCTCATGGTTTCTGAGGTGATTCCTGAGGAGAGTTCACGAGGCTGATAGCATCTTAACTGCAACATTTCATCTTTAACGACGCTTAATTTGCTCAATATGTCCGCGAGCTTCATGTTGTGTACCTCCCAGGCCTGGTGTATGGTGTGTGTCAAGATGGAGGAGATAGAGGAGGATGAAATACGTAGATACAGCCCAGAATATATGATGTGTTAAAGGAACATTTACGCTCTACTTATCTCCCCTCTCTGTCCATATCTTTGTCTGCTGCTCCGAAACAGACAGCCGAGGATGAGACTGGATTTCGGCACGTCAAACAGAATCACATTCTTTGCCTCAACTCTGCTGCTTGCTGTCGCTTTTTTGGAAGCCCTCAAATGTGCAACAAACGCACCGACAAACACTCTGACAAAGCACGACTTTCTCGCGCTTTTAAATCAAAATGCATGTAGACGCAACAAAAACAGGGCTCTTGCGTGCGTGCGGGCGAACACAGGCTCGCAGGGCAATAAAACACTGCTTTAAATGCACTTGGACACACACAGCCTCGTCTCCCGACTGCACGATTATGCCAACAGCTTCCCTTAAATTTGTCTGCGGGCCTTTGGTTTTGTGATGAGTGAATGTCTTTTACTGACAGCGCATTCATCAGCGGATTCCCCCACCATGACTGCACACAACAGGGTGAGTTGCACAAAAAAAAAGAGGAGCAGTACTCACTTTGAGGTTCATCTTTAGCCCTAATTTATGGCAGTGGAAATCTTATAGTCATTCGTCAGTAAATGTAAGCTTTGAGGACGAGCGGAGAGGGGGCAACGAGTTCCTTTTCCCCCTCGTTTCCCACCCCCTCCTTCCCGCTCCCTCCTGTTAAATATGCAGATACAGCAGCGCACGAGGCTGCTCGTGGGTTCGTTGCAAGAATTGGGTCAGTGGCAACGTCACAGCATTTTAAAGCGAGGCAGGGTTTTCTTTAGAAACTCCCAGCGAAGGTCTGGCTCTTCTGGAGGAGAGCAACTGTCTGCAGCAGAGCCGTGGTCCTCAATCAGAGAGGATTTTGGTTTTCCTGAGCTGTGCTGTCTACGAGCCGCTTTCAGAGCCTGATACAGCCAGTTATGTCAAAAATACATTGAAGGTGGAACATGAAGAAACTTGATATGAATGGATTTTGTCCCTCCTATTATTATTACACCTTGAGCCCCCGTTTTTCTGTCATTTTTGTCTGGCATGATTGAAAAAAAATACTCTGAGCAGATTCTATTTGTAATGTAATCACTGATGTACAGACAGCTATCACAGGATTACTTCGATACTGAAGAAAACGGAAAAACGTGATGATTCTCAGGCAAGTTATTGAGTTTCAAAGAGTAGCTTTTTTTCTCTAAATTGAAACTGGATTTATGGTGGATGATTCGTAATGGACATAGAAGATAATGATATCCTTTGGAAGTGTACGTTCCACCGAATCTATCAGTATGTTTGTCATGTCTGTGTAGATTTGACTGAGTTGTGACTCCAAGGAGTATGACTTTTGATATAAAATGCAGGTTTCAGTGTACCTTAGTGCTGCTACTGATAATTGGACCAAACTGCATGCCAAATGACAGAAAGCATTTTTCACCTCAGACATGATCTTTACCTCTCGTCTCTCCCTCAAAACTCTCTCGCAGTTTGAAGCCAATCCTTCATGCGACTTTTCTTTCCCATATATTCTCTAAATGTACTGTAAAGCAAAAATACCACTAGATCCAGTAGATCACATTCAGACACACTTAATGTGAATGAACAAAGTACAACTGCTGCACGTCACCATTGATTTGACAGGTGACGAAGAAAATTCCCAAGTTGCTGCCGGTAACATCAAGGCTGTGACTAATGCTGCTCTCACTCATGTTGATCGTTCTGTCTGATTAACATTGATTACTGACCCCAAGCATTGACCTTTCAACGTGATAACAGGAGACAACGCCTCTGTCACACAATAAAAGATGCAAAAGCAGAGTCGGATACAGCTTAGATGCCCTCGAGGGTTGTTGATGTCCTTTATTCTGACACAATTGTGCCTTCAGGGTCAAGTTAATAGAAACCAGTGAAGCCCTTAACATAAAATGTAGCCTGGTATGGACTTCGGTTCCAGCTGGATTCATCCTGCAAGCTCATCTGTTGAAATGTTTGCACTCTGTCGCTACTTAGACCTTTTTATTGTTCTCATCCTTTCAGCGATAAACCCTACTCTGTTGATTTCCAGTATGAGGATGGTAAATCATCCACTCTGCTGTACCCGAGGTGCATGTGTGGCCCACATGTGAGGTTCCTGTCCACCACTGTCAAGTCCTGGATTTAAAATGCTTCTGGTAGCTTTTTCATGCCTTCCAGTGAACACGTTTGGAGATGCACGCGGGTGGAAATTCAACTTCAGTCACTGCACCAGTGAGTCACGATGGTCGGTCAGAGCACCTGAACAGCGGGGGGATGGGACTGGGACTGGGGAGGACGGTGTGAATCTCCAGTGCATTTAGTCTCTGTGTAAAGGTCATCACTGACAGGTAGAAAGAAGCACATTTATTTGTGTGTTGGATTTGTTGATTCAATTCTTGTGCCCAGGAATCTTAAGAAAGTATTTTGCCTGATAGATCTGCATCCAGATGTAAATTAAAGGGATGCTCCACCAATTTTACGCATCAAAATCAGTTTACTGGTCATGAGGAGAGCTTTGAAAACAGTTGTGTCCTTACTGTGGAAGAGCTCATAGTCAAGTCTGAGAAAATAACCTCTGATGATGTCACAGCGGTGTCATCAGGGTTATCTCGGCTGGGGGTTGAAGACATTAACATTTAAAAAGCCTGCCTTGCCCTGCGATTGCTTTGTACTTCTTACTCTCTATCAGTTTTTAAATGACAGTAACAAACATTTGGATCGAGTTCATGCTGGTGCTGAGCTGCTCCGAGGTGTCTCCGTATTCAGACTGCTGAAACCAGTTGTTCACAGTCCCCTCTTCGTGGATGATGGATGTTAGCTTTAACACATGCATTTTCACGCATCATTTATCCAAACGCTTACAACTGGAACCGCTAGCAGTGCCTGATGTCATGTGTTTAAACAGACCGCCTTTGCACACCACAAAGTCCCGTAAAATGTATAGATGCATATAAAACGGTGTTGCAAATATTTTATTTTAGTTGCAAAATATCACATTTTCCTACCGCAGCAACTTACTGCCTACAAAGAAAGAGCAGTGAGATTCTGCCGTGAATCATCTGCCTTTCTGTCGGTTTCCTCGATCGCTCGGAGCAAAAGACCCATAAAACTCTCGGGTCACCTGAGAGGCGCTTTAAGAAACAGTCTTTCCTGGATATCTGGCAGGAAATCAGTGAGTCACCAACACAATGTTGCAAAAGGTGAAAGCACCGTTATTCTGACATTCAGGGGAACGTTTCCAAGAACAAAAATCTCACCATGTTTTGTCATCACCCGCCTCCAGCCGTGTAGCTAAACCCAGCACAGCTTTACAGCTCACTCCCCTGCCTAGCGTCTGCGAGCTCAGCCCTAGCAGCATGAATTATGGATCAGAGAAATATTCCTGGGCCTGTTTTTTTAGAGAGCGCTGAGGTTCTGGACGCGGCCCGGTTCTTCAGAACCGACCTGAGGATAAACAGATGGTCCAGTCGTAGGTCGGGCCAACTCAAACAGGACCCCTCCGAGTAGAACAAATCCAGAAATACATATAAATAAATATTCATCAGGATGATAATACGCAGGGCTTTGTGCCAATGTAAATAAAGAGCTGAGGTCCCCCGACCCCCTCCAGGTCACTGCTGTGGAGAATAAATAGAATGCAGCCTTTTTCTATTTTCTTTTCTCCACTTTCCTTCCCTCACTCTCTTCCCTTTTAACAGCTTCATTTACAGATCTGTCATTCATTTCTCTGCTCCTTGAATCATCTGCTGCTAATCTTTCCAGTCCTCCTCTAATCTCATTGCACATTCCCTTCCTCCTCTTTATCATCATCCATCCATCCTCTTCCTCTCCTCCTTTTGCTTCCCAGCTGTGTTGGCTTCCATTTTAGGTCCACGGCTGGCTACCTGGTTCCTGGCTGACATTTAATGCTGCTCGGGGTGTCCCTCATGTCCTCCCTCCCTTATACTGCCTTCAAATCCCCTCCAGCAGTATTTCATGAAATCTCCCCCAAGCGGCTCCCAAAATCTGACGTCCAAAGCTTCAGTCACAAAGATTTCTCCTCCAATATCAAGTTCTTCCTGTTGAGCAGGTCCAGTGGGTGGCACTCACTCCGTCATGGCCAGGTGGTAGTGATGGGTGGGAGCAGGGCGGAGGGATACGTTGGCCTTGCATGGCTGCTTTGTCTCTGTGTTTATTTGATATCTGGCCTGAACGCACAGCCGGGATGAAAGAACGTACGCAAGAAAAGACAGCGTGGAAAGAGAGTGGAAGGCTAGATGGGTTTGTTTATTTCATGTTTGGCTGAATATACAACCGGTATGAAAAAAAAAGTGAAGGAAGAAGAAAGAAAAAAAAAGGAAATGAAAGGCAGACACGCCGAGACTCCGCTCTCGATGTCAAAACAGAAGTGTTTGAATGATTTGCCGGGTGAAAGAGAAAGCAGGATATAATTCTCTCCATCACTCTAATTATAATGACTTCATATTTCTCACTCGCTGAGCCAGCTCATAAACGAGCCGGGAATAAAACAAACATGTTAAACCGATTCCAAAATGACGAGGGCCCTCTTGTCTTCTCTCTTTGAAATCCACTCTGCTCGGGAATAATTAAGGCGGCTTACGGCTGAGTACAAAGGCAGAATATTGTTGAGTTGTATTGTGTGTGTGTGTGTGTGTGTGTGTGTGTGTGTGTGTGTGAGAGAGAGAACGAGAGATAGGCACCTGCACGATTTCCCCAAAACACACAGTGTTTGCATGTGAATGTTGTGTGTGTTTTTATGTCCATCTGTGTGCACCTTAGTGTGTTTTTTTTTTGCATAATTCTTCTTCATGTGTGAGAGAGAGAGAGGGCATCTCTGTCTGAGGGCATTAGCAGCGAGCCTGTTCTCTGTATCTCAATGAGGGGATTAGAGGACTATTCATTAGCCGGGCTTTGATAGGTGACTGGCCGAGTCCATCCACTGCCGCCGCTCGCGTACTGCCAGACAGAGAGGCCAGGGGGTAATGGAGGAAGCCCGGTCCCTACTCTCTCTCTGTCTTCATCCCTCTTTGTCTCCGTCCGGCCCAGTCTCGTCCCTTTCAACATCATTGGGTTTTTTTTTTGTCAAAACGATGCTGCCTATCTTTGGATTTACAGGAATGGAGTAGACCAAGCTAAAGTCCGGTATCACCCTTATATTTGTGAAACGCAGTTCACGCCTTTATTAGTTTCATATGGATATAAACATTTATTATATACTGTACATTGCAACTGGTACATATATAACAATGGCAACATGCAGTAGAGAACTGTTCAGTGTAAAGCAACATGTTAAACAGGGTTTATCATTTCTGTTTCAGTGGTTATTTGTTGTTAGATAGTGTCAGAGCTGATTGTTGTTTATGATTGGTTTTTGTTTTTTTCTGGACAAAGTTATAATTCAAAAAACTTAACTCTTAACTCCTGTTATTTCGAATACTCATAATTCAGAAAAAGCACAAACACTTTTTCCATTTCCAGCAGTTTCCCAGAAGGGAACTAATATGTAACTGTAAATGTAGAGGAAGCTTTCTGCAGTAGGTTTTATTTACTAATTGTATGGAAAACAGAGATACAGTGTGCACAGCAGGTCAGCTAAACATGCAAGAAATTCTGGTTTGTCTACATGCGAGCATAAAACATGTATGAAGAATAAAGTTTCCATTAATAAATGAATTTTGAGTTTATATTTAATCTGGGTTAAAGTGGGTCAATTATCCCTGTGTACACAACCCAGTCGCCAAAATAAATGTTAGCTGAGTACATTTCTGCAAAACCAGAGTTAAGACTCAATGTTTCTTGTTGTTGATGGGTCGAATTTTATATTTCTGTCTCGTCACAACGCTGTGCTTATGCTCTGCTTAGATTTAGGCACAAAAATCACTCGGATAGGGTTCGGAAGCTTAATGGTTTGGGTTCAAATACCTGTTTGGTCAGCACGATCGTGGATGAAGATTCAACTCCCTGTGAAAAATAGCTGGTTTTGATGCCACTAAACAGCTGTAATGTTCCCAGGTGTCCCTAAAAATATCCAGTGGTTCCTGGCTGACATGCGGTTGGCCGTTTGGCAGCCTTGTTGGGTTGTAATAACACCACCGCCATCCCCTCCATCTCCTGATGTGAAAGGTGGCTAATAAAGTATATTGTGAACATGATATGCCACGTTTGATACAAATGACAACCCTGGACGTACCTCTGCTTTGCAGAAACGTTAACTGCTAACATTGTATCCTGGAGACTGGGCTGCTGTACATTGTATTACTTAGTTATTTCTAAGAAATTGCACAAACTCGTAAAATCAGGTCTTATCGTAGCTTGATAAAAGTCATTCACTCACTCTAACCTTGTAAAGAGACAACTTTATGATGTTTTCTCTCTCTCAGGGATGTTATGAGCCTGCACCACTTTACAGCTGGCATCCCACTCTACAGTAGAGTCAGGACCCCCACAATGGATCACCAGATGAAACTGAGGGGTCAGGAGATGATCAGGAGGGCAGAAAGCAGAGGAAACATAGTTTTACTCCACAACTCCTGTTTTTTTTTCAAGATTTTCTTCGATATTTTTCTCCTAACCTGTTCAGGCCTGCTAAACTACAAAACAAAGACCCACAGACATATACCACAGTCTTTCAGATTCTTTTCAACCTTCTAAATAACCACTGATTTAACATCTTTTTGTCGAATATGAACATTGCTATTGTGAGTTGATGTTTGCATTTCGATTATCACTAGCTGTGCATCGTTATAACTTCATCTACCGATGATGTGCACCGTTGTCTCATGCGTGAGGGAATATTAAAACTTTCACGGCTGACTTCAACATGGCAGGAGGTGAGGCGGCTGCTGTTATCTCTGCTGCCTCTTTTCACATCCCTCCGTGTTCAATCTTCCGCTGTTATTCTGCTAAAGTGACGGGAAGCATCACCGCAGGAAAATGGCGATTGAGAAATACCCCCATCTGTCAACGTTGGATGTTTCCTCTGACAAGCCATAGGCTTTGAATGCAGCGCGGAGCATCAGTGGAGGCAAATGGAAAGATAACATTTGCCTGAGTAAGCACGTGCTCGCCATTGATGGTGACATACGGTTTTTATTCCCCTACAAAAAAAACTCCCCCCTGAAGTTTGCTGAAAGTACACACTCCATTCAAAAGATGATAGAAAAAGACAACTTCATGTGTGGAAAAGGAAAGAAAGTGACAAGTTTGTGTGTGTGTGTGTGTGTGAGAGAGAGAGTGGGAAAGAATCTTTTAAAGCAGGCCACAGGGATGGAAAAAAAAAGATATTCATCCTCTCCACTCCTATCTCCTCCTCCTCCTCCTCCTCCTCATCTCCTTCCTCATCCCCTATTTCTCTTATTTTTCTCCGAGGGCTGGAGAATGTAGGCTCGGGCCATGGGACGAGGAGAGAGCAAGAGAGAACGAGGGAGGAGATGCTGTCAGTCGATGAGGAAGAGGAGAAAGCGAGGGATGAGGAGAGGAGGGAGCTGGGGACTCGTTTTGATCCCTGCCTCTTAATAAATCTGTCAGAGCGAGACAGAAAGGGAGCATGAGCGAGAGAGATAGAGAGAGACAGCGAGAGAGAGAGAGAGAGAGAGAGACAGGGAGAGAGAGAGAGCGAGAGATGGATCCGTCCGCAGAGGTCTTCACCAGGTGGTTTTGAAGTGCAGATCCATTTCTCCTCCTCCTCCTCCTTCTCTCCATCCTCCTGCCTTGATGTAGCACTCCACGGATTCTCCCTGCATTCATTTACCTGTTGTTTTGAACTTCATGTGCGTGAATGTGAGGATGGAGCAGAGCGTGTTTGGATGCGTCCTGCTGGGCCCACATGTACACTCAAAAATAATCCTGTATTTTCACTTTTTGCTGTGTTTTTACACTTATAGTTGTGTTGTAAATATCACATTTGATTAAGTCAGGAAGTTTATGGGACTGACTCAGAAGATTCATACATTGAATTAATCAATAAAAATGCATTTGCCTGGTTATATAGCCTACTGAGGCATTTATTTGAGCCATCGTATGTGTTTCAGTCTCGCTGATAAGCAGCTAAAGTTGCTCTTTGTCTTTACTCTGTTTAGCTTCTTCCCTTTAATTATATTCATTTGTGTTCAATCTTCTCATCTCATTTGTTCTTGGATACCTCTAGAAGTATTCTAGTAGTAACTCTGTAGTTTCACTACTGGTTACCCAGAAGCAGTTATAAAATCATGAGTGGTCACTTCATCCATGCATTACTATAGGGGCACTATGGTCAAAATCAAAGCAGCAGAGGCTGAGATATGAAACATTCATGGTTTAAACTCTAAAAACACTGGATCCTACATTTCCCACAATGCAAGCAATACCTCCTTTTTGCAAGATCTTGAGGTAGGCTTTGTGGAAAGCTGCACTGATCAATATTTTTATATCAACAGTGGATCCAGTGGCCAGTTTTGGGGAATAGTAATGTTACATAGTGAAGCAACTAGTTTAACCTCATTACCCAATTGGGTCATTTCAAACTCACGTCATATTGACTTAAACAAGCTATTTTTCTCACTATTAGAGCTGTAGCGTGACCACATGCTGCATTGTTATATTTTATCTTGAAGAGTGTGTCTCTACACATAATAGATGAATGTTAATGTTGCTCAGTATCTGCTGGATGTGTAAAGAGACAACTATTTCCTGATGAGATCATGAATTTAGAACGTTAATCAAAACAACTTCAAGCTGCCATGACGAGCCTTCATTTTTTTTTTGTTGATTCAAACTTTCATTTATCAAAGTGTGTGTATTTACTTTGGGAAGGAAGTAAAAGAAAGAGGCAGTGAGGTGATGAGGTAATGTGTCTCTTTGTGGCCATGTAAGATTAAGGACTGTAATATCACAACTGTGTAAACTGGGCTTTAGTACTGTACCATACTGCCGGTCTACAGAGCAGCTTTTTCCCTCAGGCTCAGCAGTCCGCCATAAAAATTGTTTTAATATTATGATTTATTCAACCCAGTTAAGTCAAATCTGACCTGATGACAGGCATTAAGAATAACTACATTAATTATATAGAAATAGCCAATCTTCTCGCTGATGGTCTTGTTTGCTTATGTAGGTCATATAGAGACATATTGAGACTTTGTCAAACAGTTAAACGTTCCTTGTAGTACGTTTAGCAAGACGATAATATGTCAGGGCTGTCTTTACAGCTTGTTCTGTTGCTCCCAAGTGTCCAGAAATATCCATTAGGGTTGCTTTAGTCCAAGCTGAGAAAACCCCCGATGATGTCATCAGGGTTACTTTTTTCAGACTTAATGTTTCTTCAGGTCCACAGAGAGAAAGTTCACCTGTTACATTTAGAGATGCAGTATGTTAGAATTGGCTGTTGGCCTGTTGAATTCATACTGTCACCGTCATCACCAGACTAACAGCTAACTGCTCCTAACTGTATTCTGTTCCATGACTGTAGTTACTGCCAGCTAATTACATGTAGCTCAGTTAGCAGTGCAGCTAGCTGGACTACTGGTGGACTGTTGGTGGTTTACACTGCTTGCAAGGGAGCTTTGGACCGAGGTTTTCAGGCACAGGGCTAGCTAGTTAGCATGCTACTCCAGGCGTCATCTTTGACATAAAGTCGAGACTGTTTTGTTTTCACATTCATTGTTGATAATTTTGGTTAAACTTTGAATGTTTCAACTAAAATTCGTACATATCGCACCTTTAAAATAAGCACTAATAACCTGTCGACCTCAGGTTTGGTGAGCTTCCTTGAACTCCACTGTTCCTGACTTTGTAATGAAATTTCAAGCACCAAGGGGCCACTGCAAAATCAAAAACCAGTTGTTGACATGTTGAGATAAGAGGTTTTCATGCAACACAAATGTGTAACTATGTCGAATTTACAAATGCAAATTTCTACACCCTAATGGAATAATTAAATACCTCCACTTGTCAGTGATGACTTCATTCTGAGCAAAGCGACTAGTCATCTCTCATTTCACAAACAGTATTAGCACTGTGACTGAATCCACTGGCTGTTTCTTCAATAATCGCTCTAATCGCATCACATGTGAGCCTTTATTCTCCTCCAACCACCATGTGTGACAAATGTTAGAGTGTCTCTTTGTGTCTAAGTGACTTGCACAAAGCGAGAGATAATTTTCCTCCTCATGTAGCCTCCCTTTGATTACTGCGCTATCACAGATGACGTGTGTGATCTGCCAGTGCTCTCGCTCTGTTCCTCTCTTCATCTTTTTTTTCTCTTAGCGTGCCACCGTTAGATTTACACTCTCCTTCACCCCTCCAGCCCTGCCTCCTCTTCATCTTCTCTCCCTTCTTCTCTGTCCTTCCTGCTCGCCTCGCTCAGCCTTCTCTCCTCCTCTCTAATGATCACATGCATATACAAAACAGGCCAATGTGTGATATCAGTATACAGTATGTTCTAGCTCCCACGGCTGCGTATGTGCTCTATAAAAAAACCCACATAAAAACACAAAACACTAATAAACTCAACAGAGAAACAATAAAAATACATACTGTGGCCAGTAAAACACACATATTCACACACAAGCAGCTCCCTGGAAGAGACCATGTATATTTATTCAGTTTCATATGAATTGTGTTTATTATTGTTTCATATTGCTGCTGGTTTATGTTGTCTGTGTGACACCATGACTCCCAGTTGGAGAATAAACATCATAGATAAGACAGATGTGCGGGTGTGTGGTCACACATGTGTGTGTGTGTGTGTGTGTGTGTGTGTGTGTGTGTGTGTGTGTGTGTGTGTGTGTGTGTGTGTGTCTTGTTGTGGCACTTCCCGTTGGCAGGCCGTATAACTCAGGTTAATGTTATCTTATTTCACACAGCTCCAAGGCAACCTCAGGGAGTAGATCATTTGGAGCGCTCTTATTACTTTTCATTAGGCTAATGTGACGGGTGGGGGGATTTACAACAAGGGAGGAGGGCACGCACACACACACACACACACACACACACACACACACACATTGTGACACACTTTGCGGCAGCCCCAAAATGTGTGTGTGGATGATCGTAGTCCATTCTCCTCTGCAGCTTCAGATAACGCGGAACGTACAAACATCTGACCCACTGCTGGAATGCAGATAGCAGTCACAATCAGGCTGCAGACACATAAATAACTTCTGATACTTATTGATCAAGAGATTTGTTGCAAGGATTCAAAGCACCGCCTGGGGGATTGTGGGTATGACCCTTGACCCTGGGAGTGGTAGAAGACAGTCAAGGCAGTGTGTTTCAAGCCAGGAAAGGAAATGAGAGCAGTCGTGAGCGGCTGAATGCGTGTGTCGTACTCCTGTGTGTGTATTCTGGTATTTATTTCCTTACTTTGGGCCAAATGTCACCACAAGAACAGACAGATGAAGAAAATACAGCGAGGTGATGACAGGAGAAGCTGTGACCTGAACTTAGTTTTAGATTAGATTATGGTAAGGTTTAGACTAAGAATAAATGAGAGCCATATAGAGGAGAGGAGTTGGAGTTGTGAAGTGGAAAGAGCTGTTGATTCCAAGATTTCTTTGAAAGCTTGAAGGATACGTTCAGTCATGAGATGGTGAATGAAGTTTGGTAGTCCACAAAACATTTCTGGAGCTTCACAGCAAAACAGCGTTGCAGCATTCCCCTAAACAAGTGAGGTAGATGGGGACTGGTTTTGAAATGTAAAACGAAAAAAAACAAACAAAAACAAACAAACAACATAAATTGGCTCCATATAGCTCGTCCAATGTAATCCAAGGCCATAAATCCTCAGATCCCAAATTGATTTGAAAAGACATAATTTACTCTCTCTCAAGCAGCTGAGCTTGTCCACCCACTTCAGACGGGGAGCACACTCTGCTTTTAGCTTCGCAGCTACAGTGAAGAACGTGAAGAAACATAGATATAAATAACGTCTTTTCAAATCAAGTCAGGATCTTGGGGCTTGGGACCATTTTATGTTTTTTTTTTCCAGTTGATTTACGTTTTAAAGTCCCCATCTACTTCTATTCAGTTTTTTAGGAGAGTGCTGCAACGCTGTTTTGCTGTGAAGCGCCAGAAATGTTCTGTGGACTACAAAACTGATGAGCAAAGATAGATGATGACTGAATTTTCACTTTTTGGTGAACTTTTATCCAGAAGCTACATGTGGACTATTCAGTAAAACACATAAAGCAAAACAGAATATACTTATAACAGGGAGTATACCATGTGTACTGTATGTTACAGACTATTACCCGGCGCACCTGAAAACGACACTGTGTGTGCATTTTGAACAATAGTACATTGATAATATAAAAAGTTTTGTGATTATCAACCCAGTTTGCAAAAGGCAAGTAAAAGTAAAACAACTCAAGTGAAAACTCATCATCCTACATTCTCTAACACTGAGAAACACCTGCCCAGATGTGTTAATCAGTCATAGCAACAAGATGCAAGAGGAGTTCAGTGAATAATCATCATCCAGGTTTGCTTTGGAGTCGCTTTTTCTCCATATTTCCATATTTAAGATACTAGGTATTATGGAGGGACATGACACCCCATTAAATTTGACCTTGGGATAGGGGAGTTTTATCAACCAGGAAGAGTTATGCATTTAAAAAAACAAAACAAAAAAATCACACCTGGGGCCGATTAAATTGGCTGATTCCAGTATTTTTAGTAGTATATTTAAATTTGGTGACTTAATAAGCCGTGAGCTTAAGAAACATAGATAAAGGATTCACTGTTTTACAAAACAAAATGTATTCCTGGCAGAGCAGATATGGTTTGAAACAGGATTTGGTGCTTTGTGTTGGAAAATGTCATTTACGGAAATTTTCAGTTGAACGGACACAATATGAACAATTCTAATGACAAACTTCTGGTCTAGTCTTGTCTGAGCTAGGAGTACTGGGTTGAATAATAATTTCAACTCTGTCTCTGAGAAATCACCTTTTCTTTAAGTCAGTTTGTTGTGGATCCTCGTACTGTAATGCCTATAGGCCTTGTTGCTATGGAGAAAAATGCTGAATTCATTCAAATCTGACCAGAACAAATGGATTCAATCTTGTCTTATCAAGTTTCAGGGAGTGTAGCCTCTGCTCACCCTGAACAGAGTGCACACAGTTTGAGCTTAGTGACTGGATGTCTCTTATGGAAAAGCTTGTGGTTAAATACTCCCTGTTTTTATGTTGACAGGCTTATTTATTAATTGATCTATTTATCATTTAATCAAAGATTATATAATTAATAATATATAATATTATAATATTATAATATATATTTTTAATACAGTTGCTAATGTTCTCTGACATTGTATATGCAGAAAATGAATAAGACTTCTGTAACTACGTACATACCGTCAACGCCACACCTCCTTTTCTGTTATATTACATTTTTTCCATGTTTGAAGAACCCCTTCTCTCTCTCTCTCTCTCTCTCTCTCTCTCTCTCTCACACACACACACACACACACACACACACACACACACACACACACACACACACACACACACACACAGGTTATTGTAGCCGCAGCAGAGGTCTTGTGCTTGGCCTCGGCATAGAACCATGAAACTCACTTCTCCGCACTTCTCCTTTTCTGGAAGTTTCCCTCCACCTGTTGGGTGGTCTGTAACATCACGAGGATCACACTCAGATTCTTCCCTTCTAGATTTTGCTGATAATTAAAGAATAATTCAGTTTCAGGCTCTGCTAACGCCTGACCCCCTTCTCTCTCTCTCTCTCTCTCTCTCTGCTTTATTTGACTTTGTCTCTACAGTGTCTCTCGGCCTCTGTCCTCTCCATCTGCCGCCCAGACATTGAGGCCACTGACGTTTGTTTTCATCTTTTCTCTTCTCTTCTTTTCTTCTCCTCCTTACAGTAAACACCTGCACACACTCCGAATGGAAATCCACGATGAATAGCGCTGTTGAAAGAGTGGTGACAGGCCTGAAGAGATCCCTTTCACATGCACAAACACTGAAAGGGGGGCGAGCACGTGTGTGTGTGTGTGTGTGTGTAGGAGGCCAGGATCGTGAGCCCGGCCTTAATTTACATTCTCATTCAGTCAGTATCAGTCATGTTAGAGTATTTAAATTTTTGTGGTTACAACGTTTCACTTTTTGTAATCCATCATAAGTTCTCTGTGGATAAAATCTTATTATTACAGTCGTGTTGTTCCATTTCTGTCTGCATTAAAAAGCACAAAGAGGGAAAATCCTGCAGTTTATCATCAGACAGAATGATGGTAATTTATTATTACTTTTAATAAACAGTAAGGCCGTAATCAAAGCACTTATTTAACAGGACAGTGCCAATGTTTTTACGTGTTTCAACCCATTAAGTACAAATCGCCTGTTTTACATTCCTGCTGACTGTTTTCCAAAGTATACAACAAGTTTTTAGATTGATTTCCCACCCTCCAGGCAGCCGCTGGCTTCCATTCATTTCAATATGAAAATCAACTTGGAGAGACATGAAACTTGCTCGAGATCGGTAATCCATCACAGTGAAAAATGTGTTGCCCTTACTTTTTTGGCAAAGTTTCCTCATTGTCATAGAGAACAGATTGTATTGGAGAGTCGGCTCTTGAAATGCAGGGCAAAGACTATCTTTACAAGCAAGACTGACCCTTCCTGTGCAGCGCTGCAGCCACAAGTAGCACCAAGACAATGACGTATAGAATTTACCTTGATTTCCCCAAATTATCTTGAGTCAGCTGCTGTAAAGGCCCTGAAAACCTTTTATTGTCAGCTTCTTACTGTGAATGGAGGGGTCCTCCATGACTACAACATTTGCTGGCAAAGTTGGAGCAGTTTTGATTATTTCACATGAAAGATTTCTGTATTTATATATTTTTTATGTGTAAATTGTACAAGCTTGTCGGGCTCAGCTGGAAAAATGTTATGTCAAGCACTTCTAAGCTCCAATAATGATTCAACAACATTTGAATCACTGCTGAATCATTATGTCGCCAGCACTGTCAATCAAATCTAACACCAACACAGCCCAGATGGAGCAGATGAGTTCCAGAGTGTAAAACTCCAAAGGAATAAGAAATAATGTGTGTGTGTTTTTTTTTAACTTAATAAATGTCTTCATTTATTCAGTGATGACTATTCAATGTCACAGAATTATTCTTTTTCAGGGGCTTTGAGACATAAAAAAGCAAGCAGAACACAAGCAGAAAAAAACAAACATGTCTCCCGGTGAGCTGCGTCATCTTTACATGTTGTCTGACTCGAGTATCAAACCACTGAAATGTTAAAAACACATCATGTAATTTCTAATGTAACCACCAGTGTTCACTCAATCGAAACAATGAAAACAAAATACGTAGTTTAATGACATTAGAAAGGAGTGTGCGATCATGGGAGTTAATTTAATTTTTAGCAATGAAATTCTACGTACGGCTCAGGCAGAAATGTTCACAGACAACATAATGCTTTATTCATGTAACATTCAGTCTTGCTCACCGACTTCCTTCCTCACTCTCCGATGTATCATCTGATATTTCCCTGGAACTTAAAGCGACAGTCAGCCCGTTCTCACCCCAAATACAGCAGCCTAGTCAGTGGCCCTTCGCCTCTGACGTTGTAGGTCCCCCTCCAGCGCCAATAGTTGAAGCCCCCCTCGATTGCAGTTATATAAAGAGCAAGCAGAGTCAGAGTCAGAGGGCAGCCTTCCCTCCAGGGACTGGGGTTTGTGGCCTCTTTGTGACCAAGAGTCAAGAGTGATTTGTTTTAATTACATGTAACGTCAGTAAGTTAATGAACGTAACGTGGCGCGAGTTATGTAACTTATGAAACTTGTATTACCATAGTGAATGTAGTTATTTTTTAACCCAAAGTATTATTTTTTCCTAACCCTAACAAAACTGTGGCCGTTGGACAACGTTAATAATATTCCTAAAGTCATAATATGTGATAATGTGAAATGTTTGTCAACAAGCATTATTTTAAAAGACTTTGGCCAAAAAAACTCCAAGAAGACGGGAAATCAATCTTAAATTGATTGTGAGTCGGCCTTTAACCCAGTTAATTCTGCCCTTATCTCGTAAATGTTCCCTTACATTTATATGCAGCCTTTAAATTATTTCCCAATAAATTAGTCTGACAACATTTTTATTACTTGCCCTTTTGAACTGTAAATGTGGGGTAAGATAAAGAGAAGATAAATCCGACACAGATCCTGAGCTGAGGATTTAAGGTAGATTTGTGGAATCAAACCACCAACCTTGCATTTAATTAATATCTTACTTCTGCCGAGCCAGGAAATCCTCAGCGCAGCTTTTTTCAACTCCATCTCAATACAAAGGCAACGCTCTGACAAAGCTGCTAAGCAGATTCCCCCCGAAAATACATTTTCATCATGAATCAACAGCTCCCAGGTACATGTTAAGCCTGACACACTGAGCAGACTCACGCCAACCTCCCTGAAGCCGTAAAGACGACCGCAGCGAACAAAGATTCTCTCACATAAAGTATGAGGTGTATTTGGTCCCGGGCGTGCTGAGTCACCTCAGTTAATGCTCCAATAGATGGACCCGGGGCTCTTATTTTGGCAGTGAGCTCTTGGAGCAGTCACTGATATGATATACAGCAGCTCTTAATACACTCACTGGCTCTCAAATATGTAATGGAGCAAATTAATGCAGTGGCTTCAGACAGAGACACCCAGAATTGAAAACCAATTTAATCAACCTTTGTCTATCTCTGTCATTTTTTCTTCCCTCTATTTCCATCAGCTGCCTTTTTTTTTTCTCCCACTCTGGCTGTTGGCTTTGAGGGAAAGACGGAGGGGTGGGGAGGAGGGGTGAGTGCGGACAGGACTTGTATAGCCGGGAAGAGCTCATCCCTAGCTTTGCTGCCTGGAATTCATTGCAGAATCATTTGTTAACTCCCCGCTACATTATGGTAATGCTCCACAATTTTCATCTTTGGCACAAAGTCACAGCAAAACGCGGGCCGAAATTTCGACTGATAGTTTTCAATATGTCGTATATCATCATTAATTGGAAAACGTTGAGTTCCATGCTGGATCCAGATTGGATTTTCTTTATCCGGGTCCAAAAAAACGTGATCCGCCTCCTAATAGCCATCCTCTGGAACGGATTAATATTAGCGAGAGATGAGGAGAAATCCTCCATAAATCAACAATTTTCTTCTAATCAGGGTCTCACAAGGGAGAAAGGGTCGAGTGCTCAATCAGAGGATCAAAAGTTTGAGTTTTTTTTTTTTTTGCAATGCAGATCAGCTGAACCCCGGGAGGAGACAGGAATGACATGCTGCTTCTCATTCTTCAGCCCTCTCTTACTCTGCTTCTAATATTCATCATAATCTCTTTCAGCGCTGTCACACACATCACGCACTTATCGTTCTAAACCCCCAGCTGCACCGTTCACCCCTCATTCATTCAGCCCCCCTTTTTTTTTTTTACCATTTCTGTCTTACAGGAAACGCATCACATACAAGCTCGGTGCCTCTCTAATAGCTTCAGTGGATTGGCATAATCTGGCGAGCCTAGCGTGCTACACATTAATAGCATGTTGTACACCGACCCCAGTGGCGCAGTCGTGTTATTAGTGTCTTGTCATTAGTGTGTTGCTGCCTGCCCTCCATCTGCTGCCCCACCCCCCTGCCTCTCCAGGGTGTTTCTGGGATAGCGTCCCGGTGACCTTCGTGGCAAGGCTGAGCCGCTTAGCATCGCCACCTGATGGCCGTGCTCGGCTACGTGACAAATCTGGTTACCTGAAGGACATCCGTGCGTCAGCGCTCTGTGATCTAATCATACACACACACACACACACACACAAACGAACACAACCAAGGCTGGATATGGGCTGCGGATGTATGCCAGAGCACACACAGCCACACACTGACATGGAAACGTGAATGGATTTCAGAGGACATCAATACGCAATATTGACAATGTGCCCACAATATGCTCACGTGCATGCAAGTATGCACCCACAAACAGAATGCAAACACTACATACACACGTGCACTGTTGGAGTTCACAATAAATTACTTTCTCGAGGGCACACACACTTCAGGAGCTCTGCTGCATACATAACAAAAGTTGTATAAAGCTTGTTGTTGCTTCTGAGGGGACTGCACACTATCAGATGAATTGCCTCAAGTGATGTCACTTGAGTCAGCGTCAGTTGAGGCTGAAGATTACAGGTTTGAAAATGAAAGAGATCTGTGGGTGTGGAGTTCAGGGGATCTCTACAGCCTGCTCCTAATCCCTGCTGAATGCTAGCTGCTCGAGGCTACATTAGCCACTACTAGCATAACACATCATGATTCTCTAACTGAAAAGCTGGCGGTTGGGTTGCATGCTGGGTAACGTAGGTGCCATGTTTATAGCTTTTATACTTCTACAAATGTGAATGTATTTTTTTTCTTTTCCACTTTTAATGCAAGCCCCCTCAGAGAGTTTGATCTACCAATCAGCTTGTTTGACATTCAGCGCATGCCATGAAGAGATTTGGAAAGTGTGTTGAGTCCTCTGCAACCTACCGTCACACTTCCTCCAGTCATGAATCAGCACAGAACTTTGATTACACACACGCACACACACCACCAGAAAGTAGATATGCATATACATTCCTAAACACACACACCAGAACCACTGCTGCTGTGGTCACTTTGTATGGTGTGCCACCTGTAATCTTTCTCATCCTCTTCCATCATCCCCTCCCACTTGCTTCTCCCTTTTTCCACTTGGCTGAATTTTCTGCCTGGCACCAGGGCTTGAAATAGAATAGCAGCAAGACACATTAGAAGAACAATCAAAGTACCTCCTACAATAATCTGTTTATACCCTCCTCCTCCTCCTCTTTCTCCTTTTTGGACTTTTTTGTTTCACTGACTAAGAACTGTCACCTCTTAGTGTTTCCCTCTGTGTCTCACCAAAGCTGTCTTCAAGGGGAAGATGCGACTTGCCTGAGAAACTGTGACAGAGCAAACTAAAAGATAGAAGTATGGGACGGGAGAAAGAGCACCAATAATACAGTAAGCATGAAAGAGTGAGACAAAAAGGAGGAGGAGGAGGGATACGGGATTTCCCAAATGTAAATGGAGCGACACAGGAGACGGAGTCTGTCACATTTCTTCCTGTTTTCAGCCAAAACTGACAAATGGTGTTTGATAGCCCTGTATCTGATACACACTTATCAGGCCGCATGTAAGCATAATAACAAATAATAAAGTAACCTAGAAGTAAGTAACCTAAAGTAAAGAGTGTGTAACGTAGCAATGCAGGTTTTGAATGGGGCAAGTATTGATACAAAAAAATGTTAATGGGGGAGGCGCAGCAGCCCCGAAGCGAAACATTGAAACAGAATCACCTTTTGGAGAAATGTAACCTGACTTCATGTTGTGGTGGCCAATTACATCAGCTGGCAATCAGTCCATTTACATTATATTTATAAAATAAGACTGTAAATATAGCTTACTGCTGTAATATTTACAACGGAAGTGTTTCATGTTTTATTATGAGCGCTAGTTGACATGATACGTCTAGTGTCAGTGAAAACAGATACTCTCCTAAAGGCCAAACTGAATCTCTATTATTTAACCTGGTGCCTCAAACAACATGGTGCTGGCAGGGGAATAGAAATACTTTGCAGACTTGTTGCAGACTGAAAAAGCCTCTTTGAGAAGAGTTGATGCTACTAAGCCATGAGCAACTCTCCCGGTTTTGTCCTCCCACATCCCCGCTCTAATCGCCACAGTGACTGACTTGGTCTGAAGGAGGCCTAAAGGCTCATTTAGGCTCAACGCTAGACATGCATACGGATATGGACAGAGCCTTCTGTCTGTACTTAGTGTTCATTTTGTCCGTATTTGTGCACATTTTCTGTATACGGATCAATCGAGCAGAATATCCAGTAGTGGTGGGGGGCAGCAGGGTAGCCAATAGTTCAAACAAGACATGACCAGAACAAGAGGAACAAGATTTTCAAAATGGTGTAACTTTTTGAGGAGAGGTTATGCGGGTTGGTGAGTAGTTTTAAGATGTTACTTCACCAAGGCACAGAGACAAACAGAACAAAAGGAGGAGGAGTTTGGACAGGAATTAAATGTGAGTTGGATGGTGGTGAAGGAAAAGTGGAGGTTCGTGCAATACCAATTTGAATCTGAGCGGCACCCTCTAGTGGTCGTATTGCTTAACATCCATGTCAGTGTGAAGGACGCATGGAAGTATGTGAGCAGTGAGTTATATTGTACGTATCTTTTTTCGTATGTAAAGGGAACTTAAATGAGCTTTAAGTGTCTACAGCCATTCCTTTAACAACCATGTCTTTGTGCACGAAGCCAGGTCCAGAAAGAAAGGATTTTCCAAGTTTGGTGGAGAAGAACTTGAGCGGCCGTGACCTCAACCCCTTTCAATGCAAGCCAGGCCTTATCGCCCAGCATCAGTGGTCTTATCACTAATGCTCTTGTTGCTGCATGAGAGCAAATCCCTGCAGGCAGGTTGCAAAATCTGTTGGAAAGCCTTTCCAGAAAAATATTAGTCATAGTAGCATATTCTTGCTGATGGTTTTGGAGTGGAAAGTTCAACGGTCATGTGTCCACATACTTCTGGTCATGTAGTGTAACAGATGTGGTCTGTGAGCTGCCACTTTTTTAAGGAGTTTGTAGTGACTTTTCTCTGTGCACGAAACCATTAAAAGTGGGCTGATACTTATATTTTTATGTCACGCAAATGTCCCAAAGCAACGATGGGTGTCCCTAAATGATGCTGTACTTCTTTCAATTGATATTTTTTCAAGTATCATGCTGCCAAGATGGTTTTGGCTGATTCTATACACCAAACAGCATGGTGTCTTCCATACTGTGTGTCATCCATTCATACATGGGCAAAGCTTCATCATTTGGGTTGGAGGAGTTTGACATTCTCCTCTGTCTCTCTGGTGTAGCTGTCATATTTAGTTTCTGGTCCCTGTGGAGAGAAAATGGCAGCAGTGGAGGGGAGAGAGAGGGAGGAATCTCTGAAGACCAAGCTGTCTGCTTGGGACCGGAGAGTGGCTGAGACAGATAGTGTTACACTGCACCCGAGGGAGACAGGGAGATATGACCAGAGGGATGGAGGGATATGTGTGTGTGTGTGAGTCTGTGTGTGTGTGCAGAGGGATTTTCATGGTGAAACAGGCAGATATATGGTGGAAGAGACATAGACAATGCATAATGTGATATAGAAGGTAAGAAAAGAGAGACCCTTCTAGGACTGGAATTGTAAAATTGTGCAAAAAACACGTCAGCTTCTGAAACAGCCCTGTGTTTGCAGTCTGGTCTCAGTATCTCAGAATCATGCAAGGAAATAGTCGTTATAACTCTATTTACCTGGATGTTTCGGACGGCTTGTTGGCCCTCTCCTACACCCCTAGAAAATCCTTTTCCAGTGCTGAACGGTTCCCATGCTCTCTCTCTCCCCGTCTGCCTCCTCTTCTTAACAGAGTGGGTGTCAGTGCTGGTCTGAAGTGGCTCGTCTGTGGTACAAATGAATAGCATCACTCTTCCCCCGACTGTGAAAAGACAGTGATGGAGCTAGACAGAAGGAAAGGTGAAGGAGAAGAGGAGAGACTCTAGAAGGAGAGGAGAGTGCGATGATGCTTGAGAGAGCGGGTGAGTGGAGAGTTGGAGGTAGGGTTTGGATTTAGTGGAGACGAGGAGTGCTATTATAATGATTAAAAGGATGGGAAGAGAGAGGGTCGAGAAAAGTGGGAAGTATGAACGGATGGGAGGAAGGAGAGAGGGTTGGGTGGCTTCATACAGTAAGCTCATTCACCTTTTATCCGCAATTTATTGTACATTCAGTAAAAGTACTTTATAGTCATCACTAACTCGCTCTAAAATGTATTAAATCTTGCTAGAGTAACACCAATAAATGGATGTTAAACACTAAATCTGTCCCTAGTGCTTATTTATACAAGCTAAATAGTATTGTGGGAAGATAGTGGCTGCTTTGTGGGAGAACTGTAGCCAGCATGGACTATTTTTGCCTTTGCGCTTTTAAATGTTGTTGTCGATGTTGTTAGTGTGAAAGGGACCATGCATTTATAAAACTACATCAAAATTAGCCTCATACTAATAAGCAACTGCTCTGGCTGGAAACACATTACAAGGTAACACAAATAGCCACTAGTGTCCTATTAAAGTTGTGTGTATGGCCTCCTGATGTATGTATAAGTAAAATTTGCATTCGTTTTAGCTCTTGTTAGGTCTCCAACAAGTCCCTGAGAAAAATAAGTTGCTTGCTCTGTTGCTACATCTTTAGCTTGCTGCATGTTAATTCATTGGAGATTTCTTTACTTTTGTTCTTCATTTTGACACCGGCAGGTACAGTAAACAGCTTTTCCTACATTTTGCTTATTTTTTGGGAAATAGCTACCAACCTTTTCATATTGGGAGTTGTTGAGAGCTGTTTGACTCAACTGTGCTGTCTGCGAACAATCAAGAGAATCAAAACAGTGAGGTAAAAGAGGAGAGTGTTTTCAGACAGAAAACATAGTTGGAGAGGAAATGTGATTTAAAAGTGGAGCATCTGCCTGGAAACAGCCCGACGAGTGGAAAATGTTTCAACTTGAGTGACAATTTTTTTGTATATCCCATGGTGTTTGATGTCAAGCTCATGGAAGAGGGAGAAACAGGAGAAAAATAACACAAAGAACTTTGGTGACTTTCCAGTTCTGAGATCAGTTCAGTACAAGCTGCCATGAAAAACAGTTGCTAGCAAGCCACAGCCAACGTCCGTGTAGTTTATGAATTAGCTTTTTGGGGCGAATAAATACAGACATAAAAAACACAGTCAAACAGCAGTCAAATCCAGGCCAATACAACAACATTAATTTGCTGAGAGATTTGTTTTGGCACTTAAGCTACCAACCCAGTCACCAGGAAAAATGTTGGCATTGTTCATTTTTTACAAGCCACAGTGTTGTTGTTCAGGTGTGGTTAGGTTTTAGGTTAGGAGGAGATCATGTTTTGGCTTAAAACACCTGGTTTTGTTGACTCAGAGATGGCTCTAAGAAGACCCCACGAAATGTCCCAAATGGCTGCAAAATTGAGCTAGTTGAAGTGTTCTAGCTGCTGTCTAGCTTCAATGTAGCAACACCACTATGGCCTTCCCGATGTAAAATTTAGCTCATATACATGCAATCTGAACATAATATGATACTTGTTGTCAAAATGTTAATACACATACTGTACGAAGCGTGCAAAATAATCATATCTGTGGTTTTGCAGAGATGTACAATGCCAACATTTCTTCTGGCAATCGGGCTGAAGCTACGTAGAGCTAGGTGCTGTGTCTCTTCACTACTACGAGTGATTGACGTCACAGTCATTAGATTCAATGTTGATATAAAAAAAAAATCATGTATAAAAAAAAATCATGTCATGAATAAAAAGTTATTGAAAGTCATCACATTTCTAATTCATCTGACCTGTACTGATCATGGAAGTTATGACATATTATTAAACCAATCAAGATGCGAATCATCCGTGGTTATGTGGTTTCCACGGTGGGAATGAATGATGAAACTCTGTTAGATATAATGCGCCACTGTATTTATATCCACCAAATGCTGTACTGTGGCTTCAGTCAGTGAATAAACTGAGACCTGATCCTGCGATGACAAATTTGATTTAAGCCTTTGCACCTTTAAACTGTTCACATTACATTTCTCAACTTAATAAACTCAACAAGTTCAAATTAGCATTCCAATAAAAAAAATAACATTTTCGAGTTACCGCTGACACGTTTCAAGCACTGCTGGCGAGTTTTTAGCAAATAAATGATAAAAGGACCTGTCAGAGCTGTAAAAACAGAGAGGGAAACTTCGAGAGGACACACATTCATGCGCACACACGCTTCAGCTTGCCAGGCCCATGTGCACCACAGAGAAGAGAGTGTCACACATGCAGAGAAAAATGCCTGTAATATCAGATTTGGCAGGATGAGAGGAGGAGGAGGAGGGAGTGAAAGAGAGAACAAGGAGGAGGAAGAAAAAGAAACAAGCCATTGTACCATCATCTTAAATGCTCTCGGGACATTGCAAGCCTCCAAAATGGACTCTATCTTCCCATTGGTGTAATAAGGGTTGTGATTTTCCCTTCAGGGGGTGGCGAGTATGACAACCACCTGGGGTGAGAAATCTAACCAGTGGTGTCGCAGCTACTGGATTCATTTTGTTTGTCTTCCTGTCATATTCTTCACCTCCTCTTCTCTCCCTCTCTCTCCTTCTTTCACTCCAGAAGCTTTGACTCACTGTGCTGCCGGGTCAATGTCTACTAATTGGGGTCAATGCAGAATCGAATTGTGCTCATATGAGCTAATTTATATGTCTATTTCAGTTGACAGGCAGGGGAATAGGATTTTTACTCTGCTAATCCTTCTTGAGTTTTGTGTACTGCTAATATAGAGTGAACTGTCAGGTTTAAGCCCTTTCGTTTTCTCTCTGGTGCATGACTTTGCGATGCGGTCTCCTCTGTTACAGACAAGAGAATTAGTGGTTTCTGACTGAGTTTATTGGTTATTTTTCGCTTTTTAAAAAAAAAAAAAAAGCCAATACGTACAGCACTTTCTCCGTATCTACCTTTTTCTGTTTGTGCTCTCCCTTTTTCTCTCTACCTCATTACCCTTTTATAATCTCCCCTTTCCATAGTCAACACACACTGGCCAGCCACCGTAACGTATAGGGGTTTGTTTGGTGAGCGGTGGAGGCCATATGTTCTCTCTGCGGCTAAAGTTTCTCTTATCCTGCCTCTGCAGCGAAGTGAGAGGGGAGCTCGGGCCTTTTGTAGCCCGACTCCCTAGAAGGAGGGGGGTGCGGGGGTGAGGGAGAGGAGAGAGAAGGATGGGAGGCAGGAGAGGAGAGAGATAAATTCTAACAGGGGGCCCTCCTATTGTCACCGTGATTAGGAAACGAAGCAAACTAATTACAGTCTGTGTGTGTTTGTGCATCCTTGTCTGTTTATTTGTGCCTCATCTCCCACATGGTATATGTGCTGTACAGGCTCAGCCTTCAGTATAAGTCCCAGTTACTTCAACCAAAGTCATCACCGTGCAAAGTTTCGCCTCCGTCAATGAAGACGGCTGGTCGTGAGTGCTCCATTTAATGCTGCGGTTGAGGCTTTTAGGCTGATGGTCCCATTCAAAGCATAAGAGAGCTTCGAGAGATGCTTTATGAAATGGCTCTTCAGAAAAATACATTAAGAACAAGTGATCACAGGAGCAGGAGGTTGTGTATAATGGTGAGTAATGTTTTCAGATTTTACATCTGCACACACTAAATACTGTCGGTGTCACATTTTGTGCCTTCTTGCCTGCTAAATAATTCATGAACCACAAATAGAATTAGTCATGAACTTTGTTTTGTTAGTTGTGAGTGTATCTGTGGTGGAGTCTTTAAGGGCTCCACTGAGTGCCGTTTTAAACATTAGCAAGTTATTAACATAATAAATCCATGGAAGTGAGCATATTTCTTGTAAGCCAATAAGAGCACCCTTAAGATGATTTGTGTCTCTTGTGGTCTCCTGAATTGCATTTTATGTTTTTGCTTCATCATACAAAGGACCATATCACAGCCCGGTATTCTAGGAATCACATCGCCATTGACATTTCCTTTTCTAACGATTTACACCAAATGCCAACGTTCAGTTTTAGTGCGAGAAACATAGTGTTTCCTTTTTTCACGTCACTCTGGTCCTGGCAGAATTACACGGGCTACCTATCTGTTCCAGAGTTTATTTTAAGATTTCACTCAGATCAAGATTTTACCCCCTCAGATTGGCCTAGAGCAAAAGGGCATCACACTTGTACTGTTTTAGACACAATGCTACGGCTTCTAAGGCCGCAAATTATGCTATTAGAGCTATGAGAGTGGAGCAACACAGTGAAGTTGGGGGCTGGAGAACTTCAACAATGAGCTGAAAGACATCATAAAGCTTCGTAGAGCTGAGAGGAACTGAGTTGGGCAATAACCCTCTCTGGGCCTACGCTACCAGCCCATCTTCACAAGAAAAACAACTATATGGATTGACTGTGAAAGAGGACAATTACAACTCATGTTTACATTCATTGTGAGGCGGAGACCCCTGGTGGCCATCATACTTTTTAAGGCAGCAAAGGAGGTAGTTAGCTGAAAGTGACAAAGTCAACATATGGAGGACAGGGTGGATGGTTGGGTTCAACAAGCACAGGTCTTTGACCCAGGAGACCACTTTTCATGTACACATTGAAACCAAAAGTCAACGGTGAGTTATAATAATATAATATAATATCGTAGTTAAGTTATGTAACAGAATTAGCATGACTGAACTTATGTAGCTACGTGATTAAAGTTACATAAGTAGTCATTTCTACCCTAGACCTAACCAAGTAGTTTTCTTACCCAAACATTACCCTAACTCCAAGTGTACAATGAAGGTACACCTGTCGCTGGAACGCTGCAAGGGTCATGTAGTTTTGGGAATGTGATGAATGTGGTATTTCGAGTCACTGGCTATCGACCTGTTCATTCATTTAGGTATGAGGATGTGTTGGCTCTACTGGCCTTTCATATTACACAGTCACTTGATCCATTGTTATTATAAAAATATCGACCATAGCTGCTTTAACCTTTTAAAAGGTTTGTATCCTTTAGATGCCAGCAACAATGAGGCAGTGATGGGTGTAAAGAGTCTGAGGTAATGTGATCTTAATCTTAAGTTTTGGCACTAACCCTAACACCACCGGTGTGAAGGCACAGGCTGCCACATGTCTGCACTGCGGTTTTTATTGTTTACAATAATTACACTTAAGTGTCGCATTTCATTTGACAATGATATAATGACGTGGAAAAATGCTCCATGTGCCACCTAATTACACAAAACAAATTCTGTCTATTAATTAACTGCAAACTGTTACTGGGAGGTGTGCAGGCACAGTGAACTGAGAGTTAGTCTGTCACCATCACCGTAAACAGACTGGAAATTAAGAAATGAACGGGTCAACTCACAGTGGCACTTTGGTAGCAGAGCCAGATGTCCCACCTGCACTCTCTGTCTTTGTGTGTGTGTGTGTGTGTGTGTGTGTGTGTAAGAATATGGGATCAGTTGGAGCTCAAGGGTATTCGATGTCAGAGTGTTAGCACTCTCCCGTGTGTCAGGGGAACGAGTGAGAGTGTTAAAGACAGCATCTAAATTCCACTGGGTTCGCTTCTATTGATTATGCCCGTTTATGTGTGTGTGTGTGCATAAGTCGTTAGTGGAGTGGTGTGAGTGGATAAATGCATGCATCCATCTGTATTTCCTTCTGTGTGTCCCGGACTGGCAGAATTTGTCATGTTATGAGAAACTAATACCTGACATAGACGAATAATAAGCACTTTAACTGTGTTTCTAATATCCCTTCTGTTCAATGAAGCCTTTGTTTAGGATCGTTAGCAACATTTGTTAAAGTCCATCTCGTGTTTGGACAGTCGGCGGCCTATTTGGACGTAATCTGAATTCCTTTAATGCTCCATCATCATCATCATCATCATCATCATTGCTCCTTAATTTTTTTCCCCTTGCTCAGTTTACTTTGCTTCATTGGAAGCACCTGCCAGCTATTCACTTAAGGAGGGGGAATCCAAGCGGAGAATGACTCATCGTTCTCTTATTAGCTATATGTGTGTGTGTGTGTGTGTGTGTGTGTGTGTGTTTGCAAGAGTGAGGAAGAGAACAAGAACTTTGTGATTTATGTCTCTACTCAGTGTCTCCCACTCTCAGATCTATGTGGGCCCTTGTCAACTCTCTCAACAGTTATGTGTGCACTTAAAATGTATATCTTTGGCCGTGTGTGTGTGTGTGTGTGTGTAGGGCTGTGTGACCAGCTCCTCCAGCTGCACACCAATGGCTTCCAGATGTCCATCCGTCTTAAGGTAGCCCACGTTGACAGGTGAACTCTCCACTGTCTGAGAGGGACGGCCGCCATCATTCATTCTCACCAGTCGGTTGGCCGACAAGTGTGACCACACACACACACACACACACACACACACACACACACACACACAAAAGTTGGACAAACAAGAGACACATGCAAAAATCGGCACACACCCATGAAGCTATATTTGTAAGCTCGCACACTTGCATGTGCAGCACATGGGCTGATGCTCTCAATCGCAGATTTACACACACATAAATGGGCATTTACGTACACTGAAACACACACACACACACACACACACACACATACACTCTCCAGACGTCCACATGATGGAGTTTTACTTCATCACGTGTAGAAATAGCTCGTCCTCTCTCCTCTCCTTTTTCCCGAGCCATAAACCCCTTTATGTGAGAATAAGTGAGCGCCAATGGAGACCAATTCATCAAACACATTTTAGTGGGCCTCTGCGGAGAGAAAGAGCTAAAACCCCTCTTAAGAGTTATCAGTCTAGTTTTGGATATGGGACAAAACTCAAGGTGCTAAACGTGAGTTATGGCTCGCTACGCGGCATTGTTTGAAATTTCATCGGCCTCAGGAGTGAGTAAAAAGAAATGGATGGCGCCTTGTTTTAAAGACACTAATTTCTGCCTTTTTTTTACAGCACTTATTCATTTATTGAATTTATTCCTTCACTTTCTTTTCGTTATCAATGAGAGGTAGAGAAATCAAGCTCTTAATTGAAGCTGTGACTGGAAAAAAAAAAAAAAAAAGCAGCAGGGGACAGACAGTAAGCGAAAAAGAGAGAGCTATAGGGAAGGAGTGTGTGCGGGGTGTTAGCGATGAAAGAATACATCAGCGAGCGAGCGAACAGCCTGCTGAAGGGAAATAAGAGAAGGAGGGAATGAAAGAAAGAGAGATAGACATGGAAGAACATTAAGGAAATGAAAATAGGAGTGTGGTTGACAAGCTCTATGTTAGCTATTCTGACATAAACCACAAGGAGAAGGCAGGCGCACACAGAAACACACACACACACACACACACTGGCGAGCGCTCATACTGGATTTGGAATGAGCTGAACACATTTGGTGAGATGCACTTCCTCTGACATACTCACACAGATACACAAATCTTTGCACATGTGTAGAGCTATGAGTGCGTGCGTGTGCTTGTGTGTGTGTGTGTGTGTGCTGCGGCAGGCCTGTGTGTGGCAGTGTGTACCCCACAGTGGCAGATGCCGCCAGGCCCCAGCCAAATGATGGAGACGATAGCTAATTGCTCAATCAAGCAATCTAATCTGGCCAATCTCATTTTCAGTTTCGTCTCTCACCCGCTCCCTCCTCCCCCGCCTCACTCCCCCCCCCCACTGCATACATTTCCTGACCTATCTGCTCAGCAGCTGCCGGACCAAACCAAAATGCAAAAGCGGGGAGGGAGAGCAGGAGGCAGACGGGATACACATACTGGAAATGTGTTCCTATTAATGGCTTGTGGCTGCTTTTTAAGCAATAGAAAATGATGTTTTACTTATTAGTGAAGCTTACATTCTTATTAAGTGTTGTAAATGCCATTGTTGCAACCAAAGTGGAGAAATCAGATTTTACTAGTAGATTTATACAATTTGTTCTCAACTTATCAAGAATTCATTTGTCAGTGCAGGTTTTAAAATATGCTAGGCACTATTGTTACTCAGGCTCATTCTCAGACCACAATGACAACAGTTTGAACTGGATTCTTTATTTCTTTGAAAAAAGAAAAGTCCCCATACAAAGTGTGATGGTGAGAGATGTTGCGTTGGAAGTTTCTAAAATCAAAAAATGTTAATGCTGCGAGCAAAAGGAGAGAGCGAAAGAGGTGCAGCACATTGGCTGAAATGCAATCACACGGCGAATCCGCTTGTTATAAATTTCCTTGGCATTTATTGTTCGTAGAGATCATCTGAAATGTTCGTCATCCATATTCATGTCTCAGGTTGCTCGCTGGGCTGTAAACAATAACCGGAGCACAGAGGAGGGAGCCTTGGCCCAGATATATGTTATCTGTTATCCATATATCCGTTGGCTACACCTGAAGCACTGAAACACTGGCTGTTGCCCCCCAGAGGCTAAACTGTCGTCAGATTTGGTAAACTGAGCCTTTGAGAAAATTCAGTTGGCAACATTGGTGGCTTTTCAGGATTTTACTGTACAAACCTGGACTGTGTTCATATGGTCATTTTTGACTGACAGTCCTTATTGTGAGGAAAGCACAAAGCAGATGCTTCACCTAGTTTCTGTGAACATCATTTTATCTTCCTATTTCTATGTTGCACATTCCCATTTCTTTACTCACTAAAGATACGAGATCACTTGACAGTGCTTACCTCCTATGATCAATTTCTCTGCCGGCATTTCTCCAGTTTGCTTCTCTTGTGGGACCCCTGTATTTTCCTCATTGTGATTGGTTGGCTGAGGAAAAAGCGGTCGACCTCTCTCCTCGTGCTTTTTGTGGTAAGTTGAACATGTTTTTTTACTTTTGGAAGCGCTCTGCTCTGCCAAGAAAGCTGCTGGGTGCAACGCCTTTCAAAGAGCACCTTATAGTCGCTACTCTTTGCCGTCTGTGTCAAACAGGCAGAAGCAGTTTGAGAAAATACTAAAACTGGGAGTTTTTGTTTGGAGGAGTGACGAGAGAGATGACTGACATGTGCTCTTTACCACTGCTTGTGCTTCTTCCGATATAGGAAATCCTCCATTAATGGGTTATTAATTGTTTTGTGTCATTATTTTTAACATTTAGAGGAGTTGTATGAATAAATAAACAACTGGCATGGAAAAGTATTTTTTTCACCCCACCCACCTCCCAGTACACACACACACACACACACACACACACACACACACACACACACACACACCTGCTCTGATAAAGTGTGTGAGACCCTCCTAGAATGCCAGGTCCCCCTGGGTGTATCAGTGATGCGTTGAGGGGCTATTAATTACCCCATTCCTGTTTAGTGTGTGTGCATTTGAGAGTGAGTGTGTGAGTGTGTGTGTGTGTGTGTGTGGTAAACTCCATATGGGTGAGGAGATTGTGCGTGACCCCTCACATATCACCATATCACCCATGCACCCCTCTCTTGTGACCCGGGTTAGAAGCAGTCACGCACATTAACCCAGCTCACAGCAGATGTAAGGGGACCATCACACACACACACACGTAAACACACACACACACCAAAGTGACACAACTCACACAGCTAAATTTATTCACCAGGAATATTCTCAGGAACAGGAATATAGGCTACTGTATGTATTTATGTGTGTATTTGATCTGTACTATATATTTATTGGTTAAACTCACAAAAAGCAGACATTCATGCGCAAACGCATGCATATTCGTTCATACACACACAAAACCGGCACAGAGCTAACAAGACCACAGGGAGACATTAGTCAGTGGAATGGAAGGCCCCTCATTGCCCACCACATGTCTGTGTGTGTCTCTCTCTGTGTGTGTGTGTGTGTGTGTGTGTGTGTGTGTGTGTGTGTGTGTGTGTGTGTGTGTGTGTGTGCGTGTGTGTGTGAGGACCCGGTCACACAGAGCAGAGTGGAAGAACAGCATAATGAAGAAGAAACCAACACACCTGATAGACTCAAAGCTCAGCAGTCGCCATACAGATGGCGTGTGAGCATATGTATGAGTTTGTTTATGTTTATTTGCGTATGTTGGCTTATGCATGAGGTTTATTTTAATCGGATTATATTTGAATACGCGAGTATACAGTATTGAATTATGTGTGAGTCTGTGTGTTTCCTTGTGCGCGTGTGTGAGCGAGTGTGTGCGTGCAGGGACACCTGTCTGGGAATAGCAGGGAGCAGAGCAGGGATGTGATCAGGAGATGAGTGTTTCCAAATGCCGTTCTGTCAGCGTGCTGGAGGGGCGGCATACAAATGACATGTGTTCAACTGTGGAGGACAAGGAGTCTGGGGGGAAATCATCCAAGGTGTGCGTGTGTGTGTGTGTGTGAGAGAGGCAGCATGTGTGTTGCCGGCCTCCCCTGTGCCAATCTGCAGTCATGATTGTGTTTGTGTATCACAAATTCATGCCAAATCTCTTTCTGCAGCCTCTGCATCCGGTCCAATGCACTTCTCCCTTCTACAGCGTATTTGTCTGCCAGAAAATACATTTTTGTGCTCGTCCTCTTTGTATGGGGCTTTTGTACAGCACCAGCACATATAGTATAGCACTGTAGTGTAATGTCAGTGAGAGAGTAATGAGGTTAACAAGTGCCAGGTCACAGGTGTCTAAGGTTGAGGTCGGAGAGCATTTTATTTTCCAAATTGATTCCAGATCCTTATCAAATGTATTTAGGTTTGTCTCTTAAAGGTCCAAAAGATAGTTTATAGATTATTTCCAACTTGTCAAATAATGACGCTTTGAGTTGGTCAGTCGGGCTGAACGCTATCCAACACGTCAGTGTTTGATGAGGTGGGAATGAGACTCAATAATCAACTGTCTTACAAATTGGACCCTTGACAAATAACAACAAATCAACAAATTGGTAAATAAGTTAAAGATGATTTAAGGGGTGGTATTCTGAGTTAAAACAGTCTGAATTACCAAGATTAAAGTGGTAAATCTAAGGATTTAAAGATGTAATATGTAATGTTTGTGCATTTAAATGTCCAAAAATGACTAAAACTATGTTCTATATTTTCTGCAGAAATACTGCACAGTAAAAGAATAAAACTGATATTTCTGAGATTAAAGTGGTAAATGTCTGATAATTGGAAATTTTCACATGAGAAAAAACGTGGAATATTTTACGAAAAAAGTCAGAACTTGTCTGAGGAAACCAACATACTGTATGTCTGAGCAGCAGAGATGCTCAGACGTCATTTTTTGCAATTCTTTATCTAGATATAAAGTAAGAATCATAAATTACAAGAGTAATACTTTGACCAAGAGTAAGTATATAAAGATAGTGTTGCACTGGTTCTTTACAGCATTACTGTAAGCTGCAAATAAGAATCAAAACCAACAGGAAGTCTTTAATTGTGTTAAATGAGCAGTGTTGGCAGTAATGGGTTGCATCACCACCAATGCCAAAGCACAGGATTGAAACTACTCCCGTTGACTGACATGTCGTTTCCTTCAGGTACTGATGGAGGAGGTTGTTTACATGTTGAGAATAAGACAAATCATTTAACAACCTTCAATTAAATGTGCCATTTTGCCTGAAGTTTATCGGGTCAGAAAGATCTCTGATTGGACCTTTGATCTGTTAGAAAACCAAACTTGCATTTTGCTTTTAACTTAAATGATGTTTTTTTTTGTTTCTGTAAAAGGAGCTTACAAAAGGTTGAGAAAAATCCCCATCTTAATGGCTGCATGAAACCTTTAAAATCCATTAAACAAACTGCCTTCAGGCTAAAAGGTTGACATTTCAGAGATACAAGCTTCTTGTCTGACTGCAACAATTAGCGAAATTGCTCTCCATTTGCATTTATGTTGCCCTCCATTAAAGGTGAATAATTCTCTGAGTCACTTCAACAGTTTATTGTTGAATCTCAGCAGCTAATCACCTGGTTTCATGTTCATCGACTGCTGGCAGCTGCTGAGAGATGAGCCTTTGTTTTGGTTCGTGTCTCGACGCGTCACATGAATCAGATTTACTGTATGAATGTCCGGGCTCGGTGGATGAGGTTACTGTTAATGGCGGCTATCGATTCACACTTTATTTACTTATGACTGACGCAGGATCAGCGTGAGGAGTGACATCTGATAAGCAGCCACGCTGAAACTCATCAGAGGTGGATGTTGTTCTTGGCTTTGTGTCTCTTCTGAAAAGCACCACATTCCAGTGACGGAAGTGCCTCACCTTGTCTGTACTCGTCTTGATAGTTGTACATCTGCTGTGTACACGCTTCTGACCAAGTCCCCGTTAATATGTGACTTTATTTAGTGAAATCAAATTCATTTATAATGTGTTAATTGCTGCAAACTTGAAGATTATTCTCTAAAGTCTGCAGAGACTGTTACAGGAGGCCTGAATAATTCATTCAGTAAAATGCACTGCAGTTAAGTAAATATCCAAGGAAAATGTAACACAAAGAAAAGCAAAAATGCACAAACAAAAGGACTTGTGTGGCTGCTACCATGACTCAGTACTGCAAAACAACATGTTTTTGTGGGCGGGCAGAAGACTGCTTCCAGGTTCGCTCCTGTTAGCACAGATATCAATCATCAGTCATGTAATGTGCCGACCACAATGACTTTAAGATTCTTGCACAGCAGTGTGACAACTTAAGTCAACAACAACGTGAAATAATAGAAAGAGAACACGCTAACCCCTGAGCATGTCTCCACTGGGTTCTGCAGTTTCAGATCAGTTTATAATCTAAGAGACTTGATGTATTCACGTCATAACTGATGTCAAACACTGCACATTAATTACCTCAACATTTATCATTAGCAGCTCAGTAAAACTCATATTTTACATGTTTCATTTTTCAAACTGTGAACCTAATGCTCTTCCCGGGGCTCTATTTAACAGCTCAAAATACACATTTAACATTGTTTTATCTTGATTACTTCATTACTCGCTAATGAGCATCACTTTTAAATGATGACAAAAATATGATGCATTAACTTTGTTCCTACTTTTGTCATGAATCAGGGAATCTCAAATGTATTACTTAAATGTCCACATGTCAGTTTTATTCAAGTCAGGGGGCTGGAACAATTTGCGTGGACAAAATAAAATGTAATCAATTGATTAACGCCACATCTGACATCTTTAGTATTTCATTATTAAAACATCTGTGGACAGGATCATTGTAAATGGTCTTCAGCCATACTGTGCACACAGCACTAACCATTTATATTTATTACTTCAAAATGGAAAATGTTAAACTAAGCGCTGCTATAGAATATTGATGCATACGGGTTTATAAATTTGTCAAGTGTTGATGTTTTACACACCTTTCAAACCACAGATAATTGTGTACAAGCGCTGCATTTCTCTGCGAATGAGTTTTTGGCATATCAAAGTTTCCTTATTCTTATACTTGGTCATTTCTGTATTTTTTCGCCATCATCAAAGGTGCAAGCTCAGTTTGTGGCGAAGGAAAGTGTTACCCATTATGGAACTTGGTTTTAACAAGGTTGCAGTTATTACTACTAGTTTTTGCACATACTGCACCGGGGTCTGTGGGACCCTCTAGAAAAATGAAGAAATGACGCTAAAATCAACAAAACACGAGGGTGAATATCTCTCTGAATGGAGACTTGTTCAACTTCATATATTTCCATATTGACCCTTGTAGTCACATCCCCCTTGAGTCGTATCAAATTCAAATTCACCAGTGCGGATCTTTTTCCCCTCTTTCATATACATGTATATATCTATTATTGTTGAGGAAAGCTAAGAATAACACTCAGGTCTCAGCTTTATTCCCTAAGTGTTAAATCAACAAGACCTAACTGTTAGCACTACTGTATACATCAGGGGCCTGCTCTGCACATTTGTTAAGGGAAGTCGGGGTGACGAGGTCGTGTGTGTCTGTGTGTGTGTGAGTCGTGAATATGTGTCAGCGGGGCAGGAAATACCACACTTCACTGGCAATGAGTGCTGCTGATGGGTTGTTTGCCTGTTGTGTGTGTGTGTGTGTGTGTGTGTGTGTGTGTGTGTGCGTGCGTGTGTGTGCGTGTGTGCACTTATGGTTCACGTATGTGAGTATTAAAGTTGTGAATCTGCCTTTTCCTGCACGTGTGAGAATAGCTGTGAGTGTGTGTCTCCTCAGACAGCTGGCTGAGCTCGCCTGTCACACACACTGTTTCCTGGTAAATACAAGTTTGAAGATGATTGATTATGGCGTCCTATTTCTCAAGAATCAGGGTTTGTTTGTGTGTGGTACACAAGGCAACGAGCGGCACGACACTCCCATATTCTCTGCCACATATGGTGGAACCCCACGACACATTACAATCATTCACATCCCATAAAAATCACTGTTAATGCCAATAAAACTTAAATCACTTGTCCTTTTTTATCTCTCACACTTCTGACAATTTGCTCGCAAAAACACTTATTTTTATTGCCTGTGTGAGAGGAACGTTTTCTTGAAAACAAATATATTATTTTTTGCTCCTCTTTCATTGATTGAGCTCAGAAAGTCTTTCCATCTGCTGCTCTTCAGACTCTGTACCTGGTGGTGTGTTTTATATTAACGCTTTGTTTCAAAGGAAGGAAAAAAGTGTGCCCAGAGATTTCTACTTTCACTCCTCAGTTTTCATTCTATTTTGTTCTTTATCTTTGCTCCTTGTTCTGAATTAACCAAAGTACAAATCACATTTTATCAAACACACCACAGTAAACATTATTCCACACATACAGGAATCTCTTTGCTCCATTCTTACCATTCTTAAAACCCCATATTATCTACATTTACCTCGTCTAGCTCGCCATGCTGGTTATTTCGGCTGGCGGGATAATACAAAAAGTCTAGTTTTTCAGTGTTCCTGGTTCCTGTTCCTCTATTTCTCGACTGTGCTGGACACAGTTAAAGTCCCATTAGATCACAATGCACATACAAATATGCATTATTGACATATACTGTATGTCCCTAGGGACAGCTCTTATACACATACCACATTTTGAGTAAAACATAATGGGACAATTGTTTGGGAGAAATTTTGAAAAAATTACCATGATGGCTTGCAGTAATCCAGACACGTTGGACTATGTGTCTGTAAATGTGCGTATCCCTTCAGTAATTTATTCTAAAAGATTAGAATTAGATTTGTTCATCAGCTCAGATCCGATAAAACAGACTGTCAGCATTCTGCTCAGCTGCTCTCACACATTTCCAAGCCTCTGGATTTGATGTCGTCGTTGTGTGGTCTTGTGAGTGACACAAGACACTTCGAAATCCAATACGAGCAGCCAGACTGAGACGCATCTGTAAAAATCTGACTTGAAACACATTTTCAAACTACCTCCAAATGTGGTTTGGATTTCATTTGCAAAATGTGTACTTCCTAAATTAATCTGGATACTGCAAAAAAATGTATTTGGGCTTGCAATCAAACAAACAAGACTTATGAGACCTTAAAAATGTTTCTGTCCTTTTGCTGGTGGATAATGAGGTTTTAAACCGATACCTCAGGGCCATGCCTCCCTACCATATAGTAACCAAAACCAGTAACCCTAACCCTAAACCCTTGTTGTATGTGTGGAAGGGTGCAGAATTAGCTCATGCTAATCACTAACACTATTTGCTGATTTACAGTGTCTTCAGGTGCATCAGCTGTAGTAGATCTGGACTGTGAATGGAGCTACTGCGGGAGGGTAATGCACACTGATGCAACATTTAGCCTCTTCTAAACTCGTCTTCACACACTATGTTAATTCTAGCCTACTTGAAAGTGTTCTGCTAACTCCTTATGGGCCGCAGTATAACATGGACTCTCCCTCAGTCACAGTTTTGCCTTGTATGTATTCGGAAGACATTTTCCTGTCAGCATCACACGCATCCACCGGTCCCTCTTGTCTCCTTTCATCTCTTTCCTCCTCCGTCTGTGTTTGTCCCTCCATCTCACCGACAGCATCACTCTGTAACTTCCTGGCTGAACCTTGACCTCCATCCATTTTGTCGCTGACAGAAACCAGCCTTCGCTGTCATCTCCATCAGTCAGTATCTGAGCAGACACACAAGCAAAATGTAGACTCGTGAAAAATATGTCCACGGCATTTCCTGTTATTCTTGAGCGAGCAGAAGATCAGGAAAGGTACCTAAAACAACCAATGTGAGGAAAAAAACACTTGCTTTTTCTGTTATTGTTAATTTATGTAAAGGCACATAAAAAAACGTCTTGTGTAAGACATTCATACTGTTATGTTTCATCAGTTATTTTGTGATGACATGTTACAATGTTTTCATGTACCCGCTTTTCCTCGACAAGCCTTCTCTTGCTCTCTTACAACCCCCAGAGAGAGTTATAGCAATAGTGTAGTCAGGGCAAAAGAGCAAGTTGTTCCTGTCAAAGGCAAGCAGACTCATTCCCCTTACTTTAAATGCAACATGTCTTGTGGTGCTGAAATGTGTAATACGGTCTCTTCAACAGTTACCTTCTCCCTCTGGGATAATTGAACCTTAGCTTTCTTTACAGGGAGGCCCTTACCTCTCCACTCTGGGAAACTAACAGCACAACTGGACTTTTGCTGCAGCAATCACAGCTGAAAACAGCATTGCTCGTAATCTCTCTTGTACCTGAACACTCAATATCAATTTCATTATTTGACCGAGCATATATTACATTACAAGCATCAAGAGATGCAGAACTACACTGTAAAAGGCTTTGTCTCTCCTGGAGGCGGTGGTCCTGCTGAGATCTTAGCACGGCTTTGGCAGATTAGTGGAGCTTAATTAGAAAATCTCAGGCCATTTAACTTTACCTACTGTATTTAGAACTGGTCAGGTTAATCGTGCAAGTGAGAAGAACTCCTGTGTTCTTTCTGCCTACTTCAAGTGAGTAATGATGACTTGTCTCGATGTGGTGAGTGTGGCTTCATCCTCACAGAAGAATACAAAGCCTCTTTGTGTGGACCCTAGATGATGTATAAAGCTGTGGTCTGTATGTGATGCATGTCTATGTGAGACCCAGTTTACATAATGACTTACATGGACCAATCCCATCTCCTATAAATGATGTTTATAGACTACTAATACATTTTGGAGGAAGGGTAATTACTGCATGGATTATGTTCACTGGGGATGTGTTTTTTTCCAGTTCGATAGTGGTTAGCGTCCTGCATCCCCAGCCTGTCCTCATCAGAAAAATGACCATATAAGTTGACTGTGAAAGCAGCTTATTACAACTCATATTTACGTTTCTTATAGTACGCATGATGGCAGTAAAGGAGGAAGCCAGGGGAAGTATTAGTGCATACTGGGAAGAGATTGGGAACGGATGGTTGGGTCAGATTAGCAAAGGACTTTCACCCGGGAGACCTCCGTTTGTGTCCAGTGTGAAAACAAAAGTAAAAGGTGAGTTATCTTAAATTATTTATGTAGTGAAGTTAAAACTGCAGTTATAGTTAAAGAAGTAACATCACTATTTTAACCCAAACAGCAAGCGTTTGGGATAAAACCTACACGGTCTGTGTAGGTCCAGTCTGTCGCTGGTACACCGCAACAGTCATGTTTGGGAGTCAACATACTCGTTTAGATTTGAGGATGTGTTGGCATACCTTGTGTCCTCAGGTTTAGGAAATCAAAACAGAACAACTAAACAGCAGCTGAAAATCTTGTTTTTGCTGACCATCAGTGGTGTAACCTCTCACCTTGTAGTGTTACGTGAATGTACCCAAGAGTGTGTCAGCACACTGTGAGAACACTGTTTGGTGATCAGGGCAGCTAAACACGTCAATCATGTTATTCTTATTGCTAAATGATAAAAAAGTAAACAATGTCTTGTATTACTGTTTTTATTCTAAATATTCCCAGACTGTGACCTCCGATCACGGGGGAGTCACTGCGGGCAACAGAGCTCCGCTCGGCTGGACTTTTGTCAGTTAGTCAGGAAATATGTGTCAGTATAGCCTATTTACTTTCTTAACAGTTTATTTTGCCCGTTTATTAAACTTAAAGTGAAGAGCTTCTCCAACACGTCTCAGCTGAAACTAAGGGGGCTATCGGACTATTATCTGTTGAGGGACAAAGTGTCATAATGTGACAGGACGGGTTGGATGGTACACTAAAATGCTTACCCTAGCTTATAAATTCCACTTTTAATCAAGTGCTTTGCCATCAGCATGACCATTGTGACACTGAAGATGCTTATATTAAAAAGTTTATTATTTTCCTGTTGGCCCGGTGGTTGAGAACATACAATATGAACACAGTATCTCTGATTTGTTTCTCAACCTTTGTTACATGTTGGCTCCATCTTTACTTAATTTGTGTTTAAAAGCATAATCCAGGAAACTTTAAGTATCTTTTTTTAAACACATTTAAAGTTTCCTGTAGCAAATAAGTATGTATGAACTTAATTTTTTAAAACAGGGTGGCACGGGCAGATAAATGAATGAATGGCTATGTGTTATATGGAGATTAACTTGGTCACAATGCTATTTACAGCTGCATTTGTCCTGCCACTGAATAACTCTGTCTTAAGGTATTTACAATTGGTTTTAATTTATTCTGTCCTAAATCGAAACACATAAAAGAATCGCAAAAAAATATATAAACAATACCAAGAAAACAGCTGGCTCGTGTTTGCCAAAAAAGCAGCATCTGTTGTAGGAACAAAATGCAAATGTTGTTTTACTAATACCACGCTGCCTCTGATGGAAAACACATCTCATCATAAAACTGAGTTCTTGAAAATAATATGTTGATTTGACAGTAAAACATTTCTAATAAGACAACCAGAATTACAGTCTACAGGGGATACTTTGGAGACAAGTTGTGTTATCAGGACTGCAGAGTTCATCACCTGCTGCAGCTATTTTCTTTAAACAAATCAGCTGTTGAAATGCAGATCTTTCCTTTAATATTCACTTGTTCCAACAAGACAAATACAATGCCTCAGCTAACAAGCAGATATCGTCCCCCCCTGATACTGAAACAGATCCCAGCGCTGCCAGAAAGTCCTCCTGTAAAATACTAAAGGATTGTAAATGTCCTCTGCGCACATTTGCCAACACTCCTGCATTCTCCCTTATGTTAACATGTTCCCCCACAGCCTATTGTCATTTCTCTTGTTAATACTGGAACAATTCTCAGAGGTAGTTAATCTTTGCACCAGCTGTTTGGACAGGCCTCAGCCCTCACACCGCGTGCTCCTTCCTACTGGACACCAGACTGCATTAATGTAAGAAAATCTGTAGGAAATGTCAAGTCCAGACAATAGTGCTGCAGGAAACCTAGTATGTGTGTATTGGTGCGCACATACACACATTATTGCACAGGAAAGGAAAGCCAAAGACTCACAACCATTAAGCTGTAGTAAAAGTGGAGGTACTCGCTCCTTAAAGCCAAAATAATACAGTTAGTCATGAAAGTGTGCTCAGTTGTTAACGATTGGATCAGGAAATCGACCGTCTCCCCAAATCAGGCCCTCTTGATTGCACAGAGGAAGGACAATCAGACCCAGACAAATGCGTCCCCCTGTCACCAGCGGCAGCGTGCATCCTGAAGCACTCCGTCTTATCCCAGCAAGAGCAGACTGGCAGAGAAAAAAAAAAACACCAGCGCTCGCTCTCCAAGTACTGTCAGATAATAATCTGACTTGGCAGCCGGGTGGCATGAGAAATAAGCCAACGATCTGGAGTCAAGTGTTCCAGTTTGGAGAGACATAAAGTGACTCCTCGTTGCACCCGGCCTCTCATTTCTTTTTACGCTCTCTTCCCCCTCACTCCAAACTTGACACGTTATGTACACACATTGGTGAGTTCATGCGCAGTGACACATGCAAATAGGAACACTCGCAGCTGTGGATTTCAATACCTAAAGGCAGAGATATGGAGCGTCTGAAAAGAGTTGAGAGATTGATCTGCTGCCATGTATGTATGAGTGAAACCGGGAACTGCCAAGGGCTCCAATTTGGAGAGACATAAAGTATAAACTCCTCCATACAAGGCTCCCAACTAGTTCTTTTTCCCTCTCTTTGCTCGCTTCATCGCCATCTGCTTCACTAAACAGACACTCTTGCCCACACATAGTAAGAAAACCAGCGTTTTTAGACATTGAAGAGTGACTGTGTGTGCGTGGAAGACTTTTATTAACTGTTCTGACTTTCTCCATCGTGTTTAACCTTATTTAGTCCCTGTAAGTATAACAGTACACTCTAAAGACGTGTGTGTGTGTGTGTGTGTGTGTTTGTGCATGCTTCTTATAGGAGCATAGGTTGACATGTATTGCTATAAAACCTGCTTATGCCCTTTAAATAGAGTGGTTTATGTTACATGATGTCAGGGTCAGACCGCGTAGAATTATGGGCTGTCGCTACAACATGTCATCCCTGTGTGTGTGTGTGTGTGTGTGTGTGTGTGTGTAGGGAAGGAAGGCATTTATATTTGCCCCATTGCTGATGCTGTTCACGAGGGTGGACTGCTGAGTCGGACTGAGGGAAAGTCTGGCAGGGAGCGTTAACGGAAAGAGAAAAACATATAGAGACAGACAGACAGACAGACAGACAGACAGCTAGACAGAGAGAGAGAGAGAGAGAGAGAGAGAGAGAGAGCTTGCATAATTGGAGTCAGGATCGTCTCCTGTCTGCACCTCATTGTCTGTTCGTCCATCTGTCGCTGCAGCGTCCAATCAGCTGCGTCCTCAGCTCGGTCCTGCGTCCAATCAAAGGGCCGGTCATCCCCTGTCTGGACGTGCAGTCGTTAAAAAAAAATAAGGGAGAGTGGAGAGCCAGGCTGTAATCATATAGGTGTTTTGGGGGTTGGGCTCCAGTCACACACACAAGCACACACATGCACACACACACACACACACACACTTCACATTGAAGAGTGAGCAAAGCCTGGACGAACTGCCAGTGATTGCCCATCAGGAAACGGTGCCGTGGAGCAGTCTCAACATTTCAGACTGAGCTCTTTCTTCTCTAGTTTCCTCTCTCGACAGCCCATTTAGGGTTTTATGGCAAAATTACCCCGTGTTATTGGGGAGCTTTTGTTGTGGGGATGCTGCTTTACAGAGTCGTAACAAGCAGGCTGGACAAAAATCTGTTTCATCTTCCTGTCCGTCTCCAAGTTTTGAGGAGTTGTTTTATTGATTAAACAATACATTAAACATTTTATGCTCTTGTTGTATTTTTTAAAAGCTCTGTTATAAAAGTTTTCACTTCAGCCAGAGGCCAGACTGAAATTGCTGCACCATATGGGTCATTTTTGAATGCTTGTGCTTCAGCTGGCCCCATGTGCCTTAAAGATATGTAACCTTTCTGCATTGAAATGTCTGAATTGTTGATGAATATTTTGTTGAGCTGGGAACTGATATCATCCCATTTTTTTTCAAACAATGTTTCAAACCCAGAGAAAATCCTAATTTTATTCAAGGTAATGAGTCACATCTAAAGGGTTTTTCTCTGGAGTTGGTAGAAACCAGAAGAGAGCCAAAGAATAGTGACTACTGAACTTGAAAATGAATGCTCATGTTGCTCTGTGACTGCTGGATATGTAAATAGACAGCATATAGCCACTTTATAAGGTGATAATCAGTCAATGTTGTGTTAACGGCTTGTTGTGCTACCCCAGAGTGATCAAAAATCCAGAAATGCAGGTTTAAAATTGAATAGAACAACATACTTTTATAATAACAAAAGCTGAAATAACAAAGTTGCCTGGAGTAAATCCACTTGTCTCACGTCCATGTTTTCTTCCATGCCTCTTCTTCCCCCGTTTAAAAAACTGAACCAAAACTCAGTTCAAACTTTGACTCACTCTGTTGCCGTATTTAATTTCAGAGCAGAGGAAGCATGGTGACAGCGCAAATGAGAGGAGGGGAAGGAGGGGAGTGTAATAGATTAATAATGTGGCTGGTGGCCCTCGGGCTGAGAGGGGGAATGAAGAGAACGAGACAAACACAGACAGAGGCAGGAAGAGATGGGATGAGAAAACACAAGCGAAATAGAGAAGACATGAATAGTGTTTCCATCATTTCCCTCTCGTTCACGCTCCAGCGCAGGCCCGGGCCTCCAACAGGGTGACTCGGCGGCGGCGGTGAAAACACCCGCTCCCACAATCAATGGCAGAGGAAAACAGCCCTGCCAATTTGTTACCTGACTCGCCGCGGCAACTCGTAGCTCTGCTTTACTGCATGCTGCAAACTGCCTTTTAACAAGCCCGCAGGGTGATGAAGTGAGAAGTGTGTGTGGCTGCGCGGGCGCACACTATGTGTGTGATGGTTAGTGCATGTGCGAGCCTGTGTGTTTTGTCCATGTGTGTGTACATCTGGTTTTGCTTGCTTTTTGTATCAGATACAAGTGAGTACACACAGTAAAGCATATCAGAATGCTAGTCATGCATGCATGTGTGTGTGTGTGTGTTTAAATGCGTGCATGTGTGTATGTCTCTCGTCTTGTTTCTCTCTAATTGCCCCGGTTTGTCTTAGGGGAATCTGATAGTTGACCCTGTTGGCCACTTAATGTCACTGATCCCTTTACACTTCCTGGAGCTGCTACAATAACCCATTGAACTGCATCACACACACACACACACACACACACACACACACACACACACACACACACACACACACTCTGAGATCCCACTCGTTTTTGGTTAAAAAAAAAAAAGTTGTACAGCAGTTCTGAGATCTTTATCTGCACTTCAAATGAAATGTTTAAACTTGTACCGTGGGAGGGCGATTACAGGGGTGAGCAGATAAGGGAGAGATGGAACAAAGAAGAAAGGGAGCACGATAAGGAGGAGGAGGAAAAAGAGAAAAGAAGAAGGAGGGCGAACTCTCCATCTTCAACATTACTCATGAGTGAAATATGCGTTGGCTGGCGTGAGAGAGGTAGAGAGCTAACGAGGCGAATCACTGACCGGTGCCAACACTCTGCCTTTTAGTGCCGATGAAATTAAATTACTCCCCTCTCTCTTTTCTCTGCCTGCGCTCTCTTTTTTCTTCCATCTTTAATAGCGCTCGTATTGTTGGTGTATAAACTTCGGCACTGACGCGACAAACTCAGCCAGTTATCTTGTATTTCGATCCCTCTCACTCCGAGGCAGTAAACTGAGATGACGGTTTGTTCTCCTTTCTCTTTCTTTCCTTCTTTCTTTCTTTTCTTTTGTGCTCTTTAGTTTCAAGTGCTGCTGCTGGCAGCTCTGATTTGGGTTGTGTCTGCCAAGAAGTAGACAGTGTTTTGATGTTCTTTGAGGACGGCTATAAAAGTGCTCTTTTTCCAGGTATGAAATTAATACCCTATAACTCTGTAGCGGAGAGGGTTGGTGGGTGCTTTTCTTTCACCGCTCATGTCTGGGTTTGTATCACCAACACGTCAGCTTTGCATGACCAAAGGAAAAACATTTTGGACTTAACATTTACACATTTTTGACATCAGCTAATGAATCCTGAGGGATTCTGTCATATTTAAGGAAAGTTTTACATTTTGCTCGCTTTCTTGCCGAGAGTTGGGAGAGAGGATTGACACCACTCTCATGTCTGTGCAGTCAACATGAACTTTTAGCCTGCAGCTTGTTAGCTTATATCTAAATTTTATTATTTCTTATAACCACATAGATATTTAAACTTTATCTGTATTGATTAAAGAAACAATTAGAATTAATTACAATGACTGAAAACAGGAAATATACCCAGTTTTGATTATTATGTGTAGGCTACCATGTTGATATTTCTACAATACCTGTGATATCACGCTAAAATGACATGTTATGACTTTAATATCACAAGTTGGAGGGGGTGGTGGAGTTAGGCAAGAAGGCTGCCAAGCCAACGACAACAGTGTGAGACTGCATTTCAGCATTTGGAAGTGTGAAACCACTGGAAAGTTTTTATAAGGGACTTTGGCGTTTCAGCATTTGTAAACGCCAAACCAAGGGATATTTTTTTTACACGGGACCTCAGTGTTTCAACATTTGCAGATGTGAAATCACCAGACATTTTAGGGAGACCTCAGGACAATTCCCAGCGGTGTTTGTGGTGTCAAAAACAAATATTTTGGGGTAATTTAAGCCATGACATGATCTTTTCCCAACCCGAACAAGTGGTTTTTATGCTGACACCTTACCAGACCATAGGCACATCATTGTCACAAGACAATATTTAAATGAAACCTGAAGAAATGTAAAGTTTCAATGAACCATGGTTTGCAGGAACGTACCAACGTGCCAACATTTATTCTGCCGACTGGGTTGCAGCAGCCCCTCAAAAGTTTCCTAAAAATGTTAAACCATTCCTTGCAGTCAGAGTGAATCAATTGCTGTTCAGTGGATAAATTAAAATTACAGTTCTCAGCAGTGACATGCTGTAAGCTCCGAGCCACACGCACTGAGAAATGTTCACACTCACCCACATCCTTCATCCTTCCAAAAAAGCACACGTACAGTATGATCACACTTCTCCATTGTTCCAGCCAGATGCTGATAACCACAAGTACTCTGGACAACACTCTGAAACACTTTTGCCCGTACATTTCCTGTAGATTGAGCTGCAATTAGCGCAACGAAAACAAACATCTCCTGTTGAGTTTTAGGACTGTTTGCATTAGCCTGGCCACCTTTCTTCTTTTGCTTTTTCCTTTTTCACTGAACTCCTATTAACTTAGTATGTCTCCTGTCTGTGTGGTCACATCCTGTTGGCTCAGCCGTTTAACCGACGGCTGACGGGGAATATGCCTCAGACCAGCAGTCTGTGAGTGGGCCAGGTGAGGGGTCAGCTCCAATAACAGCAGTGGAGGGAAAGAAATGAGTTAAGCAGCAGGCCCGCAAGGAAACTCAATGGGCTGTTATTGGGCTTTGTGGCTTTAGCTGTCCACCATTTTACCAAAGGGACAATTTCTTTTCAAAATGTCGGCTCAAAATTCGCTCAACGTTTGGCTCGCGAATTCACGAGAAAGCCACTGCTGGCAAAAAGACATCTGTTCAACCATGCTGCCAATTCATGTAAACGAGCTTACGTACTCAATTCGTGTAATGTGTTTGGGCTCCGAGTTGACTCTGTTGGTATCGGGCTCATTTCTGAGTGGACTTGATTGACATGGGCTGAACAAGTTGGCCCCATGTGCAGGTCCTTTTTCTGCTGGCGTGCTTGTGGCTCCGAGTGGCTGCTAAGTAGTGATTACTGGACTTGGCCTGAGCAGCAGCTGTAGTAGAGTGAAATTTGGCAATGTGGCCCTGGAGAACCCACACTTAATGACATCAGGAAACACCGCCCAGGTTCACCCGCAGCACAGCGTCTGGAGCGTGTGTGTGGGTGTAACACACAGAGAAAGGGAGAGAGAGGAAAGTGGCTGAAAATAGGGTTGAAGGAAGCGGCCATGAGTGTGTTTGCACATGTTATGGCTATGATGATAACTGTGACTATATGTTTCAGTGTGTTTGTGAAAAATACGTGCCGGGAGAGGAGCATAAGGTGCGTGTGTGCATATGTTACTGTAAGAAATCACACTTTTAGTTTGCTCTGTGAACATTCTCAAAGCAGCGTCTGTGTGTTCAGATGAGATGAGGATTATTCTGGTTTATTATAATTAAGGCCTTTTTTTGTAGTTGTGGCCATTTCTATCAGTAAGGATTACTTTTCTTTGAGTAATTATGAGGTCTGGGAACATATCAGCATCTCTGTGATGTTTAATACAATATAATAAAATTACAAAATTGAAAATGAGCGCACTTGAAAAGTTAGATAATCCCTCAATCCCAACCATCTGCAAACTTTCATATACAGCCAAAGAGCCGTAGGTTTGAGGGGTGTGTGTGTGTATCAGCAAATTTAACTGTTTAAAATCACAATAGCTTTGTGGCAAAGCGCCCTGATATATACTTTATTAGCTAAAAATATATATTTGCTAACATTTCATATAAAACATAACTTAAAATTCAACACATGTAACAAAAAAATCTCACAAAGCAGCAGTGCACGCTTAAATCACTGAATATGTATGTGTGTGAGTGGAGCGTGACTGCACTTGGTAACAAAAGAGATTCTGAAATACAAGGTGCCGTACAACTAGCATGAAGTGTGTTGTTAAGTGCTAACCACAGTTTTAGTGTGTGTTTTACACACTGAAGCCAGTGTGTGTCTGAGATGTGGGCAGCGAGTGACTTTGCGTGTCTGGAGCTGTCAGTCCCTCCTAACCACTTTGTACATCTAAGACTGTCTGGCGTTTTAATGAACGGAAAGAAACACTTAAAAAGTAATATGAGCAAGCAATTACCATTAACATAATATAATCCTAATGGTTTTTGGCTTCATTAAACTTCGCAGACAAGTCTGCCATGTCACAAGTATTTTATGGTGCTTATTTTGCACTGTTTTTTAAATCAGTGCCCATTTTTCCACCCCTGCAGATTGTTTTTTTTATTTTTGCCCGTGTCCTCTTTTCCTCAGTTGTTCTGACAGCCCAAAGCCAGAGAAAGGGCCTTGGGTAAGCATTATCTGTATTGCTGTAAAGCAGATGCGCTGCCAGCAAAAAACAAGAGCCAGCACGAGCGAAGGGGAAAGAATGAATGAGGGGGACCGAGCATCCTCCCTTCATCCCTCCCTCCTTTCTCCACCTGTCTCCCAGCGTCTATCGGAGTAGGCCTCAGGGAGTGTTGAGGCATAGGAGTAGGAGGAGGAGGAGTGTTTTCTTTTCTTTTCGGGGAAGGAAAGGGGATCGATATCTCTCGTAATCGTCCTCTCCACGTTGACATTTCTCTGCTTCTCCTCTGAGGCTGTTTAAGCGTCGGATGAATAAAGCTGTCACGGCCCATTCCACCCCTCGTCCTCTAAAACCCCTGCATCCCTGGCAGGCAGCCCTCGCCTCCCTCCATCATCCAGCCGCGCCATTGGCTTGGGCAGCCTCAGACGGTGACTAATGGCGCTCTGCGATTGGTTAAGGCCGATGTGAGGGCTGATGGATTGTCTCTGTTGATTGGCCCCGGCTAATTAGAGACCTTTAGAGACAGGGTGATGGATGGTGTAGTGCCGCCCAGTTCCCTCCCTTCCACCCTTGGTTTCGAGCTGCTCCAAGTGATTTGTCTCTGGATGTTTTCTGGTTGTGTTCGCCACTAATTAAAAGTACCTAATCAAATGATCAGCATTGGCGTGTCTGGGGGGGAAATTGTACCACAGTATCTTTGCTCTTCAGGCTCTTCCAAGCGGCCAAACAACATCAAACATTAATTGGATTAAATCTGATGCAGTGGTATGCAGTGACCGTCGTCTGCCCCGTCTGTGCTCTCTGAGGATGGATCAGTTACAATCGCAACCTATTTTATAACTAGAGATGCACGATATTGGGATTTTGGCGGTAGGGATAGGACCTTTTCCCGTTTCAAATTATAGGGTCATTATCACATGACTTATTAAAGAACAGCATGCAAGGCTGTGTTTCAAGAGTCAGATATTCTGAGTCATGAGTTTAGTAAAGCCTGACCAAAGCTCCATTTATGGGGCCCAAGCTGGTACCGATGCTAAGGAGTAAAAAATTTTAATATTTCCCTCAGTGATCCCAAATATTACTTCTGACAAACACATGTAATGGAGGCACCATATTTTACAGCAACAATGAACTTTATTATTAACATATACAGTAATACCAATATATCTTTGGTAGGGCAAATAATATCGGTTAGCTGCAGCCCTAAAATTATATTTCCCAACACAATCTAAAGTCTAAATGCTGTTTCTAAGCCAACCCCAACTGCAAGGAATAACACTCTGGCTGTTAAGGCTGGCTAACAAAACCTTCATAAATGTTGGGTACCAGTTGAAATATGTCTGTCGCACTGAGCATGTTAAAGCATCAAGAACCAAAAGTTTTTACTGAATGCTCGGTCAGATTCGTTCTCTTTTTTATTGATTCTTTTGATCAGATAATCACTGATTGAAATCAAGAAGCACATAACTTTTATTTTGTAGAGGGTAAGCTTTTTAACACTACACATTGAGCTTTTCCTCACTCGCATTGGGGGTCTGAGGAAAAAAAACAACCAAACTTTTGGTATCAACATGGGGACTGATTGGATAGATAGCCCTTGTTGTTTAGTGATTTTTAATGGCCTGAAGGTATCAAATACAAATATAGTTCTTTTGGGTTTAAACATATCTGGAATAAGCTTGTGAATAAGTTGTTTTTTTCAAATCGAAGAATATTAACACCTCCAATGCTGCTAATAAGCTGTCCCAATTCTGACTCCAAAAATGCAGAGGTCATGACCTTCAGGGTCTTCAATGTCACAGCCCTGCTAACATGTGAATAACTGATTTTTGTCAGAAAGGTCATGTTGACCCGTATCATTCTGAGGTCACAGCTTGTTCACGTGAAATGAGACGAGTATTCTGTAGGCTCTTTGTCATCTTCTCGCCTGTGTTCTGCAATTTTATCTTGACATGTTTTGTTAACGTTGCCCATTTAAGAGGATAGGATTACATTCCTTTGTGCATGTGTCCAAATTAAAGTCATACGCACGACTGGTAGTATTTAAAACATGTATGAGCAGCATTACACATCACGTAAGCAATACAGCGTTTGAGAGATATCATGTATTTTTGAATGAGGACATGTGCGGATGTTTGTCATCATTTCTGGCTTCAGCTATAGCCTGTCTGTGACTTTTAATGTCCACATGCTTTGACAATTAGCCTGGGTTAGTTCTCTCAGATACGGACCCTATATCTTAAAGTCAAACAGCGTTTGTGGACTCTAATTGAAACCAGACTGTTTTTTCTTCAATACGATTTGGTTATTAGCAGATCATAAAGCCCTGATGACATAATGTGGTTAGCCTGGTCACACTCTGGTTTACCGATCTCTCTCTCTCAGCCTCCTTTTCTTTCCCTTTCGCTCTCCCTCGCTCTTTGGTCGGAGTAGTGAGCGGTTGCATTCCTGAGCCGCCCGTTGCAATAACAGCTCAGCGCTTTAAGCAAACTCTCCTCACCGCAAAACTCCCTCCTCCTCCTCCTTCTCTTCACCCTCACAGCGCCTACTCCTCCTCCTCTTCCTCCATCTCAAATGTTCATTCCATCATCTCATCTCATCTGATCTTGAGGCAGTTTTTATTATAACCCAATCATAAAGAACCAGCGTTGGCCGCTCTCCAGAGGCTAATGCCTCGTTTCCGACACACAGATAAGAAAGACAGGGAGTAGTTCAGTGTGTCTTTCTTTCTTTCTTTCTTTCTTTCTTCCTGTCTTTCCATACCACCCTTGCCCACAAGAGAAACTCCACCCAAGCTACTTCAGCAGAAAGAAAGAATGAAGAAAAAGAGGAGAGAGGGGAAAATGCTCGGTGCCCAGACCATGAAAGAGAGCCTGTGGAGTATTAAGAAAAAAAAGAAGAAAAAAAAACTATGTCAGAAGATGGAGGAGCCTGGGTCACACACACACACACACACACACACACACACACACACACACACACACACACACACACACACACACACACACTTTGCTGTACCAAAAATGAGAGGGCCCCCACCATCTAGCGTGCAGAGTGGTGGAGAGCTGGGTATCTCTTCAAAGACCCCTGCAGCTTTCCCAGAAGACATCATCCGCGTGTCTAACTCCCTCCAGACCCTGCGAATGCTGCCGCTGTGTGTGTATGTGTGTCAGAATGTGTGTGCACACACTTCAATGGTGTGATTAAGCTCCCAAAATTGGGGACAAATTGCTCTCAGGTGCAGATACTTTGGGGTAAGATGATTTTTCTTCAACGCTCTCCGCTCTTGTCTTCATCCCCCCACCGCTCACCCCTCACCCCGTCTCCCCTCTCCCCTCTCGTCCCGTCTCTTCTTTCCCAGCTCCTTCTCTCCCCTCACATCCTTTTACGTCCTCACCCCGTGCCCCTCTTTCCATTCCATCAGGCTCTCTGTTCAACTACGCACCCTCTTTTGGAAAGACTCTCCACTGCAGGACGAGTGCGGGGCAGGGAAATGGCTCTGTGTCTTTATATGTAGAGAATAGATAACTTCCAACTGGTCTCAGAGGGAACGTCTCTTCACCGATATCAAAGCCTGTTTGCTTCTTTTGTAGGGAGACAGAGTGGAGGAACTCTTTCTTTCCTCTCTCTCTCGCTGACATAAGAGCTCCTTTATCCACTGAGTGTGTGGAATGTGTGTGTGTGTCTGTGAGTTTCTTCATAGAGTGGTGCTCATAAGACATTAAAAGCATGTCAGTGCAGGGTAATTATAATCAGAGCATGATATAATAAACATAATGTACAAAAAATCAGAGTTAAGTTGGTCAACTTCAGTATCCATCAAGCCCTGCAAATGTAAACACGTGACACTGAGCGAGAGTTGCTATTAAAGGATCATTTCACCCCAAAAAATGAACTTTCAGTCATTGTCTACCAGGCACAGCGACAGGATTTCAGTTTTGGATAAGCCAAAGTCACTTTGGTTGGGCCTTTAAATTACAGGTGTGATACTGTTTGCCTTTCTTTGACGGTTTCCAGGCTCACTTAAATAGAAATGATATCATGCTGTGGCAACTAGCACGTCTAGTTGATCACGACACTTAATTCTTTTTCTAACACGTGTGCAATGCCAGGATAGCTTATTATTTAGCCGTGACAGGTCATATTTATAACAAGAAGCACACATGAATGTATTGCTTTGTCATATCTATCGTGTTTATTTTTGTGCTGTGGATTGTGCAGACTAACACATTCATTTTCACTGACATATTTAAGGTAATACCATCTTGTTTGAATGATCTGACTGGCTGATCATTTGTTTACGTTAATTGCAGAGGGAGAGAGAGAGAGAGATCGACTGCTGGGTGAGCTACATAGACTTTTAACGAGAGAGAGAGAGAGAGGTGCTGTCAATTCAAAAGCTTGTCTCAACAGAAACGGTCTATAAATGCTTTCAAAGCAACATGGAGTCAATCAAATGAGGCAGGTATATTTTGAGCTCTACCTCCCGTCTCGCCAACATTGTTTTCTAGTTTCTTCTAGCCCCAGTAGGAAATGCTTTTGCATTCATGGAATCACACAGTCTGACAACCTCCATACCGTGACTTGTGTGTGCAGGGTACAGGGCAGGGTCAGCTTTAAATGGACTGTTGTGATTGGTCTGAGTTTCACATGAATTGATTTCTCCTTTTTTTTTCAGAAAAGGAAAAGGAAAGGAAAGGTTTTTTACTCATCCTCATGGCGATGGAAAGTCTGGTGAAGTTTCGTAGTAGACAGAATTTCTGGATCTTTACAGCAAAAACAGCATTGCAGCAATCTCCTAAACAACTGAAGTAGATGGGGATGCCAGTCCCTGGATGACCCATGATCAAAAAATTGATTTAAAAATACATTGAAAGTTTAGGGCCACTGACCAAGCTACCATATTTGACGACTAGGGAGTGAGAACCTGTTGAAAATACCATATGCTCATGTTTCTTTGAAAAGCGAGCTCTTGCAGCTGGTGAAATAATGATTCCCTTCTCTTTAAGGCAAATGTGGAAGCAGTGTGATGTTATATTGCCAAAAGAACTATTGACTTTGACACCAGAGACCACGATTCTCTTCTCGTCTCCGACAGTGCCAACCATTCAAAGTTGGCTCCTGTTAAAAATAAGCTTGATCCTTAACCAAGTAGTTTCAGTTGTCTAACTTAGCCATTCCTTCACTTTGGTGGTAGATCAGATCACACTCAAAGGGGTAATTCTGGTTAGCAGGCCTTTCCCTGCTGTACTTTATTTTCTCAAGCCCAATGGAGTAAGTATAGCTGTAGAAGTTCCTCCAGTAAATCTGAATCTCTCTCTGAATACTCAACATAGTACTTGAAAGAGCCATTGATCGCTACAATCATTTCTCCTGTCCATGTTGGCTGTGAAAAAGCCCCTTCTTATTGCAACTTTAATGTATGTGATGTAGAGCTTGTCCCGTATCACCTCCCACATTGAAGTTGCACTAATGGATCAATTCACTGCCAGTATGGAGAAGAGGAATGATTGTGGCGACCAACAATTCTCTCAATCTACATATGGGTATATGAGTAGGCCTATTGTTTTACATAAGGAAAAGACTTTAAAACAGTGTAAATGTATCTATCAGGGTAAATTATGTTTAAGCCTACTGTCTGCTGTTTTTATTAAAAGGATAATGTCATTTTTGGTGCTAACTTGACCATATCACTATTTTTTTCTTGAACATGGCTGAGAGAATAGTTCAGATTTTTTTCGCATAGGGAGGAGTTACTATCACTACTGATGTATGGACATGGATGGTGGATGGAGATATCCCAGTAATCCAGCAGTTCCTCAGCGAAAAAAACGTGGTTGATTTCCAGGTGTGATTTGTTTGTTCAACAGTTCTGTTACAGGAAAAAATACACACAAAAAACTGCATGCAACAATACTAGGACCAGCAAAAATACCATACCATTATGTCAGAAAAATAAAAACTAACTCACTTTTAATAAAAAATAAATAAATACATGGCAGTAGTTGCATTTCTGTACTTGTGCATCCCTGTGTGTGTATACTGTTGTAGATAACCACACACCAGCTGAGGTCATCCTATAGTGCTGTCTTTCACCTCAACCTTGTATCTACTCCTGTTGCTGTTTGGTCACTGGCTGACCTCTGACCCCCCGGTGATGATTCCCTGCCGAGAGGACGATGATTGCACTGACTGCACTGTGTGGTCTGTTACCGGGCAGAACATCTTCAAAGAGACTCTCTGTCTCCTTACCTCTCACCTCTCTATCTCTGCACCCAGCATCTATCTGCACTTTTATCGCTTCAAGTCTGCCTCTCTCTTAAGCGATCAGGAGCTATTGAGGAGCTGGAATGGTGATTTTTGACAACAAACGCCCTCGACGTATGGGGTCTGTGTGAGATAAAAGGCATATACATTTCTATACCATAAGAGAGGACTTCCAGAGGACTGCTTGAATATGTGGCTCAAAAGCCTCCAGAGCTTGAAGTCTGAGTTTGATCTCCAGTCGCTTGTATACAGATTGAAATAGAGTTATATTTTTTATGGCAAAGGTTGAGAAGTGCAGCGCTTAGCTTGCTTTACATATAAAAAAAAAACACACTTGATGCCATGGACTCATTTTAACTCATTGTGTCTTTGTGTGTGTTCCAAGCAGCACAGTGAGCCAGGTGTGCCTGGGAGTCCCTCACTTCAGAGGTCAAAAGTTCAAAGGGCAGATACCACCCTTGAATCTCTCCACGGGGCTGAGCCTCTTCTAAGGACTTGAGATAAAGGCACCATCTGATCCTCAGTGCCACTCAGCCCCCTAGCTCTGGCTGAGATGAAAGCGGAGAAGCTCGTTGAAAATGACTTTCTTGTCGCTGCTTCAACTTTTAATTTCCTTAATTGATTTTCTCTTCCCGCAGAGGTAAGGGTTTGCAGACACAAAACTAATTGATTTCAAATTTTAATCCCTCTTACCGCTGAGCTATCGAGGGGCCTCCCCACCATCGATCTCCAATCCATCCAAACTCAATTAATGTGCTGGAGACCGATGGGAGGAGAGGATGAGGAGGAGGAGGAGGAGGACCCCTCTCCTCTTAGGTTTCATTCTCTCGTATTTTCTCCTCTCTGCATCACTCACAGATGATGCTCATTCCTCTCCTACATTTGGTAACAGTTTAATCGTACAACCGTGATGGATGATGTTGTGCATACAGCACATTTTCAGTGATGTTTGTAATTACTTTATGTCATCTACTTTGTTGCTCTGTATGTTTTCCAATCCATTTTTCTTCTTCTCCATGTCTGAAATATGAGGCTGAATTTACTGTTTGGTTAGCTCTGGCTAAGTTACTCTTGCTATGCCTCTCATTCTATGCAGTTTGGAGTGTAATGATTCGCCAATCAACAATCTAATACAAGTGATGCGAAGTGAAAACATTGATCAATGTCATCATTGAAGACACGCCTTGATTTATAAATTCCCATGGCATGTCTGTGTCACCTGGTACCTGGGCAGACTTTGTGATGGATGCAAAGATTGTATTTTTTATTTTTTTTGGCCTTAGCGCTGAAACAAGTATACCTATGACGTTCATCAGCAACGGAGAAGAGCAGCGGACTTTGAGATCATCACTGCCCACGGCATCTTTGCTATCTATTGCTCACACTTTTGCTCTTATGTTTTTGGTTTTGGACAGATTACAGTAAAAAAGGCATATGTAAAAACTTTTGACAGTCCAGCCGTACCTAGTTACAGTCGCTAAGCTATGATTGGACAATTGCTGGGGGGGGGGGGATATTAAGAAGACAGAAGGTTGAGAATAAAGTCTGATAAATGTTTTAAATAAAAAGATTATAAACCATTACAGTCTAATCTGAAAAAAAAAAAAACATCTGCTTTGCCAAAGTGGTAAATCAAGTATAACATTATACATCTTTCTGAATGTTCTGGAGATTGATTGAATTTTGTGGCAGACAAAGTATTTCCTAAGATCCCTCTTGGAGCTTTTCTTTCTCTTTGTTTCTGTGCTCATCTCTGTGTACATCTGTCACAGCCCTTCCTATATATCACATCTTGCTCTTTCGACCTTTCATCTCTCAAAGCCAGAGTAGAAAGAGAAAGGCTGATTGGATATTGTTTCAAAGCAACTGAAGAGTAAGAAATGCCATAATTCTATATCCCCAAAGTTGAAATCTACTGTCAGTGTGTCCTAAATTGCTCTCTGCGATGGATCTGTTCTTGATTTTACAAAGTGTGCCAGGCTGTATTTTGTATCCTCACAGAGTAAACAGATGAATGTGAAACGCTATCCAGCCCCTGAACATTCTCTTTTAACTTCCCATGTAGAAAGCACTTGAACATGATCTTTTTTTTCTGAAAACCCCCTTTTTCATTATGTTGTGTTTTTTACCAGGGCTTAATTTTATAGCTGTCTGAATGCTTTTGAAAGTTCCTCGTGGACCTTGGCAGCCTTCGACTGAAGTGAAATTAAACTAGCGCTCTCTTGCACTTCCACTCAAACTTCAAAGGCCCCAAACTTTGGCACTGGGAAGCCATTGAAATGAATTGTTAAAAATATCCTCCCGCAGTAGTTTATGATGAACACTATACGTGTGTGCGTGTGTGTGAGTGTGTATCTGTGGACAGGGCTGACATCAGAGCCTGGGGGAGAAGATTTATGAGTGTGTGAATTAGGGTGTGATTATGGCCCAGATTTAGTGGCGTGTAAGGGAGACACGGCAGGTCCCCATATGAGAGCCTCGGGTCAGCCTGACCATACAGATCTCAGACTCCTATACACAATGTTAACAAAGACCTACCCTGGACTAGTGTGACAGACAAATATATTCTGATAGCACACATTTATGTAGAATAGCATTCTTTGACCTCAGATTTTGTGCTGCAGAGTTTATGTGAGGCCATTTTACGTTTACGTCACTCTGGTTAAACATTGTGTATTTAATCAGACAAACATTCATATTGACTGGAAATGTTAAGACTTCTTTGTTTTGTTAAGATTGTTCCACTCCTCCTCCTTCCACTGGATGATTGTTTGTGGACCTGTGCTGACTCGTTTTATCTGACTGTGATCAGTTATACGCTTTCTGGTATTGCTTTTGTATTCACACAACTTATTAAGTCATTTTTTTTCCATTCGTGCACCTTTTGCTTTTTGATTCTCTTTCTGTATTTCGTGTTCAGGTCTCCATCTTATCAAATCATTTTGGTCTATTGTTTGTCTATCATTTATTACAATGACTGAAATAGAAATAAATATACAATGTTTTTTTAGCAGCCAGTGTTAGGACAAGAGGTGTAAAAAAAAATCATTGATACGCACAAACAATGCACTGTGAACTGATACCAAAAAAACCATCAGAGTTTTAACATTAATTTTCCTCCATTCAAACCATCTCAAAAGTAGATGCAAATGGCTGAGAGAGCTTTTCAGATTTTCGTCAAAAGCTTCTCATTTTTCATCACAGACACTTCAAACCAACTGAGCATTCATCTGAGCCTCGTCCCATTATAATAAGCACAACCACTTTTGCAAGATCAATTCAATATGCATTTCTGACTTCTCTCCACTTTTAATTTGCACCTGGGCCATTAACAGTTACACAGCTTTGAGTCAGACTCAGTATAGATCCACTTTTTGTCTTTTCTTGAAGATAGGGTTTAAATAAATAATATTTTATCGTTTGTGTCTTCTATTATTTGTGTTTGTGTTTATTTTATTATTTGGAGTATAAATAGAGATCAGTATGTGTGAATATACTGTAAATAATTCTGTGACATAATGAGATATAAGTAGTAGTTCTGCGTTACATCCCTTGTACCCTGAGCTGTGCTATATACAGAATAATGGAGGCTGCTGCACTAAAAAAAACTAACACTAACCCTTTTTATTGGAAATAGGTTTGAAAATAATAATCACAATGGAAGATTTAAGAATGCAGATTCAATTGACAAGAAATGAGGTAAGAGAAGTATCCAATGTTCAAGCCAGATGTTTCTCTTGTGCATCTTAGAGTATAAACCATGGGCCGGCTGCCTGTAAACTCAGTTCTCTTGCACTCCAAAGTTTAAAATGGCCACCACTGGATTGGGGTCTTGCACTTTTCTCCACTCAAAGCTACTTTGATTATTACTGTGTTCAGTGTGTTGGCATCTAATCTGAAACTAAAACAGTCTCCTGCTTGTTTGTGTGAGCGTGTTGCTAAACTGCATCCAGAATAGTTTTTACTTGAGTTCCTTTATAATACACAGTTGACCTTTTCTTGGTACAGTTTGTATGGTTACACTGTTTAGTCGTTTCACAACTGCCACAATTTAATAACCCTTCAGGATTCAAGCTTTCCATTCCCACAGTGTATTATTTTTCATTATGCTTTCAATAGCTCCTACTTATGGCTTTCCTTCTTAAATGTTACACTGTTAAGGAATCTATTTCTGGAATAGTTTTGGGCTCTGTGACGTTTTCCAAATTATTCCAGGTGCCTGCCAAGTTGATCGCCGTCCGTCCGTTTCCTCGGTTTCTTTTGGTGACGGGAGCGACCGAGCTGATGGATTTGAGCTGGGATTGGGAGCGACAGGGCCATTTTACCTCGCTGTGAAAGTGCTGTCTCCGTAACTATCCCTGTCCTGAAGGCTGAAACCACCACTGATGGCGCACCAATGATATGAGATGAAGAATGACAACAGTAACAGCGGCACAGGGCGTATGCTCGGTCTGTGTGTGAAAACTATTGTCTGGATCTACTCAAATCTAGAAGCGTAAAGCCATGCATGCATTCGGTTTTTCAGCGTGTGTTCTTCTCAGTCTGTGCATGCCAGTGCCTGCAAGCATCTGCTCCAGTGTGCTTTATGGCTGGATGTCAGCCACCATTCACACACTGATCCTGATTGCAGTTCCCATTATAATATAAGAGGATACCCACTCATATGGAAGCCATCAAATTATGGCCGGGCAGAACAATTGGCGCAAACTACGAGGCTGACGTTGATGGATCTATCACGATCCAAACTGGGAGAGAATAAGGGGGAAGAAATTTTGTCCTGGATTCCAAACTTTAAAAAAAGGATGTCATTTGTTTTTCCTGGCTGTAGGTTGGAGAGAGGAGTGTAACTTAAGCTCTGGCTGCAGCAGACAGACATGGGCACACAGGGAATGTATGTTCTCTCTGGCTCAGGCGCCCTGTTGACATAACTCCTGGCATCGCAGAGAAACAAGAGCGTGGATGTCCAGTCAGTAATAGTCGCTTACCCAAGAATAATGATTGATTCCAGCCGAGTACATCGCAACTCTACATCCATAATGCTGCTGGATGTTGGCAGTCATGTTTAGAGGAGACGAAAGGCAACACTGCTGCATAAATAACCAGACTCCTTAACTGATTAGGTTTCATATTTTATTTGGTATTCTTGGATACTGTTTGTGTTGACATGAAATGCTTGATACTCAACATGGCATCGAATTCTGAACAAATAAAAAGCAATAAACAAAATGTGTGTTATACAATTCAATTGGGAATAAAGGTCAAAATAAGATATGTCTTTGGCCACAAAATAATCTCTAACCATAACATGTCACTGCTGCTGTTGGCGTGTGCAATTTTGTATCAATATTTGTGTATGTTGACGTTTGTTCGGAGGTTTCTTCAGCAGATCACAAGTGGAAAGATGCAAAATTATGATGACTTTATCATATAAATACAGCTGAAAGTACTTAATAACCAAGAGACACGCCTTGTCAAACTCTCTATGCAACATAATACATTACATTAGCTCTCCATAACCACGCTGTGTTTGGTAAATATAGGAGTACTGACAGAGGTTAACTAAGCTCAGCCCAAAGACTGATAACGGTGAAGAAACTAGTCTGTCTCATTATCAGCCTTTCTAAAGCTCACAAATCAACACTTTACATCTCATTTGTTTCAGCCTTTCATAAGCTGAAGCAAAAGGCTTTGCATGGAGTTACATGCAAGGCTATTTTTTGGCCAGTGGGGCGGCCACTTTTTAATAAGGTACTATTTATTTAGAGTAAATCAATCATCAACAAATTTTTTATTCTTTTTTGTTTGGTTTGGTTGCCACCCCAAGATTTTCAGTGGCGCCACCTGGGCATGCCTGAGAAACATTTCTGGGATGCCACTGCCCACATGAAATATAAAGATAAGAGCAAAGCAGATGATGTTTGATACAACTGAGCGCCATTGAATGGAGAATACAGTATGTGGTGCCAGAACAATTCTGGGACCACATACTGTTGTGACAACATGAAGAAATGCAGGAACGACATTTTATGCAATACATTTCTGGCTTCAAGTCTGACAACTGTTGGCCTGGGTGTTGCTCTGGGCTCGATTCTCAAGATCTATGTCCCTATATATGTCCAGAAGAGAAACTCATGATGCTTCAGGTGGTGACCGTTCCTCTCATTGTTACAAGTGTGATCACAAGAGTTTCTGGTCTAAGTGTTGAAACTTCCAGAAGAATTCCTTTACATGAAGCTGCATACCATGCCTCATCCACTCTCCTGTGTGTGACTACAGGGCTAGTATTGATAATGATGATCAAGCCAGGAGTTGCTTATGCTATCAGTAAAGTTGTGACAGAAGGTGAGTAATCTTTCTCCAGTGGTGATTCCTTGTTGGGTCTTGCGAGAAACATAGTCCCAAAACATAAATAATAAACCTCAGTTTCCCACATGAAAGTTAATATCATACATGTACTGTAGCTTGAACATCAACAAGCATAAATGTAAAGCAAAATGTTCACATAAATGAGTCAATTCATATAAAGTGAACTCAGAAAGTCCCCAATGCTAAACTGTTATCACAGACAGGAACAGTGAAAAACAGCATCAGCAGATAAATATGAACCTTCATGGTGGATAGAAGGTTTCACAAAGTAGAATACTGTTGATGTCTAAACATAATAAGTGACAAAAATACAATTTCCCTCCACTCTATCAAGACTATACAACATATAAAGTAGGTCCATACAAATGGGTCCTACAGGAAACATTTGCAACTAATGATATGCTGATAAGATGTATACTGAGAACCAAGACTAGATAATATATACAGTAGATACAACAAGCATGCAGCATCATGTATATATACAGTAAATAGACACAGTCAACAGGTCATTTAGATGATGTCTTAGAGATGTATTGTAGAGATGAATTATATAATTTTTCATGCAATTAACCTGGATATCCAACACTTACATGAAGACACCTCACTGGTTTGATTGCATATAGCTGCAATAAACTGGAATAGCTGTATTGCAAACTTCACTGATGGATGACGAATTCCTGTCATCTCATGGTATACACTGTCATACCGCCCAAACATATTTCCAACTATTCAGTGGTGTGGTGAAATAAGTGAAATGTGTCATCCCCAACTGACCTGAAAATGGCCCTAGATAATGACAGCACCATGATGATAGCACAGAAAAAAAAACATTCTATGGCAGTGTGCTGTGTCCTTGTGAAAACCGCCTTTCTGGCTATGATGTGTTGTCTGATTTGGAACAGGCGAGGGAACGAGGGATGATGGGAAGACATGGGGCGGGGAGGACGAGAAGAAAAGAGGGTCTGGGAGAAAATATGGGAGCTATCAACACTCACCTCGGCAGGAAAACAGAGCCATGATGAAAGCAAAAGGCAGAGAGGAGGGGAAAGACTGACAAGCACAGACAGACAGAGAGTGAAGGTTAAAATGACAGAGAGACAAGTAGGCGGGGGTACAGAGAGAATGAGGGGGTGAAAAGTGGACAGCTGCGATGAAACAAGAGACTAAAAAGAGACAGAGGGAAAGACAGACAGACAGACAGACAGAGCAATATCTCGAACTACACTATCAAACCCATGTGAATTCACTCTGGGGACCACCAGCTTACATGGCAACAGATAAGAGAAGAGGCAATAAAACATCTAATAAGACGTCTAATATGAACAGAGAGAGTCCAGGAGAAAACAGACCAAACGACCTGATAATACTGTGGTGTTTCTGAGAGGGGAGGGCTGCTGAGCTGCATGGTGGCTGATGGCTCTGCGGTCATTAGTGCTCATCTCTTAAAATGGAGGATCGGACCACAAGGACCACTTCAACTGTCCAAACACAGCCGCCTCGACCATCAGTGCAAAGAAAAACACTGACACGAACATGAATCCATTATTATATGCATGAACAAAAGTGCTTGTTTGGTTTGACTTTGTGTCCTAAATAAACTTTATGTAGATGTCTTATAATGATCTCATGTCATTCAGATGTAAAAAAACAACAACATGGAAGTTTTCATTCATATGTGAAAAAACCAATCACTTTTTTAAAAAAATGCCCCGTTCACATGTGACAAAATGTAAAAACAGTCAATCGCATGTGAAAATGCAGCCCAGTCGCCAAGATAGAATATTTGCAGATAACGTTTCTGCTATACACTGATGTGTTCACATTTATACATGTCATATGCAACCTACCATATAGACATTTCAACAAAATGGGTGATATCATGTTCCGATGACATGTTTATGACCTGGCTGTCATGTCTGGAGGTGGAAGGGAAGGTAATGGAGTTACAGGCGACAAGTGTTTGACACAGCATTTCAACAATTCTAAGTGTGAAACCACTGTTTTTAATGAGACCTCGCAACAATGTGGAGCTCTGTTTATGACACCGGATATTTTTGATGAAAAGTAAGGACTTTTCCAGCTGTGTTTCTGACAACGGTTTTTGTTTTTTCTGAACCGGAACAAAGTGTTTTTTTTTATATAAATCTTGTATATGGAAGTTTTTTCATGTGTGAAAAACAGCCAGTTCTCATGTGACATTACTTTCTTTCACATTTAGATCTTTAGTATATACGTGAAATTGTGAAAAACATTTCTGTAAGGGTGTTCTCACAGGGGAAATATGGGTGAGGACACAGCAGCTGGTGATACGTAGTGCCTCTTTTCATGTGTACATATGTGCGTGTGTGTATGTGTGTGTGTGGCAACCCCCTAATGATTATTATGGTTTAACTCCCATTTCATGGATAGTCATTAGACCCCAGACGTTTCCATTCTCCTGGCAATGGAAAGGAAAACATATTCCCTTCTGTCGCTTATTGCTGATACCTCGTCTTTTGCTCTCATACTCTGAGACACGAAAACACACACTCCTGCTCACACACCCAGCCACTCACCCACAAACACACACCCAGGCACACACTGGCAGCAGATGACGAACCAATATTTGGGTTTACATGGTATTCTATACGGAGAAGGGTTGTAGGGTGAGACTCGTGTATATGAGAACCACCAATCTTAATAAAGACCACAGACACATACACAAACAAACACATGGCCCGCTGTGAGTTACCACGGAAACCAACCACTGATCGGGCCTTGCTGTATTTAGGGACAATCAATCACAATGACAGGCGGCTCCTAGCACCTTGCGGGATATTTGGGTGGGCGGGGTCAAAGAGAAATATGGGGGATTTCCAGAGGGGGGTGGGGCACTCATGGCATGCTCATAATCACTGTGACCGTTGACCTGTTAGAGGAAGGCTGCTTCACGAAAACAGTTAAGTAACATTGATCACAGCGTATTGAACAGATCATAAAATGCCTTGAATCGAGCACTGGGGTCAGAGTGCGCGGTAGGGACGTGTTAAGGCCTGACTCTACCAATACTGTTTTTGATGTCTAATTGAAAAGACACGGAAGGCCAGACAGGAGGTAAATCCCCCTTACAGATGACCGTAGTTAAGAGGTGAAAGGTCAAACTTCAGGCGAGGGAAGATGTTGAAAACCTTATGCTTGGGTTATATTACTGAGGGATGCTGATTTTGGACGTGTTATGGGTAATGGACACCAGGATCATGTGTTTAAAGAGGGCCAAGTAATGCAAAGTTTCTTAGAATAACATTTTCTATAAAGACTTCATATCAACCTTAAACATTAGATTTGAACTCACAGTTGATCTATTTAACAATGTTTTTTCAGCTGAGGGTCAGAACATACAGTACTACACACAGTATCACATACTTTTAGTTTTGAATACTATTCCAAAGTGATCGCACTAACAATCACCTAATAACTGTTTTCAATATACTTGTGTGTGTTTGTGCAATAAGGTGACAAATTCGATATTCTGCAAGTGGGTGCAACAAGGTTCAAATAAAAGCTACTATTCAAACAAAGTCAGTCATACAGGCTGGATAAACAGCTCAATGTAAACTCCTCATTCCTTGTAGATTTTTCACATTAAAGGTCCACAAAATGCAACACATCCTCGTACACTGAGAATCAATGGCTTGATTGCCAACGACTCCCAAACCGACATCACTGTTCCCAGAATGACACGACAGTTGCAGCGTACTGGCAAGCGTACTGGACCTTCGTCATACGCTTGCTGTTTGGTTAGCTTTAGAAAACTTTGTGGTTTCAATTAAAATAAAGATAAATAAAGCGAAAAAAACAAATACTGATTTTTTTAAAGAAAAAACAGTAGACACTGAGTTGAGTTTTGAGTGAAATTAGGGATAAAGACCTATCTCTAATATTAAAAAACAATCAAATAAAGCCCTGTTCTCTCTGTCATTGAGATAAATACTAGATACAGATACTGTACTACAATAAGATGGCTATTTAAGTATTTGATATGCATTTGTGAACATGATCTGACTTGTATTATTTCCATGTGTATTGGTGCAGACTATAGCAATATTCTGATGTCTGCAGTAAGGATACCTCTATTTTAGATTGTCACGTAATGTCAATTGTCAATAATGAAAAAGCAGCTTGAACAGTAAATGTGAAATACAGTAACTCATTCTAATACACTTTCTGGTCCATCAAAGTCATGTATTGTTCTTAAACTGCACTTATATTTTATTATATGATCACTGAAATATTTTATGAGAGCTGATAAAATGCATCAGTTAGCATTATGTGTATGTGAATGGTAGTAAAACAGTTCATAAAGTTCCCTCTGATAACCCTCATGATGCTTCAGTATGTATGGTATGATGTGAAGCGCTCACTCTGTGGTATGTCAGCCCACAACAGTGCAGCTAATGACTGTCTTGGCTACACCCCCACCTCCACTTTCAAGTAAGATCCAGGGGAAATGGTATTACAGAGCAGAGGTTGTGTTGACAGAGCCCGAGACAGCACCAAGCACAAGGCCGACCTCTCACCTTTCACCCCCCTCCAACCTCCCCCGAACCTGGAAACACAGGAAGAAAGCAAGGTCGCCCAGATGAGAGTGTCTGTCAACGCGCAGAGGGAATTGAAAATGGGTTCAGAGCGAGGGGGGGAAAAAGAACTGGGGAGGGAAAAAAATCAGCAAAAGGAAGAACAGGGAGTGTGCTGACATGTGTGCATGGATACAGAAATGAAAGGAGGACATTTTCCAATTTAAAAGCATGCTGAATGAATCAGCTCGTCAACCAGTTGGCCTTACGCAGTTCCCAGGGAGCGTCCGATCAACTGCTCTCATTTTTGTTCGAGATTTAACAGAAGGACGGTCATAATAGAGACAGCCGCTTGATTTCATTCGCATTGATCTTGCTATTACACAGATGACTGCAGAAATGAGGCAGGGAAGGACAGATCTGGGTTTGATACAGTGGCCACCACTCTGCATCTCTGGTTCATATCAAAATCTGAAACGGTAATGGAGAAAGCAACACTGTCTGTTTTCTTTTGGGTGGTTCTGTCTGTCTGTGACTGCGTTACCCGCCCCTCTCTCTTTCTCTCTTTTTCCCTCTGACTTTGTTCAATAAAACAAAGGGAGGCTGAGTTGTCATATAAATTTAAGTGCAGGCAGGCATATGTTTATAGCGAGTGACACGCCGTATACAACATTAGCATCAGCCGCTATTTTAAATGCCCTTGGCTCTCAAATGTTTGATAGCATTGCTTGTTCTGTCTGCATTTGATGTACTGCTTTATAAAGCGTCCAGCGCTAAATCACTTGGCATGCTGCTCAGTCTTACCTCATGCCAACAGACTCAAATTCAGAGGAATGCTTCCAAAATCAGTAAAGTGAGCTGGAAGTGAGTAATGAGGGCTGCGCTCAGTCTGTCTATCCTCAAACCGTGTTTTACGTACCTTGTTTAACCAAAGGATATACCATAACTACATGTTTTTGTGTACATGTTGTACACTTGCCCTGTATTTGCAAGGCCATTACAGTCAAAAGTGTTTTCCATACTAAGAGCCATGCACGCATTGTATAGAATATTGTTACATCAAGCGCATCTGTTTCTACTAGCCGACATGATGCTGTGCAGACCTCAGTGAGCAGGAATGCTTTAGTGTCTTAGTGAGGCAAATCTATACTGGGCACGTTCCCTTATCCCCATATATGTCCTCGCTGTATACAGCTGTAAGCTTATGTGTGTTTACAATATTGGGGTTCTCATTGCTGTAGTGCCATGATTAGATTTCCTGTTTATGCTCTGCATTATGGGAAGAAAGTGCACAGCTTCGATTTCATGCCCCCGACGTGATGGAGGGGACGCCAACGGGGCTTAGGAGGGAAAACAAAACCCATGGTGGACATGGATGCAGGCACCGGCATGGGCACACACTCAGTCGCACACATGGGTACACACATATCAGAGAAGCATAAAGGACAATAGCAAGAAATGGCCCCATCTGTTGACCTGCATTTGTTTCCCATCTTGTTTTTGTACCCCTCATCTCCTTGTGCGATGTTATTATAAATTTATAACCTCATTTAACCAGCCTCACAGAACGCCCTTGCTTGCTAATGTCTGACCTCCATTTCTCAACTCCATCCCCAGCTTTCACATTCTGACCCATCCTCGTGTCCAAACCTTTCTGAGACAATAACACCGTAATCTCATCAGAGCGGTAAAAATGAATTTTATTCGACGTCCGAAGCATCCATGCCATCAGGTCTGTGGTTTCCCTGTGGTTTCAACTTCCACCCACTCCCCACCAACAAAACACAACACGGAATGATCAGCATGGAGAGGAGAGGTAGCACAGGGGGGTAAATCACCTCATTGACAGCCGCCCACTGTAGGTGTGGACACAGGACGTAGCCTCGGTGACCTCGGGGGAGGCTGTTCTGGGGGAGACGCTCAGTCAGAGCCGGGGCTAATTGTCCTGTTTGTCTGCAGTCTCCATGTTTTCCCCCGCTCCATTGCGGAAGAACCCACAAGCTCCATGACCCCTGAACCCTCAGAGGTGAGGTCCCAGGGGGGATAAAGGCAGAGTGGAGGGGAGGTCGTGCTGCAACATGTGGTCACCTCGTTTGGGCCGAGCCAAACAGTTTTCCTTTAATTGGCCGTGCAATCTGCCACAGCTGGGATGGATTACAGGGGAGAATTCTTCCCTTGAAAGGGAATGGGGAAACTGGCACACAGCAGATCATGGACTGGGAGGATGATGGGGAGAGGGAGAGCCAAATCAGCAGTAAGAGATTGCTATAACTGACCTATATTTGATTGATTCTTGAGTCCAAACAGTCTCACTACTAAAGGAGCTGGACAACGGGGATGTTTTCTTTCTGGCCTACATGCATGAATGTTTTCGGAACTTGGCTAAAGCCATGATAAAACTAAGTTAATAAAACATCCTGACACCTCAGTTTGGTGTATTCCCTGTTGGAAACTGAATGCTTGGGAAGATATACCAGGTGGAGGGATTGTTGGACTTGTGAAGCAATGGGAATTCAGCCAGAGAGAGGCAGTTTTATTTGATGGGTGAGATGTAGGGGTGGGAGTGTTCAAAATCTGTGATGGTTTTATTGGAGTTTTTATGTGCAACCTTTAGTGCCTGATGAAGTCACCAGTCAAGATTCTGTTTTCCAGGAAGTATACTTAATGAGATTTTGATGTAAAATAGAAGAAAATCAGATTATTATTTTTATTTTTTTCAGAAATGGATAAAGCCACCATAGCAACTCAAATTACAGTTGACATCTCAATAATTGAGGTGTTCTTGTCCTAGTCCTATGTCCTTGGATTGTAAGCCAGGGCCGCTTATAAGGGTAGGTAAAGGGAACACTGTCAGGGGCCCGCTGAGGGGAAATAACCACGTTCATCCTAGTATTTTGGTCAATATTTTGAACCAAAATAATAACCAATTTAATTACACAATCTTGTGTTTCATGAATTGAATCTCCAATTACTTATTAAAACAAAAATCTGCTGATCTAATCCAACTTTGTTCGAATGTTGGAGTGAATTTCCTACTGTAGCTACACCAAGGCCGTCACATAAATCAAGTTGCTAGAAAAGAAAAGAGAAACAAAAGAGGGAGCATGTAAGGGCCTTAGATCTTTAGACCTTTGTCCGTCTGCTCAGAGAGCTTCAACCCATCCAGGCTGAAAAGGTTACTGATAGCCCGGAGGTCTTCATCTTACTAGCCTAAGATCAGTGAAAGAGCTTCCACCACCTGTGAGAAGGAGGATGATGACAATAAAAGTGAAGACCTTACACATGTGTTTAAGTAGGACAGGGAGAGTCCACACGTGTTGATCTGAGTACAGATTTGGGTCGGGTTGGGCCTGTTATAACCCAACTGACAACTAATATGTGTGCTCTAGTATTATGTCTGACAGGCTGGCCACCCAGGATGCTTGTTCAGTGCTTGTTGCTGAGCTGCTGGCTGCTCACTCCCATGTTTGTGTTGACATAGTTGCTGCTGCAGCACGGCTCCTGGAGTTTGACTTTGATAATTATCAAAAAATATGATGACGTGATTTTCCTTTACTCCCGTTGAAAGAGCGAGAAAGTGGGAGGGAGACAGAGAGGGAGCGAGGGAGAGAAAGAAAAAGAGAGTGCACGGGGGAAAAAAACTGACCTTCACCTGTTGTGTGTATTCTCTCTCTCAGTGACAAAACTGTAGTGAAATGCTGGTATAATATCGATATGACTGTCTTCAGGTCATTTTCAGGTTGATTTCTGCCAAGAGCCGTGCAGGTGTCGTGGTACCATTAGGCGAGAATCTCTAGATGAAGCGATGCAGCAGCCAAGGCAACATGCAAGCTGACAGGTAAAGTTAGTGACAGGAGTGTGCAACACAGGCCTGGTTTCAGCAGCTAATGAGAAAAGAGAGACAGTATTGGAGCAAGATTAGCTTCAAAGTCTGAAACAATAAGCAATGTTTATGATACTAGCTAGCAAAACTTGCTTGGTCATCACGTCATATTGCTATCACTTCTTGTCTGAAACCACTGAAATAGTAACAGAGAAGGAAGCATGAAAAATGGACTTTTAGGAAACTTTGGCACCATTTGAGTGTTTCTTCGAGTAAATCTGTTTCCTGTATGCCTGCCCTAGAAGGACATCGCACAAGACAATCCTCAACCAGCCACTTCTTGCCATGCAATATGTGGTCCACATTTTCCTCCAAGGTTTTCTTGGCCGCGTTCGTACTTGAGATGTAAGTAAATGCAAATGACTTGCAGCAACATCTTGAGGCCATTTGGACCGGGTCAGAGCAGGGTTAGAACAAGGATGGAGGGATGGAGCAAGACAAACAGAGAGAGAAAAAGATGTTTGTGTAAAGACGGAGACAAAGCAGGGCGGAAAAAAACTGGGAGACATATGAGTTGGCACAGTAAGCAGCTACGAATACAGACAGACGGTGGAAGGAGAGTGGGATTTAGGAACTATATTGAGGGAAGTGGGCAGATGTGGCTGGATGTGGACAGCAGGGCTGGAATGTGGTGATAGACCTTGTCTGGGGAAACATCTTCATTTGATTCACTGGACACACACACGCACACTTTCACGCGCAGCTGCGTGTCTTGCCGTGATATTGATGAGCAGCTGGCTGCCTCTCGGTCACCTCCCTCACAGTCACTACTGCATTAAGAGCCGCTTTGCATTGACCAACGTGTTGGGAGTGCTCTGTTTTAAAGGGAGGCGAGTGTTTACGCAAAGCATACCACAGCTTATCAAGGTATTCGCCCTCACTGTGTCCTCTCCTTTATTGGATCGCCTGTTGAGTGTGCATGCGTGACATTCCCAGCTGTCTGCCTATATCCCCCTGACAGTGGAGTGTGTGTGTGTGTGTGTGTGTGTGTGTGTCTGAGTGTTTGCCAGGCTATGTGCACTTTATAATTTCCTGTGTGTGTTTGCGAATTCATGCACCACTGTTCTAATCTATCCTTGATGTGCTGCTTTGGCTGTGCAGGTGTATCAACAGCAATGTGTCAAATCTGTTTACTTCCTTTGCCATTGTGTATGAGAGAGCGCTCGATGCCTCAGTGAATCGTGGGGAAGGCTGAGAATGAGAGCTGACAGGTCTTTGAGTGTGTGTGTGTGTGTGTGTGTGTGTGTGTGTGTGTGTCCATGTGAGCGTGTGATTGTGAGGTTGTGTGGCGGGCGAGCTCCTCTCTATTACCCAGATTGATTAAGGAAGTGCTCAAGCTCCCACTTAGCCATCACCACTGACACTGAGGTGACCGTCTCATCACGGACAGAGCGAGAGAGAGAGAGAGAGAGAGAGGGAGAGAGAGAGAGGAAGAAGGAGTGAGAGAGACAAGAGAGGGGAAGAAGGATGGAGGGCGGAGGAATGAGAGGCATTTCAGCTAATCAGTATGTCTAAGAGGACCGCTGGAGTCTCGAACTTCGAGTCTCGCAAAAAGAGACATTTTAGCGAGACACAAGTTTGATAGATGTGTATTTTGCAAGTGTCTGACTGAGCCCAATTTCACATTCTCCTCTCATCCGTTCAGTTCTAATCAAGGGCCCCATCACTGAGCCCCACCATGGAAATTTCACCTCAAATCAAGTGATGTTGGAATACGATAGGTTCCTGGTTTTTATCCTGCTTTCCTTCTTCTTTCCCCCCACGCTCCGTCCTTATCCCAACCCCAGCACCGCCCTCAGTGGACTTCGGCATTCTTAATCCTGACAACTTTCATTAAAAACGGTGGGATAATTCACAGATTTCCGAGGGAAATTCCCGAGGATGTGCTCTTTTTTCCCCCCTCCTCCTCTCGCGTCGCTTTCCTCCCAGCTTCCCTCTTTTTGGGGTCTAACGTTTCGCTTGACTCCTCAGGAGCAGTGTCATTTACATAGTTTTCCCTTATCTTCCGTAAATCCCCGGTTTGGAAAGAGAGTCAGGGCCTGACAGGATGGTTCCCTGGGAGCGAAAACGGCAGGCAGAAAGGTGCTGGCGGCAAAGAAAATATTTCATTTGGGATTTGATTACTCCGGGGCACTTATGGGTGAAAATAAGCAAGGATCCCGCTGCGAAACTATCCAAATAAAGTGAGGGGAGCATCAATGTTTTGAGAGCATACATACAGTGAAGATTCTCGCCTCAGTGCTCTGTGCCTGTGTATATTTTTAATGACTCCACAGCGGCTTTGGAGGCTTATTGAAAAGGATTGTGGTAAGCCAATTCAAACCTGTTAGCGCAGGAGATCCTTTGACCTCCATTAGGCTTGTCAATATTATTGTGGTCAAGTTCAGGTGTTAGATATCATGAGTGTCTCAGTACCGTGAAGCTGTGGGGTCATGGTTCACGGATTTGGAAATGATGGTCACGAACATGTGTTTTTCACAGGGGCTCCGAGTTAAGTAGAGGTCAAGACTTTGGACGGCTCACTCCTGGACAGACCAACACCTGCTGTTCCTTAACACAGAGCAGAATGTAGTTTAAACTGGTAGTTCGACATGCAGTGTGGCACCCTCTTGACCTCCTGGAAGGCATTCAAGCAGGAGGTACCTTCACAGTAAAGCAGGGGAGGCTACATCGAGCCCTTTGGTGCTAGCCAAGCCCACATCTGTATCACAGAGGATGTCCTGCTTCACATCTACAACAGCTTTGATCACTGCAGCTGACAAATTTAGCATGTGAAGGATAAAATTGTGGTCCAGGAAGTACATGGTGACTCCCTGCAATCAATTTGTGGTCTTTGGCAGAGAAGTCCCTGAGGATCTCCTGACACATTGTATTGTTATTCATGAAAGAGTAACATTAAAGTTTATCCCCTTAACACTGTCTGATCATGAGCCAATCAAATTAAAGCAACCCAGTGGCTCTGTATCGAACAGGCTACTGATTGACCTCCTATTACGTTACAGAACTCATTCTAAGTGAAACACAGTATGTGTGTTCTGCTGCTAGTGCTGTCTGAATCATATCAATTCAAACTTTCATTCAATTCAAACAAGTACTTTGATGATGTTGTGAGGTGCGATCATAAGAGCGGTCAGTCACCAAATCTATCTGAAGTGACTCAGGTTCACAGATGACACTGAGTATAAAGTTTTGTTCACACTATGTTTAGTCACATTTAATGACTTCCTTCCTCTCTCTCTGACGTATCACCAGGCAGTTACCCAGACGATATGACAACAGGCGGCTGAGTTAAACACACAGTTGCCTTGAATAAATGTACAGATGTCTCTGGGTTGGAACATTGTTGGAAACATGTGGGATAATGTCACGATAGGACTCAACAAAATATTAAACAAAGGTCCAGTTGGTTTTAGAAATGTTAATGTTAAATAGCTTATCAGGAGATATCAGTGATCACAATAGAAATTCCAAATGTGATGTCTAAATGTCTGATTGAACAGTCCAGTCTAGTCTAAAACGAGCAAAATGTTGATTTGCATCAGATATATCTGATGAACTAATGAAATTAATCCGATAACAGATCTGACCGAGCAATCTATGTCAACTTTTCCTCATGCAACAGAAATATATTAACCATATAGCACAGAATTAATAAATCCTCATTATTTGAGTCAATGAAACATTGCTATTATTTTCACCTTGTAATGACATGTTACACCGATACGAAGCGCTGACACAGGCTGATGTTTGAAATTATTATAATCTCCAGCTGTATCTAAATACTGTAAATATTGCTGGTTTTCATTCGCAAATGTTTTAATATTTTGATAAGTTATACATTTTTAAAGACATATCAGTGTATATGACCAATTTCTTATCAAAACATGCATTCATTATATTTGTTGTATATTTGTGAAGCAAAATGTAAATATATTGGCATGTTTTGTATGTATTTATATAATAAATGTGGATTCCTTCCATGCATTTAAATGTATCTTTAATATATTCGATTATATTTTTCTGTACGTGCCAGACGGGATGCTTGTTCTGTAAGAGTTCTGAGCGTGCCAGTTTTCACTCCTAGTTGCTATGGACTGATTTAAATTCAAATATTTAAGAGGTTCATTCGCAGAAACAGATTCCTCCTTTTTTCCTTATTTTCTTGAATCATGTTTTAATGTTTGCAATCCAAGGAATATCAATCAAACTGGAGTGGCTGGTGGTCAGAGCTTGAGTACGTTCTGGCAATGGTTCTTGTCTCTATTTCTGCTCCACCACAACCACAAGGGCTAGTTTTATGGTCCGACAATGGAAATGACCCACAAATGTACCAGGGAACAAAATATAGAGGACTGGTTCGTCCAGCTGATGACCCCACTGCAAATGCAAGGGCACTAATGGAGGCGCACCAGCTAGAAATGCCCTGCATGTATTCCACCCACCCGCATGCTGAAAAGGTGAGTGTGGTGTGAGAGTACAACATCAGATCACTGTGAGGCTCTTTGGGAAAAGACTGTGTACATGACAACATCCTCCCTGTTCTGCCTGAAAAGTTTTAAATCAGAGCGATTCCCCCGTCATGTATTACCTATCAACATATCAGTTCCAAAATACCAGTTTATAGGAAGTATTAGTTTGACTTTAAATAACACCTTGCTTAACAAGATTCTTCTCAATTTGTCCAGGTGTTTTAGAAATCATGCGAAACACATGTTCACCTCTCACTCCCTTTGTGTTTAGTCTCAAACATTCTTTCTATTTGTCCACATTGTTCTCAACCCCCGTCTCCTCCGCTGACATGATATGGCAGACATGTGTTTCATGTTTGATTTGGCACAAGATAAATCAAATCTGTTTGGCTCAGCTCAAACACATTTGAGATTTGAGGCTCAGCACTCGGCCTAAATGTATCCTCTTCCCAATTTGGTTCGTCCGTCTGCACGTCATTGACCACCCGTCACCTTTCTGCTTCTGTCATTAGATTTTCCTCAATCTCTCATCGGAAACAGTCTCTCCTTTTGTAAATATAAATAATAGACCCTTATTGTTGAGGGATGATGGGAAAGGAGAAGAGAAATAGCGTGTCAAAGTTTGGAAATGCACTTGGAAGGACACAGTAGGTATCTGGTGTGATGATGAATCAGCCTTCAAACATGCGACTGCAACAACACACACATAAAAGCACACGATTCCAAATTCATGACTCTCTTCTCCCCTTGACAGGCAGACAGAGGGGTTTAGTTTTTACACCACATGTTGGTAATTTTGCAACATCATAAAACTCATTTTTATTCCTCTCAGTCCTAAACCGATCCTGTACAGTGCTAAAAAATGTCCGAGGGTGCTCATAAATAATGAAACCATCAGAGGTTTTTAGTGTAAACACTCCTCAGTATGAGCCAAGTATGTGTCTGTGTATGTGACCACTTCTTCCATGCAAATCACGCTCTGAAGTTCAGTAATGAAGATTTTCTGTCACGCTCTCAGCTTTTTTTCCTCTACTTCTATAAGGAGGGATCATCTATGGCTGTCCTCCGTGAGCCTGAATTTGATGATGTGTCTCTTTTTCTTTGTTGCTCCATAATAAATATTGTTGCTAATTACTAGTTTATGTCTCCGAGGGTGTAATTTCAACTGAAATTATCATCAATCATCAGTCGTGTTTTTGCCCCCGACACTTTAACAGTTTGAGTCTTACTGTGCTCTTATTGTTCTGCTGTCAAAATCAATATCAGATAATCTATGTCATGAGTGTAAATGAATTTGAACGAATGAATTTATATGCTCTTCTGGGTTGCTTTCAATTATTACAGTGTGTTCACAACAATAAGCTTTACAAGCAGCAGCATATGAACTTTTTGTGCCACAGGCTACACCGCTAAATTCAGACAGCCCTTTATCCCCCTGACTGGCTGGGGTGTTTGGGGCCCAAAGTACCTAAACCTAAAAAAAATTCTGATTCACATCCAATAATCTCAACAACAGATTTCATCAATCTGTGCTCAAATAACACAACTTAGCACTTTCAAATTGCACGGCGGTGATTTGCCACTCCTTACCATTTGCTTTTGTAGAGAGCACTTCCATAGTCAGGTGGCTCTCATTATCATGGGAACGGTCCCAGTTTGGTTAGGTTTAAGCATTATGTACTTTAACTTGTGACTTTTCTCGCTATTAATACTACTGCATTAGAGGGTGCTTCAAAAAGTGACATTAGTGGAGCAGCACGGCATGAAACTTTGAAGTGTAAGGCAACTGGCTGCTGTGTTTGGCACATTAGGAGTGACAGTGGGCTGGGTTTTTGCATAGAGATTAGTAAGAGCAGAGTTACTCCAAAACTGAACACGGGTTATTTTCTGTTTCAAGCTTTTGGTTTTACTTAAAACCATTGATTGCTTAGTTCTATTGATTGTGACTCAAAATGTATAATCAGTCCAACACCTCTTCTTTTGATGATGGTTATAAAGTAAATCTGAAAGCCTCAAAGAGCAAATATGCCCCTGTCCTTGTTTTGAAGCAAGTCTAAAATTATTTGTTTGACTACCTTTATTTTGAAAAGAACAATAGCCATGTACATTTCAAACCAATTTTTTTAATCTTCCTCCTTTTAATTGTGTGTTCATATTCGTTAACTCCAATGAGAATGTACTTTCAAAATCCACGTGTCTGCACATGTATGCGTGCGCATGTTCGATAATGATGGCGTGTGTGTCTTCTTTCCAGTAAATCTGTGTCTACGTGTCGTTCTCTCAAAGAACATCCAAGACAATTCATCGGTTCCCACTTGTCAGGCCAGAATCGCTGGGCTCGAACAAAGGCCTGGACTGTAAACAGAGCTCTCTGGGTTTTAAACATGTCATAACTACAGTACACCCATTTGTCATCATCTAGCAGCATGTAGTGCCTGGAACACAACACAGTGTAAATCACATATCATGGGCCTTAATGGTACAAGAGTCCAAACACAGACATCATACATGTAAGACAGATGGGCTTAGCAGACGGGACAGGAGAGCTTTATGGACACCATTACGTGTCTGCTTCACAGTGAATGAAGTGCATCTTTCTCAATAGAGGTCTTGTGACTCACTTTCGTTTTTCCTGTGTTTACTTATGCTCTTGAACCTTTTTCTGCTCAGCTCGCTCAGAGGCCCTGCACAGCCCCCATCTGTCTTCCTCCCTGCTTCCAGTGCCTGTAAGGAGGGCCAAAAAACACAGAGGGGTCAGGCAGCATCATACGCATGGATGACCTCAAATGTAAACAAAGTGCTGCGTGGGGAGCATCTGATAGGAGAAATTAAGTGGTTTTTGTGTTGATTTTATTACAAGGACACAATAGAAAACGGATGAGTGGCGTGTGGAAAAGAAGTAATTTAAAGTAAGACGAAAGAGATCATAAAAAAAGCACTTTCTGGTGAGTTATGCTGGTGCAGATGTTGGTGTCCGCAACCGTGTTATGCAGAGTTCACCTCTTATGTATTTGCTGTGTACTTGATATAAATAAATGATTGTCTGTTTTTCCTTTCAAGAAGTATATTCTTTCTGGCAGTACTTACTGAAATCAGAAGATTAAGTTAGAAATCAAAATGAATTAGCCAGTGTTTGCAGGTATGAAAGTTATTAAATCAGCAGGACCAGCTGTGCATACAATATTGCCGCTTTGTGGTATGAAAAAGGTTTTCTGTCTGTTCTGTTCATTCAACAAATAACAAACAATATTCACGAATCTCTGTTTTGCTCCACACCAACTCCTAAGAGAAATAGCCGTCTGCTAAATTCCAATTCCAATTAAATACCAGCTAGTCACCAACTTTGTCTGCAGGTTAGGTAGCATACAGTGGGTTTGTTAGAGCTGCCTACTGCTCACTACTACTACTACTACAACTACTACTACTACTACTACTACTTGGTTGGGCAATAATTCTCAGTGTTCATGATTATGAGTGACCGCTTTCAAACGACAGGTTGTCCAGTTTTTAACACGTTTTCACTGCCAACTTGTCAAATATGGCACCTCAGTGGTACCTACCTAGCTAACTTCAGCTTAGGTTTTGCACATGATGGGCTAAACAGTCAAGTTAGCAATAATTATAATATGCAACGGTTAGAATTTCAAAAGAAACTTTGCTGACAAACACTAAACATATTATGACTTTTGGTCTGTTATTAACCTTGTCAAAAGGATGCAGTTCGGTCAGGTTTAGGTATTTAAACTACTTTGGTTTTTTGTAAAGATCATCCTTTGGGTTACTCCATTCTCCAACGTCATTCAGTCACGTAATGTAAGTGAGTAATTTCGGTACCTTAAGATAATTATGTAACATAACTTAAAAACAAATCATTCTTGACTCACAGTCAACCGGTCACTGGAGGGATAGGTCAGTGTATGACACATATCATCCACCCCAACGCCCCTGACTTTTCCTGCTCTTTATACAACTGCACTAGAGGGACGCTTTAAGTAATAACTTTAGAGGCGTACCTACAGTGCCAAACTCAAACTGACCAGGCTGCTGTATTGGACACTTCGGAAGTAAGAACAGGCTGTGGTGGAACATAGTGATGCTTTGAACTCATGCTAACATGCTCACGATGACAAAGTGAACCTACCGATGTTTAGTAGGGCTATAATGCTTACTATTGTTAGCATGACAACATTAGGCACAACTGTCTTGTGTACAGCTGAGGTTGATAGGAAAGACACATTAGTCATAAACTAAATAAATTATTACTGTAAAGTAAGGATATAATGATCACGATTCACCTTAAAGGGTGTGTCCCAGAATTCATAGCTATATAGATATTTCCCTTAAAGCCAAAACACATAGTGACGCTAAAGGAAAAGCCAGGGCATCATCAAGCCATTAGCCTTCTGCCTCTGCACACCATGAATGTCTGTACAAATGTCAAGGCAATCCGTCTGATGGTGTTGAGATATTTCAGTCTGGGCCAAAGTAATGGACCAACCAGACTACTGCAATATTGATTAGTGGAGTTTTGAGAAGTTAAACTTGAGAGTTCAAAAATGTGCAATGATATCTTGCAGTGAATAAGTTGAACTGACAGTTATAGAAACACTTCCACTCAATCTGGTATTGATCAGTGTCTCAAGTTGGACTCCGTCTGGCTCCGTCTGAGCCAACACTCCTTCCCTGAACAAGCTGCTTTATTGGCTCTCACTGTAGAAAAGTGCTATTGCCCACGAGGTGTCATTTTTACAGAGATCAACAAAATGAAGCCTTCATGAATCAAATATTTACTGTCGGAGCAAGAGGAGCTAATTTAAAGAACTGTTCTGATGCTTTTGAGCTGCATCATTTATTGCAGTGGTTAAGAGACTGAAGCCGATACTCGCAGAGCAGAGACCGATTTTACATGTTCAAGTTTTGACTCACACTCAGTGACGCACATATGTTTTGACTACGTTTCTAGCAATAAGTCATATATAATGTGTTCCATATAAAACACAGACTTGCAGGATGCCGTGGTTATACCTCTCCCTTCCCTTTCTTTCTTCTCATCTCTCCCTCTCGCCCTCATGTTCTTGTCTTGACAGCAGGTCGGTGTTCTGCTGACAGAGCCCATTTTGGGCTCCCATAGAGATAATGTTAATGGTAGACTGACTTCCCCCCTCCTCTTTTCTCTTCTTGTCCCCTCCTCTCTCTCTCTCTCCCCTCATGGATCCCACAGGAAAATCTGGACTGAGGGAAAGAAGGAGTAGGTGTGATGGACTGTCTCTTTCCCCATTATCAGAGGTGGTCTGTGCACTGTGCAACTACACTGCTGACATAATGCAAGAATACACACACACACACACACACACACAAATAACTCACAGGGACACTTAGTTGCACTTAAATATACACAAACATGCAGCCTTCAAGTGCTTCTTGTAAACTCCTACATCTAAGTTTAGAGGCTGTTAATGTTTCTTTATTGTCTCGCACTAAGTGCTTTTGGAAATAGTAACAAATAGCTCCTGGAACAGTTTACTTGGTGGCTTGTGTTTTAGTTTAGAAGCTAAACAGCACAAAGCTACTTGGTTTCCTGAATTGACATACTAGCAGTGAATAGTGAAAGAAATAAGTAGTAAGTAGCTATAGTAATAGCAATAATACTGCTATTAATAATGGTTATTAAAAAAAAATCAGTATAGCCTTGTATTAACACTAAAAAAATACATTTGATCCGTATCCCTTACAGAAATGTCTAATGCAAAATGAGCCTTTTCACATATGCAATCAGTTTAAGAAGTGAATGGATTATTTTCAAATGTCGAACGTGCCATTATCGAACGTGAACTAACATTTTAACATGCAAAAGAAAAACAACCCTAACTGGACATTTTTTTCACTTTGACAAGAGTAAAAATTTCCAAATTTGAAATTTACATTTTCATGTGAATTTCTTTCATATGTGACTGGCTTTTTTCACATGTCCATACGAATTTCACCATGTGTAAACAAAATATGGCACATGAAATCACATCTAAAATGGTACGAGTGTCTGTGGAGCAGTCTCTTGGTGTATGTTGGTGGTGGTGGCTGACCTCTAGTAAATAGCTAAAATGCACTCAACAGAATAAGACATTTCCACATTTAACCAGATTGCATTTTGTTCAGTCGCGACCAGAATATTGTTACTTAGTACTGTAGCTGCGTCTTCATGCTGGTTTGACCCATAAATTATTTGCCTTTCAGTTATCCAGAATTAGTAGTTGGTCATCAGTGTTTCTTTTTTATACATTCAATACAAAAGGATATTTGGTGACATAGCACCAAGTGATTAGCCAAGTAGTTTAAGCTCCCTCGACTTAAACTACTGTATATTGTATAGAGGTGGCAATACAGAAAGCACTGATGATAATACAGTAGTTTTTTGGTTACTAAGGTATGAGTACTTGCTGAGCATGTCATCCTCTTGATGACCAGGCATCAGATCAGGGAGTGTATGTATAGGTTGTTCTGAAGGATATGAGAGTCGCCTTATTTTGTAATTTAGGTAGTTTGATGCTGAGAACCAGAGTCTCTGTCCTCTTGTCTCACAGCGAGGCATGGTCAGCATACTCACACCACACACTGTATGTATATGTATGTGCACTCTAAGGGAAAAAAAGTGCCCCAGCTATGAAAGACAAGCATAATACATTTAGAGAGACCTACAGTCTATTAAAATCTGATCTGTAATCACCTCAGAGAGACACCAAAGCTGTTTCTACTTTAAATATCTTCAATTGTGTTGCTTTATTATGTTTTTCCCCAGTGACAGACTCTAATTGGTTTGAGAGAAACACCCAAAAACAAATAGCCAAAAAAGAAAAAGAAAAAAAATCCCTTACACTTCCAGACTGTGTCTTTAGCTTCAAAGGGAGGTTGGTCGTCCCTCCCTCTGAATTACAGCCGCTCCATCACCACTTCCAGATCCTTCCAAAAGCTGTTCCACACCAGAGTGGGAAATTCCATCGAAAACCGTCACAGCAGGGAAGGGGCGTCGGGCCTTCACAGCAGGAAGATGTATGTGTGTGTGTGTGTGTTTGATGGAATACCAAAACAACTTCAACAGACCCCATTTCCACAGCTCCCAACCATAATCCTTTAAAAGCGTTCTTAAAAATTAAAAAGTATGTTTATAAATGACATCCCTACAGAGAGAGGCATCACTGAAAGAAAACCTATGAGTGCTGGTGGGGGCTTACTGTAGCAGCTTGACCGTATCTTGCGACGAGCAGATATGTGTGAGTGGGCGAGCATAAGAGAAAAACTGAAAGAATTGTGAAAAAAAACCAAAACAATAACAGTTATTTTCGGGTCCTTCTTTTCTCGCCAGCTTCGTTTAGTAAAGCTTTTGCGCCCTAAGTGTTTTATGGCTCAGCGTCTGCCAAGAGTTCTTGGCCTGCTTTACAATGAAGCTGAACAGAACCGGGCTCAACAGGCGTCCTGGGAGCAGAACAACACATCAGGTCCAATTAAGATCAGTAGGTGGAACTTATTGTAACCTGCGACACACTCACACCCCCGGTACCACAGACAACAGAAAGAGGGGCTTTGTGAAACACTTGGCCCTGCATGCTAACGGAAAGTGAACCCCCAGAAAAAAATCCTGGTTCGGTGTGTGTGGAGGCCCTGAGGGGAGTGGGGGTCGTAAAATGTGATTGGTGGGTGTAAGGGAACGATGGAGGGGGAGAGAATCACAAACACTATCTATCTATTTTTCTAGTAGAGCATGTCCGTGTTCCTCTAGGGGGAGGCTTCTACATGCTTGACCTCCGTGTCTACAGGCCTGTAAACGCGGACCAATCAAGCCAATTCACTGCCTACAGGACCCAAGGGAAATAGAGTTGGAACTATAATAAAATAATACATGAATAAAAAAAGTAAAAAGCAACTGCCTCGTCTTTCCTGCTCCCTTGCATTTACGAAGAGGGTCATCTTGAAACACTGCAGTTGTATCCTCAGTTTTCAGTGGTAATTTCCTTTAATTTATCTCCCTCAGTTTGTCTCTTCTGTTCCTCCCTCGACCAAGGAATAAAGATATTCTGAAACAGTCCCATGGCAGCTTTGTCTCTCCTCTATGGGCAGTGAAAATCACGTAATGGAAGGAAATGTGGCATAGAAGAAATGGGGCCATTTTCTGCGCCTCACTTATTGGGCAGTTTAAAGGAAAGACCATTCTGTATTTTTCTTATTGTCAACAAATCCAAGAAAATCCCTGAACCAACTCTCAATACTTTCTGACTTCCCTGCCCTGTCAGTGCCACTAAACCCCAAGCCAATTTGTTCCCACCCAAAACTTAATCTTGACAGACTTGTCACTGGGTGCCCTGGGCTCGGGGGTTATGGCACCATAACAATGAACTCAAAGGTCCCTCAGGTCGTGTCCGGCTGGGGACCTTTATTGCATGTAATTTCCCATCTCTCTCTCCCCCCTAATTTCCTGTCATTTCTCTTCTGTCAACAGTCAAATTAAGGCAAAAAAATGCCAGCAAACACAATTACAATGTTTTTTGTGGCAGCATTACAGACATGGGGCTTTATTTACTGTATTACCTCCACCACGGAGGTTATGTTTTCACTCGTGTCCGTTTGTTATTTCTGGTTGGTTTGTCAGAAGGATTACACAAAAACTACTGACTGGATTTCCATGAAACTTGGATGGAGGATGAGTCTTGGCCCAGAATAGACATCAACTTTTGGTGCGGATCCAGATAAAAGGACAAGCCAGGAATTTTTTTCTCACTTTCTTTAATGTTGCCAGATGAACATTTTTGTTAATTTCTCAGGGAACAATCCATGCATCTATGGTATCTATGAGTGAGTACAGAGGGGGACTGTTGGTGGATTTATGCACTTTACTAACTGCCATTCTAGTTCATTCATTACTTTGTCTTTTAATGTGGGCCATATTGAATAAAATAATTGGATTACATTTTTGCTATTGTGCACCTGCAACCTGGAATAACTTACAGAACAAAGTAAAGCTCACCTCATTTTTATTGTTAAGGGCAATTTGAATTTTAAATCTCTTTTATTTCCCTTCCAGCTGTTTTTGTTTTAGTTGATTCATCTCTTTGGTTCAGCTTGATTGTAAATTATGTCTCTACCTCAAGGTCTCTGTGTTAAAATAAAGGTTGAATGAATGAATGAGTGAATGAATGAATGAGTGAAAAACTTTGTGTACTTTTAAAATACGCAAAGTAATTTCCAAAAGTAGCTGGAAACTTTTGGTTTCTTTGGCAAATATAAGTCAAACAAAGAAAATTGTTTATTGACTATTTTTAGCGCCAGATATAAACACATTGGTGCCATCACTACTAGATGTATGGGGCTGAATTAAACAAAGTAAAGTATGTGTATTCATGGTAATAAAGGAGCATGTCACCGAGTGCAGCTGTGTGGCTCATTGCTCTGTTTTTAAAAGTTTTTGGACGGAGCTTGATTTAGCTCTCTTGGACAGAGAAATAAGATATATCAAACTTTGGCTTAAAAGCAATACTTGCTTGTGGGATTAATTATCAGTTTTATGAGATTTGTTGACCTTAAGCAAAACATGTGAACTTTCCAGCTTTATCCTAAAAGTTTAGGGAAAGAATGGTGTTATGGAAAAATGTTGAAAATGCCAACCCATCCCCTCTTCAGCTTCAAGTCAGCATTGACTTGAAGCATGATATGACCACAGACTTCCCCCTATCATCAACCAAGTGCTTTAAGTTGTCTACAAACACAACCATGACTGTTAATCATGCCGTAGCTGGCAGGAGCAGATATTTTAGGGAAAACAAATAAAATATGTTGTGAACCACTTTCCAGATTTGGTTCAGATTTTGCTTTGAAAGTGAATAGTTTGTACACACAGTCAATATAAATTTCCAAGAAAATGGAAGATAACTATGCACAGCACTGCTCCTCCTCTGGGTGCAGCCGGTACAGGGCGAACCACAGTAGATCAAAAATCAGTGTTCCAGTACACATGAGGATACGGTCGACACTATTTTATAAAAAACAACAAGGAGCGAACTAAGCATTTCACATGTTGCTTCATCAGATTGTAATCTATCCTGATGAAGTATCCTGGTGTGTGCTGGAAGATTGATTTATTTAAATGAATTTCCTAGATTAGGGCATGGCATCACGTTTCTTACACAATGTATTTGCTATTGCAGAGGCTGTATACAAACATAATTCTTCTGAGACTGAGTTTCCTGCATGCACATTACACCTGCATATTCATTTAATGCTTGTATATGAGATTGCTGCACACAGACGCCCTGGCGAGTGCACACGCTCACATACTCGCCTGTATTGCCCTCCCTGTACTAAAAAGAGTGATGTCTTTATCACGGGAAGAGAGGTGGAGCAAATGGAATGAGAACAGAGAGAATATGACAATGCTCACATGAAAGGGAGGCCTTTCAAACTCAGGGGAGACATGAAAGACTACCTCTTCTCTCTCCTCCTCTTTCTCTCTCTCTCTTCTGCTTCCTTTTGTTCTCTCTCTACCTCCCCTCCTCCCTCTCTTCCTCATCCTTACTCCCTGTCTCGTAATTGTACATTCAGACTCAAACTGTGAATGCTAACAAGGCTTTTAGCCACACTGAATTAATGTATCCAGTACATTTCACTAATGCGCTACCTTTCAAATGTCACCTTTTATGTTGTTGCTGTGAATACATCTTAGCTAGCGTGCATTAATTTTTGGGTTGTTCAGCTCAAATTGCCTCTGGCTGCTTTGCAAAGTTCATATAGTGACAGACATCTCATAAGCCCTCGTTTCTGCTGATAGGGGCTGCAGCAGACTACTCCTTATTAGGTTCCTGCGCGCCATGTTACGTTGCATCAACTGTAAATAAATGGTCAATTTCTGTGTAAGGATGCAACATTATCTCATTGAAGCAAAATGACATAATTGTATTGAGTGACCAAAAACAGCCTCAAACCTTTCACAACAAAATGCAATCCAATTCTAAGTCCTGTATTTAATGTTATCTTTATTAATCTAGCAGTTGTCAGTTGTTGTTGTGACTGTGTAATGTCAGAAGAATTATTCAGATTATTTACCGAAGTGTCCAATGCAACACTAAAAATACCCAGTTAGAAGTAAATGTCCTGCATTTAAACTGCTACTAAGTAAAATCATACAAGTACAAACAAGTATAATCAGTAAAATGTACTTGAATAGGAAATAGAAACTTTTCAAATACGTCTCCTCTAGCGTTTCCCCGTAGTATTACTGTTAGAGCCGCTGTAGCAACATCATGGCTAATGGCCAAGTTGAAAGGGCAAGTAAACACCTGGTTGTATTAATAAGTAGGCAGGTTTTGTTACTTACTGATCGAGTAGGAAAAATCCTGGTTTTGAACTGTCTCAAGTCCAAGATGGCAGTCGTGAAAATGATTTTCAAAGCTGTATTTGTGTTTTTGAATAATATATATATACATATGTATATATAAATAAAACGGCCAAAGAGCAGCTGTACCTTTGTTATGTAACAATTTGTATGTTTTTATGCAATAAAAGTTTGTCTAAGCAGAAGATGTATCAGCATGTATTTGTCAGTCTTCCTGACACACTTCTAACGGGAACAAATATACTTTTATTTTAATTAATACAACTGTCTACACAGGCCATGCTACAACTTTTTTATCTCTCATATTCATTCTTGACCTCCAAGGAGATTTTGTTTTCACCATTTGATTGTTTGTTGGTTGACTGGTTAGTCAGCAGATTTACACAAAATCTACTGAACTAATTTCCTCGAAACTTGGGTGGAGGATGAGTCTCGACCCAGAATGAACCCCCATCAACATTTTCTGCGCATCAGGATAAAGGGACGGATCTCCGAATCTTTTCTCACTTTCGTTCACACTTTCGTTAATTTCTCAGGAAATAATGCATGGATGTTGATGAGATTGATGATGAAAATTGGTGTCTATAAGCAAGTATAAATGGGGACTGTGGGCCTTTGCAGAAGTATGCAGGTAATGCACTCTACCGAGTGCCATTGTAGTTCTGCTTTAAGTCTATTATCTTCTGTTTTATGTATGCATCTACAGTGACTGTATGTAGACACAGACGGAGTGCTGAAGCTGCTGTTGATGATGTGTGTACGTGCTGCTTTTGCTACGTGAGCTGTGTAGAAATGGTAAAAAAAAACCTCTCAAGGGAAGGCTAAAATAGAATATAAATTTTGGATGAGAAAAAGTTACCCAAAAAAAGTCTGACTACCCTCCCGTCAGCAAAAAGAAACTTTTCTGACCCACTGTCATCCTAGCACAGACCACCAAGCAAGTTACCATGTAGTGTATGTGCAAGTGTACCCTCAGGTGTAAATAATGGTCCAAACCTGTGTGAAGACATAAAAGAGCAAAGGTTGGGCTGATGTCAGGAAGCCACACCTGTTTGTCACCCGAGTCCACCTGCTGAGGAAACTTTGACCCCCTCAAGGCTTCACGTCACGAGTTCAAGGGTCACAATGAGCAAATGAGGGAGCCGAAGGTCATAGGTGAGCACCGGCCCCCTGAGGAAGGCCTGCTTCTGTTTCACTGTGATGGTGTGTGTATGTGTGGGAACGTGCCCCATTACAGCACAGTCAAGGTGAGGATTTAATCATGAATTAAAACCAGACAGGGAGAAAACGAGTAGGAGACAGCTACTGTTCCTCCACTTTTCTGCATCGAGAAGAGGGCTGGGAAAAGATGAAGGGTGGGTGAAGGGGGGGAAAAAAAGCAAAAAAAAAAGCTGTTTTAATCTTTTGATCCCTTCACTTCCCATCAGGTCTCGTATCAAACAAATTACCCAGAACGCACCCCTGCACACATCAGTCTCATTACGCATCTCCCCCTTCTCTGAGACACTGGGTAAATAGCACTGTCTGCAGGGAGACGAAGAATCAACAACATAATGAGACTGCTGATGATGAGCTCGGTGTTTGTGTGTGTGTGCGCAAATGTGTGTGTGCATGTGCTTTAAGTGCTTTGCTTGGAATTTACCCACTCAGATCAGGGCTTGAGTTAGCAGCAACTCAAGAGAGCTAGTGTAGACTTTCGGACGGCATGAGAAATGTTCGGCAAAGAAAAAATATTATGAAGTACAACCTCTAATTTATTCCTAACTTGTTTATCAGTTGCAATAGAAGCCATGTGGAAGAGTTGCATAAGATATCCAGGCGGATTGAGATCTTGTATTTGATGGAAACCATGATCCCTGCAGTCTAAGCCGGGATTTAACTGGTGGATTCTTGTATTATGTCGTATTTTTGTCAGAGGGAAGGACATGAGTTACGTTTCGATGTCACAGTCAGGGAAAGATGTGCGAATTTTCAAAATGTCTGAAAAATGAAAGAGGATTAGGGGCATTCCCTTCAGCTGGATTGAAGTAAATAAACAGATTTTGCGCACAGCTTATTGTTCCAATTCCCACCAAAACATTTCCAACATTTTCCTTTTCCTTTTTGCCCTTGCTCGTTCCCTCCACCTCCACCTTATCTACAACATCCATCTTTTTTAAAGTTTCAAGTCACAACCCCTCACAATCTACACCATTCTCCATTGTCCTCCCATACAAGCCGGTCATTGTCTGTGTGACACGGTGACAAGGGGACCTCGATGTCAACACCAACAGTATGGCAGCGGATCATTATGTCTGGCCGTGGGGTTGGTCAAAGGGGAAAGGTCAGAGGTCAGGGAACAGTGGCTATTAAAGAAGCCTCCTCTGTCAACAGGTTTGTATATAGCAGGAAGAGACAGATCGTTCACCATCAGGACTCACATCACTTTGTCAAGACGTGGTGAATAGCGGACACGTTAATCATATGAAGATAAATTAATGGAAATGGAATGATGATGATGGAAATGAAATACAGCATAAACCTACTGGAGACACTTCCCCTATCGCATACACTACCTCAAACATGTCACTTCAATGACATACATTATGTAATGTATATATTTTTCCTGAAACAACCTCAAGCCAAGGTCCACCTCCGTATTTATTAGCTCTGGAGCTTTTGTTCCTATTACATGATCTTCATCAACAGATATGACTGCCAACTTTGTCCAGTTGTCATGGAACTCTAAATGTGAAACTTATTATTTTAAGCTGATTTTGTAATGTAGCTTGACAGACCTTTTTTGACCTTGGAAGCAGCACTGGAATAAAACAACCTCCACTAAAGTTCTACTTACTCTCCTGGGGGTTATGGACCAGATACAGCCATCACCGTCAGATGAGATTTCCTCAGTTGTTATAGAACCTAACCTTCCATTAATCTGACAAATTTTAGGGCCAAATTGGCTTAAACAGCGTGCTTGACCACGGATGGACTGCTAACTGGCAAAGCAGACAACTGCCTGAGGGGCCCAAAAGCTTCATGATTACTCCATAACTACTGATTTGTGCTGATATCACTGAACTGTTCCTCAGAACTTGGACAGGATGGGCTCAGGCTAGCTGGTTAGCATGCCAACCTCAGTAACCTTAAGTTACAGTTTTCTCGTTGGTTGTTAAATATGCATCGCGAGATTCCTTTATCCTGCTGTGTTATGCAATTTATTTATACTACAACATCCAAAATAAAGTATAGTCTTAGGGTATACATAAACTGCTATTAATGCAGAAGGACAAAAAGACTATGTTTATTAAATTTGCACAATTACACATAACTATAACTACTCAGTTTGAAAGTGTTTTACTGTGTTGGAGCTTGATTGTGGATTGTTTGAAATACACAGAAAAATGGAAACAGTGCATTAAGTGACACCCCATACATGTAAGGGTTGAACTTTAACTGCAGCTACAGTTTAACATCTTCCAATCCTGTAAGAAGACCATGTCCTTGAGATGTTGTAACCTGGCTGCAGGTCAGCCACAAGAGCTTTACTGAGGTCTCGCTGTTGGCATTCCAGTTCATCCCAAAGGTGTTGGATGGGGCTGAGGTCAGAGCTCTAGCAAATCAAGTTCCTCCACAGCAAACTGGGAAAAAACAATTCTTTATGGGCCTTGGGTTGTGCACAGGAGCACTCTTATGTTGAAACAGTGCTCCCCAAATGTTGACACAAGGTTGGAGCCACACTTTTGGTCAAAAATATAATTATATACTTTATATGTTCATATTTCCCATCATTGTAACCAAGGGACCTTGCGTAAACCATTAGGAAACATATACAAAAACCAAAAGCTCACAAAAATATTTGAAAAGAGTATGTGTGAGTTGAGTTTATGAACTCAAGATCTCTTCAGAACTTGCATCTTTGGTATTCTTATTATCAGTCTTGGACAGCTGTACCTATCAATCATTGAGTGAAAGTAAGTGATGTCATAAAACGGGCTCCCAGAGTACATGATTGAAACGTGTCTAACATTACTCAGAGATGAAGGCCCATTCTCCCCGCAGACTGAGAGCTGAGCAGCAGTGAGCTGATGATAGTAACGTGAGGACAGACTGCTGAGACTCAGACTGAGGGTGGTAGACAGAGGGAGGGAAGGAGGGAGGGAGGGAGCGAAAGTGATAACCTTGTCTCTCGTTCATTGCTGTCTGCTCAGTGATTTAATTTGGTCGCGCCGTCACACCTGCGCTAAAGCTCATCCATCACAGGTACTGCAAGATCCCTCCTCCGCTCGCGCTCTTCTTCCCTCCATCCATCCTTCCATTCCCATCTTTCTCCGTCTTACTCTCTCATTCCAAGGCTCTCTTCGTCTCTCACCACCTATCTATCTTAAATATGCTCTCTCCATCTCACTCGTTTGATTCTGTTCAGTCACTGTCTCTTATCCCCTCTCTGCTGTACGGTTTACTTCAGCTCAGAAAAAATTGGTTCTTCTGGGGTTCTTCAGAGTTGTGGCTCTATATGCAACAATATTGATTACTTATACTGATCTTTGTTGGAGTTTTCTCAGCCTGAAAAAGTAGAAATATGTGAGATAATACTGTATATTGGAAATCAAAAGATGAACTGACTGAGTTTCAAGAGAGAACTTGTCATTTCTTTTAGAGTCATCATCTATAAACAACCTCCTGTACAATCCAGTCAGATTTTGTTCTCGTGTCTAGTTTGTGGACTTAGAAATTCAGTATTCCCCCCCTAACTTAACTGTACCCCTCTATGGCTGCCAAGTGGAGCAGCAGCTCATTATCAGAGGAGCTGCCGATGGGAAACAACACTCATACTGTTCACTATTCACTGCTTATTCACTCATAAGTGGGACAGAACCACTGAGAAGTGAATTATGTTTAGCAGATTTCTGCTGACAACAACAAATCACTGGTATATTTAGACAACAGATGAAAATAGATTTGAAGGAACAACCTTGACAGTGACTTTGTCTTTACCCTGAACATCATATCTAGATGCTCTAAAGCTGTTGAAAACAGAAAAGTGAATGGAAGGAACAATGTTTTTACCGTTTTTTAGCTGTCCAACTGTTTTTGCAGCATATTTACAGTGTACACAGGTTTGGAAAAGCTGAAAACAATGACAAAAGACTTCCTTTTCGCCCCTCTAGTTGTGTCATCTTGCTGTTTATCAGCAGGTCTCCATGTTCTGCTAACACAACCCCCCCTCCACTCTCCCACCTCACTTTGGTACAGTCCACTGAGCACCCAACAGGCCTCCTGGCTCAACCTGGGCAAAACTAATCAACGCATCCTGCAGGGGACATGGGTCCCCCCCCGCTGACGGACCACAGGAAGACCCCGCACACCTGAGCTCGGCCAAGTGTGCATGAGGCACACACTCATGGACACGCTCAACTGCATTCAAGCCAATTTATGGCTGTGCAAACACTGCACTGCCTGTTGGTAAAATGAAAGAGTAGAGGCTGTGAGTGTGGATCAGGTGTTCTCAGAAGGATGTGTCGGAAATCCTGAAGTCCACTTCACTGCTCACGGCTTCTAAAAGGTTTTCAGGGAATGAAGGGTCCTCATATCTACGGTAATACACATGCGGTGTGTGTGTGCTTGCTGACTGTAAATGGCTCACTGTGTCATGCAGTAGCCTTCTCCATGTGACCTCTCAGTGGACCGGTTACCATGGCACTGGCCGGGTCAGACCACACCAAAGTAACTGCACTGCTCTTAGGTGTGTGCGTGTGTGTGTGTGTGTGTGTGTGTGTGTGTGTGTGTGTGTGTGAGAGAGAGAGAGAGAGAGAGAGAGGTGAAACATTGGAAGTGGCTTCTAAAGAAATACTGATGCAGACACAATTATCTTGCTGTTACACACACACACGCACACACACACACACACCAGAAAACTAAAAAAAACATCTTTGGGGGAGAGAGGGGACAGATTTAGTAAGGTTTTCACGCTGGCTTGTAAGGTGAGAATGTGATGCGTTCGGCCTCAAAAACATGTGGTGTATTCATCAAACAGAGTGTTAACAGAGGTTGATTGTGAGTGAATTTCACAAGGCTAATGGTTTTGTACAGAGGGCACTGAGCATATTAAACCTTTGATCAGGACTGGGAACACAACACTAACCAAAGGGGAAGCTTTTTGGGTCGACTGGATGCTATGAAGTCCCCATGTCAAAATGAGGACATGCGTGTTTTTTTGTAGTATTATTGATATGGGTATCTATTCTCCACATATTTGGTACAACAGACATGTAAATATCTGTGTAATCTCAATTTATGCTACTTAGTTACTTCATTATTTTCTATTTGTTTCATCTGTCATGTTATTATCATGTGATTGCCACCCATTGGCTACAGCTACTTCTTAGAGCCCTGATGAAGATCTAGTGTTGGAACCACTAGTGTTGGCTTTTAAAACACTTAATATTTTTTTCCTCATTTGTTACATTTCTCACATTTCTCATATATTTTTATCTGGCCCTCTGGTTTTATAGAGACAGAGTATGTATTCCACTGGATATAAGGTCACACATTGGTTTTGCAGGATACAAATAGGATTTATAGTAGCCACAAGGAAGAGTGTAGTGGGGGAAAGTTAATTAAATATAGGCTGGTATATAACAAATCATGTATATTAAAATAAAAAATGTTAGAAACAAAAATGAAGCAGTTAGACTATTATTATTAATGACTGCAATATCGGATGCAAACAAATGCTAAGTAGAGGATTGTATTTTGTGGTCAATAAACTTGAATTTTAAAGGCACTGTAAAATCACTACAGCCTGTAACTAAACTTTATTTCTTTTGTTGAGGCATTTAAATGTATGTTTGGCTGTATTTACTTTAGTATTAACATCCATATCAGCACCTTCTCTGCCTCCATCTGCTCCACTCTGAGCTGCTCCTGCTCCTTGTGTGTATTTTTAGTCTGCGACTCGTCTTTTAACATCACTTAATCTTTTCTTCATTTCATATCAATATGTTTATTGCTTCCTCATCAGATGCAGGTTAAAGATTAGAAAATCATACTTTTATGAGAAATATAGTATATGCATATATACATTTATAGCATTTTTTTATTAGGTGGAGTTCAACCAAGAATATAGAGTTCATTCATCTCCCACAGCTCAACTACGCCTCTGAGCTTTCCTTCTCTCACACATATCCATCTCTTAATAAATCTTCTCACAGATACTAACATCCTGATGTTTAGCAGGTATTGTTCATCATGTGAAACATCTTGCTCTAAATAAATTATGGAGATATTTACCTCAGAACCACAAACATCAACCTTATGGTGGTGATAGAGGAAAAGTAAGGGAATCACCAAAGTCAGTAGGAGTCATCTTCTGGAGAGTAGAGTATCTGTACGAAACTTCATGACATTTCAGTTGAGATCATGGTGGGGGACTGACCAACCTAAAACTGACATCCCCTTCATTAAATAAGCAATTAAATACAAATAATTTAAAGAGAATAAATAGTGTTTTTTATCCGCTCTAATCAGCTCCCAATCGATAATTATATTATTAAATAATGCAGCTTTATTACCTGAGTGTGTGATAATTACATTATGGACATCACGTGTTTCAAGAGGTACTGGCATTGATCAGATGCCTGTAAGCCTTTGATCAATTCATTAACCAGTCAGCTCTCAGTCTTCAGCAGCACCCTGACGCCCTGCACACAGCTAAGTGATTCTTAATTAGCAAATACTCTCCAGACGTACACATCACAGGATCTGTGTGTGTGTGTGTGTGTGTGTGTGTGTGTGTGTGTGGAGGTTGAGTTGGTGCATGCGCATGTGCAGGGGCAGCAGCAGCATGTGTGTAGGTGACTGTGTTTGTATATGTGTGTGTTTAAATAGAGTTGGCAGGCTACATGGTGGGCTGTCTGGCAGGATCTTGACCTGGTGGCCCCAGAGGGGAGAAAGCTGGCAGAGAAAACTCTCCCTCCTCCTGGGCGCACTCATGTTCCTTAAAAAACAGCTCAATAAACAAAAAAAAAAATCTCTGCATTTCTCCTCTCTCTGCCGTTCTATGAACCTGTTATTAAATCAGGAGAATGTGCTTTTCAATTCAATTTATTTTAAATTTAAAAGGAATTTGTCTGCTAAAAATACTCCTCTTGGGTATTCTCTAACAAGTTGGATGTGACAGCCTTGCCAGGGCGAAAGCACATGGGAATTTGCAGAAAATACACTTCCTGAGTTTGCTAAAAAGACACGGCAAAGCCCTTCATTTGAGGAAAAAAAAAAAAAAAAACATGCACTGAAAAAGAGACGTCTTCAGTACAGCATGCTGACTGAGGTGGTGCTGGTTTTCCGCCACATTTCGCTGCTCACATAAGCCATGGAAATGGGATTTTCGGACCGGAATTAGACTCAGATTTGCATCCAGAGGGGACAGTGGGATGTTTTTTTTTCTTATTTAAATCCAGCCATGTCTTTTTATTCACTCGTTTTTTCATAGGTGAAGGTGGAGGGTGAGTTAAAAGAGATGTTAGTGTCGCAGAGAGGGGGAAAAAAAATCCTCATCATCCCCACAGCCCCTCCTCTTGCTGCTTCTACCTTCCTTTTTTTCCCATTCTGTCTCTTTTCCCCCTCTGCCCCCTGCCTTCCCCTCAGACGAGAGCCCCAGATAACCCTGTATCACCACATCAAAGAGAAGATGAGAGGAAGACGGATGGAGAGAAGAGGTGGAGTGGGAGACTCTCAGGGAGGCGGATCAGCGAAAGGTAGAGGTCAGAGAGCGAGAGGAGAAGGTGATGAAGAGAAAAGAAAGAGGGAGCAGAAGTGGAAGAGAAGTGGTGAGGAAGATGTGAGCACCTGAGCAGGATTGAGATACAAGCGAGAGCAGGAGTGTATCTCTCTCTATTTATATCCCCGTGTGTCTCCCTTAATCTCTCAGTGTGTGTCTCCCTTTTTCTCGCCCTCCTACACACACACACACACACAGCTTGCCGTGTCCGTGTGTTTTTTTTTTTCGCCTGGTAACAGAGCGAACAGTTCAATTAGCCGAAGCTGTCAGGACCTCTCCACGTCTGCCCCCCCCTCTCCTCAGATGCAGAGATGGAGGGAAGAGAATAAAGCTGTCCACGAAAAGCAGCAACATCAAAGCCCTTGTATTCAGTGAGAGTTGCACTTCACTATGATGTGTGTGTGTGTGTGTGTGTGTGTGTGTGTGTGTGTGTGTGGGTGGGTGTTCATAGATCAGTCACCAACCATACTGACCCGTGTTCCAGCAAGCAAGGCGAATGATAATTAAGCAGAAGACGTTTGCTGACATGTTCACATTTTGCTTTGGGGGATTTTCTCTCCCATGGGCTCACCCACTATGCATTTTATAATATACTTAACCATATTTAAAGCTCCATTTAATTTATACTGTTTGTCTCATCCCCTTGCCTCCCTCTGTTTGGTAAATCTCAATCTAACGCACATGATTTCCATTGTCATTTAAAGAAGTCATTCTCAGGTTTTTACCATCCCTGTTGCACCTGTGAGCCGTGCCGTGAGCAGGTGTGTGGATAACAACCAGAGGACAGAGCGGCAAAGAGACATCAGAGCGAGGGAAACAGAGATGAGTGGGAGGACGACGGACCGCCGATGCTGCTCCCGTGTCAGGGGAAGAATACAGGAGGTGAAAGGTTGGCGACCCTGGTAAAATGACCCTCACTTGGTGAGAGGCGGAGAGTGGAACATGGAGGGATGAAGGGCAGAGCAAGACAGAGGGGGTCAGGAGAAAGAGAGGAGATAACAGAGGAGAGGAAGGATATTTCGAGCAATGGAGACCAAATTCTCTTCTAATACTGTTTTTCTTTTCTTTTTTAAATGTAAAAAATGTTTTTTTCTGGACACTGTAAATGCAGCGTTGGCATATTCTAACCTCATAAGGCTCATAGGCGAATGAGTTAGCAAGAGAGTATTTATTTACACATCCAGCAAACACAAAGCAACATAAGCCTTCATTTATAGTTCTGTTTCTTTCCACCTGATAAACATTGAGTCCAATATCTACTCTCCTTTAAGCTTATTTTGGTCTCCAGCAACTCCTGAGGGAAAAATCTTTAGCTGCTAAATGCTCCACTGTGCTCCATTTGTGTTTGGGCGGGCGGCGTACAGGGTTTATCAGAGCTTTTCTGCTAAAACAGTTGTGAGAATTGATCCTATGGAGGACAAATTCTGCCAGTGAAAGAAAGCTGATATAAAGTTAGTCATAAGACAAAATGGTTGTCACAATTTGGACAATTATAAATAAATAAATATAAACATCAGATTTTATTTACTAAGAGCATTTTTATCGCCATGAATAGCTTTCCATCTATGTTTCTTATGTTGTACTGGTCAAAATGAGTAGTACGATGGTTATTAGAGTGACAGGAAAGCTGTGGAAAACAGTGAGCTGAAAGTCACAGAATGTCCTCGAAGAGTCGGCTGATAATTCTTTGTGGGTTTATTTTCACAAATTACATCTTTCACTTTACAAATAGTCAGGTACAAGAAAAATATTTTTCACTATAGCTGAAAAAGTTACAGACCCTCTATAGATACAATTCCAGATTAAACTCCTTGACACGGCTCATCTTAAACATTGCACAATTGTAGTTCCCATTTTAGCATTTGCGTGTCAAAAAGGTGGTTTCTAACAAGTGGCCAGATGAGACTACAGAGGACGTCTGGGACATTTAACGTCAGTATGCCAGACACAGAAACTCTACTCACTAGTCCGTCTTTACAGACAGACGTTAGTTACTGTACAAACTATTCAAACTCTTACTTTACAACTTTTGGTTTTATCAATTTATAGTAAAGTGTGTATAGTGAAATAAGAAGCTTAGTTTGTGTGACGTTGAAGTCATGTGACTGTGATGTAGCCTAACGTTAGCTTTTTACTTCAGCCGATTTTATTTAAACATCAAAAATCATAAAAGTGGTGTTCATTTGTGGTGATTATCTTGAAAAATCTCCTAGGCTTTTTGCTGGGGAAACCAGGGCGATGCTAACTTCTGGGTCGGCCTCCAAAAATGCAAGCAACACTCTGTTGAAGGGTAGGACACATGAGATCGAAGCTTGGATTAATTTGTACAGTATAAAACTATACTGAGACAGATCCAAATAAGAACTGGGAATTGGCTCTTAATGACTTACCTGGTGAAAGAAGGTTAAATAAAAATATAATAAATACAGTATACCTGGAGCAGAGAGCATACCAGCCTGATGAAACTGAACTTAATTTGGACCTGGCCTGACTCGGTCTCAGGTTTGGTCTTGGTCAACTAGATCTCAACACAAAAGATCTCTCCCTGATAAGAGCATGTGGAAATAAAGAAACAGTGTAAAATCCTTCCAAGAGGAGATAAAACCTTTTCTGGGCTCAAATAAGACAAAAAAAATATTATATGAAATTTGTGAGAGCTGCCTTTTACAGCGCATAATTCTTATAATTCCAACAAGGTAAGTGCCTCAGAGAAATGTGGGTCTAAAAGAAGGAAGAAGAGAAGAATGAGGGCTACTGGATATACCAGAACAACTTGAAAACACACCCACACAGTAATTAGAGCTTTGAGGACGCCCCTGACCTTTACATATAAATTGTAACTCTCATCTAGTCCCTTGTAGAACTGAGACTCAAACAAAATGTCTTCATTCTGAATGGCTTTCTTCTTTCTCCAACCCCCAAACCCCCACATATTCACACAACACTGGGACCAAAACTCAAGTGCACTGGCACCCACATTTGTTCCACCAGTCTGTCCAAGATGTCTCTCCATTATACAGCATCAAGTGAGTAACCCAGTTTGTGTAGGATTTGGTCATGGGAAGGACCGCTGCAGTTCTGCCAGAGCAAGAAACGCACAGAAACGGAGATGAATAATGTGAGCAGCTATTGTCAGACTTGGAGTCCAAGTCATGCACTCGGTTCTTGTCTCTGATCTAAGGCCCAGGAAAAGCCTTGGCAGTGTGTGCATGTGTGTTTGTGTGTGTGTGTGTGTAGCATTGAGAAGGTGCTGATGTGGGTGAAACAATGACAGGTTTGTTGCTTTTACACCGATTCCCCCCCCTCTGTGCAACACCACCCCTCGTGGTATTGCAAAGGAGTTCTCACACTTTGCACACACAGCATCCACCATCTCTTGCGTACACACACACACGCACACACACACACACACGTTGCATATACAAACACACACACATAGAGCCTCTGATCCTTGTAAACCATGTAAACCACAAGAGGAAGCTGTCATTATTCTCCCTGAGGAGCTCACATGGTGTAATTTAAAAAGATAAGAGGACAAATTAGCCGAGAATTCATTATGTGTTTATTTTGAGTGAGTGGGCATTATGGGAGGGTTTTTGAATGGCGCCTGTTGATAGGATAACGCTGCAGGATGAACAGCGGTGGAAAATGAATTCTATCTAGTGTTTTCTTAACGGATCATTTAATCCAAATGGCATTTGTTCGACCCAAAATACGTGAACATCAATCGAGTCCTCGCTCGCATTTGTTAACATATTTTGCACATGTACGTATAGTTCCATCCGTGTACAGGAGATTTGTTATGATTTCTCGTTTCTAGGAGAGGCAAACAGCTAAACCTGATCTGCTGTGGAAAATCAACAACACAGGCGGAAAAGGGTTCAGAAACCAAACAATCTGTGTTTAGATCCATGTTTGCCCGCTCACTTCCATTTTGTTTGCTTTCTCTGCTGGCCTGGGTAGCAGGAGTGTGGGGGTTGTACTTGGCGGTGGGATACATGTAGGCATAGTGAACTGGGAAGTTGGGGGTAGAAAGGGCAGATGTTGGGATTAAACGAATGGGGAGGATTTTGTAGCTGGAAGAGTTAAGCCGTACATAAAGAGCGAAGGGTTTTTTTTAAGGGATTTTGGTCAGGCTGGTGGTTCTACATGTAATGACTCAAAGAAACGTCTCCTTCTTTGTAATAAGGAAACCTGCAAATTAGGATCAAGGTTATTTTTAATACTATTGATCTGGTGAACTACATAGTATGCTCCATTAACTGATTTTTTGGGCACTGGGGTGCATGCGGTAAACACAAAACATGCACACAGCATTATCCCCTTTAAGCTCGATAAGGCAAACCTGAAAGCATTAACCCATTTACACATCCAGCAAATACAGAGCAGCATTAGCGATGATGTGGAGTTGTGTTTGTGTCCACCTGATGAATGTAAGCCAAACATTCACTTTCCTGTTTTGTTAAGGTGACCAGATTTCTCAAATGAAAACCAGGCACAGTTTCACTTCGACAGTCAATACATCGTTCAAATATACAATGTTATTGTGTATGAAATACAAAAAGGGGGACGCACTTTAATGTATTTTGACCATGGTAACTGTAAACCGTGTCAGAAAATCAGAGTTTACAGCACCACGGCGAGTAAAGGTAAACTATGGAACACTTACTGGAGAAACTGGTCAAACTACAATGGTTCAGTACAGTGGGGCTTTTACACACATGTGCTGGCTCGGCTTTGACTCAGCATGTCAGCACAGCAGGATTTGCATTTTCACAACCACAGAGCTACCTGTGTAAAGGTGTGGTTAACAGGTGACACGCTTGTCTTGAGTAGTAGTCAGCGGAGCGGCTGTAAATGCTCTTCCTCCCTGTAGTACTATGAAAGACTGGCTGCTAGCAAAGCTCTGCTAATTTGTTATAAAGAAATGCAATTTTCTTACGAATTCTTCGCAATAAAAGTCAGCTTCTATTTAATTTAAAAAAAGCTTATATTGTGAAGCAGACACACGGTGGTTGGGGATGGTGGACAGGTTTAACAAGGAGAAGACTTTCATTCAGGAGACCGCTGTTTGTGGCCTGGTTTGACTCGGCACTGCCAGCGGAAAAGCCCCATTTTGTCAGACAAGCAACATTACGAGACTGACACACTGGCAGACACACTGTGACAAACAGATAGTAGTGACACTTGTGATCCTTTTCTTTCTTCCTTCAGTCCCCTGCTAGGTTTCACTTAATCATCTCCTGATGCTAGTGTAAACACTGAATTTATTTCCACCTCGCTCTCCTCTCTTCATTATTTTAACTCCTATTTTTTCTTTGCACTCCTCTCCTTCCTCTCCAGTCTTTAAGAATAAATATTACACAATTACATAAAATACTTTGGTTAACAGATTCCCATTGTTTGCCTCACTTTTGTATTTGATCTCAAGAACACAGTTTGGAACAATAAATAGGCAGGCTCTTTACCTTTCATACTCTATCTCCTTCCTCTCCACTCTACCTTGCTCAAAAAAACGTTTGTGCCGATTTTTGTGGATTCACTTGACACTTCCTAGCTCCTGGCCGAGTTCTCCACAGCAGTTGTCTCTAAAACTAGCAGGAGCAAGCAGTTAGTAGAGGAAGAAGAATGATATGAAGCTGCTATGGGCCAAAACGAGCACAATTCACTTGAGACGTAAAGTCTCGAGCTGCCCGGATGTTCTTGCAATGTGAAATATTATTTCACATCGCTGTTTAACATTTTGGGGACAGCTCTAAATGGGGACCGTTCCCTAGAAAACAGGTTTGTCTGGTCATGCTGTGTTGTGCTTCCCACCAACTCCTGAGGGAGATATCTCACTTTTTAGCTGCTAAATGCTCCACTATGTCCACCAGCTTGTTGATAACTTTGTCCTTCTTTTGTTGTTAGGCAGTAATTTTTTAAGCATTTGTGATGAAAACTGTGACAATGACACTGATTAAAGAGGTGATAATGAGTCAAAATGGTAAAGTTATCAGCCTTAAAATCAAAACAAGTAGTAGGAAACATGCTAAAATGCTCTGCAGAGATTAGAGGTTAGCTTTGAGTGCTAAATATTCTACTCCCCTTCAACAGCATGTGCTATCCAGCCATAGGCAATGCATATTAAAACAGATATATTTTAGCCAGCATTTAAAAATTAGTTAATAAACGTTATTTCTCTGGCAGTTTTTACAAGGTGTTTCACAATCATAGAGAAATAAAACCAAAAAAGGTTTAAAGAAGAGAATCAATAAATTGCAACAAAAACAGATTTGTAAGGAGGTGGTCAGGCTAAATGGCTAAATACATGTTTCGTAGTGACCTTGGCTACACATTGGGGGCTAAAAGATGACCGCAATCTTTAAGAAAATTTCATTGACCTGCATACAGCAAACTTATTTCACCAATCTGTCTGCCTGTGATGACGCACCTAGAAGAAAACCAAAGGGAAGGCAAAAGGTGAAACAGTGGTGAGTCAAGGTTTGAGCGCCACTCACTGCTGTTTCAGAGGCCGTTTGTACTTTGCTCAGGAGATTTGATCTGTCACATCCTGTGCAACAATATCAGGATTTCAGCTGGACAAATAGTTTCAATAACATGTGGATGGGACACTTCACAGAGTGGTACAAACCAATAAACCAGTGTAGTTTTACAACAAATTCTTATGTCTTCCCATTTTCTGGCTCTCTATAAAGCCATTTTATAAAGAAAGTGTTTTTTCGGGGGGCTGGTGTTCTGGTTGGGATGTTATTACATGTGTGTCTGTGTGTGTGTGTGTGTGTGTGTGTGTGTGTGTGAGAGAGAGAGAGAGAGAGAGAGAGAGAGAGAGACCCACAATCCAAAGACGACAAGAGGGAACGTGAAACTGGAATGCTAGGTTTCACTTAATCATCTCCTGATGCTCGTGTAAACACTGAATCTGATTTGAGCTAATTGGGTTTGTAGTCAGGGTAAATAGTGTAAAAGGAAACCGCTCGCACATTCAGCAAGATCTTTCCCCCCTCACAGCCAGCTCTGCCATTCACTACAATTTTATTCCTTTATTTAACCAGGAGGACAAAATGTTGAAACTTGTGCCAGACATTTTTCTCCCCCTCCATTCCTCTGATCCGCTGTTATAAGAAGGCTTTCTTTCCCCTCAAAGTCATGTGTAATCTCCATAATGTTGTTTGGTTGGACCATGAGTTTTTCCTGCCCGGGTATTTGGGTAATTTGATTTTTGAGAAAATAAGAGCGCAGGAAAGGGAGAGGCAGGAGGGATGATATATATATATTTAAAGAACCTTTTAATCGATTTTCTGGCTTTGGTTTTTGAGATATTTCACATTTGTGGTTATGGTTATGGACCCCCCCTCCCTCTTCTCCCCCTTTTTTGCATTCGCAGCGCAGTCTTGAAAAGTTTTTGCTGTCCAGCGTCTTGTCACTCACATCTCCCCTCTCTTCCTCTCTCATCATACTCGGTAATGTAGTCACACTGATTGCATTCTGCCACTAATCTAATTCTTCCCTCTTTCAGCCCCCCAGAGACTTCGAGTGGATTCACATCACATCCATTTCAATGACCACCACCCCCCACACCCCCCATGACAGCACATACCAACTTTGGATTGAAAAGACCCATAAGCCTCGCCTGCCTTTACCACTCCGATCACATTACCGCCTTCACAAAAACGAACCCCGCCTCAGCTAACTGCTTGGATCTCATTACACATCCACAAAAACCAGTGGACTTCAGTGATCCACATCAAAATGAAACCCAAAGGGGATCCTAACCAGCAATTAAGATAACGTTTATTCCCAAACAGCAGATTCCGTTTATCGTATCGTTAATTTTCCCACAACAAATGTAATTAGCGCAGGCTTCAGAAACGGTGGCTATCGCTACATGACACTAATTTGTTGTAGATTAGCTATCCCTTTCCTATAAGATCCATATGGCCGGATGCAAACCTACAGAAAAAGGAGCTTCACAGGGAATAAAGAAATATCTTTGCTCAGGGACTTCAAATCCCATGGTGCATTGCTAATCCCTGTATTGGAATGATCAGTGGCTCCCCTGGCCATTGGGGTCAAAGGTTGCTGACTGGACTTGTTAGGGGTCAGTGTCCCTTTGAGCTTAAGAGACAGCCAAGACAAAACAAGCATTTCTCTCCGCTGCTGAAAAAAAAGAAAGAAAAGGAAAATCAAACAGCGTCTCCAAGACATAACAAATCAATCTTTCCCCTTCCAGCGAGAGATCAAGATTGATTATCTGGATGCACACAAGCCTTCATGTTTGAAATGGAAGCATAAACAAAACAATTCGATAGTTTTCAAAAAAGTGGAGAAAGCAGCACTTTTCCTTCAAAGAATGTGCGATGTAGTGACTGTATGTCCTTGCCTGCGTTCACCATCTCTGCCTTTTCAAAAACAGTCCACACAAATCCGTGCTGGGAACAACTCGAGGAAATGCTCCTTCCAGCCCGGCCCTCTGCTCACACGCTGCCTTTACTGTATGTGAAGGTCATTCTTCCATCATTCGCATCCAACTCTCGTCCTTCCTTATTGCTTTCGGTCCCTATTTAAAACAGAAGCCAGCTGATGGCAGTGTCAAAACCACCCAGACAGAGAGGTGTAAACACAGACACATTGATCCTGCAAAGCTCCACATTTCTTCCACTCTCTCTTTCTCGAATGATTGAATGTAAATGAATCCCAAACAATGATCTTCCCTCACAGCGGGATGAGTGATGGTGTTTGTGATGGACCGCGACGGAGCTGATTGTTAATACGTGAAGGCAGCGGGAGCAAGTATCGCCATGTTATCAGTATTTTTGTTGCAATCATTTAAATCACTCAAGGTATTTGGCATTCTCCGCACCGGCACGCCTTGAGAAGCAGCAAATGAAGCTTTTTAACTAGACCTGCAATTGCACAGTGGGTAGGAACAAGTGGAAGATGACTTGTCAGTTATTTCTACCTGTGTTTATGATTACATGTGTTCATCAGTGTGTGCCAAACAAGCCTGTGTTCATCTCAGTGCATTTGTTAGCCAAAATGTGACAACCAAATTGTGTTCCAACATACTTGCATCCGATTTGCACAATTTAATGACTACAGTGTTTTATTGTAGTTGTCAAAGTACGTTTTAAGTTTGAGTGAAACTTGCTTAGTTTGCATGTGAGTTTTTGCATGTCTGGTATATCCATAAGTTTTTTGTGCGATCAGTGAAAACCGGTGTGTGCTGTTTTGCATCCCCGTAAGAGTGTACCTTTGTGTCTGTGTCTGTGCACATTTGCTCATCGTTGGGTGCGTGCCCGCCCGATGCCACAGGTAGCCCAGTGCTCAGTGGAGTGTGTGTCGCTACACCTGTTCTCCCCTCAGGGAGGCGCTGTCTGTGGCCAGCTGGCAGAGGAGAGCTGGGACAGAGGATTGGACAGATTGGATAAGCGGTGGGACGCTGGGACAAGTAGAAGACATGGCTGAAGGTGAGGGCAAAAATAGAGGGAATAGGAAAAGTACTGATAGACGAACAATAGGTAAGAGCTAGGCTGAGGGTGGATGAGGCAGCAAGCTTTGTCATGACGCTAAGGAGGGCATATGAAGGGCAAATGATCAGCCCTATTATAATGAAGTATAGCTTGTAGTCCTTTGAAATGATTCATGTAGATACATCAATCTTTGTTGAATAGTCTAGCTAATATGTGAACAAATCATTTGTATACGAGTGTGAAACTTGGTGCACTTGTACAGTTTGGGGCCCTGAACATTTTCAGAGATCGCAAAAACGCCCCTTGGTGGCCATGGCAGCCATTTTACATGAAAACATTTTACATAAACGCCTCGATGGCTCCTTCTCTGAAAATGTTCAGGGCCCAAAACTGTACAAGTGCACCAAGTTTAATGCTTTTATGAGAAACCCCAGTAGAGTAAAACATCCATTTCATGACATAATGTTTCTAAAATAAATTAAAAAAATCTGCAATAGGAAACAACAGACGATTGCAGAACACAGTGTTCTATTCTGATTTATTCTGTTCCTAATTAGAACACTATGCACAACAAAACAATCCCTGCAAGGTGTCCTAAAAAACATTGCAGATCCAGCGTGATATTATAATTTGTGGTACAAAAACTGAGAGAGAATAAAAGTATTTCGCCTCGAAAAGGATGTGACCTTCCTCAGCCCCATGCATGCCAATCAGCGATGAACATGTCACCTTGTTTTGAACTGTAATTGTTGCAGCCACATCGACGCCCAACCTGTGTGGGAGGATCAGTCGTTTCCAAAGTGTCATATCACAGTGCTGAGATGCCTCAGTAAGACCCACCTAAACCCAAACAGCAGCATTTTAGCAGAAAGACAGACAAAGTAATGACTGAAATCCACCCTAATAACAAAAGAGAGGACATATTAACTGTATATTAACTGTGAAAAAGTAAAGATTTTAAAAACATGCATGTACGTTTTAAGTGATTTTCAGCTACTTTGGGCTTTTACAGACTCTTACCCACTTGGACTTACTCCAGACTGCATGATGGCTTGAACCGTGTGTCATCATGATAACATAATATCTATCTGTCTTTGCTTGTAACTAAAGTATTAGTCTCCATTTCCTTCTCTCACTGTGTTAAACCCATTTCACCGTCTGTAACTTCATCTCTCCCACTTTCTGTCTCTCGGGTCTAGTTAGGATGTGTGTGTGTGTGTGTGTGTGTGTGTGTGTCAGCCTCCCTCTGTCCTGCCTCCAGGCTGAAGTGTCAGACAGAGGAGTGAGATGTCTCTCTCTCCCTCCATATGCAGTTGTTAGCCAAAAGACTGCTTCACCACTGCAAACAGCCGAGGGGGTCAAGCATGCACACATACATACACACGTGCATTTACAGATGCATCCACATGATATTACACAAACAGTTTGCTGTATATGAGTGTACTGTATACATGTGAAATATACACACCTAGGCAAGCACACTCATATCTCATCAGAGATACGTTAGAGAGAACGTATGTAGAACTTACCGGACTGAAACAACACACACGCACAAACACACACGCACTGATACATACACATGCACAGAAAAACCCACATGAGGATAATTTATATAATGTTCTCATCCCTCCTCTCCTACTCTCACACTCACAGACACGCAACTACACACACCTCCCTCTAGCTCTATTCTATTTTCTCCCCCCTTCTCTCAGTCTTTTTCTCCCACTCTCAGACTTTCACACACACTCACGCTCACACTCCACACTCGCTATCCATAGGCCCAGCCCTTTGGGAATATAGTGCGACGGAGGCAGAAGGTAAGGCAGGAAACCGAGTGAGAGCTGAAAGTGATAGTGGGTATAAGATAGATGTAGGCTGAGAGGCAGTGAAAGAGGAGAAGAGAGGGGGAAAAGGTTGGAGAGTAGAGACACAGTAGAGTCAGTGAAAGTGGTGAAAGGGTGGAGGAATTTGAGTAAGAGGTACAAAGCTGAAGGAGCAAGGTTTCAGAGGTATGGGAGTGAGATGGAGAGAACAAAAAAATTCTAAAAAAGGAAAAGGTACCTCAGAAATGAACTGCCAGGCAGAGAAAGACCCGAACAGACTTTCCACACACACACGCATGCACGCACACACATACTTTGAAATTGAGCTGAATTCAGGCCTGCGTTTGAACCAGCGGCTACACCCAATGTAGGCCATTCCCAAACACTTCTGAATTAGGTCCCGCTCTCCTCTCCCCAGAAAAGAGAAGCGTGAAATTGACCAAGTCAAAGCTGCGGCCTGAGCAAAGCTGATTTTCTGCCATTGGACCAGAGGCAGCATCTACCCAGTGTGATTCTGCTGTTGTGATCTGGGACAGAGCTTATGTTTCACCCTTGAAATTCTTTATGAGGTTTGTGTTACATTTGCGATCACGCTGATTTGGGCTTAAAAGTATGAGGAGAAATGTCAAATGGATGTGGATGCTCGCTTAGGTTTGATTATAAGGTCATGTAGGGTGGTGCTGATACCAAAAAATGTAAGGTTTTTTGTGTCCCAAACAAATACTCTATATATATTTTATATATAAAATATTTTTTCCTCATACCCTGTCAACAAAATAAATAGCTTTTCTTTGCCCTCAAAGTCATCCACGTAAACATTTTCTGATCTGGCAGTGTTTCCATCCAATTAAGTTTTGAGAGTACCAGTATCATTCGAGTAAAATGTGTCAATATCTGTGCTCATGATGGAGGTAAATCTTCAGTGGGTAGCTGATTGAAGTTTATTCTTTCAAGTTTATGAAAAAACTTGTTCTGTAAATAATTATCTAATCAACATTCATCAGAATTTCATTCTGAGGGTGTTCTGTAAACGGTTTTCTAATAATTTATTAAATATAGCAAATGCTGATCACCCAATATCAATTTCAGGCTGAAACTGTTAACTTCCTGTTAGTCACAACCACTTACGGTTTAAGCCACGCCCACTCCAGATACGGTAACAGATACAGATAATGGTGAACTCGCTCATCTCTAATGACAGTGTCTACTGACTTGGTTTTTTAGAGTTTGCACAGACAGGTATTGCAATAACCCTCCATATGTTACGACCACCTGCTTTCACATAACGGGAATGTGATTCTTAGGTCATGTATTAACTACTGATCTATCTCCATGACAATTGAACAATCTCATAAAGGTGTTGATTTGTGGATTCAAGTGCACCAAAGACCAAGTAAGAGGGCCTTGTGTAAAGAATTGTTTCTTCCAGCTGCTATTTCCAAAGTCAAAAAGGAAAGCTCTAGCTCTACTTCGTTAAAGTTTAGTGATAAACAACGGCCTGTTAAGCCTCATCCCACAGAAAGAGACTGGGAATTGGGTGGTTTCAGCTCTTTATCAGTGTTGGGAATGTTAAAGGAGAGCTAGCAGATAGACACCAATGAAGGGCCCCTCACCCTACCCTACCTTATAATGACCGCTAAAAACGGAAAAAATGTGAAAGTCCCTGTCTAGATCCAGTGTTATCCAGTGTAGTTAGTCCATTCTGGTCTACTGTGGAAACAGTGTAGCAGCCACATGGCAGTGTAACGTGGCACACTCTGTGGAAGAGGACCTGCACCCTCAGTGGGTGTAAAAGGCTCATTCTAGTGAACAAAAACCAATGATTCTTGGTTTCAGGTAATTATATATTCATCAAAGTAGAACTATGAACATCACATTCCATTCCTGCTAACAGATCCCCTGAAATCCTACACACTGCCGCCTGAGAGTTGAACAACACCTACTGCAGCTACGTTTGGTAAGAACCTCAGACATAGGCCCCCCCCCCCCTTTGGCCACAGGGAGAGCAACAAATAGCCCATTCTTTACTCAAAAAATAAACTTGGACAAGCTCAAAAGTAAGATTTGTGCTTAATTGTACATGTTTTCAGAAAGAAGGTTTTGATTGTACAAGAGAGCGGATGGAGACTGGTTATCTGTTTGACTTTGTGACTTGAAAGCACTTCCTAAACCTTCCTATGAGAAGCCTTTGTGACTGCCTCTCATGTAGTGCATGAGGCGGTTCCAAACAGGGCTGGGTCATATTTAGAAGAACTAATTGGTTGAGTTTAGCAAAGGATCTCTCATCCATAAAATTTAGGTCATTAAGAGAGACTAACACACTGGGATTAAGCTAACTCTCACATGGATTAACTCCTTAACGCAGGGTAAAGTAACTGAGATAACATAATTGTCAATAAAGTCACACTGGATGTATCTTGACACTTCAAATTACATTTAAAAAAAACATTTCCATCATCATAACCATGGTAATCTATGATTCTGTCTGTGTGCACATGTATTTACAGTATGACGCTCTATTGCAGCTCCCAACTGCACTCACACTGCGTGCATCTGTGAGTAAATTTAATACACCCGTGTTATCCCATATGATATTTAGCTCTTAAACACCCTGGTTCTGTGCATCACTACTCTTCCCCATCCACTCCTGTTCTGGTTATGTTCTGACGCGATGAAAGCCAAGTCAAAACAGCTTTATCTGTGCTGCAGTGGGGACGCAGTCTGTGAAATGTGGCAGTGGTTTTGGACCCACAGGAAGGCTGAATCGATGAGAACCAAAACCAGACGTGCTTATGAGAGAAACCGGGGAGGAAACTGGATTCTGCTCTGGGAGAGGTATGCACGTTTTCAAAAACATCAGCTCTGTTTTGCTTTTGCTGCATTAAGACCTGCTGCTTTGGCACAGTGCACACGCACTCACACAGACACACATGCTCCGACTTACTCACCCTGGTGTCTCTGCTCTGCGTATGGTTTGGATTGGTTCTGCTGCTGGCTTTTGTAAACAGCACTAACTGCTTGTGTATGTCTGAGTCCTGCAAGTTCTCAGACTCCTGAATGAAAGGCTACCTCTATCTCTCTGTGCCTCTCTCTCTCTCTCTCGCCCTCTGTCCCTGTGTCTCTCTGTGTCTCCTTGCCGCCCTCTGACCTGCTTTACCGTGTGGGCTGTCACAAGCGTGTGCTCTTGTCATGCGTGTTTAGGTAAGTCTGTGACATGTGATCCCTGCAGGCCAAGGGTTATACACATTCAATGTCGTCCACTACCGTTGACTGTATGTCGGGACAAACAATGTGTGTGTGTGTTTGCCCATTAAGTTTGGCCTCGCTCATTTCCTGCATTGAGTCCTGACCTTGAATGCATCACTTTAAGAAATTTTGAGACAAAAAGAATGCATATTGGTCTTATATTTAATCAGACTATTAAGGTGAGCTGCTACTAACTGACAAAGACATTTTTGTGTCTTTTTCTCGTATTGTATGATAACATGTTGATCAGTTTCTAAATTTCCAAAAGAACATAAATTCAACAGAATTCATTGTTTATGCAAATGTGCTGAGGAACAACAAGAGCAACAACCAGATGAACACCAATCAGACTTGTTTTGATTCCTGCAGGAAGCACAGAGTTGATTACTACTCACACAGGATGGGAAGTCGGGGATCGCCTCCGGCGCAGATACAGGACAGTAATGCCGATCGGTCTTACCAGCTCGGGCTTCATTGTTGTATTAAAACAGTTTCAAAAATATGTACAGCAAGGTAAGTATGCAGGACGCTCTGAGGGCACTGGAGAGCTCCTTCAGCGACAGGCTGCTTCACCCAAAGTGTGTGAAGGAGTGATATCGCAGGTCCTTCCTTCCTGCTGCTGTTAGACTGCACAACCAGCACTGCTCCCAGTAGACCCCATACACACACCAAAACTGACTGCTAACTGCTAGCTCAATATGCCGTTGGGCAATTTCAGGATCTAAATGTGCATTGGAGTAAATATTTTTGTTTTTATTTTCTATTCATACAGTACTGTCCATATTGTTCTTACTGCTTTTCTACCTATATTTGTTATAAGTACACGTCAAAAGATTTTTTTCCCAAAGATGGTTTCTGTCATTTTAGTTGGTTCTTATCACACATATGTATGTTTAAGTGTTCATTTTTCTGATAAGTTTGGTTTTAATTAGTTATTTGATGCTATAATAAGTTGTGAAATGTCATAATTGAACAGGCGAGTGTATGGGCAGGAGCTCGATGCTGCGGCTCCACCAACTGATCAGTACTGCGCAGAATCTGGCTCCAGTTAACGTGTTACCAGCGCAAGAAGAAGCTGCACTTGTATCTGGAATATTTCGGCTTAATGGGAAGAAGTGGAGTCGCGTTGTCTGTTGCAAGGTTGACTGAAAGTAAAAACAGCAAATAGTTTTTGTGGCTGTTGCAGTGAATTGCATGGCAGTGTGCAGTCCAGTATCCAGTTCTGTCAGGATGTAGGTACAGTATCAACTTTGAGCACCAGGAAGAGTTGAGTTTGAGTCACATCAGATGTTAATGCTCACTGTTAGGGTTAGGGTTAAAACCCTATCCATCTTCATTTCACCTTAAGCAAGTTTGTTAGTTACCTAACATCAACAATATCTTTGCCATAACCCAAATCTTTCTCTAAACTCAACTATACCAAAACTTAATTTGTGTGATATTATAGACAGAAAACTTTTTTAAAACATTGCCACTGAACTTCAATGAAAAAACCCAAAATGCATGGAGTGCTGCTTGGGTGTAGAAAAAGGTGTCCCTCTGGTGCTCTTCAGTTTAGGGATCCAAGTAAAACTTATAAGGAAAGATCTGAGGCACTCAAGAGGGTAATGATTAGAACGCCTTTATTAGTACATGGCTAATCTCATAAAAACATGCCAACGCGTTTCAGCGTAAAAAGCCTTCGTCAGGGCAAGGGCAAAGGGCAATTGCTACTGAACATTAGAAATTTCCCAATATCAATATGGCAATATGGATCCATGTCCCGGTCAACTTTCTGACTGATGTAGCTGACATATTCATTCTCCCTGCCCCAATAACTGTCTTTGTATCTGGAGTCAAAACTTCCTAAACCTCTACAAATGAGGTGGTGATTAAGTGTTGTAGTGACAGTTACGGTCGCATGATGTCATTTTGTGTTTTGATTTGTGTTTTTGTGTTCTCAAGAAGGCAGATCTTACCGACAGTAATATGAACCTGTCTGAGGGTAACAACAAAAAACAACGGCAGCAATAGGAAAAAAATAAGGAGATAAAAACTAAGAATTTGACGAGTATTGCATGTGCCCTGACAACGACAAGTATTAACGTAGAACCAAAATATGAGAATATGATCCGGGTTGATAAATACTGTCATTTGCCATAAATTTCTTCCTGTAAATGAGAGACGGAGAAACATTATGTTTGTTGCCTCTAAACAAACACTAAACACTTCCAGATTGACTATGAATTCTCAGTGTGTGGTTTGAGCTGGGAGGGGAGGCAGTTCATGAACTTAATATATTTATTCTTTGTTTTCAATGCCTTTAATTTTGTGTTCTCATTTTTTTTGGTTTTTGTTTTGATAAATGTAGCTGTCATCCAAGTTTCCCCCAGAGGGACAATAAAGAGAGAATAACTGGAAGATGATGCGATTATGCAGGAAGTCAAATCAACACACACACACACACACACACACACACAGACAAAAAAAATGGGAAAACATCCATAAAATGCTGATTATTCGTTTCAAATACGTTGACAGTGCTGGTTTTGATTCTGATAATCGAATGATTGAATTCAAATTAACTGAAATGAACTGAAGTTTTCAAAACTTACAGACGACCCACATGAAGCAGAAACACACACATCTTGTCCATATTAAGACAGTAACCCTACCCTTGTTTACCCCAATACCCAGTCACAGGAAGTGAGGTCAGCACAAAGACAGTGTGTGCGTGTGTGTGTGTGTGTGTGTGTGTGTGTGCATGTGTGTGTGTTTTGATGTGTTCCCCCTGGTGTCTCCTTTCTCTGGGAGATTAGGTTTCAGCCATCACTGAGGCTTGCTAATTAATGTCACAACCTGCTAGCCGTGTCAGCGCCAATTTGCTACATGCACACACACACACACACACACACACACATGCACTCAGGCCTATACACACCTTTACGCCTATACACACACATACATACACACCTCCTCTCCTCACCTGTCACTATTAATGTCATACTTTTCCTTCTGACTTTGGGGCTTCTCTGCTTTCCCTCTCTCTGTGTCACTCTATCCTCACAGTTAGCTTCCTCTCCTCCAACACATCACCCTCTTTCTTTCTGCAGTTTCTCCACCTCTGTCCCTTTTTCACCTCACTGTCACTTCCAATTCTCCACCTCTTTCTTTCCCTCTATTTTCTTTTGTCCCCTCTCTCCTTATCTTTCCCTGTCAGCGCCCCTTCTCCCTTTGCTCCCTTTAGTTCGTTTTTTTTTTCTTCACACGTCTTTTCCCATATCCTGCTGGAAATAATGCACTCCCTCTCCCTCCCATTCCTCTTTCCTTCATCATCACATCTCTTTTCCTCCATTTGTTATCATCTCCCATTGCTCTTATCTCAACACAAAATAGGATACAGGAGCCAACAAATATAGGACTTAAAGGGGTAGTGCACAGATTTTACAACAAGCTCAGTAAACTTGTGAGTACAACTAAGTCTGATAATGTGTTCTCTGACACTGGAGGAGCTTTCTTAAGGGTTAGAAAATGGGCACCCCACTCCCACGCATGGGCCCATTGCTGCATGACATCCCCTCCTTCCAAAATTTCAAACATTCTGTCTTTGACTACTTAGTATTTAATTTACAAAAGATGCCTGGAGTCTATTTTTCGATTAGCTAAGATGAAATTCCCCATGAGAAAATTGGGGCATTGCAGTTGTTTAAGCTATCATTACACAGAGAAAGTGCAAATTAATGAAACGTATGAAATATATGAGGGTATATGAGCTGACAAATAAACAAATTAATGAAATGAAATAAATTTTGACTTCAAAAAGGAAAAAAACTAAATGTATGAAATGTTAAAATAATCAAGATACATTTATCAAATATGTGCATACAGTAGGGTTATCATGCTCTTAAACAACAGAAATGTGGCTTTTGGATATTCCAATTTTATTTTGTAGCTACAAACATCAACTTGTAAATATTTTAAAACCTGTTTTTTCAAGCAGTTCTTTAGGTTTTAACTGTGAAGTGATACAGTAAAAAACCATTTCTGAGAAGTAAAACAATATTGACATGATTTCTGTTTTTAGGCAGAAAAGGTTTCTGTTTTTTGGCACAACTTCACCTACAGGGAGTCTGGAGAGGTCAGAAACACTTGCGTAGAACCACTCTATTATTAAACAGTATTCAATGTCGTGGCCTTCATCAGAGTCCTGAACAGTCAACTTACAACTCATCCTCTTCAAGGCAACTTTAAAAGTAGAGCCTGCGTAAGTGCCAATATACAAAAAAAAAAACTTATGTTTTTTTAACCACACAATCAATGGAAAAACCATCTGCATTAAGGATTTTATATGGTCAGGTCCATATGAGATGGTGTCCATGTTGTAAAATACATATGAGACATCCTGTTCCCTTAAAGAACGTATTACTGAACATAGGAGCTTTATTAAGAATGACCAGCCCTGTTGCAAGACATTTTTGTGAGATGCAACATCACAGTTCATCTTTATTTTTAATAGGAATGGAAGTGATCAAGTCCAGTTAAAGAGGTGGGCTTCCTCCCACAATCCAAAGACATGCAAAAAGTTGGGTTAATCGGTCACTCTAAATTGTCCGTAGGTGTGAATGTGAGCGTGAATGGTTGTTTGTCCCTTCATGTCAGCCCTGTGATGAACTGGTGACTTATCCAGGGTGTACCCCGCTGTCACCCAGTGTCAGCTGGGATCGGCTCCAGCCCCCCGTGACCCTGAAAAGGATAAGCGGTTTCAGATGATGGATGGATGGATGGATATTTAAAAAGTTAAAATAAGGACTTTTTAGTTAATGAGTTATCAACAGTTCTTAACCTGTTAAGTCGAGCAGAGCCCAACTGGGCTATTTTCTGAGCATCTATGGTAACATACAAGTTAAATATATACAGTAGTTACCAACCTGAGAAATGTTAAATGGCATGGATGGTGATAAAATGTGCCAAAATGTCACATTTGGAGATTCTGCCTGAGTCCTCTGTACTAAAACCTAATTTTGTTCTGATTCACTTTATTAGCATGAAAGTTGGCAGATGTAATGTTCAGATGTTTTGCTATGGTTTGCAAAGCTGCATCATTCCTCAGGGATATTCATTCTAAAATTGTAATAAAAAAAATCTTTCATTTATGCTGTGTACTAACTGAGTAACTTAATTTACTCCCAGTGACATATATACTTATACATACACCTCTGAACAAATATTCTAAGTGACCCCTTTATTATGATACCTTGATTATTCAAATAGACCATGTACTTGTAATTAGCGAGCATAGACACAGGATGGAGGCTAGTTCTTACAGGTTGAATACAGTCAATTGGAAAACCGTTAACATTAAGGATTTTATTACCTGTAAAACAAAACAAAGTGCTCTGTATGATTAAATGTTCCCTTTACAAACACAATTTGACACCGGTTGACCGTTGGATGGAAACTGTCAACAATGCTGCAGCTGGTGTCAGCTACACGAAGCCCCCACCCCTGGATGCCTCCCGTGTAGCTTTCCGATACAGTCATGTTAAGATGTGACCTGTGTTTAACCACATCATTCCCTCCCGTGGGTAATCAATAATTTGTCCAGCCAGTCGGACAGCCTCACTCTGCCTCTGATGTTGTTGTGCAGGCGATGTGTGTTCATGCCATGTTGTGTAAGTATGTAAATGTGTGCCTGTGTCTGTGTGCGAGTGTTTGCCCCTATCATTAGCCCTAATGATTGACAATGTCCTCCCATTTCCACCCCCCAGCCCCCTCCCATCCTCCCCTTCCTTCCCTTATTGACCCTCCTGTCAGCGGCCTGTCACTGGGACTTCCTCATGTCATCAATAGCAGGACTTTATCTAGACGGACAGTCACCCCCCCTCGTGTACCTTTATGGCTTATCTGGGATACTGTATCTGGCAGGGAGGTAAATTGAGTGTGAGTCTGTGTGAGTGCGTTCTTGTATTTCTCTCTTTAAAAGGTCAAAACGTCCTTACAGGGGTATTAAGGTGAGGAAAGAACATTTTGCTGCTCACTTCTAGGGGTTAGGTTTCAGGCAGGTTGGGGGTTAGGTGTCAGAGAGAACACTCACCCAAAGCTGAAACACTGATTACAACAATGACATTACAACAAAATGATCCCAGACAGTGTTGGTAGTGTTTCCAAATGTTTTGAAAACTTTCAGTGCAAAATTGGAATCCAAAATTCATCTTTTCCTCCTAACATTGTTTATCTGGTCTTAATCATGATGACGATGACAAAGGATGTGTGGAAGGAAAGCTGATAAGTAACGATGATACACTGTATTTATAATTTATCAAGAGTGAAGCTATCTTCAAGCTCAACCAATCTAAATTCAGGATCATTCTTTTTGGCCCACTGTTTTTACGTGGTTTTTTTTTCCTGATATACTGACGTCCCTCAGCAGAACGACATCTTTTGCCTGTGCCTTCTGGAACCAACACATCCTCATACATAAATGACTGAATAGGTGGATTGCCAGCGACACCCAAAACGACATATCACCTGTCCCAAAATGCCAGGACCATTGTAGCATAGTATACTACTTCATCTGACTTCTTCCCTTGCTGCTGTCATAATTACTACATGGCCATTAGAGGGCACTGCCTAACAAAAGACGTAAATATGAGTTGTAATAAGCTGCTTTGACGGTTGACGTGTATGGTTGTTTCTTTGTACGAAGACGGGCTGTCTGAAAGTGTCACAAATCACTGCTGAAAGATGCATTGTGTTATGATGTGACAACACTTTGGTTCAAGCACTGTAGAATGTAGAAATTGGCATTTTGTGCGGTTCTGCACCCCGACAGTTTTTTTGAGTGCAACACCACTATTATAAATACAAAGGTGATAACTACAAGCAAAGGTCATTACGTCATAACAATGTTATGTGTGGAAAGCTTGTATCTTGAAGTAAACATGTGACACAGGCAATTGATATACAAATAAAATTATAATTATCTTGGGCCTGTTTTGTCTAAAAATTGAGTGTATGTATTTCCATTTCGCTCCTTTTGGTTGCCCATATTGTATACAAGATAGTTATAAAACATAGCTAGTGCACTTCAGTTCTCCAGGTCAGGTGTCTGGTCGTGTCCTGCGAAAAATCTTGCTCAGGTCGTGCTGTGGTTTCAGATTGCAGTGTATTTGGAGTAAACGCAAGAGGAACTGCTTAGCTAGTTTGAGCAGCAAACCACCATGACTATAGAGTCAAAGAGCAACAGCAACAGAAACCCAAGTTTCATCATCAAAAAAATCAAAGGAAATAGGCCTTACAGTACTGATCATACTTTAATGACAGCTCACGATGTGCAGTGCAAAACACCACAGCAAAATCAAAAGGATTACAGCACTAGAGGGCATAACGCGGTTTCGTTCCACACAAGCACAGTATTCCCAGTGAGTGTGTATGAGAGCGTCTGCGCGTCTGATGTCAGGAGTGTCAGACTTTGGGGTTCTTTCCGACTGTAGTTCTAAATCTCAGTGTTTGACATGAGCTCTGAGACTCTCGATCGCTCCCCCTTCCTCCTTTTCTCCTCTCATGTCTCTTTTATCTGGGGTTTGGATTTTTACTTCAGTCAAAGGAGAGCAAGAAAAGAGACGACGACGACAGAGAAATAAGGAGAGAAGAGAAATAGAAAGAGGAATGTAAGAAAGGTTAAGAGGTATTACAAGGAGAAGGGAGGGCGAAGAAGAAAAAGTGAGAAGGAGAGATAGGGGGAGAATGACAGATGGGCCCAAAGAAGAGAGGGCTGCTGGGTTCAGCACTGCGGCAGAGCTGAGCATATGACAGCTTTACAGTGGGCTCTGTGTGTGTGTGTGTTGGTGCGTGTGCTCAGAAGTGTGTATCCTGGCTCTCCTATGCAAGTGTGTTTGTGTGTATATTGAGACGTGTAGTATGTGTGTGCGTTCATACGCGTGCTCATGTTCGTGCCTTGGCATGGTGCCAGTGTTTACCTAGGGCATTTTCTGTGTGTTGAACGTAGCCAGAGGGACCGTTCCTCCACCTGTTATCCTTCTCTCTTCTCACCAGCTCCTGTCATCCATCTCTATATTGACTTTACCAGTGATAAATCAGGGCCGCTGTGTGTGTGTGCGTGTGTGCGTTTTTGTGTGGGAGTTGCATGTTTGCTTTAGCCGCGGCACATGTTGGCTTAGCGCTCAGGGAGGATTTCTCGCACATCTTAAATGCATTGAAATTTGTTTACAAGTGTTGCTGCGCTCGTTTGCTCATCGCCGCTTGTTTTCCGATACATCACCCCACCCGCCATGTGAAGGTTTCCAGAAATAGGCCACGCTTTGACAAACATTACACAATAAAATACAGTGTGTGTGTGTGCGTGCGGATGTGGTTGACATCGTTTGCGCTATTTTTCTTCTTTACGCTTCTTGCTCCTCTTTGCTCCAGATGAAACCGCCGTTCTGCTGCTCCCTCCTTCTCAGCAGTCGGGCCGTTGCTGATCCCTCTGATCGTCCTCCTCCTGCCAGTCGTTATTTCTGCACTTCCTGTTTCTCTGGATTTGGCTGTGATGTCTAGAGCTGAGGTGAGAGGTCGCGAGGACCAGGTGTGCTGGAGCTGGCGTCGACTGGTCCGGCTGCTCCGCTACCTTTGTCTCCCCTGCTGTTAATCTGGCACCAAGAGAGCACATTTTGTTCTATTGTTCTCTCCATGAATTAGGTGTTATGCTAAGCCGCTTTGTCTGGCAGCCACGGTTTTATGAAATGATTTGGAGCAGGTTTTGTTGGCAATTAGCTGTGTTTGGTGTATCACAGACGGCAGCGACTGTGCCGAGGTAGTTACAGATAGAAAGCGAAGCTGATAACACTTTTTAATAAGTCACCTTTTACGAACGGTGTTATAAAAGTTGGAATTCATATATAACTTAATGCATCACACATTAGTTATAAACCTTAAAGGGCCATAGAAATATGTTAAAAAATAAGACGTGAAGAAAATGTTTAGATCGTATCTAAAAGATAACAAAAAGCAAAAATAAGCAAATAAATAGTAACAGATTAAAAAGAAGTTATGAATGTATTTCAAAGCCACATTAAACAGTAATTTTTTAAACCCTGAACCAACTTCAAGTATTCAGGAAGCTTGTTCCACATGTGGGGGTTGTAAAAACTAAAAGCTGTTTCACCTTGCTTGGTTTTCAACCAGGGAACTACACTGAGTAAACCTTTCCCAGATGACATGAGGGTCTGGATGCGTTGTAACGTACTAGTGAATCAATGATGTACTCCGGTCAAAGACCAGATTGGCCTGCAGTGTCAGGCCAGTGTTAAAAATGCTGAACGAAATGTGTAAATCAAAGAGAAAACAACGCAGGGCAGCGAAAGACCCTCAGAACTGCAAGTTGAGACCAGCAGGCTCCCCGCCTGCTTCAACCTGACGGTATGATCTCTTACATTGGTCGCATGCACATAACACATCTTTCAGTCAGTGCGTGGAATGTGAGTGGCCGCAGTGTGGTGAGAAAATCAACAGCACAGGAAGAAGAGAAGAGGGAGAGCTGAGAAGGATCAGATCAAAAGGAGGAAAGCCAGAGAGGAAAGCGCCACTAAATGCTCTAAAATTACAGATGTCCTCACGAGCAAGGGACATGGTTGGTGTTTGAAAAACAAAAAACATAGGAGGGGTGCTCTCAGCAGGTTGCATCACAACTACCTTTCCCAAATTGTTTGTATGTTATAAAAACTAAATCACTCTATGGAAAGCAGAAGATGTATTTGCACATAAATAATCTGGAAATATACTCAGTAAGCATCAGCTACCAGAGCATCATGATGATAAGTTCATGTCCAGTCAGAGCTCTGAAGGAATGTCAGGTGCAAAACAAACACTACAAAAGGGACAAAAAGATAAATATAATACTGTACCAAAAACACAAGTTGTCTGTAAACAGAGTGAATGTGGAGAGTGGACTGGACTGGTGTGAGATTCCTGGCTTGAATCATTATCCCAGTCTCTCTGCCCAAGACATGAACCCAGTACACTTCCTATGATCACAGCAACTGTCCATATTGAATACACAACACAAGTAAATACTAACTTGGCTATTCTATTGTCAGACACGATGACGTTTCTACACAACTGTGCAATTCACCATGTGGTGGTTATTATATTGCAGGATGTCTGTGTTTTAGTCCAACTTTTTTGATGTCAGAAACCTGTGACTGACCTGTAGTACACATTTTATGAATGTTCCCTGCTTGAATAAAGGATAGAAGATTGTAAACCTTGATAATGTACTCAATAAAAGAATGTGTATCATTCTGAGACTCCATTTTGAGACATAATATCCCATCCTTTGTGCGCATATCTTCAATCTTGGCTACAGTCTTTTGTACCTGAACCTTGCCAGGTAAAAACCTCTGTAACAGAGCCGTGGGCTCACTGTAACAGATGTCAGCGGTGGTTTTTATTGCTGTAAGGTCAGACGTGTGCTTCTACTTTGGGATGAGCCAGAAAGAGCAGACAGAGGCCAGCAGAGGAGCCCAGGCGTTGCGGTTCGCCTAAAAATGGACGACCTGAGATCGTGACTGTCACACACCATTGATCGTGAGTCATGGGTGACGTTTACTTTCAAAAGCATGCGCCGCGTGGTATGGGGTAACTCCTATGCATGCAGGACACACACATTCATAAACATGTGAATCTTTCATGCAAACTTGTTTCCGGGGCAATAACCTAAACATACAGCATTACTCCACAGCTGATATGGCTATAAAACAGGACCAGAGCTTTTTGGGGTTGCTGGCTTGTCTTTAAACTGCTCGGGTGGATCACAATAGGGCGCAGGGTGTAATGAGAGGCCAAGCAGAAGGGCCCCATAAAGCCAGCCAGGGATTAAACAAGGGCTGTGGGAACACTGGGGAAACATTGGATCAATGTCAGAGGAAAGTTGATTTAACAATGCTTGTGAGCTGGGGACGTGTTGTTGACGTATGAAAGGTTTTACAGGGTTTAAAGAGGGTCAGGGACTCTGCTAGAAGGAGCGGAGGAAGATCAGGGAGGAAAGACAAGGAGACAGAAACAAAAATAAGAAGCACAGACGGATGGTTGCAGAAATAAAGACGAGAGAAATAAAGGGAGAGACATTTGGGAATGGGAAAGGAAGTCTGCCTGCGCTAACTTGCGGCCTGTGACATACCATTTGTCACAAGTCAAGAATGACAGAGGGGAACAACAGTGGAAACCACAATGTGATCTCTTTTCTCCTTCATTCACTCTGGGCTGTCATCCTGCTTTTATGCCCTCTGGTTTGAGTTTGTCTGTTTAGACTTTGTGTTTGCATTGTTCGTGTGTGTGTGTGTGTGTGTGTGTGTGTGTGTGTGTGTGTGCGCGCTCGCGTCAGCAGATTTGCATGACCTTATTTCCCCGGATGTATCTATGGTAGTTTACTCGACTGTGTGTGCGGTGGGTGATGTGGAAGCTTTTATTTTCTTTGATAAATATACTGTGGCATGTTTGCATGTGTGTGTGTGTGTGTGTGCGTATTTCTGTGCCTAGGACTGTGTCCCAGAGCACATGCTGAACAGTATGTAAATGCCAGGCCATGCTGAGCCTGAGGGCAAACGGGCCACATAGGGGAGAGGAGAGTTTAGAAATGACTTTTCCGCACGCTATTTCAGAACACACTCCCCTCTGCTGCTGCTGTGTAGGCTGACTCTCTAGGTACACACACACGCTTACTCCAGCCTTTACTCTTCTCCCACAACTCTACCTCCCTCCACACCTCACACACACACACACACACACACACATATACATCATGTGACAGGCATCTGACATTTTTATATGACAGATGTCCAATTAGGTCCTATGGACCACCCTTTGAAGAGTTTAACCCATGGGACCCCCATTGATTGTTTTTGATTTATTATTGAATTATAGGAACTCGCTACACTGAAAGGACGAGTCAAGGACAACGATGTGATATTTTATATTTTTCTGACTTTCCATAAATCCCATGAAAAAAACAAAAAAACACTGAAAATTTTAATATAAGAAATCAGTAGCTTATGTGAAGAAATCATGCTATTCAATTACAATAATTTTGAGGACTTTGACTGACATATATTTTATATAAATTGGTTTGAAAATGATTATCTTCTGTCTGTAGTCCAGTTAGCGGCAGAATGTTTAATTGTTGGTGCAGGAAGTGAAAATAGGACATTCAGTTATTCCTATGAATGAGTCTATGAAGCATCAGTGAATTATATCTGGAATAACATAACACATTTGTTCCAAAGGACATTATTATTATGTCCCGGTCGCTTGCTGACTGATTGATAGGGTGTGTTCAGGCCTACAGCATTTTGGGTCAAGTGTAACTATCCTCGGGTCCCTTTCGGTTTCAGTTTCTCTTTATTGAAAAAAAGAAATGACTGCATACACACTGGATTTCCCATTGGTCCATATCAGATTGGATCTGTGAAGACATCTACTACAATAGGACCAAGATTGCAACTGAAGAGAGCAACGTTATTCAAAACTCCTGTTTGAATAACGCTTGCTGAACCCACAGTGCCCATTAGCCTCTTTTGAAAATTAAAGTACAGATTTGTGACCCATTTATAGAGATTTATGTATTCAGAAGGAATTAATAGGTTTGGTGCTGAAGGCCACCAACAGGCTGGGAAAGTGGAGATATTGTTTGGTAAGAGGGAAATCTATGATATAAGAAAAGTAAACTCGTCTTTGTCCTGAAACCCCATCAAGTACCCCTGTTTGAGAACTGCTGAAACATGACATCTCATTCCCCCGACATGCATCACACTCTCTTGTATCAGCACCATCCTCTAACTCTCCGATCTTCAACTTGCTGCAATGTTTCGCTCCCCTGTTCCACTTAGACGGTCTCAATTAATCCAGGAAGTCCCAGCGAGATAAAGGATCTGCCCCATCTCGGCAGCCAATTGTCACTCTCCTGACGAATCCACTCACCTGGTTGGCTAGATTGCAATCAGTGGGGGTTGATTGAAAGGCAAGGACACAAAAGGACAAAGACAAAATCACTTAGGCAGCCTATTAGGCCTGGAATGGTGTGCCCATTCGCAACAATACAGTAGGCACTGATAATCTGCTGCTGATAAGGAGGAAGAGTTTGCAGACCTCAGGGGGGCTGTCAAGAGGAGTGTGTGCGTAGATTTGTAGTGCTGTGCAATAGGTAATATGCATATGTGTCGAAGACAATCATGGCCATAAAGATTTGAGCTTCGGAACTCAATACTTAATTATAAAATTAAATCACTACTGAATTCTTATTGTTAATACCACTGAATAGCACTGAGTTACTTTTACTTTGAAAGTCATTTATCTATATCAGTTAAGCAAACAGATTTTCTTGACGGGACTATTTGAGATTATTGAATTGTTATTGGATCTGTTATTGGAGTTTTTGTGAGCCTGAAAAATATATTACTACTACTACTAAATTATTTCCAAACTGATTGTAAAGTTTTGTATGATCCTATCCAGGCTTATTAGAATGGAGCAGTTTGTGCTGTATTTTGTCCGCCTCAGCCAGTTCTTTGCAGTTGCTCTCCTTGACAATAGCAGGCTTAAAAATATGAAGATTTGATAAACCTTAAAGGGCCAATTTGTAAGAAAGTTGAAGAATTTTTTGAGTATCATTTCCAGCGCATGAAATACTGACACTTTGAGATAGCACCTGATCCGACGTACAATCCCAAAATGTCAGTATTTCAGTGAGACTCAAAAATCTACTTTCTTAAAAATTGGACCCGCAATCTAGAACATTGTCCTTTTTAGCCGACACTGATGGCCGATTCAAATTGAAAACATTATGATTGCAAGGGATGAACCTTAAATCAAAATATCTTGACAGTTCCTACAACTCCAAAGAATCTTTGATCTTGCTGATCTCACATCAGTTTCAGGACTCAAACTCTCCCAGTTAAAACAACACTGAACCTTTTTCGAGCAGTTCTGGAGAAAGATAGATTACAGTTGACTCTCATCTACAGGTCTTCAAATACTGACCGTTTGGGTTGGTGGTTGGCCTTCAAGTATAATGTTCTTGCTTTAAACTTTCCTCCATATTATAAAAATGATTCATGCTCATCAGCGCAATAGTTTTGAACCAAGATGTGAAAAATAAGCTCATTAGCTATTATAACTGTTCCAACCCTGATGCCGAAAAACATCATTGTTTTATCGTGCAAAGTGAGAAGAACCACAGCGTCCCAACTTTAGGGAACCAGGGTTTGTATTTCAATGTGTTGGATTCATATTTAATCAACATTATGTAAATTTCAATTTCAGACCGGACTTGGTGTGGACATAGGCTCAATATCAATGTCAGTAGGACTGGGGCTAAACAAACTTGATCAGGACATCCCTATATTTCAGTGCTATACATTATATGGTATGCTGATAAGATTTAAGTCTTTATAGCATTTTTTGCCCACATACAGTACATCTGTGCATATGTGTGTGTGTTTGTGTGTGTGGGTGTGTACAACGGTTGCGTGCCCACGCTCTCCACTAATTGTGCTCTTGGTCCTTGATTCATAATCAGCATTGCACTTGGATTACCATAATACACTTCCCACCACCAGATTCCCATACAGTACAATACAGTCAGTTTAGCCAAAACCTCAGTGAGCTTAAAGCTTAAAGGGCCTGAGTAGAAACCCTATAGAGGATTATTGTCCAGCCCAGAGGTCCCTTATTTTAGAATAGAGGCCAGGAATGTTCTACATCACTAACACCCCTCTAATCCTACACTGTACCAATATAATGTGTATATAAGTACCAATGCAGTGTGTGTGTGTGTGTGTGTGTGTGTGTGTGTGTGTGTGTGTATGTGTGTGTGTGTGAGGACGAAGAGGGCACAGTCAGTGGCTTGAGAATCTCCGGGCTTGTGTATGCATCAACAGTCAGGTGGAGGTCAACTGGGTCTGTTAACAGATGGATTGACGCGGGGATGAAAGGGTCACTGTGCACATATGTGTCTGAGAACGGGAAGCGGGTGTGTGAGGAGGAAGGTGTCCAGTGGCTTTTAACAAATGTTATCCAAGTGATTTCTGTGTGAAGGTTAGAAAAATAACGACTCTGTTGAGAATCGAGTGGCTCGCTGTGAAGATACACCCACAGTACGATTTGCTTCACAGCTATCACAGTGAATTAGATTTTGAACCCAGTTTAAACACCGCACATATGAGTTTACCCAATTTCCCAGTGTGGTTGTTGATGTTTCAGGGTGACAAGAGCAGACAGTGTGCGAGCAGATATGTGAGGCTTCTTTTTCATTACCAAAGGTACAACAGTGTGTGGCATTCACATCTGCTGGCATTGATTTGTGTTTGCGGATGTGCCTTTTGTGAGAGGTTAAATCCACTGCTGTCTAATGATGCTTTCATGTTGTCTGTCTCTTCATCCCCCTTTCTGTCTCTGCCGCCATCCCTCTGTCGTCTAATAAAGAGAATGGGGCAATATGCATCAGACATCAAACGACATCAAAGCCCACATACTGTTTACCTCCGATGCGTTCGCTCCTTCATGCTCTCGCTCGCCTTTTTAGTGTTTTTTTTGCATACGCATTACCTGTCTGCAGACGCTGTTTGATGTGGAGCATCGGGGTACATTTGTGTGTCTATACACTAAGGCATTGTCCCCGTCTAATAGGCTAATCAATCCACAAGTCATCATTGCAAGTGGATTTTCCACACTCGCTTGGCACCGATATACAGTAAGTAATTTATAGAATCCCAGTAGAGGGCTTGGGTGATAGCTCTTCTTGGTCAGCTGACCACCTTGGTATATTATAAGGAGATTTTATGGTATATTGATGCCGCCTGACTGCATCAGTGTTAGCAGCAAACATGGACAGAGGGGGTTCCCTGTGGACCAGCCAACCTATTGGCAAGCTACACCAAATTTAAAAGATAAAGATGTCTGATGGTGTTTGATCTTGCATTAGACCTGTCAGCCAGCTCCAAATGTGTATCTGTCTTTGTGTGTGTGTGTGTGTGTATGTGTGTTTGCACAGGGTTGTAAATGTACCACCTGTGATTAATCACTCTTTCTACCCTCTGCCAATTTTGCTTTGGGGCACTCTGATTTTTAACATGGCACCCAGCGACAGAATTGTTGTATGATGCCTAAACTGTGTTAGTCAAACAAACGATTTAATATTGGGCCCAGTTGCCCTTTGGAAGTACTTGAATTACAGAGTAAACACAGAGTAAACAATACTAACACAGCTATAGCCTGGACCTTCTATATTTGAAGGTGTATCGGTTTACAACCCGGTATAAAGCTAAACCATGTAATAGATCTGAAGGTCTGCCGTGTCACCTGTGAAAACAGCATGGTCTCAATATAAAACATCTGGTCACAAATAAAGGCACCAAAACTACATTGTTAGGTTTAGGAAAAGATCTCAAAATAAATACTTCCTAAAAAAGGGACCTATTATGCTTTTTAATTTATTTCCTTTGCTTCAGTGTGTTATACAGGTCCTTGTGCATTTAGAAGGTTTTAAAAGTTAAAAAGCCTAAGGTCTGCGCTAATGGGAGCTCCTCTGTCCCACTGAAAACACTGTCCCTGAAGTGCCTGAAACCCCTCATCAGTAGTCCCGCCTTTAATTCTGTGAATTGACACATGACATCACCATGTCACACATTTGCATAATGTATGCCTGGTAGAAGTGAAGCTGAAAAAACGACAGAGCCCACCGAAGACACAGTGAGCAGTGCTGCCTCAGGTGTGTGTGAGCTGACCAATCAGAGCAGACTGAGTATTCGAGAGGAGGGCCTTCAAGAGACAGGAGCTGAAAGGGGGGGGTGATTTTATCATCATCATCATCATTATTATGATAATGACTATAAAGTTTTGACAGTACCTCTTCTTCTCTGGAGGTTATTTACATAGGACAGGGGTCAGTCTGGGGTCAGCTAGTGAATAGACATGTAAGGGGATGGATGTCTTTAGCCAACTCATGAGTGATTTTTGAGTTGTGTCTGGGATCAAAGGGTGTCGAGGGTGTTCTCAGGAGTTCGGCACTGACAAAGACGTGTGTGTGCGTGTGTGACTGTGATGAAGTGAGGTGTCCTGTCCTCCTCCAAGGGCCTGTAACTCAGGGTTTTCATCAATCACTGCCTCCCCTTCCTCTCTTTGCGGTCCTCTCGCTCCTTTAATTCCGTCTCACCCTGCCTCTGCCACATTCCTCAATCAAACTAGCTGTCCGTTGTTTTATGTAGTTGTCTCTTCTCCGCCTGTGCCCTCTAACAGCTATCCTTGTAAACTTTTTTCATGTTTCTGACTCTCCTCCTTCGTCCTCGTCTTGCTTTTATCTCTCCCTGTGTATTTCTTTTCTCTCCCCCTTTATCTTTCCCTCCCTGTCTCTGCCATCACACTTGTCCTCATCACCCTACACCTCAGCTCCAGGTGAGTCCCAATGTGTCTGTGTAATGTGTACAGTGTGCTGCCAAGGCCTCCACCCCCGTACTCATGATTTATGAGTGCTTTTACAGCAGGTATGTTTGCCTAACAGTCACCTATCAAGGAGAAATCCCTCCTCCCAGCTCTTCATTTCCTTATGGACTTTTGACAGACCCCAACTGTCAACTCCAATGACCCCCTTTTTGAAAGAAAAGTCCAAATAACGGCTCGTAACACACCGTGCACACACATTCCTCCACCTGTGTGCCAAATAATCTCACAAATCCATTTATATGACTGATTCAGGACAACTTGGGGTTTTCTTTTGTGCTTGAAAAACTCCTGTCAACCTTGTAAAGTTCTTATTTTTGCTCACCAGGGTGCCCTCCAATGCACATATGCTGTGTGATATATGAGTGATAGCAAGACACAGGCAACTGTGTTCTTACATGCAGCTGAGAGGATGGCTGCCTGTTCTCTATTAAGGTTGGTGAGGCTGATACAGAGAGGCAATCAAATATGAATTGAGACTTTTTGTCTAAACTCAAATTTGCATTTTTACCTCAGTTTGAACCGTGCAGAAAAACAAATCCAGCTCACTACACTACACACAAAAAAAAACACAAATTAGTATTCCCTCAAACCTCAGCATGAGCTAACTACTGAGCATTAGTCAGAAAGTTGTCCTGCTGAGTTCCCTTGCTAGCCTGGAACAAAACGCCTGCAGGGGAGGTTGAAAGAACTTCAGTGTAATGCTAGAGCCGGCGTTGGGGCTAGAACTGTTTTTCATTTGCATCCCTGAGTCAAGTACAAGGCAAGAGAGTGGATGGCAAAGCATGGGGAGTATAAGGATGAAAAGTTGTTTTGAAGGATGCTGTTTGGAGGGAAAGAGATGTAAGGATATGGAGTTATCCTCCAGAGGGGTGTTTGCTCACTTTGAGGCCTCGAGTCTTGAAGCACAGACAGACATGTGCTCCGTAGCAGTGTGTTGATATAAGTCCAACGCAGACTCCCAAAACAGGTGGGGAGAGAAACGGGAAGGTGCTTCTCATGTAAAAGTGGAAGATTTGTTTAAATGTAAGGTTTAGAAACTGTGTCTGATTTGCTATTTGCACGTGAAAACGCATGTTATGTCTGGGTGCATTCTGTCGGTGAATCCCTCCCATGTGTTTCCGAGATATGCGCTGAGGCTGTGTTCACACTGCAGGCATTCGTGTTCATTTCCACATGCTGCGCATATCAGATTCTGATAACTGTTTATATCCATTTGGTTGTAACTCGTATCCCGTTTCAGTGCAAACTGGCAGTGCGGACTGCCGGAAAGGACATGCTTCAGCAACAGTAACATAAGACGTCACATCTGTTCTTAAACTATTACTTCTGCTTGTTTCCAACACAATTCAAATGTGGCATGAGCCTTTGAAACTGAGCTTATCTACTTTGCGTTCCTCCATTTTTGGATAAAAAAAAAAGAAAATCCAACAATTGTTATTGATGACAATTAACAATGATTTAATGAACATTTCTCTCACACAATGTATCACTACTTTAAATACTTCTTCATGCATTTCTAGAAATCTTGTAAGAGTAAGTCTGCATACACTCACTGTAGATATGATAATTTTGATGGTTTTGTTGTCTTGTTGAGGAGGCAGATCTGGCATCTTTTCAACTTCTTACCACCACCTGAATCCAGTTGGTCGACTGCTTGTTGATTTACTGCAGGTCTGGATATCCCGGCTTCAACTTCATGGTCAAGCTGTGATATCACTGATCGTCTGGACTGTCCAGCTGGAATTATGCTTCTGATACGTGTAAAATGTAGATGTGAGTCTACTCAGCGAAGGCTGCTTTCAGTAGCCCTAGGTCGGAAATCAGAAAACTGATTAGTTGATCCCACTGCTGTTGGGGGACAGATTCAAAACAGAGAAGAAGTAAACAAGAAGAATAAGTTGTATGGTCTACAACATATGCCTATGAAAAAAAAGCCAGTTTCACTGAATGAACCCATGTGCATACTGTCCTGCATGTCCTGTGCTTATGTCTTCTGTTGCGGCTTTGAACAGAGGGGGGCAGCTGGCTTTTTTATTAAGAATAATTTTAAAGAAATTCTTCTTTTTCTCGTTTGCTTATGTATGGTCATATTAAGGCATCCATATTAATTTAAGGTTGTTTCATAACCAGTTAAAAGTTTATGGTTGTATGTTTATTTGTCAAAATAGTTGAGTTCATTTTCTGTGCATTAGCTGATTCATTGGTGAGTCAATCTTAACAGCAGCCGTGAACACAGCATCATCGTCAACATATGGAGTGCGTGTTTGTGGGGGAGGGTGAGTGTTTATGTGCCTACATGCATGAGTAGACTGGAGTGTGTGAGCATTTGTGACCCGTCATGTGTGGTCAGTATCCGTGTGACTTCTATCACAGTTGGGATCTTTCCCTCCCACTTCACAGTGTCACCTGAGATGCTCTTGTCCCCGCCCACTTGCCCTGAGGTTTCAGGTGTATGAAGCCATTCAGTGCGTGTCAATCACCCCGTCAATAGCTGCCAATCACATCACTCTGCCTCCGCGACTATCTACCTTTCCTCTCCTTTGTTTGCCTTCTAACTGGCCCCCTTTTGTTTCAGCTTTTTATGTTCTCTGATTACTGTTGTTTTTCAATTTCATGGCCATTTCTTCCCCATAATCAATTTGCACAACATGCCCATTACTTATTACTGTTTGCCTCAGTTGCAATTGTCTTGGAATTCAATAATCATTTTCGTTCTTTTCTGCTTGGTAATTGAGGCAGTGGAGTGTGTGAGTGTGTTTTTCTTTTCAGTCTAGTCAACTCTATCTGTCTGTCTCTCATTCTCTCTTTGTACTGTGTGTGTGTGTGTGTGTGTGTGTGTGTGTGTGTGTGTGTGGTGTGACCATAGTGGCGAAACTGTGCACAGCTTGAGCATGGTAGCCAATGGCCCACCACATTAATTACACTTGATAAAAACATGACAAAGAGCGCACCATTCATACATGTAAATATGCACACGTACTATAGAGTCTCACACACAAGGACACACTGTCTCTGCCTCCCTCTCCGGCATTTTAATTAAAAGCCAGAACTCCCAAATGTCGTGAAAATGACACACACAGTCAGCCACAGTATTTACAATCCGATGAATTACATCTTCATGCTGAAAACACAACACTAATAAATCACACTTTTCACATTTAATGTGGGATCCGGTGACAAAATATGACAAAGTTTTATGCTGGGTTTTCATTTCCTAATGGTTTGGGCCTTACCTCTCTCATTCATCCCTTTTTTTTCTCTTCCTTGTCAGCTTCCATCACTGTCCTCATCTATCCTGGGCTCCTTTCTCCTGCCTCCACCTCCTGAATTTCCTGCCAGCGTTACTTCTTCTGCCTTTTTTCCCTGCTCCTTTGTCCTCTGTTTCCTTCTTTCTTTTTTCTTTCTTCCTCATGCACCCCCACACACTTCGCTCTCTCGCCTCATTGGGAATAGGAGGTAATTTAGAGCGATGTAGGTTAATGACAGCGGAGACTTGTGTCGGCCACAGTGGCCTGGTGTCTGGGAACACGACTGGAATCCAGACTAGGACATCTGACATCCTCTTCTTCTTACCGTATGCACTGATGAGCTCTGAGCAACTCCAACCCCATATTATCCACTTTTAAGTTGGATAAACCTGGGAAAAAAAGTGCTTCCAAGTGCCCTATTTTGTCAGCGAGTTGGAAATGCCACGGCTAATAATGGATGAAGCCTGTGCCTGTGAGTTCACATACATTTTCCCTGTTATCCACCTGATGCAAAAACAGAGCACGGCATGCCCTCATCCCTGAAATATTCAGACACTTTCTATAGGTGACTCCTACCCAAAACCCTCTCAGCAGGCCCGTCGAGACTACCCGGCCCATCTGTCAGTACAGTATACAAGAAGGCATTAATCAGACAGCTCTTGACCATAACAGACCCTCTCAGCCACCCCAAACATCCCTCAGTTCTCACACAGTTGTTTGTCAATGTCCAGGCCGCTCTGCAGAGACGACACAAACCCTCCTTTGTCTAATTGGCTCTTTAAGTCGCCCCAGCGATTAAAAATCTCCCCGGTGGCAGCGGAGAAGGCAGCGGCTATAGCATCTCCCGCTGAGCTGTGACAGGCTACTGTTTACCAAAACTCTACGTCTGTTCTCCCCCCCGTCCGTCATCTTTGCTTTCTTTCCCGGTGATTGTCCCACACAAAGGGAGGCTGCTCGGAGCGAGGGGGAAGCCCTAAGGCAAACAGAGGCCCAGGCAGGAGGACAGAGCACCATTGATGGCCAGTGTATTGACAGGGCTCCTGAAAGACACCTCCGTGGACGGGAAGAAAAAGAAGGAGGGAGAAAAAGGAAATAGAAAAAAAAAGATGAGCCACGTTTGCATCAATTTTCTAAACCCTAAGCTAAGGACGAGTGCCTGCCGTTACCATTCTAATGCCATCAAAACTTCTGAACACATTTACACACAGAGAAGTTTCTGGGAAAAAGAGATCATCAGTTTCCAGCCTAAATCTCCCAAGGTCTGTTTTTAGTCAGGAAAAAAAAAAAAAAACTGAGAATGGATTAACCCCTTTCAGCTTCAAGCCAACTAATCAGCAAGGTATGGGGAGTATAGATGGTTCCATGACCTGCCTACTTTCTAAACTCCTGATTCATGTGAACAGCTATTTAAATTAAGTGCCATAGGTCGAGAATAAAGTTTTTGAATTGAAACTATGTTGCTGTAGACTTATTGCCACAGGTATCGGTGAGAAGATGAAACACATTAAAAACCAGAAAGTCAGTTCTGATTTATACTGTACATCTATGAGTTTAAAGACTTGTACTATGCCATACTGCTGGATACTGGTATATCCTACTGGCAGGATACGACAGGATTAGTGATCGACCAATATGTTTATTTCAGGACCAATACTCATACCAATTATTAGTAATCAATCAATGAGACTGATTACAGGCATTTGGAACCGATATCCGTTTGCAGTAAAAATTAAAAGCATCAAAATTTAGAATAGAAAGTGAGGAAACATAACTAAGTACAGTTTACTCCAGTACTGTATTGTACTGACCATTTTGAGGTACTTGTACTTAACTTGAGTATTTCCATTTTCTGCTACTTTATACCTTCACTCAACCGTATTTTGGAGGCAAATATTGTATTTTTTACTCCATTACATTTATTTGTCAACTACAGTTACTAGTTACTCTGTTGATTGACTGGCTATTACTCATGATGCACAACCAGTCAGATAGTGTTGTGGGCAGCACACTAGGTGAGACAGTGACAGAGAAAGGGGGCTTAATCAGAGCCATAGTTCATAGTCAATGGACTGAAACACAAAAAACAGTTTCCAATAATTGGAAAAATGCTGAATATTGGATATTGGATATCTTTCCTTTCAGTGACTGCAAGGCAGACAGTAGACATACAGTGTATTTAGTCCAGGCTGATGGGGACCTCATTGGAATTAATGTGTTTTTACCAGTGCTAATGTCCGTCTAAGCACTGCCTTCGGGTCAGACATTGATCTTGGTGGATATTTTGAAATAGGAGGAACTTTCCCAAAGATGCTGTCGGGTTTTTATACTTTGAACACCATAAGCAGGGACCAGTGGCAGCACATGAAGTTCCATGTTTATCCATGTAGGTATAGGAGAGGGGTTAGGGTAACATTTAGGAAGTTAGTAATAAGTCATTTCCATATCAAGCTTAAACGTTACCAGCCCAAAGCAAAATGCAAATTGAGGGACAATCAGTGAAGCCAGATTGTGAGATAATGCCGGATACTTTACTGCCAATGCTGGAAATGTTTGGTACAGACACCTTTTCATTCTCGCTCTTTGCTTTTCATTGTAATGCATACAATTGTGACTCACTCACCGGTTGAGCTGCGACAAGTGCCGAGCATCAAACGTCCATTCTCAGCTGGGTGGGTAGAAGGCAACGGGGTAATCTTCACAATCTGGCCACATTTTCCTGCAGTCTGATCATTTTCACAGAGTGCATATCTGCTATTTTACTGTTTTTGCCTGAGGCAGATTTGAGGCTTATTATCTGTTCAGCAATTAGCAGGCAATCTGCTCATTATCAAGCCAATTATCCTGCACTAATAGCATGCTTAATCAATCTCATTTTATCAATTATTACCGTTTAAGGAGGTGAGCGCCAGATAATGACGCAGTAATTTGAAGTCAGAAAGAGTTGGGGAGATAAGAACTAAGTTGTTTAGACTGTGTTGTGTGTCCTGAGATGGAGTGTGTGTGCGTGTTCGGAGCACCGGGCTCTGCGCACTTTATGTGAACATTTGTGTGCTTTTTTCTGTGCTTGTGATAATCGTGCGTGTGTCTGCATGTCTGTGTGAAGCTGAGCGTGCGGAGATGAATGGGAGCCTGTGAAGCAGCAGGAGTGTGTGAGGTGGTGTGTGTTGTGCTTGTGGCAGCAGCTGCTCTGAGTGCAACATTGTCCTCTAGAGATAAGAGGACGGGGCCGCGGTCACAACTGTAAGACTTATCAAAAGGGCGCACGCACCATTACACAGCTATTCTGACAGCCTAAAACCCACCATTACACACACACACACACACACACATACACAAAGCATATAGACTCACACACGGCACATATGGATGCATGCTTGAATAGATTTGCTTGAGCATACACAAAGACAAACTCTGTATGCATACTCAACCCATATGGATGCATGCATGAACAGACACCAAAGCCGGCACACACACACATATACGCAAATACACACTCACACACAAAACACACTCAGTAGTAGCAGACAGCCTGTTCTCCTTTCCAAACCACAGTCATTTCTACAATAACCCCCTCATGCAAGTAATCTCTGTGTTTTCCTCACACAAACAACACTGAGTACAGACAGACAGACACACACACACACACACACACTGTTTCCTTGCCATTGCCCATGGATGCCCAGGCGAGATGCCCTGAAGGGGGCATGGAGGACAGGATATCATTTTCAGAGGGGATTCGTTGGCCCGTGCAGCCCTCGCCCCACAGGGTATGTGTGTGTCATGATGAGGAGAAGAGGGTGGGGTTGGGGGGCATTAATTACCTGTGTGCTTCTCCTGCTGAGGGAGGCACAAAGGTCGCCCCCGCCGAGGGGCTAATTATTAGGAAAAGAGCTTTTTAATTTACCGCTGTCTGCTGCCATACCACGGAGGAAGAGAAGCATGTCATTCAGCGCCGCTGCCTGTGCATGTGTGTGTCGGGGCTAAGCACTAAAGTGGCACACCCGGCCTGCACAGGTGGCCCTCGATCTGACCCCGTGACCTCTGAGGACATACACAGTTTATCTGGAGCCCTATTGTTTCCACCATGCTCATAGCTGTCAATCACCTGAGGTGGAGTGGAGGTGGATTGAGTAACAGAGGCTGCTGTCGGGTCACATTCTGTCATATTTGGGAGGAAGGAACAACCTTGTATCACACTGTACACTGCTACAATGATGTGAATGCATTTTTCATTAAGGAGTAGTGTAAGAGATTATGATTCAAAATTCAGTGATCATATTAAAGTCACTTACTTCAGTAACCAGCCCGCTCTCACTACCAACGCATCAAATACAGCAGCCAGGTCAGTGGCCGCTCTAGCATCACTTCTTGAAGGGTCCCTCTTGTGCAGTAATATAAAGATGGGAAAAGTCCAAGCCGGTGGGTGATTGGATGGGTCATACAGTGGAGTTTCCCTCCAGAGACAGGGTTTCATGTCAAGACTGACTTAAGTAATGTTGTGTAAGTAACCTAAGTAGTAGTTACCATACCCCATAACCCCACTGAATAGAAATATGTTAGCCCCTGATCTTTTCCTAAACCTAACCAAGTAGTTTTTGTGGCTAAACCTAACAGTTCAATATCATAATATTTGCACTGTTTGTCAGACAGATTTATTTTGAAAGTGTAACTGGACTTGTAACTGGAAAATTGACACTAAAGGGGGGGTAGGTAGAGTGTCATAGTTGGAAGCTTAAGGCCACTGACCAAGCTCACGTATTTAACGAGTTGGAAGTGAGACAATCAATCAATCTGTTTGAGCAATTCTTTTAAGAAAAAAAGTCTGAATTATCTGATTCCAGGTGAATATTAAATGTGAATATTTTCTGCTTTCTTTACTCCTCTATGACAGTAAACTGAATATCTTTGATTTGTGGACAAAACAAGACATTGCCGTACATCACCTTGGGCTTTGGGACATTCTGATTGACCCAGCAAGTAATCAATTCATCAAGAAAATAATCAACAGATTAATCAACAGTGAAAATAATCCTTATTTTTCGCCCCAAATAAGCAGCTTGCTGGCTCCCTTACTTTTATGCATTGCGGGAGGGTGCATTAGACCTGCATCTCAACTATGAGGACTTTAATGGCTAAACCAACAGTGATAAGATCAGACCACTTACATCCAGACTGCCCAATTATGAAGAAGAAGATTGTGAGAGACTCGGCAGTAATCTAAATGAGAGGTAATGAAAGCATGAATAACTTTATCAGTATCCTGAAAAAGAGGATTGGTGTGATGTAAGGTGGAAAAAGAGAGTAAAGCAGGTATGTCACGTAATCAAAAGTGTCACGTTCTAATAAACTCGTGTATGGTTTAATGTAGATATTGCAATGGCAACAAAATACCCAGCATAACAGTTTAACAAGTGATGATTAAAAGCCATTTAATTTGTAAGTAATCATTGTTCGCCCTCCTTCTTCCTACTAAAGTGGAAATAGTGAGAACCCTTCTACCTTTGGAGAGTGAATTCGCCTGAGTATAATGAGAGAGGATGAGGAGAAGAGTGAAGGAGCAGCAGGACAGCCTATAGTTTTAGATCATTTAGCCCCGGCTTGACATTTAAATGCTATGATAACCAGTCACAACTCGTTTTTCAAATCTGAAGCTAATGTTATTACTGAAACTGAAATAATTGTCTTCTGCACCACTTATTTTTTGCTGGCACTGTGAGCTCTGTAGGCACACACACACACACACACACACACACACACACACACACACACACACAAACACACACCTATTCGTCTCACATTCCCTTTGACACCTAAACTCACCCCATCCCACCCCAATTCTTGCCAGTCTTTTAACATGCGCCACCACAGCTGCGCCCACACAGCAGGAGGGGGGATCTGTGGATTTTTCAATCAGCAGCGGCTCTATGAGCTTCTCCTCTATTTGAGACATTCTGTCAGGTTGCTCCTTCCCAGCTCAGCCTTCCTGCAGACTGTCAGATCCTGCTCCTTCTGTCTCCCTGCTCCGTCTGCAAAATCAGTGAACCCAACCACTCACCCGCACCCCAACCCTCAATGCACCCCCTGGCCCGAAAGCCAGCATGGGGTACCAGTTTCCTGACACACAATGATCTCTCAATTTGAGGGGAAGTAATCCATTTAGCTTGTGCACGCGGCCTCCATTTTAGTGCTTTTATCACACACACAGCCCTCCCCTCCCTCCCGCCTCTCCTCGTTGCAGTGTCTCATGATTTTGCAGCCATGGGTTTAAGAGGTGTCAGGGCTGAACTGATCAGCGCACGGCTGGTTTGGTCTTTTCAGTCAGCCCCGTGAATAAGCCAGGTCCATTTCTGTTACATGCGCCGACATCTGCTGAATTTGAGCGTTATTCTTGGAATGTGTATAATCTGCTCCAAATATGATATTCAAATTAGGGGTTGTTGTAGCATGATCACGGTCCAGATTTTCCATTTGCCTTCTGCTCCAGATGTTTCTGTTATGAGACATCTGTATGTCTTGTTCAAGAAGAGTATGTTGTTTTTTTTATATCAGATTCCATCGTTTGCCTTCCAAAACTAAGCATATGAGTGTTTTCTGCTCTAATATATCTGTCAGCAGGAACGCATCACCTTCCAAATGTATATGACCATCACAATGACTGTATAACTATAACAGTCACTTTATAACTGTGCTCTGGTCTCCCATGACAATGGTTGAGCATTGATTAAGCTGAGGTACGAAAGTTCAGGGAAAGATCCTGTTCATAGTTAAGACCATTAATTGTGAGTGCAGTATCTTAATACACCTTATTAGTTCATTCTTCAGTGACACTTTATAATTATCATCATTAATAAATGGTACATTTCTAGGTAATTAAACTTTAGTTGATAGTTATGTCCCTTTTAACAAACAATGAAATGCGGCCATCCAAATAAATGTTCTTAAAATTCTTAATAAATAGTTAAATTTACCATTTATTAATGATGGTTATTATAAATGAATCTACTTGTACTGTAGATGATTTCGCCTGTAGCATTTTCATTAAATCTTTTTACATTTGCCAATGGACAGACTTGGTGTCTGCTGGGTGTCCCTGGATAAAATGAGCCTCTGGTGGACACCTTTTGCTTTGTTTGGGTAAAAAACAGATGAATGAATAGTGATATTCAACTACCACTGAACAGAAATCATGTGAAAAAGAAACTATTTTTGTACCTGTTTTGTCCCCGGAGAGGTGAAATTACACAATAACAAACACAAATGACATGTTTTTTATGTCTTCTGAAAGCTTTAGTATATAGTCATTTAACTGTAAACAAACATTGCATTAACAATGCACATGAGGCAACTGTCTATTAAAAGGAGGATTAGAATACTTTGTAAATGTTTATCATCCCTCAACATCACGTGAATGGCTGCTCTACAGTTGTGACCTCTACATTGCTTATCGAATGGTTGATAAAGCATTACATCAGTTTTTTTAACAGTGAAATGAATTAACTAAAGTTGAATTAATTCAAAATGTACCATTTAGTAATGATGGTTATAATAAAGTTTCACCCGATCCATCCATGTCTTAATACTATGTATCTGTCCATTGTTGTCCACTGTCTATCTGTGCAGTCTATGTTCACGGTTGTCAGTTCTAATCCATGATCTGATACCAGATGACACCTTTATTTGTCCGGTATTGTCAAAAGCAGTAAGTACTTACTCTGTCTACTGTCTCAAACGTATTTCAGTGAAGACCTGAGAGCTCACCAGAGTAGAAGTAATGTTTAATGTCAGGGAAGAGAGCAACGGCAAAATCTCCTCTGAAATGAGAGCGACTGGTCGGCCCCAGCCTCTGCAGCGAAACTAACTGGCTAAAGGTGTCAAGCTAAGAGGTCACGACACACACACACACACAATAAGATATACACAAGCACTCACGCACACAAAATCCGGAGATGGGCCACTGTTGCCATGGGAACAACCTGCCAAATCCTGTGAGTGAGACGTATTTAAATGGAAATCTATCTGCGCTCCCCCCCCTGCACAAATCCAGATTCATTTCAGGCACCCCCGTTCGTCTCTCCTCACCCCTCCCTCACCCGTGTCTTGGTGCGTTTGGCCATGGCTGGTCGCACTGCAAAGACAGCACAGCCCAGAGGTTTTTAAGAAGATTATCGAACCCGCGGTGAAACCAGTGGGGGCGGGGGGTGTGCAGAAACTAATAAACACGAAGAAAAGACGTTTGGGGAAAGGGAGTATGAATGGGAGGAGGCCTGACGATGATTTAATTCAAATTGTCATGTTCCTGCTCGAAACGGAGACAGCCTAATTCTAGCTTTAATATGGATTTACAAAATGATACTGAGCTATTTGGGGAGGGGGCTGCGAGTGGATGCAAGTGCAGGGAAAAAAGGTCTCGAGAGGCCCGAGGATTTGGCTGAGGATATGTGACAAAACCTAAGTGGCAAATTAAGGCTGAAGTTTTTCCTCTCCAGTTCTCCTGTTAAAGCCAGTGTGGAATAGAAATGTTGGGCTTGATGTTGAGGAAAAAACCCTGAAGAGGAAAATAGGGCTGGACAAGAAAAAGCAAGAGAGGAGATGAGAGTAGAGGAGAGAATGAATAAAAGGATTTTCTCCTTCAGGATGTTCTTTCTTGCTGTGAAAAAGGCACATTTTCACTAATGTAAAACTTTCAAGGCTCACTGTTGATTGAGCTGTGTGTAATAGGGTGTGCATTTAATGCATGTGTGTTTGTTTTCCACTGGTGCTACCCCACCTTAGTGGGAAATTAGTACATAATTCTTAATACTGTACTTAAGTAGGTTTTCTCAGTTCTTGAGTATTCATTTTTCTGACAACTTTTTACTTTTCCTCCCTACATTTGAGCCGTACAGGCTTCTTATGTTAGTTTTAATGCATTTGAAGGGAATTATCTCAGTGCACGTCACACACGGCAGATGTAGCACGACGAAACGACATATAAGACATAACAAAACGGAAACAGACAGAGGGAGAGACAAATGAAGTGACATGGATGGACTTTTATACATTTCAGAGCCTGTAGTTTCTAACTTTCACTTGAGTTAAGAACATGAATTAATGCTTCTACTTTTACCAAAGTCTTATTGTACACAAGTATTGTACTTCTAAGTGTGCAAAGAATATGTGTACTTTTTGCCAACAGCACAAAGAGGTAACTGTGGAAGGTATCCACTTGTTTTGCAGCAAATAATAGCTCCTTCAATGTGAATATGGCCATGATTGTTGTTTTGCAATAGACTTACAAAAATGTGAACCTCTAGCCAACCCACAACCCAATCGCTAGAATGAATGTTACATTTTATTATGTTAGGAACAGATCATATTTTGGCGTACCTGGCTCCATCACTACAAACGGCTGGAAAATGTCCCGTGGCAGTCTCTTGCTTGGCAGCCGTCTCGCCTATCTGTCAAGTAGACACCCTCACATGAAAGTCAGCTTATATACATGCTATGTTGAGTGAGATGACGAGGCAAAGATGGAAAACTGTCATGACCTCTTCCTTGAAAAGCAAATTAAGTACGCCCATACAGCAGCATTGCCTCCCTTGACCCGGGACACATTATGTTTGTTGAGCTTTACCTGCCAAATGTGCATACTCCAGTCACAATGCAGGCAAAAGCATGTGCATCAGATGTCATTATAGACATATGGATGTCCATAGTGACCCACAGCTCATTTTGGCCCTGGGGCTTGCTTGCGGGTTAATCCAGTCCTGCACCTGCTCCAGGGATTTGAACCAGCAAGCTTCCTATCACAACTCTTGCTGCCCCTGAAGTCTATCCTTGTGTAACAGTGTTGTAAGTGGATAGTGTGTGTATTCATTACATATGTACAGAAAGTTATTGCATACCTCTTCACACCCTCAGTGGTAGCAGTGTAAGCCTTGAGTAGACACTGATAACTTGGCCCATTAACATTAGCCTTGACCAGATTCCTGAGGGAGTACACAGTATGGAAGATGATTCTTCTTGTTCTACCGGCTCTGCCGCCCACAGCCTCGCTCTTTAGTGTTTGCCTATATATTTTACTCTGACGGAAGGAACAAATTAATCAGCAAGTGCTCTCTGTAGCACAGTGCGAATGTGCTGCTTGTGACTAATGATAGTTTGAGGTTAATTTGTACACCTCCAAATGTGTCTCCTGTGGGATGAGAATGTGTGTGTGTGTGTGTGTGTGCGCGTGTGTGTGTGGGTCGTTATGTGTTGATGTGGGCGTGCGTACACACACTTGCTTATGTTACATTTACTGCACTCCCCTGGGCTAAAAAAGTGCCGTTCCTATGGAGGTATTAATGAATCACTTAGCTAGCAGTTACAGCTGCTTTAGCCCATATAAATAGATACACCAGCCTGTTTTACATTAAAATATGCAGCATTTAGCCTTATTTTACCCCCACTCTCATATGAAGGTACGCAAGGGCCCTCATCCCCCTCCATTAAGTGCTCAAAGTATTGAGCATCAACATATTTTCACATTATGACTCAGCATATGTGCATATACTGTGTTTCAGAAGAAGTGGTTTGCATGTACAGTAAATGGGATAACACATTATATTACATATACCTTTTAACCAATTTGCTTATTAGCATGTATTTTAGTAGCTTTTATCAGTCATTATAAGGCACTTATTAATACTTTATTCTGCAACTAGCAGCATATTCACTCATGCAGTTTTGTGTTTTTTTGTTAGTGTCCAGAAACACTCTGGAGTTCAGACTGTTCTTACTCGTCTGAGCTTTCTAACTCAGAATGTGTTCCAACTTGTGAGGTCTTGTTCATAACTAATTCACCAGTAGAATCTGTGTGGATTAATAAGTCTCAAGCTATTGGTGAATTAGATATAAGCAAGACCTCACTCGAGAATAATTGGGCGGTTATGGGGAAGACTCCTAATAGACTAGAAGTTATAGAGTACGATCAAGCAGAATAAGGCATTAATATTGCTTTAGACCCAATATGCTACTTATTTGATTGCTAATAAGCAACTAGTCAATGGGTAAATGTGTACCCTAAGATGAAGTGTTACCGTAAATGGCTATGGGGAAGTGTCAATCAGTTTACTTTGATTTCAGACAAGGTGTCACACAGATGAAAGACAAGAAGATAAAATATATAAGATATATATTTACACATAAAGGTACACATAGCAATTTTTAAGCTTAAAACCAATCTCATTTCTGTGTGCTTAATATGATGCTTCAGTCAGCAGCTAGGTTAGCGTAGCTTTGCATAAAGACTGGGGGTAAAAAGCTAGCATGACTCTGAAGTTAATCTCCCCACCATCACCTATAAAGCTCAATAATTAACATGTTATATCTGATTTATTTAACCTGATAAAACACTTAAACAACCTCCCATTTCACTTGGACTTATCTGCTACTATTCATATAATTTCTTGTGTTAGTTAAGCTAACCGGCTGTTAGATCTGGCTTTTTTTACAATCCAGACATGACAGTGCTATCTATCTTCTCAGTTGCCAGTAAGTGAACAGGTGTATTTCCCAAAATATAAAGCTGCTCCTTCAAATGTATGTGTGGTTTTGTATTAGAAGGTTATGCAAAGTGCAGTTGAAAACCTTAAGCCAAGCATGAGATCATCACCTCTCCTTGAAAGCGATGCGGCACAGTGTTTTGCATTTTCGAGCAGCATTAAATTTATAAAGGCAGATCCGGGCACCGAGCGTGACGCACCACTGAGCTCATTATATAAGCAAACTCCCATTTAATAAGCATGAATCTGCATACGAGTTCAAGGAAACTTCAACTCGCATGACCTCATTATATATTACATTTCCAGGAGGGTCTGACTGACTAGATTTAGTCAGCTGTATGACATTATGTGTGGCTCTGTAAGTATCAGGGTGAAATGGTCATCATTAAGTCATTTGATCTTGAATGGTTAAGTAGGACGGTGTTACAAGTCTGTGGGCGTTTTATTGCAGCCCGATGACGCAACGCTACTGTACCAAAAAGTCATGCTGAGTGCATCTGTCACAGAGTTTAAGTGGATCAAGAGGAATGGCAGAGAAGACAGGAAAGTAAACAGCTAAGCCACTTATTTTTTACAAACAAAGGAAAGACATTTGAGAAATTACACTTTACGAATGATTTGATTTTCCTGCTGGACAATTCCGACCCAGATTGCCGATACTAACCAGAAGAAAATGAAGTGGTCTCGCGGTTGTCTCGGAAACATTCCCACAGCTTTGTTGTCTTTCCAGACATTTTCCCCCAAAATGATTTTCCCCATTATAATGCACCCCTGGGTTCTGCTGTGGATTCAGTGCGTAAGTTGTTTTCATGTGTCCCCTGCCAATGCTCGCTCTCCGCTGAGCATGTTAACGACCACCCCAGATGGACTGCATCACTTCCTCTGAGAGCAGCCTGCGACTGCTCAAAGTGAGAGAGGAAGACGGGAGGACAGACAGAAGAGTTAGGGAGAGAGTGAGAGAATGGGACAAGAAGGTCTCTGGATAGTTTTCCATTTCACACCACAGCCCTGCGAGCCGCTGACGAACAGCGACGTGCAGGAGGCGGCCAAGTTCAACACCAGCTCCCCAAAAAAGTAGATTTTCACAACATTAGGCTACATTAAGGTTTTAACTCTAAGGCCTTGTTCCTTAGAGACCGTTTACGATTGATATCACAGAGTGTCGGTTTCTTATAATCAACAGAGGGGACAGTTAACAATAGCTTTATTATGACGTGGCTTTTCTTTGCAAAGTTTTGTGCACTATTCACATTGGTGGTCAAAATAACATTGTTGTTAAAAATTAACCTCTGACATGTATTGTTACTGTCATTGTTAGAAAGAAAATGATGCACCAACACATCCCCAATGAGTCACCGCTGAAAATTCATTCAAAACTGGTTCACATGTGAACGTTTTTTCACGAACAATTTTCAAGACCTTAAACATTCACATTCAGATATATAGGATTGTCGATACTGGCTTCTCACTGAGAAGTTTGGATGTGGTTTCTTTTAGTCAGGCGCCAAGATGACGAAATGCTCATATTTGCACACTATAGACGATAAAAGTCATTTAGACACCACAGCCACCATTATAGTGGCATGTGAAACCTCAATATTTATTTTTTTAGCTTGTGAAGTTTGCCCCCCAAGTCATGTTGCGGACTGGTCAACGCTGTAATGATCTAAGTACTTGTGCATGGGCTTTACAGCAGGGAGACATATGTCTTTTTTACATCAATGTATAAAATTGCTCCTATTATGGTGTCCTGTAAACTTTTTGTTAGCAGTACAGACTTTAGTTCCAAATGTATGACATCTTCCATGAAAAATGAAATGCGTTGCGATTACGTCATTGCGTTGACTACATTTCACCTACCAGTGTAATATGACTTTGGAGAAGTACCTTCCCATTAACTTAATCACTACTGTCTCTCTTTCAACCTACAAATTAACAATTATCAAAATAATTAGTGTTTTGTGACCAATGAAGCTCTAACCACAGATGGTAAGATGGTTGAAGAGATAGCAGAAAGAGATCTTAGCTGTTCAGACCGGAAATCAGCCAGGTTTTAAGTAGAAATCAACAATTACATCCTGATTTGTGCTCACTGGGAATGATCTGATCTGAGGTTTTAATTAACTAGTTTTTCTCAGCTGATGTGGACTGTAGGTACAAGCCTGCCACTGGGTGCCTATTTCAGGCAGCAGTCTCCTCCCTTCAATTAGCTGCATGCTAACGACTTCAAAACCCCTGTCACAACGGAAATCAACAGCAACCTCTGAGCTACTAACCCACATGCTGCAAATGTCATGGTACCCTCACCCTAACCTGGTTGCTAACAGTACAAACCTAAACAAGCTAGCATCTCTTGACTTTTCTTTGTGGGGATTTTAATGCCATGGTTTGCCTCAATACGTGCAAAACAAGTTCACCCCTGTGCTAATTCCCCTCGATACCACGATGAGAACGCTGCGCTGTGCAAGACTAGTTTCAAACAAGTTAGTTAGAATTACTTTAAAGCAAAAGCAAAAGCCAACAACAGCAGTCGCTACGTACTGCTTCAAGGATGAGGGTTCTTTGATCAGGCAGACAGTACTGCCAGCAAGTTAATATGCTAGCATACAGGATGTAGCCTACCACATGCTGACCACCAATTGCTGCTCAAGCCATAGACCACACTAGACTTGGCCATGAACATTTTGTTTATATGGGTTTTTATTTTATTTTTTTCACGTTTGAGTAAAGATAGATGGCAATCATGATCTTCTTTCCACTGATGTTCGCCCTCCTTATAGAGAGTGGAAAGGAACTACTGAAGGGATCATTGCGGTTTTCAGAATCTGATTAACTGTAAGTTGTGTTCATGAATGTTCTTGGAGCTATATCACATGCTTCAAGTCTTTTTTCTTTCTCTCATAATTATCATTTTTACAATTCAATACTTTTAGCATTGATCACATTTGAGTGGTGATAAGGTGCTGCTTCGTCAAGAGTTTTACCATTCTTTCAAGGATAGTTATGTGCTAGGTAAGCTGGCAGGGCTTACGAAAAGTAGCCTACAGACACCACCGACTCATCCTTTGCAGGTCGTAGCAGTCCCTTGAGAGTCTCCCACAAATTACATACTTGGGCAGACTACACCTGCTGTACTTTTAGATGCCAAGTATTTCTGTGCAGTTGGGTTTATTAGAATATTTTGGGCGTGTTCAGTTTTAGTTTACCTCCAAATAAGGTGGTTTAGTTGTTCATGCGAAACTGTCTGATCATCTGACTGTTTCAATCTTGGCCTGTCAGACAGCATTATTTTGGTTGTATTTGTTTGGGGTATCATTTTATCATAATCAATGGTAATGATGCGTCAAAGTATGCAAAACAAGACCCAAATTTTAATAAATGATGATCGTTTAACTTTCAATCTGTTGTATATAGATCATCAAAAAGTACTCTGTACTTCTCCTGTACATTATTTCAATGTATAGTGTTGTTGTAAAGCACTTTGTGTTTGTTGGGCTTGGAAAAGTGCTATATAAATAAAGTTTTACTTACCAAGTATCAAAAAAGTTTCCTGGAAAAGTATCCAGATACAAGTGTTAACACATCTTATGCATAAACGCATGCCCCCCCATACACACACGTGTATAAACTTGCCAAGCGTTCTCCCACCCCAGAGCCCCAAAGAGTAAGAGTTAACAATGTAGGACACGGACACTTCCAAACTATCATCACCTCACCTCCACCTCCAGACACCCCCACTGTTCCCAGCTGTCAGGCCCAGAGGGACACCCCAACATGGACACGCAGGCCTGAGCCCCTGCCTGTGGGCCTCCAACCTTACATTTCACTCTGATCTTCCAGCCAGGATGCAGTTGGACGTGTGTCAAGGTGGAGGAGGGCCAGTCTCCAACTCCCTGCTCCTCTCTCCTGTCCCAGGAACTTGCTGGATGGATATCAGGCCCCAAAACAACTCCCTCTGCCTCACCCTCCCTCCTTCATCCTCCCTCACTCTATCCTCTTATTTCACTCCTCACATGTGGGAAATCCCTCCATCTCTCACTCAGTACCCTCATCTCTACAGGACCTGCTCTCTCCTGTTAGCATGGTGGTGTTTGTGGTCCAGTTTGTCTGAGTCAATATGTGCAAAAAGGAAATAGATTGGATCATTTTGACATTTGGATGTGTGTGTTTGTGTGTTTTTTATGGATCCAGGAGGTTAAAGAGAGAGAGGGAGATGTGGTTTCATGTTTAGTTTGGATCCGCTCTGACAGTGATTTACTTGGCTTCTGCTCAATCTCACATAGTTGTAATGTAACGGGATGTGAGTGCTAAGGTCAGTTCGTTAGCGCATATGTCTGCATGTTTTCTCCTTTTTTTGTGTATCTTTATTGTCTGCCTGTATATTTATGTGTTTACGTGCTTGTTTACATTGCTTTTTCACTTTGTCTCCCTAACCCCGAGTGTTTGTGTGTTTGCACACTTGTGTTTGTGTGTGGTTAGTTGAGGATGATGAGAAACCCAGTGTTTGGCAGGGGAGCCATTGTGGCCGCTGCTCTGTTTATACAAGTTTCTGGCAACGGTCTTTGTGTAAAGCATACCGTCCTCCTCTGGCCTTACAAACAGCAGCATACGCACACTCCTCTGTAGCTTTTCATTTTCACATCATTCACCATTGTAAGAATCCGCTGTAAAACCTGAGTTAAAAGCCAGTCGGATCAGGGCGAAGGAATTAGAATTAATCAATCTTGTTAAAACCGCTTATGCTTCACACAGCCGCAGGCCTTAGTCAGCGAATGAGTCACTCCGTTGTTTGTTTGATTCCACACGAGCTTTGCTGAAAGACTGAAGCAGGAAAAGTATTTAACATCTGCTGCATAATAAATGACAGCATCGTACTTCGCTAATTAAGTAATGGTCAGGGTTGAGTGTTTTAGAAATCAGCGTGACTCACAAGTCGAGATTTTAAAGACGCACTTATATACAAAGGTGTAGAAAGACATATGGGGGCTGCCACGGCTTTAGTTAAAAAAATTCAACGTGTGTTAATAAAACATATAAAATAATAATAACAGTCCATAATAATGTATGTAAAATGTATGTACTTTTGGTGTTTTGGGAGAAAATAATTGTAAACCTATCAGCTTCTTTTGGGATCGAAGTCTGCAACCAATCAGTCTTCTTTTCGCCCCTTTAGACCATAAAATCATTACTTATTCAGCTTCTGTTTGTGTTTTAACTGAATAATTTTTTGTCTTGTATAGTTTTATGTACCATTTCAGGAGGCCAGGCTTAGATGTCAGATACAAAGTCAGAATCGCATCTAAATATTTGGCTCAAAAACAAGACTTGACTTTCTTAATGTTTAAAAAGTCACTAGAAAAATGAACAAGGGAGTATTTTATCTTTGATTCCCACTATCTCACTTTAAAGATGTGTTTCTTGTCCAGTGCTCCATGCAAGACAAACTTGGAAAAGAATTCTCTACGAAGATTCAACTGAGAAAAAAAAAAAAAGACGTAGACGCCAAACAAACCCCTATCGTTGTGAAAACAACCGTCTTGCGCAAAAACGAGCAATTTTCACTCCTCATTGAATTCTCATTGGCTGTTTCTGGCTTCTGTTAAGAGTTGTGACATATCAGTTATTATACAAATCAAATATGTATTATTTTATCATAAGTAGTGTATACAAGTGACCACTGCAACCGGTCCAAACCAGCACTATCGTTGTCTAAACTGGAAAATTAGCTGCTGCTGGCCAAATTTGGTCAGAAATCTGACAGAAGCATGCAGAGCGTGTTTCTTTTAGCACTCTCAGCCCAGAATGAGATATTTACTGTTACAGAAAGGTTAAAAACTGTTTATTTTGGCGTTGGACTGAATTCAGATTTAAAGACAAGTCCAGAAGTAAATTCACTCAAGATGTACCCAGCATCTCGTCAGACAACACTGATGCATTCGGTGTCACATAAATGGAAATAAGCTTTGTCGTGTGGATCCAACCAGGTGACAGGCAGCTTAGTAAGTAAAACCTTGTTGTCAGTAAGGGGATTGTTGAGATAATGTAATAATCAGGACAAGGTGTTTACTGGCTTGTTCTTTTACAGCATGTAAATATTAGGAGAGGGAAAGACATAAACAGTGATCTGTGTTCTGGCGAAGAGAGGAAAAATCCAATTTCACTACGTTGGAGGCAGATTTGAATGTCAAGTAAAAATGTAATTCAGCTTAACTAGACACTGTCCAGATACAATACAAGATGTGCGCTCATGCCAGATAGAGAGGGGGATAATTCTCGGGGAGGAAGTGTTCTGAATCAGGAGCAAGAGCTCAGTCAGTACACATATATGAAGGCAGCATATTACAGTTTAAGATCCGTAATACGGAGAGAGAACAGTGGAAAGCTCTGTAAGCAAGGGCGTAATTTCCACTAGTGACTGGTGGTGTTTGGTGAGGCTGACAGCAGCCGACGTGTCGACCTCCTCTGTGTTTTTGAGGGGGGAAAAGACTTGTATTTGGATGCACAGTTTACAGTTTGTTACCATAATATGCTCCTAAAAGATGCAGTTTACTGTCAACCAAAGATAAGGCAGTAAGAGAGTTTTTATTTAGTCAAGATGTATGAAAACATTATTTATTATCAATTATCTGGTCTCTATTAATGAATCTAAATGGGATTTTAAATTCTAATATTGTAATATAAAGTTGGTTGTTTGATGTGTTGGGTGACGACAGTTAAGACTGCTAATAAAGACCTTATAATTCACACTGGAGGGCCAGAGAGACCCAGTGATGAAAGTTGAGTCTTCTGCAGTTTAGTTCTGATGTAATGTGCTACTTCAATTTAAGAGCAGGAACAAGAACACATAATTTAAATCAGCAGTGACACAAACTGCCAGAAGCACAGATGTGATGCAGAACAGATAAACAGATTTTGCAGTTTTATAAATATTCTACGACCGACAATGTTACAAGCACTAAATCCTAATAAACAAAGCCAGGAATGCAGCCTGACAGTCGTTTGTCCAATACTGTCCATCAATCCAGACATTAGGCTCACACTTATGCAGCATTAGCTGAAAAGGAACAGTATGTGGTGATTAGGCTGAGAGACAGTGCCAACTCCACTGTATGGAAGTATATTTGCACCCACCTATTTGGAGTGGAAACACTGAAAAACACTGAAAACAGGTCCACATATTGCACAACAAGTTTTTTATGCTTGGCTGAGGTGGAGAAGTTGGTTGATCAATAAAAACAAAATGTGGTGGAACCAGACAAATAAATCATGAATTTACAGGAATTATTTGCCACTGACGCTTCAGTTCTGGAGAAACAAAAGAGGTGCAGCAGACTAAAACATCAGATTTTAGTGGACTAACCCTCCACAAATTTATAATAAAACGGAAATGTCATATTTTCATAATTTCTTACGATATCAGATTTCCACTGGACGATTATCGTGGCCGCGATATTATTATGATATCTATAGATTTTTTTTTAAAATGTTGTAAAATGAATTTTTAAGTTTGTTGTCTATTTTGTCTCTTTTTATAAAGACACTCTTAGTACAAGGGTGGGGAGGTGGAGAGATCTTGAGTAGACAGTGAAAAGGCAACCAGAACTAACAAACAATGGGCCAAGAGCCCCTGACATTTGCCATAAATACAATCCCAACTGAAACAAAAACACTCCAGGGGAGGAGGGCACAGCCAGTTTGTGATGGTCACAGGCTGTAAAATAACCACTCTGGTGTACTGCGATGCTCTCACGTTCTTCTCCACTGACTCGAACAGCACTCACTTACCTGAATCCTGAATCCCTGCCTCGTTATCACTTCTTTGATCCTGCCAAACAGTTAACCAGGAGAGAGAACATGTCCAACGACATTACTTAGCTTTAAAAAGACAACTAAGACCTTAATTTAGCATTGCCCATGTCTGGGCCAGCAAGCTAACTGCAACATGCTCTCTCTGCCAGGGTGAAATCTGCAGGAAGGTGGATGAACAACAAGTTGGTGGTATTTCCCCTGCAAGAACAGAAATGATTTAAGAGGCACTGGATTATTTTCACAATATTATCAACGCAATATATCAATATTACATTTTACATTTTAAATATTGCTTATTGTCTATACCAGTTATTTTTAAAGCCCGTAATTATATTATATTTCCTTAAGTCACATTGTAATCAGTGTTCCTTTAGTTTAAATGCATTTATTTATTGTATATTATTTATTTAATTTCCACGTCCTGTAAACATTATGAGCACTGATGTAAGAATGTAGCCATCATCGGGTATGTGGTGTGTACTGTGGTTACAGGTGATCATGTATCTTTCTAGATAAGCTCATAAGAAAGGCATTGTGTAACTGTTCTGTCATGTCTGGGCTATTTTACAGTCCAATTTTAAGACGTTTTGTCTATAAATTTGCTTCCCTTTCCCTTCTATTAAAAATAAAATAGCACTGGGGAATCATAACAACCCTGGTTCATGTCCATCTTGTGACCTTCGTAGACTCTGTCTACAATTATTACCTGTCATTGCTCTTTACTGTTTATGCCTCTCTCTATAATAATGGCATGCGTTGCTCCCAAAAGAAACTGGCTAACATTACTGGCAGAAACATAATGTTACTGAAATGCAAGACGCAGCTTGTTAGTGCAACAGGTCAAATAGGTGGCAAACTGAAAAAAACACTGCGCAACATTCTGAAATGTCACAAACGACATGACAGAAATAAAGACATTTATGAACTCAGACATAGTGACATAAGACATTTAAAAGGGAACTTCATCAATTTTACACATTAAAGGTGCACTATGTAGTTTTGGGAAATCATAAGAGCAAAATGTCCACTTGTGTATACTTGCAGGAACCTTGTAAGTAGCCACCCTTTTTTAGCTTCAAGCTGTGTCCCAGGGGCCTTATGCTCCTTTGACAAAAGCCTTTTTATTCAGTTGTGCACACACCTTATTAATATTAATAATATTATATTACAAGGGTTTGAATTTCTTTTCCAAAATACATAGTGCACCTTTAAAGTGTGTTTACTGGTCTTGTAGTACTACTGCATATGTGGGAAAAGTAGTATAAAACCTTTTGTGGCTCCAGAGGAAGCTGCATGATCTGATAAATTGCCTCCAATGATGTCACTGGCTAAGTTGCATTGTGGGTAATATAGCACTATTGGAGTCATTATGGATGATTTAATGACGAATGATACAGCAGAACCAGAGATATTGTCTTTTTTTATTCCGCCCAATTTATCAGATCACTTTAATGTTTCAAATCGGTGGAGTTACCTTTTAATTATCTCCACAGATCTCTAAATGCATCAGAAACAACAGTCGGACGGTACAAAGGCTTTCATAAGTGAAAGACAAAAGCACATTTGAAGTGCTGATGATGTTATCAGCTGACAGGAGTGATCAGTAGCCTTTAATCCCTCATACATGATGTTGAGCTGCGGAGCGACTCAATCCGGCTCAGCAACCTCAAATCTGCCCCTGACCTCATTTGGATGAAAGCAGAAGTTACAGTTGTAATTGAACTGGCGCCCGCCCAACCTTGCTTTGTAAAACTGAAAAGAGCAGAGCTTATTAAATCGAGTCAGTTCGCTTCATGAAACACCCCCTCGTGTGTTCAGCCATGTAACGATTCCCCTGCCTCAGAAGCCGCTCGCCTTCTTCTCAGAAAGTCACCTTTCCTGCCTGCGCTGCTGACACACCTGTTTGTAATTGCCTCTTATTAGGGGAGTAATGTTTTGCACCTGTGCCACTCGGCAACACTCAGTCATCCGGCCAATCGGGGGCAAAAGTTGTAAAAGTCAGCCTATGAGGGACAGGGCTTGTAAAAGTCGATTAGACATGAAAGAGGAGCTGGGATTGATGCCGGCCCTTCAGGGGAGGATTTTGGTGAAAGGCTCTCAGAGCAGAACAGCTTGGATTTATTCCAGTGGTGAAAAAGATACGCAAGATGGGACAGATAAGTGTTTTGTCAGATGGATGTAGCTGAAAACACGATACTAGGCTGATATAATATTTCATATCACAAAGTTCATGTTTATTTCTCTCTTTCTGCAAGTGACTTTCAGATAGTGGCGGCTTCTGTCTCTGTCCGGTGTGTGTGTGTGCGTGTGCACGTCACGGGGGATTAACAGCTCTGAAGGAATGACAGCTTGGTGACAAGACTGAAGTTTGACTCATCTAACTTGCACTGTGATCAGTACGGTATATAAAATGCACACACAGAACAGAGATACACTATCATCATACTTCAATGGACCTTCACCCACACAGATAAAAGGGAATGTCCCACACACACACACACACACACACACACACACACACCCTCCTGATACGAGTGTGTAACAATCTGACAATGCAGAGTTCAGGCTCCTTCCCTCCCCCCCTCTTCTCTTCTTTCCTCCCTCTCCCATTCCTCCCTCATTCCCTATCTTCCCCCCCAGGACAGGTTCAGGGTGAGGGCAGCTGAGAGAGGGAGAGGATGGAGGGATGGAGGAAGTGAAGGTATGGAAGGAGGTGCAGCAGCAGCGGCAGCGGCAGCAGCTGTCCGCTAATGAAGTGCCTGGTTCCCACTATAAACCACTACTGACAGATATAGCCAGAGGATGTCCTGCGCTGTATGTATGATTATGTGTGTTTGTTAGTGGGTTTGCATCAGCGTGTGTATAAGTGAGTTAGCATGTGCATGAGTGGATTATGGGTGGACTGTGAGAAAGGAGGAAACGGAAGAGTAACAGAATGACCGCATGTCATCGGTTAAAGGAACACAAGCGTTGTCGTACAAGTATTTCTGACCAAATTATGTTGAGTGTGACAGTTCTTGTGCTATTGACTCTGCAGTCGCACTCCGTGTCCACTCCAGAGCTTATAAATAATTGCTTTTGGAGCCAAAGAGGAGCTATTAAACGTCAGAGTTAAGCTTCAGTCGTCAATGTTTAACACCAGACACCAGGCAAAAAAGTCTTTGTATAGTTATAGACCCTAAATTTAAACATACACAATTACAACATCGTGTATGTTGTGTTCAAAATGTATCTAGAGTTAAAGAACTTGTTTCTTTGCAGGGCTCGCTCTATTTTTAATAGACTCGACTGCTGTAATGGTGTCCACAGATCTCCCTGACGAGCAGGTCTCAGCTCATTCAGAATGCTGCTCTTCTGTATTATTTTACTCTTTTTAAACTATTTCTATTTATTGTTTACATTACTCTGTGTTTCTTTTATATGTTGATGTAGGTCTTATGTGCAGCACTTTGAATTGCCTTGTTGTTGAAAGGTGCTGAACCTTCATTTTCCCTTCAAAAGTGATTTTGGCCTTTTTCAAAATGTATTTACAATAATTTGACATTAACCTTGACAATGGTCTTCATTAGCAGATGGAGTTAAAAAATAAAATATATCCCGTGCAACTTCACATAAGTAGTATCACTGTGAAAGGCAACCACGATGGTTGTATGCTTAGTAGCTGCAACAGAAAATGTGCAAAAGTGCCAAAAAACATATAACATTACAAAGTTACAAAACTATTTGTTACACAAGACAAGACACAAATGAAAGTAGGATAATTTATGAAATAACAACCACAAGGAGTAATTTGCAGAAGGCCTAGATGAAAGTGGAGTTTCGGGTTTGGATGCGTTGCAGGTTTATGTAAATCATAACATGCTGTCAGTGGAACCACACAAAGAAATCCTCTTAAAAATTTCCTGGACAGTTGGATGGGAGCAACGTTGGCTCTGAATTTTAGCATGAAGTAGGAGGGAGGGGGACTGAAATCATTATCTTGCTAACAGTGAACAGATGCAGAGACAGAAGACAGAGGGCAGAGAGCAGAGGCACTGTTCTTACATTCGTGATTTCGCTTCTTATCATATTCTGGCAAACTTGTCAGCTAATAGAAGACCACTTGGACCAAACATTTGGACCACTCGCCTTTGATGTGACTTGCCAGATGCCTGAATTGCCTCCAAAGTGGACCCATAATTTCAGAGATTGTTCTTCTTGTGTGTTCAAGAATTGAAGAGATTAATTTTCACAGGCCTGCTCCCGGTCAGAGAAGAAGAGGAAAAAATAAGGCTCATTGGAGAAACACAGAATTCAATTATAGGACTTTACGCAACTGATGTTTTTAAAGAAGAAAAGGTCAGATGTAACTGACTGCATTGATACGAAAAAATCCTTAGTTTGCTCCATAGCGTAGAAAAAAAATAATAAAAATATCTGCTCCTGTGTAAAGAAAAAGAAACACAGGAGCTGATTCTGCATGTTTTCCCCTCAAAAAGTGAAGGGAAAGACCCAGAAGGGAGGTGATGGAAGGCAGAGTGAGGCAGACGGAGAAAAGGCGGTCACAGGGTAGCGGAGGGGTGTATATCACAGCGCTAGGTGCATTTGGAATTTACAGCGTGTGGTCTCCTGCTCTAAACGCAGATATTAAAATCATTACCGCTGTGTGTTAGCATAAGCTTTCCTCTGTGAGAGCCAAAGGGCTGTGTTTTATGGCTCTTTTATTTAGTAATCCACGGCGGTTTCTATGAGGCACAGTTTCCCCTCTCAGCCTCCCATTCTGTCTGCGTTCCTCTTATCAAAGAGAGCCATTGTGTACTTATTATTGAGCCTCTAATCCAGTTATCAATCCTGGCACCGGGGAAAAAAGTACAAACAGTTAGTTCTGAAGGTCGGCTCGCAGGCGAAAATGATTTAGAGACAACAGCATACGGAAAGACAAAGAGATAAAGATAATGGAGGAAAGAAATATTTGCAGCAGAGGAAGCATAGGCATATACTGTATGTATACGTACAATACAGAAACACACCCATATGTACACACACATGCCCAGACACCTTGTCCTCGGTTTAACAGCCTTGTAAAGATTATAAATAAAATGTGATGAATTTAAATGCTCCAATTGGTGTGTGTGCTGGTGTGAGATGGCAGTCATCTGATACAAGCAGCAGCACAGCCTCGGAGGGAGAGCGGCTCCATGTATCTGGCATTCCACTGCAGGGTAAATACTGAGTCAACGCTGCGTTTTATGTCAGGCCAGAGAAATTCATTACGTCTTATCACACATTCAGGTTTCAGGGTCAGTAGCAGAGCATAAACCCACACATGTACTCAATGTTTATTATTGTGCACTTACATTTATTACACTCCTACGTTTTCATAACTCGCATACAGGGCAAAGGCCTAGGCTGAAACTCTGTTTATTAAATAGGCTGCTATGCAGGAGTCTGCATGGAAAACTCATTGCTGACGGTCCCCGCGCACAAACAGAAGAAAAGAGGCAGAGCAGAGAGAGAAGTAGGAAAAAAGTAGCGGTAAAAATTGAAAGGGTCTTTTCAACCAAATTACACGAAACCCCCCCACATTTCCCACACTGTCTCTTTCCATTAGTGGTATCTAGTCCAGTATCAATACAAAGGGGAGGAAGGGAATTGTTTCAGTGTGTTTTTAGCGACACTACTTACGACTACAGAAATAGCTTAGAAAAATGTTGAAAGGGTGTTCTGTGGATCATCCAGAATAACAGGCAGCAGAGAACTGACATCTGAAGCCAGTCAGTTGTTTGAAACACAGCCCGGCTGAACGCGTCCTCTGATTCAAACAACCAAATACATCATTTGTAATTACTTTCCTGAACGACAAGACGACAACTTGTCCGCGCCTTCCGAAACTATTATACATCACAGTAAAAAGGCAGCGCTATGGTTTAAGGTGCCCTGAGGTTCATAATTGCACAGTACCACTGGCAACTGTCAGTCAGCGGATTAGCATGACGCTGGTGAATGGCGTCTCCTGCGTGATCACACAAGCATTTCCTTGTGCATGCATAATACAAAAAGATAAAAATAAAAATACAGAGACTAATGGTGAAACTCCAATGGGTAACTTGAAGGTTTGGAGAGGTTAAGGCACAAGCGACTTGGTAAGGGTGAGATAAGAGAAACTGTGGTCATGGGTAAAAAAAACAAACAATAAACACTGAGTCGCATTAGGAAACAGTGTCAAGTTACTTCCTCCACTGTTCTAGTCTGACTGCCTCTAGAAAATAAAATGTTTTAAGGCATTTGCTGGAGTGAGTGATACTGTGTTTTTGTGATGTGTCTGCATCACTCTAAAAACCTCTTTAAACCACCAGCTACTTAACCATAATTTAAGATCATATTGTACTCACTCATAGATAGCAACCACCTAAATATGCCAGATTTCAAATCAAGATCCATGCACTATTCCCTGAGAAATGAATGAAAATGTCCAAAAATGTCTCGCAATGTTAAAGAAAAAGAGAAAAAAAAATCCTGCATTGGTCCCTAGATCCAGATCCTCACCAAAAGTTAGTGGGTTCTCTTCTGGGCCGAGACCCATCCTCCATCCAAGTTTTGTGTAAATCTGTTCAGCAGTTGTTGTGTAATCCTGCTGACAAACTAACCAATCATTTAACCAATAAACCAATAATCGGAGGTAATGACCAACCCTGAACCTGACAAAACATCCAGAACTTGTCCTACTACCTTATTCTCTGATGGAACCTGTTGGGGTAGAGTTTGAGAAAATGATTCTGGGAAAAAGTTTTGAAAGTCTTAAATGAAATATTTTTCCAGTACTGTTGAAACAACAATTGAAGTTACATATCTCCTATTGAATTGCAGTAGAAGCAGCTCTTTCCGAGATATATATCTCAAAACCTGGACAAATAAACCCCCAACTCTCTGCATGACTTTAGGTTAGTGAGAAAATGGTTTTGTAATTTGGGTACCCTGACCCGTACGGGAAAGGAAAAGAGTGGGAAAATGAGATGCTGAGAATGAAAAAGAAAGAGATCATTTACAAAAGGCTTATTTCTCAGAGCATTCCAGACGTACCTGTCTGCTACCATCCAGACTGCTTCTCTCCATTGTTGCCGGTAAATGGTATGCTTTTTTACAGAGAGAGGCACTCAAGGCCACCGTAAGGAAACAAGTCTACCTACATTTCCCCCCTCCCCTCAGCCTCAGCCTCAGCATTTTTTTGAATTTACCTTAATGATCAAAGGATGCCAAGCTCCACGCTCCTTGACCAGCACAGCCTTGTCTTTTCTGGGTTGGAATACTTCTGAGACATCCTGCATTGATGTAATGGATCCAGGTCTTAGAGTTTGAAGGCTAAGGAGAAGTACTGTACTATTAGATACACTGCATTATTTGCTTGACTGTCTGTTGCATGAGGTAATTACTCCTCAAACTGCACATTAAGACCTCCCCGCCCTCAGACAAACACCCTCTCTATTGATTGAAACTGCTCACCTTGTGTCTTGCTGCTTGCGCTCTGAAGCCTCCTCCGTCTCGGTTTCCCTCGCACACACCGATAACTTTCTTGGCCTAGAAATTAGTTTGCTCTTCTGTGAATAGAGGCTCCCTTGTGTACAGGATGGCTTTTCCTCTGACTGCAGCAGATACCCTTGGCCCAGTTCATCATCGCATGCACGTCAACATGGCAGCCACGTAGGCCGTTTCATGTGCTGCTGAACATTACTGACTTCTTCATTCACTCGGAAGCAGGAAAACGCCCAAGGTATCGGACTGTTAAATCACACTGTAGTTGAATTAAAAGGTTTATAACTTGTATGTGTAGTTCACTGCTGGTGACCTCCTTAATGTATTTGTTAGCTGCTAATTATTGGTTATGGGTTCTACTCTGCAGTGAGTACTTCAGTTACTGGAAGCGCTGAGTGTTAAGGGGAGTAGAATTGGCAGAGATCTGCAGCTGCAGAGGTAGAAAGACAGGAGGAAGGGAGTATTTGTGCAAGTGTGCACTACTGCGCATGTGTGTACACGCTCCCTGACGTGTGTAACTGTGTGTTCGGTGAGCTGCATTCTGTGGTTTGCAGCTCCGGTGACTGATGTCCCGTCCTTCCTGTCTGCTGGTGTGGATTGATGTGCCCGACTGCACCGCACTCAAGGCCGGCACCGCTCTCCCCAAGCCCCTCCCTGACCCTCCCTTAGCCTGGCTTAGCTCTCATTAGCCGGAGGTGACCCTATCCCAGCACTGGTTGACCCTCACCGGCTCTCCTCAGCCGAACCCGACCCTCCTCAGCTGGGCCTGGCCTGGCACAACGCAGCCCAGCGGCTCTTACTGGGAAAAAGACGGCCGACGCTGAACCTTGGGGCCAGCAGATATACGAGCCCTAACTGCTTTTTCATTAAGCTGACTGTCAGTATGAAAAAGCCCTTTCTTTTACCTTGTTTTCCTTCTCCTTCCTTCTCTCTCCTCCTCCTCCTCCTACGCCTCGTCTGTCTCCCTAATACGTTTACGTTCAAGGACGGAGCAGTCGTTTGGTGCTTTACGGTGGAGAGGAGCCGGGCTGAAATGACGGTCTGTTCTACTTTGTGTGTGTGCGCGCGTTTGTGTGTGAGAGTGCACTTCACGGGGGGGAGTCGCAGAGCTCGAGGAGATAGATGACGAGAGAGGGATGGCCGTTGCGAGGTGATGACCTCAGTAGTGTGGAGATTTAGTGAAGTGTGTAAGGGCAATGCGTTCTTTTGACAAATGAAGCGGTGTGTATTTCAAGTCCTGAGACAGCACCCGTTCCACCACTACAGAGGCAAACAGAGTGTGTATTGTGTTGAAAGGAGAGTCCTCGGTTCATGCTTTCCTCTTATCCAAAAGTGCACAAGCAGCCTGACTTGAGTTTCAGTAACTTCATCCCCGCCAGTAAAGTTGTTGATGACTTTCAGCTCAAATATTTGATTCAGAGCCGTGTGCATGCGTCGCCTGTGCTTGATTTATTCCACAATCCAATTGGATGTAATGACGGTTCGATGAAAACCACACACGTGCAGCAGCATCCACTGCAAACACACGCTTGCGCGTACGACTGCCTCATCCCCGGTCGGCCCCCTCTAAATTCAGCACACATGCGAGGCAGACAATCCTCCTTGACATCTCTGACATGCTGCGGCTGTATAGCATTTTTATTTTTCTTCTGTCCCAAACAAAGACCATAACTCAGGCACCCTTTCCACTCCAGATCGTAAAGGCTGGGTGGAAGGAATGAAAGGTGGGGGGAGCTGTTTTACGGCTGGGGAGTGAGATGTAAATCCTCCGGGTCGTCAAAGCAGGGGCGGCTGGTCTGAGGAAGGCCTCCACGACTCTGGGGTACAACTCTAAACAAAGGAGGATCATTAAGGACCCCCCCTGCTGGTGCACCTTTATTAAAGGGCAGATTGCACTTGCAACATGGTGCACGAGCATGCATCTGCACTGACTCTGAATGTATACAACTTATTTAAGACGGAGCAAGAACAGTATATCACCCCAATGTTTGCCTCGAGTGCATCCTGTCTTCCTCCTGCATCTCCCCACTTCCTCTGCTAACTAGACGCGTTGGGTGACCATAAGTGCTGAGACTGTGCTGACGAGCGGAGTGACTGTATTTATGGCTCTTTCATACGTCCCGCATGAATTATGCATGAGGTCTCATTGTGGCGCGCAGAGGAGCGCAGGATGTAAATCGATAGGTGTTCACTTCGACTGACACAAATGATATCTCCCCTAAGCAGCTCCCTCATCTCTCTCACTCTCTCTTTCTCCCTCTTCCTCTGCCTCTCTGTGTCTCGCTGTCATTTTACACCTCGTCCCGGGATAATAATGTTTACCAATGCAACAATGCTCGCGCTTACAAAAACACATGTGGGCAAAACACGGGATTAGTACGGCTTTGTTGAATGCATTCATGTGTCGTTCAGAGGATAAACAAATGAATAAGTAAATTCTATCCATTGCTTGAAGGAAAAGAAGAAGAGAACAAGCTTTGACTGCAGCTCTTTTTTTTTCTTCCTGTCACAATGTAAGTAGAGTGTGTCTCCTGAAAGGGGAGAAACTGATGTAATGGAATGCAACAACAGTCCAATCTTTGGGTTCCAACAAAGGCTGAAAGACGTACTTAAGACCCTAATAACTGTCAAACACAAGCTTCTTGATAAGCTTACAGCATCTGGGAGTGGCTTCATGTCTTCTCTCTGACCAGCAATCTTCATCTCATGCACCCTTACACTGGCTTTACTTGAACACTTAAAGGTGCATATGTTGTTTTTATCTTTTCTTTGTTGGGCGATTTTTTGAGAGGGATTTAAACTCAGAACAGTAACATTTAGAATATTACTGTCTATACGAAAATGCCACGTGAGATTTGGCCTTTCACATGTGAATTATAATGTGAAAATGTGAAAAGAAAATAATGTCACTTGTGAATTTAACATTTTCACATATGAATTACAAACATTCAACATTTTTATGATAATGATGCAGACTCAAAAATACTTGATATTTCCGTAACTGAATAAACAAGCTGTCCTCAGAGGGGGGTAAATTCCCCAGAGCTGTTTCTGAACCTTGAAAGGTGGCTACTGAGAAGGGTGCTGCAAATATATACAAAGTAAAACAGTAAGAATTTGTGATATCTATGTAGTTTATTCAGTTTATCCATAAAAGACTGATAATCAATCAATCAATCAATCAATCAATTAATCAATCAAGATTTTTCTCCTTTCTCCAAAACTACACAGTGCACCTATAAAGCCACACATCATACTGTATATGTTAGGGGAGGGAAGTTGCTGTCTGCCACTGTGTGTTTTATCACACTGCCAGTGGAGGCAGCAATTTGAAAATGTTCAAATTGTACATGTGGTGGCTTTAGAATTGCTTTGGGAAATCATATTATGCAACACTTTGTTCGTGTATGCTTATATATGAAGTCTCCAGCACTATATCATTATTCTGCAATCTGTTTTGATGCAGTACTTCATTGTCTACTCTCTGCACTGTAATTCTACGACTTTTACGTCTTTGTATTCCGTTCATGTGGCTACTATTTGTTTTCCCAGAAGGGGAAGATCTCTCTGCTGTTGTTCTCCAAGGCCATTCTCCCTTTTCAGATTCCTTCTATGTCAATAACGTCTCCAAATATTCAGGGGGTCATAAACTGTACAGATTGTAAAATCTGACACAAACCACCAGCACCAGACAAACTACATTTAAAACTGCATTTTTTTTTTCTTCAGCAAAATCAGTTAATTCTCGGTCAATTAAATCTGTGTGATCTGATGAATCCAGATCTTAATATAGTTCAACTTTGTTTTCATGTGAATACACTGTAATGACTGTGCTGACCTGATGGAATGAAGTCCGAAATAGAGGCCATTATTTTACTTGGGTCACACTGTGCACATTTACTTAACAGTTTAAACACTGAGCCTTTGTGGAGCCGTTTTTATTGTGTGATTTGCAGACAGTTACAACAGAGGAGTCCATGTGACAAATGTGTTTCTTGACAAACCTGTGTAACCCACTGTCCAGGCCAGGAGTATCTTGACTGAAATTACAGACATGTTTGGTTTTACACTACGGGGCCAACAGGAAATGTTCACTTAGCAAGTCTACGGTATATTTAATTTCAATCTTTCTTCCCAGAGTTCAGTCAATGGAAACTTCTTTCTCCAGTGTTTATATGTATCATTTGTTTCCAGCACACAAAGGAACTCTGTGGGGCCCTGCTGACACACCTGTTTTAGAGGTCGGAGGGGTCATGACCTGCAGAGGAACTTTTGTATCTGTGAGTTTTATGCCTCATCCCATGCAGTTAATGCTGGGTTAGTTTTTCTAAATAGAATTGAGTCAGATTTTATGTTTTGTGTTTTATTTTCCATGAAGGGCCAGTGGTTTGCCTTCTTTATTTTGCTTTCCTTTGTTTAAGGCAGAGTTTTTATGCCTCTGCTTCTCATGTGTTTTTCTGTTCTCACACACGCACACATTCATGCCTCACACACACACATGCACGCCCACACACACACAAACACACGCTCCTAGCTTCTTAAACCCATTTCGAGCATTCTCACAGAGGCGAGTTGTCCTAATCCACCTGGCTTTGGCTCTCAACTTCCCAAATGCCGACATGAGAGCTGGTCATAACTCATCACACACACACACTTTCTCACACACACACACACATGCCCACACAGCGGCCTCTACTCCAGAGGGCTTTCTTTGGTGAGCCATCGGCGCCGTATTACATTAAAGGTCAGTTACTGAGTTTCCATTTTAGCTTCGCCTTCCGCCGGTAGCACACTGTGAGCCAAATAAATTGGAGGATTGTCTGTCAGGCCGCCTGTTTGATTTTCTCGGATGGCTGGGAGTGTTTGGCTTGGAGGTAACAACCTCTCTCAACCTCTCCACCCCCTCGACTCCTACTGAAGTTCCATTTTAACGCCACAGGAAAGTGTCATTATGTACGGCAGCTTAGCTCTGAAGTGTGATCGCGTCAATGAGTGTGTGAGGATTGAAATTTGACCATAATGATGTGATGGCTGTATGTGTGTCTGCATACTGTCTCTGTGTGTTTCTGGATTACACCATCAGGGCAGATTATCACTCAGTGCTGGTTACAAATGATGCATGTGTTGGTTAACACTATCCATCTATGATGTCATGGATAGCTTAAACTTAAAAAAATATGTTAGCAGTCAGTCAATCAGGATGGGTTGTCTTTGGGTTAGCATTATCCTGAACTTATTGTAAAGGTAGATTTTAATGTGAATTACACAGATTCACATGTGATTGTTTTTTGAATTTCCACATGTTGGAAAAAAGAAACATAGCACATGAAATTTGCCTGTGCCACATGTGAACTCCACATTTTCACATATTTTCCCATGTGCTATGCTATTGTCACATGTGAACATTGAACAAATTTAACATGTAAAAATAAAATAATGTCACATGTTTACCATATATTTTCATTTTTGTCACATATAAATGAAAATTTCCACACATGTATGGATAATGTGAAAAGGCATTTGTGAGTCTGCTATTTTATAGATTACATAATTAACAAAAATGATTTTAAAAAGACATAATATTCTATAAAACTAATGCAAACATTATCAATTGAAGGTTTAATTGTTAAGTTACAGCACCGGTTCATACACCACAGGGTTGTTGGGCCCCTCAACTAAAAACGCTGAGAGACAAGTCAGGGGTCTATTTTTAAGTGAACTGAATTCCACACAGCGAGCACACTTTCTTCTTCCCTTTCTCCCTCTACTCGCTGTTGTCCCCAATGGGCACGTTAATCTCCTCTGTTTCAGGGACTGAGTTACCCCTGCAGACACTTTATTTAGACTAGAGAGAGAATAAGCAGAGGTCGGAGGGAGGAGAGAAGTGTGGGTGACGGAGGTGAAGGGAAATACAAAGCAGTGAAAAAGAATTATGATGAAATTCATCACACTGATTAATCCGTGTGTGTGCATGTGTGAAAAATGTTAAAAGTCAAGTTTTCGACAACTAAAGAGTAACGTGCTTGTTTTGTGTATCCAACAGTGTTTTTAACAGTGTTTCATCAGCTCGAGGGTCACAGAGCGTTCTTGACCCACAGAGGAACAACGTAATCCTTCAAATGAAGAGAAAATCACCAGAACTTCAGCTTCAAGGCTTTCACATGACGACTGAAATAAAAATGAACTCGCTCACTCACTCACTCACTCAGCCATCACCTGGTTTACTGTAGGCCCATCCAACCCCAGCTCAACACAAGCCTGATTGTAACTTCAGATGTAAAGCCAACATGAATTGCTCCGTGGTAGCTGGTTAGCTACCACAGAGCACTTTGATCAGTCGCACAATCTCTACTCATGCTTTGGCTGAACTCAGTCAACTGCAATCCACACAATGTTGCAGAAAGCGATGTTTCAACTTGTGCACCTTCTTGATAAAATTGGAAAGAAAGCCGCTGTGAATAAACAAACTCGGGAACATATGTTGCACAGCATTCGTCCATTACCTTAATTGCTCCTGTTGAACATGGATGTTTGAGGAGGCGAGGATGGCTGTATCACAAATCTTCCTTCTTGGCGGAAAATATTTTGCTGAAGTCGACACCACAGGAGCACAACATGTTTCTGTTACAAGCAACCGAGTGTGGTGTCAGCAGCAATTCCCATCTCAAGTGAAGGCAGCGTAAAATTACTTGTGTGCCCTGTCTACGGAGCTGCACATACATGTCAGTGTCATCATAAATATAAAGGGATGTAGTCTGTCACAGGCAATGTAATATTTTATTTAATATTTATTTTCTACCATCTTTTTTACTATTCTGACCTGACAACAGTTTATAAGGGTATTGTGCAGCGGTATGGTGCAGCCCGTTTTAGCTAACTGCAGAGTGTATTGTGTGTGTGTTTGCATATGAGTGTGTGCGCCTCTGTTTGAAGTAGAAAAGCAGTTAAATATCAGACAGCGTGATGCTGTTTTTGACTTCCATTAATTGGCGGCATCTTCTGTAATGAAGGATCACACACAGCGCACAAACATATATTAATGTGAGAGCAGTGTGGTTGGGTAAAATTTGTACCTTTTCCTCCATCTTTCTTTTCTTTCTTCCTCAAAATGTTCTTATTGAAACCTTGTCCTCATACTTTACTGGCAAGCTGTAGTTGACTCTTGGGTTTTTTTTAAGAAAAATCACAATCACCCACGAGACCGAGCGCGGCCGTTGGACCCGAAGGGAATTGATTGGACCTCCGTGATTTGTTAAGGAAGATTTCTTGACCTAGTTTAATTGCCAATTAATAAGAGCAAGACTTTGGTTTCCCTGGTGATAGTCTAGCCATAAGTTCCCTAGATAGGTCCATTGACCTGCAGTAATGATGGTAGATATACAGCAACAGTAGTTATTAATAGGTGCATAGCCTTGGGGTTAACCAGACTGGATGCAAAGCTGAGCTGAAAATAAGATTTCACAAACTTTAAATCTTCTGGAAACGGTGCATTTCATGGTATTTCATTAATGTCACTTGAAATGATTAATGCCCTCATACTCCCAGGTAAACCTCTACTTGTTGTGTGACCCATGCCATGTTTGCTATCAGCCCTTTTATAGCTACTTAATTGACTGTGCGATTAGTGTCACAGGTTCATAAAGCGTTAGCAGGCTGACCGCTGAACCAAAGCATGACGCACTTCATTCAATTAGCCTCAACTGTAACCTTATTATGACCAAGCCCTGACTCCATCCGTACATACTGTGTGGTCCCACTGAATTTCAGTCAACCAGTCAAACTCGTCACAAAAACACACACACATTATTCCCACACCAAAGAGCTCATGTAATGTGCGTCTGCTGTCGGGATTCGAGGGCAAACACGAAGCTGAAAAAAAGTCGTGCTGTGCTAAGTCTTACACAAACTCGCACTCACTAGAAATACACAAACACACACTCCCCCATTACACACACACCTTAACTACTCAAAGGGTTTGCTATTTTAAACTTTTATACCCGCAAGCACATTTTCTCACAAACATACACAAACACACTGTTCCTCATTCCTGCACACATATTTTTACTGAGTCTCCTGGGCTGATTATACATGCGCGCACACACACACACACACACACAGTCACATACACACACTGCAGCCGACTGGCCAGTCAGCCCTTAGTTGTTTTTGGACTCCGGAGTCTAGTTAGCAAAGGCTAGTATCAATCATTTAGCCAGTGGAGAGCAGCTCAGTCGATGGGGTCGTGTATGGGTGAAGAACCAGGCCCGGCCCTAGAATCGCTCACTTCGAAGGGGCTTAGAGGAGCCCTGGTGGTGGGGGCTGGAGTTCAGAGATTGAGTGATGTCTTTAAATAGGGTGTAAGGAGGCAAGCTGAGAGAGGCTGGATGAAAGAGCTGCAAATAAATATGCCAGCAAACACCAGCCCGCGACTAGCCCTGCTTATTACACAGCTTTATTAAGTACTCAATTTTCACTGTCTAAAGAACGCATGCTGAGCTTTGTTATTTCTGAAAAACACACTCCTGCCTCACATCGGATTGTATCACTCTGTTGTCTCTAGTTCAGTAGTTTTTGTTGACTTTTAATCAGAACGAAAGGTGAGGAAAATGGCAGGAAATGCCAATTTATTAAGTCATTATTTTTCAATTTATCAGTAAGGAGCTGGAGCCAATCCCAGCATGCATCAGGCAACGGTAATATTCAACCACCCTTGAGAGCTGTAATAGTTGTAATAATATGTGTTATTTAGAGTCTCTGGTTAATGTAACCTGGATTTTTATGGATTGCTGGAGGATACTGGAGTGCATGAAGGAAACCAGACTCCAGTAAAATGAAGCGTTACCCACATTAAAGGCTCCATTAAAAGATATGCGTTATTGGTAATGATTCAACCAAGACCGCCCTCCCTCAGGCAAGACGTTAACGCTTAAGGCCGACCGGATAGTTACAAGACTCACACTCAGTTTCATATGAGGAGAGAACATGCTAATTGATGGATCTGAATGTACTAGCAGAGTACTGCAGGTTTGTCAACATGTGCATTGCTGACTTCAGAAAGCTGCAGGGCATTAATGTATCGGAATTTAATGAAACAGGAAGAATAACTTATAGATCAATGCAGATCAATTACCGCCCATGCTTCAGCCAACTTTTGTTGTTCTTGTGATTTAAATGAATCTGCTTGCTGGAAGGCCCTCTGTCTAAAAGGCCCATGAAACTCAATTTCCACCAAAATACAGTCAGATGACCATGTGCTCTGTGCTTGGTCCCAAAATGCGAAACAGACAGGTATTTTCATTACTTCAAAAATTTGCTACACCAACCAGTACAAGCGGCACTCCAACAGTTAGGTAAAGCAGAATGAGTGGGTTTATGATGTGTAATGCTTACATTTTACATTGCATATGTTTTGCTTTATGCTATTTTAGTTGATTATTATTATTATTTCATTTAATGTCATTTGCTAGCTCCACGCTCTATTTAATCCCTTTTACGTCTGTAGGTTATTTGTTTGTTTGTCTGTTGTTGTCCAGGTCCGAGTCAATGCTAACGTTGATGCTAGCGTTAACGTCAACTTTAGCATAAAACATACAGCGACGCAAGCGAGCGAGCGAGGAAAAGTGATTAGAATGTGTACTTTTCTATCAGCCTGTCCTGAAGAGCCGCGAGCGATATCGCTCCGTCCAGCGATGTCGCTCAACCCTGAAAAAATCGCTGGCTCTGTCTCTATCTGGACGACATTTCGCGGCGGTGTCCCGCCCCTAAACACTTCTTATTGGTTGAAAAGTACACACTGCTTCCTGTTGACAAGCTAGTTAGCAGAGAGAGGAGAACAACCGACTGACCAATAGAATATACTCGTGACAAAATCGTCACGCTGCATATCAGGACACCTTCGTGCGAGTTTTCGTTGCCGTTTCGCTCGCTCGCTGTATGTCAGGACGCGGTGTTACAGTGGTTTCACGTCAGCGAAAGTCAGAAAAGTCACCTGTAAATATAATCTTCCATTAAAAAAATCTAAATCTAAACAAGTAAAGGGCGGAGGGATTCAGGCTGCCTACTGTAATTTATCCTTTTGATCCAGCCCTAAGTATGTAATGTGTTTATTGTTTTATGATGCAATAAAAACCAACATAACCAAGAGTAGTATTAGTATTGGAATTTCTATGGGTATTATTGCATGGTTGTAATACATTTTTAATGTGAAATACAAGACCACATTATCTTATATCATGCAAACACACATATCCCTTGTTAACAAAAACCTGCCGGGCACGAAAGAGCTCTCACATACAGACGAGCAGGCTGTTTCATACTATATTTCTCTCTTCGTGATCTTATCACGAAATGTCGAACCAAAATCCCCCGGCATGGGTGCTATTTTAATTCCATTCTCCAACCTGCTGAAAACAGAGGATTAAGACTGGTTGGACCGAGTGTGCATTTTCATGTATGTCCACACGTTTGCATGTGTGTGTGTGCGTGTGTGTGCTGGCTTTCATGTGTTGCAACCCACATGTGAGCAGTGATAGGAATCTTATTGCTGTCAACGGTCCAAAGGCCAACGCTGCGCTGAACAGAGAAAATCCCTGAGCCTGAGCTCTCTGTCTCCTTTAATCTATACTCCTTTTTCTCACCGTGGGGCTGAAACCAGCACATGATGGATGGCCGTTACGTTACAAGAAGCCTTTTCTTTCTTTCTTTCTTTCTTTCACTCTGTCATTCCCCTTTATTTATTTTTTTTACTTTTTTGTTCCAACTTTTCAAAATAAAATAAAAGTTAGAAAAGTGGTTTGGGGGCAATTGGAAAGAGTTTGAATTGAATCACCAGGCTGTCTCCAAACTTCTGCTTTCATCTACAGGTTTCTTTTCACTTCTCCTTTCCACTTTCCTCCCTCTGTCTTTCTATGTATACATAACTGTCTGTCCATCTCAGTCTATCAGGCAGTTATCAAGGGGATTTTGAACACTGCTTTCACTGTGATAACCAGGTTTCTGCTTGAGCTGATAGCCTGCTGGACCTTCATCAGGCCGCCGTCCAGACACAGAGGGGGAGGAGGAAGAGGAGGGTGGGGGTTGACTTGATTAACCTTCATCTCGCTGCCGGAGATGGGAGCCAAATCCACATCACCCACTCGCACACACACTCTCCCTCCTTAACTCTTCCAGCTTGTGTAGAGAGGAGTCCAAGACAAGAGACCGGGTGGCTAGGGAAAGTGGTTTGCTCTAGAGATTAGCATGTTTGTGTGTGTGTGTAGATTTAGCTGTGCTGTGCATGTGTGTGATCAGCTAGGTCAAAGGTCAGCCTATCAGGTGGAGCCAGCACTGTGGCCAGTGGATCTGGATAAGGAGCAATCGAGTGGTCAAGTAGGTGACCTCCCTTCGCCTTCATTCGGGAACAGGCCACCCTGCGGGACCCTTTGGCCCGGAGGTGAGATTAGTCTGGTGGGGCTGATAAAGCTCCACGTTCTCCCAACAGACCAACAATCACTGAGGATTATAGTCCTGGAGAGGGACAGTTTTCCCACACAAAGCAGGTGGGGAGAGACGCAAAGGCCGGCTACTCAAAGGCTCTTATTGTAGTTTGGTTTGGTGACTTTAGCCTTGAGCGAAAAAACAATTTAGGTTTGCTGCAGTCGTCACTGAAGAGAATAAAGTTTGGTTTTCCCAGAAAAGCAGCTGCAGTATGCGTTTACTGGTTGCGTGTTAGACCACTACTGTCTGGCTTTGTCGCATATGTGTTCCCAAATGTTGTCCTCCTAACCTTTAGACAGATGTTCAGGACCATGACGTCTTTGAAAACAGTCATGTTTTATGAGGTGCTGACTAGTGAGTTCATAAACAGAGAAACCCTCTCTCCCACCTCATCCAGATCTCCTCTTAAATCCCTTTATCATCCCTCCATGTCCAACTCCCAGTTTGGACTCCCAGCCAGGAAGACAAGAGTCTACAGCCATGGTAGCAGCTCTGTGAGGCTCTACCTAGGCAGTGTTGTTTTGAGAAATATGGTCATAACTTACTATCCAAGGCAGTATGTGATCATATGATCCCACAAATCCAACTTGCCAGGCTTCAAGCTATGTGCTTGCGGCGGAAGACAGTGGTTGAACCAATCAGTTACCTTTCCTCAGTGTGACGACCAGGAGTTTATCATGTTATAGTAACAATTGAAGGCTTTTCTCGATGGAAAAAGATGATTTCGCTATTTTCCCGACTGGCTTCGGTAAGCGCTTGATTTACCAACTGCCTCTGCCTCTGGCACGTCAGGTCAGGTCAGGTCAGGTCAGGTCATAAACCAAGTATTGGGCAAATTTAAGTCTTGAACTGATGATGGTGCTCGATGAAAGGTCAGAGGAGAGGTTTTTAAATTCATCATCTGGGGACAATGAATTTCTGTCGCAATTTTTTGTCACACTCCATCCAGTAGTAGTAGTTCATCAACATGAATGCCTAATGGTTTTGGCACTGGAGGAAAAGTCAAGGGATCACTGCAGGTGTTACAATACATCGTCTGGGAGCCGTGAATATACCAAATTTGATGGCAATCTGTCAAATAGTTTTTTCAGTGATCAACAAACTTACCGACCATCAGACCTATACTGCCATGCTGCTAACAAAAAGTATCGAGAGACAAGTAATTTTGAAAGTTCTTGATACCAAAAACTCTACTGGGACATTTTATTTCTTCAAGATGCCCTTGCAAAAGAAAGCACAGCTCTCCTCCGCTTTCTTTGAAAAATCCTCATTGAAGGTTCTCAAATAGACATCTGTTAGGTATGTGTTTTTATTATTTTCAAGCATCCTTGAATAAATCTTCTCAGATCTGCTGCCAATTACTTGTTCTCAACTCAAACACTTTCTTTGCTTTGTCTCTACAGTTGTCACCCGTCAATCTTCACTCACTTTCCTCCTTTATCTCCCTTTTCGCTGTTTCTTTGTCACGCTGACTCAGAGTTCTGTTTTCCCATGTTTGTTTTGTTCCTTGATTCTCATTCGTCTCCCGTTCATTTCCATTACTCACAGGAGACTCTGGGGAAAAAAAAAAGTTGCCTTTAGGCCGGGTTGCATCCAAGAGAAGGTGCTTCTCCCGTAAGTGCTTTTTCATGTTGTCGGGTGTTTGCCTGCGATAGTTTCAGCCTCTGGTGTTTGCTGAACCAAAGCTGCGTTTGACGGCTACACAGACACCGTTTGACTCTAAACCGAGAGATTTCAAACACGGCTAAATTAAGACAGATCCTGTCATGCTGCCAGAATTTACTTCTCTTTTGTTCCAACATAGACATTCTTTAGACCCTTTATGGGTATCGCTGCATATGTGTTGTCCATCAAAAGTCCTCCGAAGTAATACCTCACAGACCAGACACAAGGTCAACTCTATGCTGGAAGCCTCTCGATCAATATGCTCAGACGTTTGAGAGGCTCTGCCGAGCTATTTTCCCACTGAAGCTTTCAGCTCTTGTTGTTTTCTTCCCCCAGCTTTTCTCTTTTTTCCCCTGTCAGATATTTCCCTGTACGTCATAACAGCAGTCAGTTTTCCTCTTAAATTGTCCTTCACCACAAACAAAAATGCCAACCATTCACCTGGAGAGTTAAGAAAAAGAAAACTCAGAGCTGTCTGAAGCATCTGGGGATTAAGATTGAAGCGTTTGGATTATGGATTATAATAATGTGTGGATTTAAGGCTGTACTTAAGAACGACAACACAAAGGACAGAGTAATCATAATGTCAGTGTGAAGGGTGTTGCCCCATTGTGATTGGCTTAGAGGACGGACCAGGAGGGGTTTTATCTTTCGAATCAGGAAATTGAATTATGAAAGAAAGTGACCCAATGAAAAGGGTTGAAGTGACAGTACGGAGCTTCCGGGGTTAAGCCAGTTTGAAGGGCTGGCACTTCACCTAAAGGTTTCTTAATTAGATTGCTTGACAAAAGCACTGAGGCTTTTAACAGCGTGTATGTGTGTGCGTGTGTGTGTTCAAAAGATGATCTGAAGTGATGGTATTGTTGTCTCTTGACTCGGTCTTCATTTTAGCCCCTTTGTGTGGCTATAAGTGTGACAGGGTTTAATGAAGCTTGATTGAGATATCACAGCTGAGACAAGTTTTAGACGACGAAACGAGATGAGACGATCTTGAGAACCAATCCCAAAGTGCGTTCATTTCTATGAATGATGTGCATCAACTTGCCTTGCATCCAGGCAAGAATTTCAATATTGTATGATTGTGCAAAACCCGGGATTACATTCAATTCCAGTCATTTTCAAATTCTTGTTTTCTAGTTGCACATTGCAATTATGTAATGTTTGAGGCTAGGGACAAATTGTGGCACTGGCAAATAAACTATCTGGTTGCAATGTGGTCAGTAGGGATGTTCCAGTCAAGTTTTGTTTTTTGGCACTGATGCAAGTCTCAGTCGAGCTACGACCTGAAAATGAATGATAGAACTCATTTCATCCTGAGAGATTTCTTTTTTACCCAGTATACAAAATAAAACTATATCTGTATATACATAGCAGCATAAGCTATGCAATCATAATTAAAGAAGATGTTAGGCACATTGGAATAACAGGTGTAGCATACCAAATTGAGTATGTTTTTCACAAGCTGCTTCAACCAAAGGCTGAAGGTTCTGGCTCAAAATCTTAAATGTACGCTTCTGGCATGGCTTTTATTAAACTGTAATAACTCATCTCTATTCATCAAAATCATATATTTTATTTTTTCCATGAAAAAATAATTTCATGCCTCAAAGGGACAGTGAACTCCAAAATCAAAAACACATACTGCACTTCTCCTTTTACCTCTACCTTTGACTGTGTTGGTTTGAGCAGCCAAGCTTCAGAGATGTCGGCCCAAGAATTGTCTGCCTTCTTTTTATTGTAATGGAAGTAGATGGCACTCGGCTTGTGGTGCCAAGTAAATACATTTGTAAAACTCAACAGCAATGTCCCTTTCTCTATAATGACAGACCTTGTGAAGTTTCATGTAGGAGGTATTTTCTTTCTAGCAAACTACACCAGCCAACCGTTTCACACACAGAAGGAAACATGCATCTAGTCATTGACGAGAGGCATGGGTCGTGACAGCACAGGATGGAAACATTAATGCTGTCCTCCTCGGCTGAGCTGTAATGTTAGCTAGCATAGTTAACTCTGCTAGCCTTCCATCAGTGACATTCCTCAACATCCACAAACATCCTGTCAGCATTGGACATGAATCATGTTACTTGGCAGGCTATTGATGACTAACATTATCTAGCACACTGCGGACTTGTTGCACAGTCAACTGATAAAACACAAGATAAGGTAAACTTAGCAGTTGACCAGCATGGCAGCTCGAACTCTCTGTATCCGCAGGATAAGTGAATGGAACAGTTTCAGGCTTCAAAATAAGTTTTGTGGCAAAACCAAAATGTAAAACCTTCAACACAGTGCTCTGGAAAATGGCAACTGCAAACCCAAATTTTTTCCTATCTTAGATTTGCAGAAATTGTCCGACATGGATGTAATACTAGGCTCGCATAAGGCACATAACTGAACCTACCTTGGCATTGATTATAGATCTGAAGGTTCACATCAGGGGTAGATCAGCTCAGCAATTATCCAAATAGTGGATGATCTTTTTTCCACCGTCTGCGCTGTATTTGTACCCATTAAATGAGATGATGGACTGGAACGCGAGAACATTTTCTTGGTTCATCTCGCTGAGAGATTGAGGTAAAAAAGAAACGTTTTACTGACAGAGGTGTTGGATTGTGCTGATTTTTGAAGGCTTCATTCCAGCTGAGTAATGGCCACTACCTGAACTTTCAACATGATTCGGCTTACTTTGGTTTGCCAAGTCAAGCATACAGCCAGCTTTTCCTTTCCATGTGACCTGCACTCAAAGTCTCCGTCTGGGTTTCTTCCTCTTACTTTGTCTTTTTCTGTCCTCCCATTTTTATGTGCAGTCAGAGCTGAGTTTAGCACTTCTCTTTGTCTTGCTCTCCCCATCTATGTCTTTCAGCATAACATCCACTTCTTCTATGCAGAAGTGCTAGCAGCAGGCCTCTGGGGATGAAATGTTGGTGTGTCAGTCTGTTGTTGGGTGGATTGGTTGGTTCACTACTTTGGCATCAGACTGAAATATCCGCAGGACGGATTGTCATCAAATTTAGTACAGCCATGGATGGACCCCAGGGGACAAATACTTATGACTTTGGTGATCCCCTGACTTGTCTTTTAGCACCACCATAAGGATTATATTTGTGGTTCAAAGCAACATATCTCGACGACTTTGGGATGGATTGTCGTGAAATTTTCTGCAGACATTGAGGTCCCTTGTGAAACATTATTATGACTTTGGTGATCCTCTAGTCAGTCTCTCGCACCTTTATATCTACAAGATGGACTGACACAAAATTTTGTACAGACATTCATGTTTCAAACTACTGTTTTTCCGAGGTGCATATGAAGAATGGGCCTGCATGCTTAACATAACCCTTGTCCATATATTTTTTTATTACCTCCACCAAGGAGGTTATCTTTTCATCCGTGTCCGTTTGTCGGTTGGTTTGTCAGCAGGATTGCACAAAAATTACTGAATAGCTTTCCACAAAACTTGGATGGAGGATGGGTCTCGGCCCAGAATAGACCCCATTGATTTATGGTGCAGACCTGGGCAACTACAGGAATTTTCTCACTTTCTTTAACATTGCGAGGAGAGTGTTTTTCAACATTTTCATTAATTTCTCAGAGAAGAATGCATGGATCTTGATTTTTTTTTAAAAGCAGGTGTATTTACCTGGCTTGTAGTTATTAATTTCTGAACATTCACATACCATGCTAAATTGTCAACAATCTAAAAACCAAACTTTCTCAGTTGGGGGCAAATTTATCAGCCTTGCTAATCTTCTTTCGTCTTCCCCTCTAAGCTTGCCAACAATCTGTGAAGGAGGCACACTTTCCCGTCGAAGCTGATAAACATCTCCCACTAGAAACTTCAGAGCATTAATGTATGCGTGCCTTGTGCTGGTGAGTTCTCAGGAAATGTGTAAAACGCCATTTGGCTCAACGTTCGCCTGAGCTCCATTTCTAAAACTGTCCTTTGCCCACAACCCCCCTCCCTCCCGGGCTCTTATCAAAGACTTAGGACAATCAGCGGTTTATCGCTGCTGGAAATGAGTGGAGGAAGCAGATGCTGTTCTGATTAAACACACACACACATCAGCACACACACATGCACCATGCCAAGTGAGTGGCGCTCACTGCTACTTCAAGGACTGACAGGAGATCGGGGGCCAAGTCTCGGAGTCCGCAGTCATGATAACTGCTGAGCGTGTGCTGCAGAGCGGACTAACAGCCAAAAGACTGGCCCTTTCTTTATTTTGCGCGTGTGTGTGTAGGTGTGCCTACCAAACACAGAGCGACAGTGAAAAGTAGAAGGCAAAAAGGAGGCCAAGGAAGTGATTGATGCGCTACCTTTGCTTCTTCCTTCTGTTACGTAACCCTTCCATTATATGCAATCACATAATGCAGTAATCAATGCATGATAGTTAGGTAATCAGATCTCCTCTACAGGCATAATGACAGCAATAACTGATGGCAACGCTGATGGTCTTTGCAACAGACGCCCAAGTGTGTGTGTGTGTGAATGAAAGGCAGGGAGATCATCATATGGTTTCTACTTTATTAAGAATGCACTTTGGCACCCCTTTATTTTCTTCACTTTAGGCTATTATTTTACAAACTAGATATAAAAGGACATAAATAAATGACATAAGTTACATGTACCTAGAGCTCCTTGACAAAAAACAAAATAAAACCAAAAAAAAAGGCCAAAAAAAACATAATCATGTCAAAAAAAGTACAAAAAAAAAAGATTGAGAGAATGTTAGATCTACATGGCTAGATCATATGGCATCGGAAGGCATACAATGACAAACATTAACTCTTGCGTTTTTGTTAATTTTTTTTTTCTTTTTTCAAATCGTCCAACATTTAAGTAAAGGAAAAAAGTATTTTACAGTACATTCTGGTTTCCTTCTCCTTCCCAACATGTCTTGCATATTTCCAAACAGGTCCTTTTTCGATAGATAAAACCCAAAAGAACAACGCATTGCCAAAAAAAGGAAAGAGCAGTAGAGCTGTATTAAGGACGGAGGTGTTTTTGTATTATATGAAGCGTCACTTACGAGTTCAAAAACATTCACATAAGTATAGTTTAAAGAGATAAAGGAACAAAAAGAATATAGTCCATTGGGTTAAACCTGTAGCTGTATGGTGCTCTGGAAAAAAAAAATCAAAATAACCAAGTTTTCCCTTCTTAAACCCCTTTTCCTCACTTTTCCGATCCTTTGTCGTATACAGATGTGCCGTCTTAATCTGCTTCTATTTCCACAAAGGAGAGATATGGTTCTGACTTTTCCTCCTTCTCTTGTCATCAGCTCGGAGAGTCCAAACTCTCACCGGTGTTCGGTGTGTTTCTACGCACAGGAGGCCTTCAGTCACACGTGTCCGTCTCCGTGTGTCCATTTGCAAGCCGTCGCAGAAATGGGTTGCATTCCAGAAAGCTGCTTAATAAATGCTGTTTGCTGAGTGGAGTTCGCACAACGGGAGCAACACACCTCACATCGTTTTTTAAGATGCCACAGAAAGCAATAAAAGTCCAAGGTTTTTCTTTTTTATGTCAAAAACAATACATCTCTGTTATCTCGCCTTCCTCCACAGTGGCATGAAAACAGACACGATTACTGATAGTACTTCAAAGACATTGTCACTCATACAGCTAGACACACACACACACACCCTCACACACACACGTCATCACATTCGCACGCTCAATTCAAACGTTTGTTACTTTACATGCAGACAGAACGAAACAAGTTTTGAAAAAAACAATCAAAACAAAAAAAATCACAAAATAAAATGAAACTTTCAAAATAAAAGTACATCATCCGCTGGAGCAGGGCTTCTCAATTATATTACATTCTTCTTATTGTCTCTTTTTTATGCTGTTAAATCATTCATAGTCATTCCAGTACATTGCTGGGTGGCCACAAGCACGCGCTGGCTAGTTTGTCAAGCTGAAGTGTTGTGACGGCGGATGTCCCAGACGCTTGGGGATGGATTTGTCATCTCGGTGTCAGAGGAGACTCCAAGTAGAGGAGGGAAAAGCAGGAGGAGGAAGACAAAGAGGAAGAGGAGGAAGAATTCTGGTCGGAGCGAGCAAGGCCGGGATCCTGTTTATGATGGACGGCAGCAGCTGGAGAGAAAGAAAATGGGGGAGGAAAAGAGAGGCTGCATCAGTCATGGTGGTTTTGAATATAAACATTTCTACTTGGCGTCCAGACCCGACCAACAATACAGCTCTCCAGCTCCAGCGCTGATGGAACATTCGGCTCATCTGCTAAACAAAATCGAATGCCAGCATCCAGAAAACTGCAAAGGGCCGCCCCACAGGGGGAAAATATGGATTTCGTGGCAACGATGTATTAACTTGTGCGCACCACATGCTGTTGTGTATACATAATACGTGAAACATGCCCTTGACTTATTGGCACACATCAGAAGCAAAACCAGCGGACATTAAACTAGCTTGAGTATTTGATGAATCCTGTATTTATGGATTCAACAGCCAGTACAACCGCACCATGCCAACTGAAATAAATCCTTTGTCTCCAACATTCCTCATGCAGGGATATCGTTTAATTAAAGCACATGAGCATTCCATATGTATTGTTTCATGTTTATAAAAAAGCCTTTTTACAGCATACTGTATTTTGTATTTTTGAATTACATGAGGTAAAAGTATAAATTATAAAAGACCGACTGCTTTATACTGTTTTTTAATACTTAGTCAATCGGCTTGATATAAAAAGGATTTAAAAATTATTAGAAATATGTTGATAAACGATTAATAGTGTCATTTTTCAATTGGAAATGCCAAAAGTTTGCATATTTTAGTGTCTTAAATAAAAAGATTGTATTCTTATTTGTAAATCATATATGATAATAAATTACCTTTGGGTTTTGGACTATTGGTCAGATAAACAAGCAAAATGAAAACATCGCCATGGCTCTGCAAAATTCCAAATGGGATTGTTTACTATTTAAATACATTTACATTTAAAACATTTAATCAACAAAACTCGTGATTGAAAAAATACTTAATGAGGCAGATCAATGAGGATAATATTAACTGCAGCACCTTTCAACACCATCACAAAGTACAGCCTCCAAAATGACAATAAAATAAAATGTGAACCTCTGAACAGCAAAACAGATCAACTGTAGAGCTGCATTGATTTTAGCCAGTTTTACAGTACCTAATTAACCGGAGATCAAGTTTTAAAAATAAATCAGATAAATCAATGCTGTGGCATAAATTAAACTAATTATAGAAGTGTAATGTGAGATCAGTCTTGAACTTGCTGAGTCACTGTGTTCATTTGTGTGTAAAAATGATGATCATCTACTCTGACAATAAAAAAATCTGGATCAATCAAACAGTGAGACAATATGACTTCTATGGAAGACCTTCCTGCTGCCATGACAACATATCGGTGTGTTGGCTCAAGACGCCCAAAAGCAACTTCTTTACTTTCCTTGAAGGTGTTTCCGAGCTCTGGTGGGCTCTGTTTGGCTGACTGGGAGTCAGCAGCTGATTAATTCTTCTCATTAACATGCCAGCAGCATCAGGCCTGCAGACTGATCACAGACCAGTAGCTATTGATCTGCTCTTGCTGCCTGAGGTGGCGCGACCCGCTTGTTAATTAACACAGTTTCTAGAGCTGAAGGGCCAGTGATGAGAGTGAGAGGGGGTCTAATGAGTCTGTTAGGCCCTCTGTGGCTAGACGTAGTTGTTATTAGAAGCATACTGCAATAATAAAGGGAGGTTTAATCCAGTATCTGTATCTGTTTTGTTTTAACAGGACTTTTCTGTGCTGAGTCTAAGAAACAAATAAAACATTACTGATCCTCACCTTGATGACGGTTTGAGTAATCCTGTGCGTGTTTTCTTGTTATTTTCTTGGCGATGATGATGATGCTGATGATTCTGATTCATTCTGCATCCATATTGCCTTTGTTGCATCCTTTTGTCCAGAAAATCCTGCCAATAAATTCCTTCATTGTGGCGTCCAATTTTAGAAAGCCAATTCAAATGGTGCAAACAGCTGTCCATCAAAGACGGAGAGGAAGAGTTGGTGGGTCCGACAACAGCGGGGCGCTGGGGGTTTGACTCAGATGGGGAGATGAATGGAAGAATCCAAATTGTGTGTTTATCTGGGGTGTAGGAGGGCATTTTTGGGAAGACAGGGGAGTGGGAAGGCTCCTCCGGAAGATCAAAGACATTCTCAGCAACGTCCTGAGGGCAACAAAATACAGCGTTCTGGGAGAAAAACAAGGCCAGAACAGAGCAAAAAACACAAAAAGCTCCTCAAAATAAGCCCTCCCTGCACCCGTCTCCCCTCGGAATCCAACCCTCAACCTCTCAGAGATTCACTGTTTATATGTGACGGTCAGGATCCTCCATTTTGTCTGTGAGATATCAAACAGATCCAGCTGAGAGAGAACAATGGTGGCCGGGGCAGCCAGCGAGTCCCACAGAAACAATTCATGTACAATAAACATAGTCACAGGAAATCAAAAAAATCTGCTCCACGGATTATTCCAGAAAGAAAGTTCCAGAAACAACACTCTGCCCCAAGAAGAGGAAGAAAAGGTACGATTCCCCCCTCCCTCGCTTCTCCTTCCAGACCATTAAAGGCACTCCAGATTGGCCTCTCGGAAGCACTTTTCCAGCCGTCCCTCCATCTCTCCATAAATGCTGCAGACAGAAGCGTCCCATTCTCCAAAACAACAAAAAAAGGGCAAGGTAAAGGTCTGATTTTTTTTTTTAAAAAAGTGCCATTTTCACCACTTTTTTTCTTCTTCATCAACATCTTCTTTTCTTTTAGATCCAATTTAAAGTGCATGGATGAGGTAAACTATTTCTTCATAGTTTATTTGTCTCTTTTTTTTAATATTTAATCTTTTTTGTTATTTATTTATTTTTTTCATAAGAAACGAAGTCGATTTGCTTCCTTTTCCTTTTTTCTTTGTTTAAATCTCTCAGACGGGAACCATTCTGCCCTGCATCTGTTGCATTTGGGACAGCATTCCCTGGACGCTGGTCAGGATCTTGTTCTGGTGTGCTGCCGAGGAGATGCCTATGCGAGCCATGTCCCTGAAAAGGATGGGGAAAAGAAGCCTTTTAGGACCGGGGACAACAATAACAAACACACGTAGGCCTGATCCACATAATGAATTTTACAGCCTTGCAGTGGAAACTGGCCTGACAGTTTAACTGCTGAATAAGGAATTTCACCTGCCAACACAGCAATTCTAATCCTGTAATCTTAATGGGTGAAGAATGAAAATATTACAGACAATTGACAGACTGAGAAACAGTTAACGCATGTAGACTTTGCAAAAGATGTCAGAGAGTTCATTCTGCTCTGATCATACATTTCAGATTAATTTATTTGTCATTATGCAACACAGGATTAAATACAAAAAAATGATACAGACTATTTAACAAAAAATAATCAAGTCACAAAAATGGATTGTTCATGGTGGAGGATGAGTTCAGGGATCTCACAGGAACTGAGGAGGAACCAAGCTGCTCTGTAGTCTGGTGGTACGGCAGCAGATACTGCTGTATATTTTGCCAGATGGCAGTAGCAAGGAATAGTTTGACATGTCGGGGAATACACTTATTTGCTTTCTTGCTGAGAGTTAAATGAGCCAATCAATACCGCTCTCATGTCTATAAGCTAAATATGAAGCTAGAGCCAGCAGGCCAAATACTTTAGCTTGGCTAAAGATTTGAAGCAGAGGTGAACAGCTCGCTACATGCTGGAACTATGGACGGCACTTAACTCTCTAAAAACACTGCCTGCTATTTTTAAAAAATGAAATAAATAAAAACAGAGATGCCCTTCATGTGGACAGGATCTAACTGGTATCCACCTTATTCCTATAGCTCCTGTGATACCTTGTGCAAATTATGGGCACGACTTCCAGCACGTGCTGTCACTGAACCAGAACCAGCATTTACCATGGCAACACGACGCTAATCCCCTTTTTTTAGTGCGATCAGTACAGCATATCATTCATTCATGAAGATGAAGGGTTAGCAACTTACAAGCTACTCCTAACACTATCATTTATAAGTGTAATACTTTGAAAGTGTTGAAAGCCTGGAAAGTGTCGCTGGTACATCGTTTATTATGATACTTTGTTATGAGGCTAGTTTCGACTACCACCTTCAGTTTCCCCAGTAGCCTCCCTAAGTGACCTTCCCAGAAAACCTGTGGCTACGAAGAAGTGTGTTGCTGTGCTGGCAAGCCTACAACTACTCCTTTCTTCTGCCATGCTTCTCCCTTTCTTCTCTCACATTCTCGCTCTCTACTCACTCTTGTGTCATGTGGACCACGGCCTCTGGAGTGGTGTAGCCGGCGGCGGTGAAGTTGTCGCTGTATCTCTCCATGCCGATGGCCTGCAGCCAGTCCTCCACTGTGCCCATGGCCGAGGACGCCTCGGGGCTCCCAGGCTCCAGCAGGGTGGTTTTAGGCCTTGCGGGTGGAGGAGAGAAGAGTGGAGGATTAATTTCATGAACGTTTCTTAGGCCCTACAGAGGTCGTCTCAGCTGCCAGCTTGGTTCTGCATTTACAGTCCGGGATACGCTTTAACCCACAACTTTAATGTGTGCAACTGTCTGTGTGAAGAGAAAATAAAAGTCACATTCTGTTTAAGTGCTTTGACTTGAAAGGTAATGATCCACTTTCTCCCACAGCCTGGAATACAATTGATTCATGACAACTACAGCGACGACAGCTCTCCGGGAATTAGACTTTCTGTGATTCCTGACTGTGGCGCTGTGCAGTAGTATCAGGAGTGCATGACATATACACTTTGTGCGATGACAGAGAGCTACCAAACTGTAAAATGTTCCATGCTACATTTCTCTCTAGCTTTTCCTCCTGGATGGACTCGGGTCAGGTTCGGCTCTGTTTTGTGTCCCTGTTTTTCAGGTCCTAGCAGAAACCCAGCCAAGTCAAACACAGTTCCTCCTGGGTGTGACCGACACAGTTAGTTAATCCTTATTTTACAGAAAACACACAGCCGGGCACAGCTCGGTGAATTTTACCGCACAGTGGAGTTCCTCCTCACGTTTAGATATTCACCAGCAGAATAACCTCCCTATTTTTTCACTTCTTTTCCCCCGTCCTTCCATTCTGTTGAGCGTTGCACCAGCGCCGTCAGCCATGAAACATTTACTTGGGGCCGGCGAGTCTGAGTCGGTGGCGGCCTCGTCCTGCTCCGGTGCCTCTCTCACTCTCACACACACTCTATCTCTCTTTACTGTTCACTCTTTTTTTTTAAGTAGGATGCTGAGTTGAACTGTGAGTACAGGATGTCAGACTCTTTAATAAGTCATCTCTACTCAGTAGGTGGAAAAGATTATGCGTAGCGATCCCTTTTCACAGACACCTCACACACACACACACACACACACACACACACACGCTCTACTTTCCCCTTCCCTCTTGTAACTGTAAAAGCTGCATTTATAGGATTCAGCTCTGCTAATTACTCCACAAGGGCTCCCCTCTCGCTCTCACTGTGTCACATTAGGTGTGTGCGACCCTCTCGCGTGCACTCACACACTCGTTAAACTCAAACAGACTCCCACTGGCCTGCGTAGAGTCTGTAAACACACGTAGGTCATTCTCAACACGTTTAGCCGCTCGAGAGTAATGGTGTCGGAGCTGCAGGGTCATGTTTGTTTTTAACTCGGCGTTACATCGTAATTCTCCCCCCTGTTAGAGCGGCTACATTCCTGAGTGTACAGCACCATTAAAGCTAGCTTGCAGAGAAATCCATTATGCAGGGTGTTTGTGCTGAAAAGAGCCACATGTTGCTGGTAGATAATGTGTAATGGTGACTGTAAACAGAATGCGTGTGTAATTCATTGTGCAGTGTATAGGCTGCGTATGTGTGCCTATGCAACAACTTTCGGTTTGAGAATTATTTCTGGCAGAACAGTCATGCTAACATCACACTAATTAATGCAAAGAATATGTGTGATAAACTTGTATAATAATCATATTCTTGAATAATGTGACCCAACACAACACATAAAACCTTCAGAGAATTTATCACAATTTAAAAGTTTGTGACGATTACAACATATTTCCCTGACTGAATAAACTGTAGTTGTATCCAGCCTTATTATTATAGGGACTATTTCTTCAGTGAAAAGGTATTTCAAAGAACACTGTTCTGCCCCAAATAGAAGCTGTAGAAAGTCATACAGGCATTAAGTGGAATTAACATATATTTTCTCATTACCTAAATGTAAATATACATATAAGTTTTAATCATTTTAAATACATTTTTTATTATTTGAAAACTCTCCTGAGACACTTCTTTTTCGTAGTTTGAAGAAAACATGGGAACTCGATGTGTGACTTTTAAAACAATATAAATATATATTTCAAGTCATTGTTGTTTATTTTTACAATAAAGAAGACTTTACCCCCTCACACTTGTAAACTGTAAAATAATTAATCAGGAATGGTGTTGTATCTGTCACTCTCCTTTTCACCCTGTATCTATCCTGCCTGTGTCTGTATCCTGCCCTCTCACCTGACAGCGCTCTCTCCCCCGGTCCTCTTCAGGGTGTTGGGGTTGCGGATCAGCTTGTCCAGCATGTTGACGATCTGCCCGAACTTTGGCCGGTCGGCCCTCTCTCTCTGCCAGCAGTCCAGCATGAGCTGGTGGAGCGCGACGGGGCAGTCCATGGGCGGGGGCAGCCGATAGCCCTCATCAATAGCCTTGATCACCTAGACAGGACATCAATCGTTGCTGTAAGTCACTTTGTTTCGGAGTTTGTTTGTCTCGAGCTTTTTTCCACGAATTTTATATCCATAGCTTAATTTTTAATTACCTAACTTTTGGCACCTACGCAAGATATTTGCTTACGCACAAATAAAATTCTTTATCATCATTAGTGGAGCTAGAAATTTAAATTCAATATGTAATGAGAAGAGGGAATATACTGCTGCTGTTTTATCACCCCTGCAGGTAATTTGATTATATAACCCAGTTAAAATGATGAAGTATCTTTTAAAAATGTTTGACAGTACACACACAACTGGGAATTATTGTTTGAGCTCTAGTATTCCACCTAATCTATGCTGCGTGCTATTTATGATTGTCTGCATATAATTATATTCATACTTACGTCTTGGTTACTCATGTCCCAGTATGGTCGCTCTCCATATGACATCACCTCCCACATGACAATGCCGTAGCTCCACACGTCGCTGGCCGAGGTGAACTTCCTGTAAGCGATGGCCTCCGGGGCCGTCCAGCGGATGGGGATCTTCCCTCCCTGTAATTGAAAAGATGGGCCGATTAATGAAAGCTGACAAAGCCGACAAGTAAGGTGACACGCAGACAGACCACTGACTCAGTCAGACACATGCTCGCCTGCACACACACTCACCCTGGTGGTGTATGCCGCCTCGGGGTCGTCCTCCAGCACTCGGGACATGCCAAAGTCGGACACCTTGCACACCAGGTTGCTGTTGACCAGGATGTTGCGAGCTGCCAGGTCGCGGTGAACGTAGCTCATGTCTGACAGGTACTTCATACCTGATGCAATTCCACGCAGGATGCCGACCAGCTGGATCACAGTGAAGCGACCGTCGTTCTTCTGCAGGAAAAAGGAACGTTTAAAATTTTGTACATCATATCTTGTTGTTTTTGGAATGTAACATTTAATTGCAAATGTCTCAGTAGCAACACATCAGCAAACTCAGTTTTATTAAATGGTTCGTAACAGACTGTGATATGCTATGAAGACGCTTTAAGAAAATACACAAACGTGGAAACTTAATTACAGCCTAGATTGTTTGGGGGACCGGGACCACCAAAGGGCGTTGAAAAATTAATTTCCAGGGGTCCCCAGATGGATGTGGAAAAAAAATAAATGACACATTTTAGACTGGGGAACAGTTTTTACATTACATTGACTGTACCAGCGATATCATTTGCCTCATGTATATTTGTGAAAGTCAACCTTCTTTTTTCATTTTGGCCCTTTTATGTTGTGAGTAAGAAGGTTGAGAACCACTGGTATAAACAGTTAAGGAGGCTCTATATTTTGTAGCAATTTATACGTATTAATAATCTTTTTATTGGCCCTATGTGAGCAGGTTGCAGTCTCTCAGTTGCCTATACAAGCCTGTGGACGATTTGTTTAAGTCGGTTAATGCTGCTGGACTGTGGATTTCTTTGTGAAGGGGTTCGGGTGAGACAGTCCCAAGGATGTGACTTCAGGCACGTTCTCGAGTGTCTCGTCTCATTGCCTCTCTCCGCTCCGCTAACACAGAGCAACAGTAGCTAACGTTGGTTTAGACATGGAGTCCGCTAATATAAACTAACGGCTAACCGGCTTCCAGCACAACATAGAAGTTCCAGAGAGGCCCTTTGAGGAGAGGACTTCAAAACACAGTGTTACATACCAGTATAAATACACTGAGAAACAAATCCTTAAAGTGTGCTATAAAACATTTATAAACTGTTTATAGTCTAATATAAACAATAATTCTAATAAATGTTTTTTAACACACTACAGCATATTATAATGTAGCTGTAAGCAACACTTTTAAGTTTACATTTATTTTTGTTAAATACACTGTTAAGATTTTATTAATGGCATTGAGTTATAAAGCATTTGTTGACTGTCTACTTGCCTGTACAAATCATTCTCAGGCAGGTTTACAACTGTTTATAAATGTGTTCAAATTTATATGGAGTTGATTGATATATAAACGTCCTTACATCTGCTTACACCTACGATTGTGCAACGTCATTTATTCCAAGACTACACAACTTTTCAAGTGCCGCATATTCATTTTAACATTCCTCTGTTTACTCTAACACTATATACAGTATATTCATTGGATAAAGTAGCTAAAGCCCAACGCGTAGTGAACCCTGGAGGCACCGAGGTGAAACCTGCGCCAACCTCCTTGTCGGAAAAACAGTAAGTCGATCAAGGAGAGGATAAAGATTAGGGCGAATGTTTGTGAACGAACGCTTGTAATTTGGGGGGGGGGGTGACATTACAGCGATAAGATGGGATCAGCACAGCTACAGTCGTATCACACACTAACACACATGCACACATGTGTGCAGACAGAAACGCATGACTGACCCTCAGGAATGCATCCAGCGATCCGTTTTCCATGTACTCTGTGATAATCATCACTGGCTTACCTAGAGAGAGAGAGAGAGTCAGAGAGAGAGGGAGGGGGGGAGGGAGGGAGGAAAAGAGTGAGAGAATGAAAGGCAGATGATTATGGAGGTAAACGATGCACATCACAGCCCGACACAGCAGGGGGGTTCTCGGGGGAATGAGTGTATGTGTGTGTGTGAGCGTGTGTTAGGCCATCCATCTCTGTCCCGTAGTGATTTAATTAGCTCAGTGTTACGGTTGCCCTGACGTCCCTCTTCTTTCCCTGCACATGCAAAGGCATCTCCACTGAAACAAAACACCACTACATACACACACACACACACACACATACAGACAGACACCATCTTGTGTTTATGCAAATATGAACTGACGTTGGGCGCATTATCCAAAGTCTCATCACAGTCACCCACCCAGAATCTCTCTGACTCCCTATTTATGTCACTCGCTGTCCCTTTGCCCTCTTTCTCCTCTGCCAACTTTCGACGCATCTGTCACTCTCCTGCTAGCTCCTCTCTATTGCTCTCTCTTTTTGTCCCCCCTCTCTCATACTCTCTCTCACTCTGCTTTCCCTCCGATCTCTGCCACTCCTCTCTGGCCTTTTTCACCCCATCCCTCTGTCTTCTCTCTTGGGGGAGCGTCTGTGTCTTTATCTGAGTCGGGGCAGGCGGCGGGGAGGGTGGACGTTCCCTGGTGGGTCTCTGTCTGTCTTTGTCTCTCAGGATGAGGGGGAATAGCAGGCATGAGCAGAGGAGTAGAGAGATAGAGAAGGAGGGAAAAAAGCAAAGCAAGGGAGGGTGGCTTGTTTTTGTCCCAAAATGGCAGCAAGCTGGTGCCTAACCAGCCATGGCAACAACACATGCCCAAAAGTGCTGCCACAAATTTCTCCTCGAGCAGCGCTGTTCTTTGCGTTCCATTTCAAGTGGCACAGTTAAGGTAGACTTAAAAGCTTATTGCGTCTAAGAAAAGTGCTGACTTAAACCAAACGCCTTGAGGGAACGTTGTGCGAAATCTCTGGTGCGCTCCAGCAGAATGCCTGAAGCAGCAGAGAGCCAGCCGAGCGGTTGGCAGCTGAGGTCTTGAAGGTGCAGTTCCTCCACTCCACAGCAGGCCTTTCGCCATGCCAAGAGGCCGTCAGTCAACGCCTTACCCGCCGCGTGATTGGCACCCCATTAATTATGGGGTGCTCCGGCGATGCCCCAAAAAGAGGAAGTGGAGTTAAAGTTGGGGGAGAGCTGGGGCTCTCTTTGTCAGCCATCTTTGTTCCCTTTGTTGCGCGCCTCTGCCCCGGGGCCGTCGGTGATTGACAGGTCCCCAATCAAGTCTGAGGAGCGTCTGACCTGCGACCTTAAACTCTCGCCTTCCCAGCCCCGCCCTCTTCCTCCCTTCCCATTTGCATGCTAATTCCTTGTTTACTGAATACGCCCCGCCGCCTTTGGCAATGAACTCTGGGCAAGGGCCCCGCCAGTGGGCCGATTATCACCTGCCAACAAAACAGGAGAAGGGGAAAAATGCAACAGGGGGACAATATTGGGGGAACGCTGGGCAAACGCTCTCCAGAGGCCCCGACGTTTGCGGCGAACAAAGATCTAGCTTTTAAACGCAGATCTTTTTTAAAATTAGCATACTTACATGCTTACTTTATGTAAATTGGCTGTTAAACGTATCACGTCTGATTTCAAGCTCTAATGGAGGCTGGATTTTAATTACACACTAGCATGATAGAAACATTAAGTATACAGGCTCCAAGATGGTGGACTACAGCCAGCAGTCTTCAGCGAGAGATTTTTGCACATTTATGTATTTCAGTGCCTATTTGGAGTTCCTCCATAATTAATAAGGCTTAATTGGCTCTGTTGGACATGCCAGCAAACGGAGGCCAGCTTGAGAATTCCTTTTAACTTGATTGTAATGGAGAGGGGAGTGCAATTCAAATAATGGATTTTTAATAGATTCCACTGACACACTCAAGTGTAAAGGACTAATTTGCCCAAACCTCATGTCAGGCTTTCAAAAGTTAGAGCGGAAGGAGGTGGAGTGGGAGTTATCGGATGATCTTCTTGCTTCTTGGCTCGCCATGCTCTCACGTCGGCTGCTGTCACCGCTGCGCAGCTCATCTGCTTCTCCTTCATCTCTCGCCCTCTGTCTCGCTCCGTCTCTTTCTCTTCCAGCCTCCGGTTCAGTAGTTCCACCACCCTCTGCTTTCTCTTTCTGTCGTCCTCACTGTTGTTCTCTGTCTTTCCTCTGATCCATCAGCTCCTAACCACCTTCCTGTCTCTTTCTCGCCGGATCTCTATTTGCACCTTTCCCTGTCTGCCACTCAATTCCTTCCCCTTCCTCCTGCCCATCTGTCCGACTTTTCTCTGTCTTTCTCACTCCGTCTCCGCGAGGTCTGAGAGGTCATTCCCCGTGCTGAGAGGTGTGAGAGGTGATAAGCAATTCTCTGTGCTGCTGTTCACTTTCAGCTCCGACTGGGCTAAGTGTGTGTGTGCCTCTATCTGTGTGTGTGTGTGTGTGTGTGTGTGTATAGTGTCCAAGAGCGAGAGAGACAGTGTTATCTAGCAGGGATAGGGCCAGGCTGTTGTGTCACGACACATTAAGGCACTTCATCCGTCTAACCCGAGCCGAGGCTGGCCATCAGCTATGGTAACACTCACGCACACATGCATACAATCAAAGGTGCACAGACGCCCACATGTGCTGACAAGACATTCGCACATGCACACACACACACAAACACATGTAGCCTAACAAATAGCACTGGAGGGTGGTGTAAAAGGTTGACAGAAAAAGAGAGTTGGAGAGGAGAGGGTGCCAAGGGCAGAGGGAGGGAGATCTGGCTGGTGTTTTGTGGCCATGCAGCAGCAGATAGAGGAGGGATAGGGTATCACTCCCTAACCCCAAACACATTTACAGCTGACACCATGATTAATGAGCCCGGTGCCGCGCTACAGGGCCTGTTTCTGGACCCATTAGACCCCCTCCCAACTGGCCAGCTACTTCTCGCACCGCCCCCCCCTTCCCACCAACGCTAGACCTCGTCCATCTGGACAAAGCCCACCTGGGGATACCCCGGATGGGATGTCCAAAAAAGACACATGTGCACAAATACAAAAACAGGTACCCTTGAACATACGCATGCATAAGTAGTTGTAGGTTTTTAGACTCTGCAGCTATGCAAGCACTAAAACACACAACTGCACACACACCTTCGGCTAGTAAAGATCGGTTTGTCCCCGCACTCGCACTTCCCCAATGTCACCCAAAAACCGCAGACGTGGTTTGTAATGATTTATTGTTACATTTTTTAAGGGACACAGGGGACGGCAGAAATAAATGTCCTTTCCTTGTTATTATAATATAATAGTCATTGTGTGTAAATGGGTTTGTGTGTGTGCACGTTGAGTATTATTGCAGTTTCCTGTGGCAATTTCATCTCTCCTAAATAGTTGCATTATTCACTCAATTATGTTCTTTCCATCGTTCATAAATTAAAAAAAATCATTCCCAGCGTTCACCTTCCTGTATGTATAAAGTGAACAAAATCACATGCTTGACCTACATTTGGTGACCACGCCCTCGAGGTGAATGATGTTGGGGTGGTCGAACTGGCCCATGATGCTGGCCTCGGACAGGAAGTCCCTCCTCTGCTTGTCGGTGTAGCCGGCCTTCAGCGTCTTGATGGCCACGCAGATCTCTCTCTTGCCCGGCATCTTCAGGCGGCCGCTGCACACCTCGCCGAACTCCCCTGAAAAACACACGGCCGGGTTGAAAATGTGCAACGATGATACGCAAGCACTCTGATACTAAACTGCCCCGGCTATTAATCACATCAAAGATGAAGTAGGCGATGGTGTGTGTTTGTGCGTGTGCAGGTTAGAAGGGGTCCACTTCAAACATTGATCAGGGTCTTTAATCCCTCACTCCCCTCCTCCCCTCAGCCACCGGAGCAGAGAGAGAGGGGAAATGGATATTGATTCTTCCTCTTTATTATTTTGTCATTGGATGACTTTTCTCTGGCCGTGGACAACATATTTAGCCACTCCTTATTTATTTATTTTTTTACTCGCTGACCTCTCTAGAAGCAGACCAAATGTTATTGTCCGAGTTGTCCTGAGTTTTTATTCTCAAGGAGTGTACATGAGAGCGGACACAAGCATGAATCACTGAGAAAGAAGCAGAATATTTGCATGAAATGAATACCAAATACACTATTATCCCATTAGCTTGATGCTTTTATCCAAACTATGTTATAATATGCCTAACTCCAAAATCTCCCAATGACACTGCACTCTGGAAAATCAAAAGCTCCTCACCGATGCCAATAACTTTCTCGATCTTGATACAGGAGGCGTCGATCTCTTTGGCAAACTCGCGGACGGCTTGGTTTGGGTCCTCATAGGTAAAGGGGTCAACGTATATCCTCACTCCTGAAGAAAGAGGTTTAGAAAGAAAGGGAGGAAGGGGGGAAGGAAGGAAGGAAGGAAGCGAAAAAAAGAAATAAGGGAGTGAAGCAGTGAAGGTTAATTCATTCTGGCAACTACACTCCATCTGTTCTTTATTTCCATCATGCTGCAAGCTACACCGCCTTCCTCTGGAACCTCTACTCCTCCTTCTCCTTTCTTCTCTCCAGACCTTGCTTCTCTACCTTCATTGCTTTTCATGTCACCATGGCCGACTCCGATAAAGATGGAGCTCATTAACTTGAGATTTTTGTGGGACGCATATAAAAAATGCTGATGACTTGATAATGAGGTGTTTGGAGCATGAGGATGCAAGTACATTAACTTCAAAACAGTTTTTCGCTCCATTTTATGGGCTTCATTTGCGGTTTAGAGTGCACGCACATGAGCACACCTGACAGCGCTAATGTTGTTCAATTAAAGAGCATGTAGGCGGAGTGTTATCTGTGAGTTACCTTGATGTAAGTGCTTCTCCTCGTCAGAGTCCTGCTTGGCCTTGCTGTACTTACTCCTTCTGGGGGCAAAAAAAGCAGGACGGTCAGTCACAGTGGCAGCAGCAGCACAGGTTTCAGGTTTGTCAGGGAAAATGTGTTGGAAAAAAACACAGCTGAGCATCTGCATCTCATGTAAAAACAAAAAATGACTTAAAAGAGAAATGTGCTTATTATCTCCATTATTAGGTTATGGATGCCTGGATTTTGTAACTGTCTAATAAGAAGGGGTTATCTTAGCTTAGCATAAAGGCTGGAAACAGGGGGAAACAGCTAGCCTGACTATGTTCAAACCTCCAACGCTCACTAATTAAGATGCTATATCTCATCTGTTTAATACAGATGAGTACAAAAACTGAAATGCAAAAATTATATTAGGTGTTTTTCAGAAAATCCAAAACTGCTCATTTAATATAAACTATATATAATCTACATATTAGTTTAAATTAGCTCCTCTTTGACCAGCTTCATCATTAAAATGCTGTTTACATTGGGATGCACCAGTAATAATAATCCTGAAATGTAACATATAAAAGCAAAACGAGTACATTTACTTTGATAGTCTAAAAATATTTTCTGTGATGATAATTATGTGCTTTAAAAGTAAATTGATCGCCTTTTACTTGCAGTGGGGTATGTTTACATTGTGGTATTACTACTTTAAGTCAAAAGTATCCTTCAGCACTGAAGGTTTCTGAAGGGCACCGAGCATATAGCAGCAAATCAATCCCAGAGAAGATGCACTTAAATCCCTCTGAATCCCCCAGGCAGCCTGACACCTGTGCTTATATTGATGTGTCGGGGTCAGTGGTGGAAATGACCAGATGTGCGAGACATTGTCCTCCTCTATGGTTGTGTAATGATGGTAAACGGCTACGTGATTACAGTCCCTGCCCACAATCACAGGATGGCCGCAGCAGCACAATGACAGTGGCCGTCACATGCATATAAAGAAGGCAGAGACAACCACCTGCTTGGCTGGGGAGAGAGGCAATCACATGGAAACGGGAGGACATACACACACACACACACACACAATCAACAGCCCCCTTCACTCGCCATCATCCTCAACACCAATACACACATGCAAACAATGATTTGGTTTCCATATAAAAAGGCACACACACATAAGGGGATCAGCAAACGCCATAAAAGCTAAACACACATGCAGGAATCAACACACAAACCATTAACATTCCCCTTCGCACAGTGCCGCCACACACATGAAAACAACACTTTTTTACATAAGGATATGCACACACATATACACCCCCAACATGCACGCACACACACGAGGGGGAGTGTGGTTAACACCCTGAGGTGAGGCAGCCCCATCTGCATGTAATCCCATCTGTGTGACGGTGCTTTGTCCTGCTCGCTGGTTAACACCCTGAGATTGGGTCACTGCAAATCCACCTGATGCCTCTGTGTCTGTCTCTCTCTGTATTCTATCTCTTACTTTTCATTGCCTGCTTATCTCATTGTCCACCCTCCTAGCCCTCTCCCTCTCTCCCTTTTTTCTCCTCTCTCTCTCTCTCTCTCTCTCTCTCTCTCTTTCCTCACGATGGTCAGCAAGGCGCAGCGGGAGAAAATAACCAGCGGCCGGGATTACAGCCACAAGCTGAGAGATAGAGGGAGAGGGATGCGAGGACCGGGGATGGATGCAGAGGACAGGGAGCGAGGGGTCGCTGATTGCATCTCTTCAGCTGTCGGAGCTGTCAATCACGTCTCCGGTGTGGCGAGTCATCACTCATCCGACGTGAGCCAGTTGCACTAGCTGTCTGGCTGAGTGTGTTTGTGTGTGTGTGTGTGTGTTTTCAAGTGACATCCATCTCCTGACAGCTACTTTTCCCGGTGCTAAGCAAGACGTCCCTCATCTGGGAGAAAAGAGGGAGAGACAGAAAGCAGACGGGACAGAGGGATGAAGCTCACCTTCGGCTGATGACGAAAGCGCTGATGAGGATGATGAGGAGGACCACACTGCCCACCACTGACACCAGTAACACTGTGGAGTTGGCCCCATCGCCAATGATGGGAGCTGGGACTGAGGGAAAAGGAAGTAAAGATGGGGGGAGAGAAAAGGAGAGGGGAGTTGAGCGAGGGAAAGAAAAGAGAGAGGGAGGAAGGTTGGACGGAGACAAAAAGCAAAGTCAATATCACTGCGCTCGATCGAGTCGCCGCACATGAAAGAGCCAGTGTACATTCTGTGTTTGTCACTGACGCCCTCCCACTTCCTCCCCAGGTCTCTCTCCCTATATGATCGAGAGACAATGACTGCTCATTAGAATGTGTGCTTGACCGTGTCATTATCATGCGCCGCTGTCTCCATCTGCATTACAAAGGGGACATCTGGGCACACAGTCTATCCCTGTAATCCTCAATGTCATAACCTCCCATAAACAGTTAGCATCATACAGCACACATGATATTTACTGGATATGCTAAGAAAAAGTTTAATGTTAAGCTTAAGTTAAGTTTGTATGATTAAACATTGTTTTTATACTGGATTCAAAAGTCTTTGTTTTGGCTCTTCATTTGAATTAATTCCATCCCGTTGGAGTTCATCCCAAAATGTAAATTCAGTCCCCATCTCCTACTTTGTGTAGGAAAAAGCTGCAACGCTGTTTTGCTGTGAAGCTCCAGAAGTGTTTTGTGAACTACAAAACTTTGCCTGACTTTCCGTTGGCATGGGGGTGAGACGTTAGTGACTGAATTTTTATATTTTCAAACTTGTCCTTTAAAGTTACATGTCAGACGTCAGACTGTCTGACACTATTTTATATATTTTGTATCAGCTTGTCCCAAAAGTTTATGTTTTATGTGGTGTGCTCCATTGCATCAAACAGAAATATTTTATAACTTTTGGACCCTCACTAGAATTCAAAATTAACAATCTTTGGCCGCACTGCCTGAGTCTGTAACGACTGATCAGTGAGGTTTCAGAAGCTAATTTGAAATTTAGTCCACCCACATAGGGGGGGCCTGTTACTGTTATTATCTAATTAATTGATGAATACTGATGATTTGTCTCATTTTAATATTTACTAAGGAGGGAAAAAAAACAACTTCCAACTAAAAACATCAGAAACTGTATCATTCTTCAGAAATCCAAATACAGTAGTTTGAACCCTGTCTGGCACTTCCACTGAGACTCATTGCAACTTGAATAATGGAAGCTACTCAAGTTACCAGTCAGGTGCTGGAGCACAATATCATTTATCTTTTATAGATGACAGATATTTTGATTAATGACTCTACAGTGAAAGAGAGACACTCGTAAAAGATGCTATCATTGCGGGCTTCTGCAGAAATGAGCGTGATAGAGCTGCCATCGACACCTCAGCAGTGCACTGATGTCATCAAGTAGAGCTGAAAAGAAGCGGAATGGCCGAACTCACCGGAGTTTGTCATGAACTCAAACGGGCCACTGAATTCTCCGTAACCGGCCGCCGTGCGGGCGCGCACATGGAACACGTAGGAAGTGAGAGGGGTGAGACCTTTGATGTCCGTGTTCCTTGATGAGGTTTTTATGATTCTGTAACTTCTCTCATTTTGGTCCTGAGGATAACAGATAGTGGAGGACAGAAAAAGACACATTAAGAGACAACAATCAGACGTTCTTTTCTTACAATCTGTTCAAACATGTTGCTATTTTGGAGATTATTTTTTTTTCAAACTACATTTCCCATGGGACTCCTCACCTTCTCGTAGTACTTCACTTCATACTCCAGGATGACCCCGTTGGCTCTGTCAGGTGGCTGCCAGGCCAGTGAGATGGTGTGTCTTGTGATATCCTTGGCCTGGATGGAAGTCACTGGCGAAGGGGCTAGTGAGATGATCAAAAAGAGACAGAAAGAAGAAGAAAAGCTATTTAGTCCACTGATTTCTCCCAGTCCTCTATGTTGTTTTCAGCCTTGGAGACACCAAGTCTCTTTTGTGTTGTTCTCCTAAATCCCCCACACTTTTCTCCTGCTGGGAAAGTCAAACAGTGTGCCAGGCCACAAGGCAATCACTTCCATTTGTCTCTGAACTTGGCTACCATTCAAACATCTTAGGTGTTACAGAGCTGTACGGCCACACAGCTCAATTGCCACAGCTAGAATGTATGGCAATACTCTATTTCTGAAATAATGGTTGGCATCAATAAAACTGATCCAATTTCCCTCAGCGTCTCAGCCACTTTTCCTACAAGCTGGCAAAAATAATGTTTAACTTCATTTTCTGCAGATACCCAGGTCACCCTGGGAAAGCTTATGCTACAAAGTCCGCCTGGAAGAGCTCGAAATGAGCTCAACGCCTTTGCATTTTTTTGTCTTCAGGAGAGCAAATCAATTGGTTTTCATTAAAGCGATTTGAGCGATCTTATCTCAAGTCCTTTTGTGCTGCAGCTGATAATGAGGCCATATTTCAAGCAGCCGTGCTATCTGCGTTCAGACGCCTTTAACATGTGAAGGTTAAAGCACAGATAATGGCTTACACTCGTCCCCTCCCTCCAGCGTGTCGCTGCTGCACAAATCAAACCTCTATCTTCGGGGAGTGTGACAATGCTAAAATTGGGTCATACACACTCTTGACGCTACAAAGAGAAACCCATAGGGGTAGGAGAGATAGTGTCGTAAACAGAGAAACACTCTTGTACAGATTGAGTTTTGAGCAGACCAGGAGATATATGGTGGAGCAGGTGGAGTTATAGACCGAGGAACAAAAGGTTGCGTGGATTAACACACAACTCAGGTATAAAAAGACCTAGGAGACAAACACACTCACACACCGGCACTTTGGGTGTTCTAGCATCATCCTCAACAACCAAACAACCTCACTCATCCACACAAAAAACATTTCCAATAATGCCATGGTAGCGTTGCATTGTGGCGCCTGCTTGTAAAAGGACCGAATCTTTGACCTCTGGCCCTCAGTGATACTGTAACCTTACTCGTTCCAGACCATCTGCCTTTTAAAAAATTACAGTGGGATGATTAATGAGGGGTTCCCGGTCCACCGATTATGATTGGATTATCTATGACATTATATACATTCTCATCACTTTGACCAGGGGCTCCAGGGAGCCTAGCCTCCAAGCTAACGCTAACAAAACCTTGCTTTTAGCCGGGGATTGAGTTCAAACGGGCCGGGAATTCAAGCACCAGCCACGGATTGAGTTTCAGCGGGGTGAAGAAGCGGCGGGAGGAGGGGCTGGAGGGTTTGCGACTGGTGGGGGTCGAGATGGAGAGGGATGAGATTGCAGACATCTCTTGGTAAATAGATTAACCCAAGGTTGTGTAATCCTGTTGGCCTAATGTGTTGCGTCTGCGTTAAACAATTAGATGGCGGCCATTTGTATCCCTCCGATCAATCTTACCCGGCAGCAAGAGCCAATTTGAAGGCCCTCCTGGGGCTGAGCGAGGACGCTCTGTCTCAGTAAGAAAACCCCTGAGGGGTCACAGGCCTCCGTTCCCTCATGGTAATCCACACATCCATCTTTCCTCCAAAGATGACAGATATGGCAATTTAATCATGTTTGCCTCCTCTTGTTGCATTTTTATTTTTCCCTCGACTAACGTGAGGATAAAGATGAGTGATTTTCTGAGCGGTCCCTTCTGAGGCTCCCTATGTGCGACGCCAAGGTTAGAACAGCTCAAATGCAAAATAGGTGATCCATCAAGGCCAAGTTTTATGATTTGTTGAGGATAAATTAGTGAGAGGAATGTTTCAAAGACAGAAAAATGTAAAATATTGGACAACCATGCAATGTACAGAGCTGATGCAAGACGAAACCTGGCGTATTTATCCTGAATAGAGAGGAGTTTAACCTGAGGCTGTGACTTGGGCAGACCATGCTAGACAAGCTGGCACCTCTGTAGATGAATTTAAATATGTGGGGCAGATCTGTAATTTCTTACTGCCTCCTGAACGCGTGGGTTAAAGACGCTGCTGGAATAATAAGTGTTAGATGCAATGAATATTCAGATCTCATTTCAGAATTGTGAGCTCCAAAAAAACTCTTTCACAGCCTGCAACACTTACACACACACACACCAACACAGACACAAACACACCGCAACACAAAGGGCCTCATTACACAAACAGAAAGATAGAAATTCACATAGAAAAACACACCTAGTCCCATTATCTCACACAGACAGTAAAAAACTCAATCACACCAGATATGCATGCATTATAATGAGTGAAACCTGGCACAGGCAAATAGAGTTCTGGATTGAGTTTGGTTTAAAAAATCCCCCTCCCGAGACAATAGTGTCCGTTTCTCGCAGACGCTTCTGAGGTTTTCTCTCTGCATGAAGGGAGCAAGTTTGTCTTTGCAACCATGTTCATCACAAGCGTCTGTGTTGCGAGGAGCAGCTGCGGTCGGCTCGAGCATTTGCGCGAATATGTGGTCGATTACAGTTTGACATTAAAAGAGACAGGGGCCGCGGTGCACATGTGGTTGCCAGATTAGAGCCTGGTTGCCAGATTGGAGTCACTGGATTTTGCCGCCGCTAAGGAAAAATAGCCGAGGAGGGAACAGTTTTTCAGGGTGTCAAGAAAATGGCTCCTGCTTACAAGATCCGCCCCCCCTCCCCTCGTCTGTGAAGCCTGCTTCCATCTCCCCGAACGCATTTCCACATGTACGTCTGTCCGATTTGCCAGAGATATGGAAACTCACACACATGTGCGCTGACAGACGTGCCCACACACACACTCGCTCTCATGCACTAATTCACTTTTAGTCACTTAAGCCTGCCAAGTATTTTGTATCGAGACATAAACACCTCTCTCTCTGACTCTCTCTTTCCCTCTTTCTCCTACACACACACACACACACACACACACACACACACACACACACACACAAAGTGCTTGATCCCATAAAGGGGGGAAAAAAACATCCATTTACAGCCAGGGGTCAGTTCAAAGCTTGGACATCCCCCCTCTCTCCCCTCCCTTTCCTCATGCAGTCCGGGTGAAAGGGTTACACCCCGGCCGATTTACGACAGTGGAATTGTTCATGGTGAGACGTGGAATCTGACCTCTTCTTACACACACAAAAATGCATGCTTGGTCACAGATGCATGCACATGCAATCAACAGCACTCATGGACTCATTGTTGTCTTCCAGCATATTTCACCTTCATCCATTTTCCTCTCACAAAAAAAAAACAAAACATAAGCACTCCTCCCTTCCAACCTGCCTACCTCACTCCTTCCTCTCTAGCCGAAATTTGAACTTTTATGGAAAGGCGGTGGCGGGGGTGTCTTTTCCACAGCACTTATAAATCCTAATAAATCTATCATAATAAATGTGTAATCCACGGTGTCTGGATGAGGGTAGGCGATACAGAGAGAGGGACAGCCACAGATGACTGGCTGGATTACCAGCGGCTGAAACCAGAGCTTCCAAAGCCCCTACCAAGCATTAGCAGGACGAAATCCAATCAGTCTGGAGCTATTCTCTTGAACACGCACACACACACGCACCACAAATTAGTAGAGACGTGCACGCCCCGGAGACACATAGAGGGCATTGTTTAGGAGGCAAATGTTGATCATCTCCGTCCATGAGCGTACAAACATTCTGCGTCGCACATTTTCTCGCTTTTAGCCAAGCATGCGGTCAGTTCTGCACATGTGCATACGTACACACATGCTCACCATAATAGAGCTTCCAGCTGCAAGCGTCATGTAACTAATCCTGGGGAACAGTTGTGAAACATGCACCAGTGACGAGCCAAAGGCAACATCATCTATATCTTACAACTTGAAGTCAGCAGATTAGCCTCGAGCAACCTCAGGGGGACATCGATGTGTGGGTGTGTTATCTGTCTCTGTATGAATCCACGTGTGAGAGCGTGCACTTTGGAGTTTTTGGTGCAGCCGCGCATCAGCGTGTCCAAGCTGACACCATATTACGAGCCCACTGCCTGGACTCCGGGGTGTGCTCCATTACAGCTCCCACACATGCCTGTCTGGCAGGACTCACAGCTCTCCCACAGGCAGCACATCCATTCATCTCTATCTTCCTGACCCCAGCTGATAAATCAAGCCACGGTGCCCTTAAATTGCCAGTCCTAGCCCTATTCAAGATATTCGCCTTTCCCAGGGATAGAAATTAGTGATAAAAAAGACACAAAAAGGCACTTAGCTTGCCACCCAAGAGCAGAGTAGTAAAGAAGACCAGAGTAATGATCGGCTATAAGTGGAGGAGAGCAGGGAGGGATGAAGAGAAAGGGCCAGGGTCGTAAAATCCATTTGCACAACAACCGGTTACAAAATGGCTAAATGACAAAACAACGGGAGGCTTTGAACGCACCCCCAGGCTAGAGGGCTCTTCTCCAGCTCTGAAGGAGAGGCTGTATTCATGGGTGTGTTCTACTAGAATAATTACACACACATACACACACGATCCAGCAGCATTTGTAATGAAGCCTCCACAGATCAATACAACTCATCTAATTCATTAGCTCGAGAGCTAAATATAGCCCTTTGCCCCTATCTTCAGCCTAGGCTTCTCGCGCCTAATTATGCAAAACTCAAGTGAAATATTGTGGAAAATGATTTCCCACTGCAGATGATCCATCATCCTCCTCAGTAATCATCCAGCCTTCACCCAAATTATTTACAGCTTTAATAAACATGTTTTGACACGCAGATTGCCACCCAAAAAAAGTTCTTCAAGCGCTCAGTGTAACTTGTGCTCTGCATCAAATATAAGCCGCCACAGACAACTACAAAGCTTCTCTACCACCATGCACTCCTTCCTTTACATAGTCACACAGACAAAGTCAGAAACTAACTTGGATTTGCAGGCAAACCACTGGAGAGCTGCTAAATTTAGTCAAATACTGCACGATGAGCGTGATCATTTGATGAGCTCAAAGGCTCCAGGACTGCTACTGAATGGACCTTGAGGTGAAACTGTACATGTGATTTGCACATTGGGGTCCATCATGACATGTTCAATATGGTTAAAAAATATATTGGTATGTCAATATATCGGGCCGATCAGTGTTCCCCACTTCCAGTCAGATTGACATAACACTTATTTACTCTTGAACAAAATCAATGCTACACTCGTGGGAAGCCTTTAGCCTTCTTTGATGTAACACCTCTGGTTAGCTATTGGATTTCCACATAAAATATGATCCAACAAAAGCAGCACTTAAGGATTTCCAGTATTGGTCCAGCGTGACTTCCTTTATCTGTCCACTTTCCCAACCTGAATCACCCACTCACTCAAACCATCATTGGTTTTCTTACCGGCCTGGTTGGTGGTGACGGTCACGGACACTGCCTGTTCCGGTCCGGGGCTTTGAGGCGAGACTCCATTCACTGCCCACACCTCGAAGGTGTAGTTGGTGTGGGCCTGCAGCTCGTTGATGGACACCCTGGTTCCCTTCAAGCTCAGCTGCTGGGGACTGAAGTGGATGCCGTTGCCGCAGGGCTGACAGCGCCGACCGTCGGGTCCGCAGCGCTTACACACCACATTGTATGTCAAGTCCTGGCGTCCTCCTGTGCTCCGGGGCGGGCTCCACTCCAGGTTTACAGAGGTCTCGTTGACATTGGAGATGAGGTGGACAGGCGCTGACGGAGGGCCTTTGGATGAGGACGAAAGGGGAAAGAGCTGATGTTATTACCAGTGGTGGTTAGGAGCCAAAGTACACAGTTACACTGACATTCATAATGGTTACTACTGAACAATGGTGTAAAAGGAGAATTTCTATCATCACATGAAACACTAAATTCAACAAATTGGTGATTTTAATATTTACAATAAGATTGCAAAAAGTCTCCACTGGGTCGGGTAATTGATTCTTTCTGTACATAAATACATATAACAAAGATGTAAATGTATGTGTGTAATTGACTGGGTAGTCCCTTTATTGAGAGCTGAGGCTTCTTGAATTCCCTTTTAATGTCCCGTCCATTACAGCGAGGGAGGATCCAATTTCACCTCAGTTAATTCAGCACGTTAACTGAAATCCAATAGCCCGGCAGATTTCTTTCCCATTCATATGTCGAATCAGCTGGAGGTGGCAGAGCGCCCGAGCCTGCTGCTAACAGAGGGGCTTTATGGCACCCACTCAATAACTTTAGACCAAGTTTGCTTTGGACCCTGTTATTAACTACCTGCTTTGATGTAAAGCTGCTGTAGTCTTACATGAGCAGCGGCTCCAGGGAAATGTGACACAAACTCCACTGCTCATCAATCCCAATTTACATGTCAGCTCTATTGTAATTAATGTGTTTTTTTGCGTTGCTTTCAAACATAAGCGACGGTAATTGACTTAACTCTCCCGCTCTCTCTCTCTCTCTCTCTCTCCCCCCGTCTCTGCTTTCCCTGTCTCGCTCGCTCTCTCTCTGACTAATGAAGCGCACGCGAGCGGGCTGGGGGGATCGATGCAGGGTGAAATATGAAAGCTAGTCAGTCCACAGACGAATCATTTCGCAACGGAAATTAATTATCAGTGTTATTTTTGGAGGAGCGGTGTGGCAATGAGTGATTTCACAGAGACACAGAGAGCGGCAGAGGGGACAGTGTGTGCGGAGCGTGTGGTGCTCGCCCGGAGGAGGAATAAGTGCGCTCTTGTGCGAGAGTGTTGCCGTATTAATGGAGACGTGGAAGTACAATTTCATCCGGGATGCATGCGTCTTCACAAGGCGGTCATAGTGTATGTGTAGCATTAGTCTGGCAGATAGCGGTGAATGAGCGAATGTGGAGGGGAGGAAGCTATGGCTGTGAGGAAGGAGATGAAGAAGGACAGAAGGGGAAGACAAACACCGTCTGTTCATGAGGAAGCAGAAAGCCACTGATTAGTATGGAGGGAGCAGGTTTGGATGGAGGGAGGGAGGGATTGAGGGAGGGCCAGAAATGGGTGTTGGCGGGTGAGGAGGGGTATCTGTTGACTGAAAATCACCTAAAGGGGCTCTGACAGCACAAGACAGAAGGGGTGAGATGAGAAGATGCAGGGTACATTGTGTTAATATTAGCATCACCAGACACAGACTTCGATGGAAACCTATTAATAAATTCTCATTAAAAACTATGATAAAGCACGGCCCCCCTCATCCTTTTCCCCGTTTTTCTCCTCCTCACCCACATTTCCTCCCTCGCTCTTTCACCTCATTCTCCCTGTTAGCTTCTCAGACAATGGGAACAAGTTACAGATGGGGTTTCTAAATTAAGGTGCCTACACCCAACCGTCATTATAATAGGGCCTTTGTCAGTGTGCTAGGTTCAACTAACCTCTGCTCCCTTTCAATACCCAATAATGTGCTGTCTCAGATGCGCCATAAAGTCATTACTTGGCTGTTATCTGGACGCACGGCGTCATAAACTTAACAGGACAAAGGCAATATTAATGTCACCAGGCAGTGTCTGAGATGCGTGTGCTATTGTTCTTCTGTTCTTGTCCTCACAAGGGTGAAAAAGATGAAAATGTGCTTCCAATCCAGGAGATTTGTTATTTCTCACTTGCAGACTTGAATAAAGGAGGTTTGGGGTAATAAAGTAATACAATCACAGTTTGGGAAATACACTTACTCTCTCGCTGGGATTTAAATGAGATCAATACAACTCTAACGCTTGTATGCTAACTATGGAGCTGGAGCCAGGAGACGGTTAGCCTAGCTTAGCTTAGGCAGAGGTAAATACTTAACACATTTAACAAAGAAGATATAATCTGTTCATTAGTGAGCTTTAGAGGAGTTGGTAGGCAGATTTGTATTTACTTTGGCCAGAGCCAGGCTGACTAAATCCGACCTTCTTCTAGCATTTTATGCTAGGCTAAGCTAACGCAGCCTGGCTCCAGCTTCAGTTAGTATACAGACAGTGGTGGAGAGTGGTACTGATCATATGGATAATGCTACATGATGAGCATGATCATTTAATAAAACTCTACTTTTAATATTTATTTTCTTTAAGTCATCTTCTGAAAGTAATAGTAGCCTATGTCCTAAAAATGTACAAAGATGTTTGAGTATGTGTGATGGTGTGTGTGTGTCATCACCTCAGGATTATTTTTGTTTGTTTGTTGCTATGGAAAGAGTTTCAACAGCACTATATAACTTTATGACTGTATAAAGTCTTAAACACATTCCAGTGCATGTCAGTGTTCCCCCCCGCATTCCACACACACACGCGCGCGCGCGCACACACACACAAACTACCTTCGGCTGTACCTGTCGCTCTCCTAGAATGCACCAGTGGGAGCAAGGGAGCGTGGGAGAGCCGTCGGCTGTGACTGACACTCGGTAATTAATCCTGGGAGAGAGAACGACGGGGGGAGACGGCAGCGCAACGCTCGCACAACCTTTGTACAACGTTAGCTCAACATGGCCTTAAAATTCATACTCCTTACGGGCGGAGTCCAGAGGGAGACTTACAAAGTTTCTCGTGCAGAAAGTTGCTGATTTCTTTCCCCCTCTCCTTTTCCGTTCGTTTACAGCCTTGCAATTTGCTATGGGCTTTATTTATTTCTTTCCCAGCGCTCCTTCGCTTCCATCGCTCCCTTCTTTAATCTGTCTTTCTCATTTTTACTCCACTCCCAATTCTTCATCTTTCCTCTCTGCACGGTCTTTCCTTCCTCCCCCCTCTTCTCCTTCTTCCATCCCTCTCTCCTGATGTCTCTTTCTATCAGTAATTGTTAGCCGAGTGTTGCGCAGGGCCGAGGTAGAGCGCAGGCTAAATTGGCCATAACATCGACCCCGCTATTACCATCCGGCTGGGATTCATTCAATGCCCCCTCGAGTCCTCCACGACCTGCGTTCATTCCTCACTCCGTCCCTCCCTCTTCCTCTACCACACTGCTAAGAAAACTGGGGAAAATCTGAGAAACACATCAAGGGCCAGCAGAAACCCCAAAATGGAGAACACCCCCTCCTTTTGACCTGAACGCAGTGGAGTAACCAGCTCCCACGGGTGTCTGTCCCTGGTCCTCATTACTGCCCTGTGGTCTTTGTGTGTGTATTTATACTCACCCACATGTATTCATGTGTTTTTGCATTGAATATATTTTGATGCTAAACTTTATGCTTATAAATAACTAAGCTGGGGATGTTTTCAACCTGCTGGCTCTATGAAAACAATTTAGTGTTGTGTGTTAAAATAATAACTTAAATATCTGGCTTTGTATTAGACGGACTATATGCTAAAAGTTGCAGGTATCAGGGCTTAATAATCTTGACAAAAAAGTGAGATTTTATTTTTTTTAAATGGTTTACAAAGACATAAAGAAGCAGTAACACAAAAAAAAGAAAGAAAACGTTGACAAGCCAGGAAACACAGACACAAGACGAGAAACATAAAAATAAAACACAAAAAAGTGCTAAAAAAAAGGCTGTTACAGGAAATATAACTATTAAACTAATTAATCCTGCCAGTTTCCTCTGGCAGATCCGAATGAAAATCCAATCGCTTGCCTCCCAAAGTGTGGGAGGCAAGCGATTCAATTGGCTCCGGGTTTCTAATCTGGAAAGCGAGTGTTTCGATCGCATGTATCACACATTAAACGGCGTTCAAAGGAACAATTGCTGCAAAAGAGCAAAGTTGCAGGAACGGCGCTGACACAGAATGCGGCAGCAGATACAGGCCTGCACACAGACTGTCACACAATGACGGAATTACACAACATCCAGTTTTAATCATCATCTTGCATCGCTAGACTCCGAGCTAAGAGAGGGGAAAAGCGTTTTCAATTACCGATACACACTCACACACACACACACACGCACGCACACCAATTACCAGAGATGCTGGCTCTTTCCCAGCCTGACCTTCAGCGAGGCAAACTGGGAAACGACTTTAAGAGATTTTTTTTTTTCCTTCATCTGCTCGGTTCGTGACTCTGACTTGGTTTTTAAGAGAAAGAGAGAGAGCGAAAACAAAATGTGGATGGGGAGTAATGTGTGAGTGACAGCTGTAATTACAGAGCTCTAACATGTGGGTGAGAAGTAAAAAAAAATGTATGAGGAAGGAAAACAGCAGACGACAGACAGGGTGGGAGTTCAAAGATCAAATGTTGACCGGCTGACGAGGCGGGGCAAAGGTCGGTGAGAGAGTCCAGCTAATGTTCAGTTCCTGGCTGCAGAGTCAGGAACGTAGCGGAGATGGCAGGGCAGGCTCCAGTAAAGTAAGCCAAGTAATGAGCTTTGACAGCTGTTGCTCGCAGCAGCCACACTCAAATGCCACAGTGACTAACAGGACAATGGGGATGAGCGCAAAGCTCATTCATTAAATGAGTAACTCAATATATTAGTGACGTGACAAAATGGTGAGACTGGAGACGTGTGACCAAGTAGTGAGTCTCATTTAAATCCTTACTTTAAATCTGTAATGTCACAAAAAAATATTTGTTTGTTAAATGTTAAAAAACTAGAAACCTTCGGGCTGCGTTCCTGTTCCACTGCTGCTTTCTTGAAAATAGATTTTTAAGGCTCTTGGATAAATAAACTAATAAATTAAACACAGGTGAAAATTGTATTAAAGAATAAATACAACAACATTTCAGGTGAAAATCACATTTAAAAATATAGTTTGTGACACTGTTTCAACACCGGTGTGATTATTTTTTAAATTCTGAGAATTTGCAGTAAAAATGGAGTAATAATGAAAATGGTTAACCTTATTTATTGGTTCTGAAGACCATGAACTCCCACATTGCTGACATGCCTGAGAACAACGTATTGTTGCAGGGCTGCAGCTTATTTTAATTAATAATTAATAAAAAATTCTCAATGAATTGATTACTGGTTTAGTCTATAAAACATCACAACGTCATGGTGATATCATCAAATGTCTTACTTTGCCCCAAAACCTACAGATCGATTCGCTTGATTTAATGTCAGGCAAGCCAAAGCTGCAACTTCTTAAAAGCCAGAACCATTAAGTATTTGGCATCATTGCTTGAAAGGATTTATCAATAACTAAAATCATTGAACTTATAAATTAACCAACTTACTGTAACTGCTCTACAGTGTTGCTCTTGGACATATTTTCAAATGACCAAATACCAATTTTGGTACTTTCTATTGGCAGTTTATAGGAAATGAAACCAACGAGTTATGATGACTGAAGTTACAAAAGTTTTCCCATTTGCAACCTTTTTTTAGCGTTGGGAGAGAAAAAATATCTCACAATCAGCACTTTGCAACAGAAAAATACCCAAAAATCAACAATCAAGGACACTGCAGATTACCATCTTGTTCAAGTTCCACATTTTCATTCATTCCTGATCATGAAGATACGACACAACAGAGCATGTTTATGATCTTGCACAGATACCGTACGGCAGGGGAATAATTAGAGGCCGTCCGGTGTTGTTGCTGCTCATACAGTTAAGTGTTAAGGAGAGGTCGGGCTGCTCATCTGATTAAATAAACTGCTCTGCTGAGTGATGAATCCACAGGAACTTGACAGATCATTTGGGCCTAAAGTCAAGCCAACTATGAGCTCAGCAACTTAACAGATGTTTTGGTTCTTAAAGATTGTTTTATGACACGCACTCACTCATACACAAACGTCTGTCGAATGCAAGCATGGATGCTGTTATTTTCCTGGGAAATTAGAGTGCAGGGATTTAAGTGTAATGCGGGTTTTTTTCTGTTTGTTCTGTCTTTGTGTGTATTTCTGCCAGTATGAACTCCCAGCGCCATGACTCAGACAAAGAATGAGCTCTAAAAAGGAAGAGGTGTCATTAGGCGGCAGGATTGTTAACAATATTTGTTATCACAGTCATGGTGAGTCAGGGAGGGGGGATAGGAAGAGCCAATGTGACAGCGGTTGACTCATACAGCTGGATGGAGCAAAGTGGAGAGTGAGAAATAAAAATCTAACTTTCCTCAGCTCGAAGCAGTCCTGTATATTCTTTCTCCTTGGCACCTTACCCCCTTTTCTCTATCACAACATCTTATTCATTCTCTGCAGACATCTCCAGTTTTCCATTTGCCCTTGTTTATTCCACCTTTTTTCGTCACCTCCCTGCGTCTCCGCTAACATTTTATCTCTATTTGTCTTCTCTCCAGCGTTCTCGCCCCCCTTTGCTGTTTTCCAATCTCTCGGTGGAAGACTGAATCTGGGATGCGGCGGTTTATACCCTCATTAGTTCTCTGTCACCATGACTGATCACTAAGTACCACCTGGAATCAAAAGACACCTATTAAACCAGCCGCCGCCTGCTTTATGTGTGTGCAGAGAGACTGTCTCTGTGTGTGAGGGGGTAATTCAGGTTGACATTGCATGAGAGAGAGAAGGAGAGAGAGAGAATCGTGACCATGTTTAGGCAAAACCAATCACTCTGTTTACGCGCTACGTGTTTTTTTTTCCATAACTACATTGTGTAAATAATACAGTATACATATCTTAAGCTGTTAACAAATCACTGTAAATCACAGCCCGCCATGGCTTACTGCTCAATCATAGTATATCATGTATTCCTATGCATTAAATGTACTGTATGCATTACAGGTGGGTGTACTTACGGGTGCAGGGCATGGACGCTGGGTCCGTTTCGGAGCGAAAGTATCCCTTGTCGCAGACGCAGGAGGTGGATCCCTCCCTGACGGAGTAGCTGTGTAGCGGACACTTGGCACAGGCGCCGTCAGTAGCCAGAGCGCGGTAGTAACCAATCTTACAGGCTGGAAAGAAAGCAAAGACAGAGGAGGGTAGGTTTAGTTATATGTGACATCAACAGGCAATACCAGCTGTACTGTTTTAACATGAGATACACGTATATCACCTAAAACACCTTTGAACTAGAGAGGAGCGTTCTAGAGACAAGACTGCCATGCTCATGCTGGCAGCTCTATAATTAGGCAAATCAGTCCCTCTAGATAAATGCTAACATCAGCATACTAGCCTGCTCACAAAGGCAATGCTGATGTTTAGCAGCTGTACTGTTTATAGATTTAAAGGTCCCATAGTTAGCTCATTTTCAGGTTCAAATTTTTATTTTGTGCGCCTACTGGTCATCTCTCTCAGGCCTCAGCAGGCGCTGGCTAGTGTTTGCTAAATGAAAAATCACGACATCAACAAAGTCATTAGGATGCATCCTCCGAGGACAATGAACATTCAAAATAACACGGAAATCCATCACACAACTGCATATTTTATTCAGGAAAGTAGTTTAGCCGAGAGTGAATGACTGAGCAACACACATTGCCATCTCTAATAAAAATTTGTAAGCTACATTAAGAATGAATATCACAAATGAAGCTGATTTTGGAGGCTGCCTCAGGCTTTGGTAATAAGGAGATGTTGCCGTAGCATTGCACTTGACATCAAATAATTGTTTTTCAATGGAGGAGAAGAAGAGAACTCTGTGATCTTGCCCATTTCCCTCTAATCAGCAACAAGAAAACAATGTCGCTCCCGGAGGCTTCTACTTCCCTCTCCAATCCTCCCTCCCTTTGTCTTCATCTTCCATCTTCAACTCTTTCTCCCCTTTCTCCTTTCTCACGAACCTGCATTCTATTATCAAAAACAACAGGAGTAAAGGGTGCTATATTTCCTCTGACAAAACGACAAGCTCAAATAACTGCCTCTTGTATTTCTCACAAATTTAAGCTATGCTCTATTGGCGTGATTTGGATCCACAATGAAACCAGAGCCGTTGGCATTTCAGACCATTTAACAAACAAATGCCACCACACTTGGCACACCAGGTGCTCTGTCACTCTCACCAGACTGTTTTCACTCTGTGGGGCACAACACATACACACACCTACACACACACACACACACACACACCTCAATCCGAAATGGTAACCTAAGTGACACTTTTCCTACTTTTGGCGACACAGTGCTCGCCTTTCCTTTGAGTGACAGTTTGATTGGAGGGCTCGTGTTTCAAGGAGTTTCTCCCTCATCTATCCGTTTCTATAATGGCCGGGGAAGCCTAGCGGAGTTATATTTCACCCTGTGAGCGCTGAACCAGAAGAGGAGGACAAAAGAACAATTCTCTGAGAGGTGCAGTGCAGACAGTCGCGACACCGATTGGACCAAATAACCTGTCAATCAATGAGGCTGCCGTGTGCTTGGCAGTGGGCGGCGAATGGCATTGGGGCCGGAGGGTCGGTGGCAGAGTGGGCGGTGTGTGTGTGTGTGTGTGTCTGTCTTGTTATGATGTAAAAAGACCCACTGGAGACAGAAGGGTAAATTCATACCGAATATAAATCAGATAATTACACACTTAAAGTCTGAAGGGGTAAAGAGATCCCCCCCTTCACACACACACACACACACACACACACACACACACACACACACACAGAGTCTCGCTGTATGCAACCCAGATCTAAAAGTGCATTTGAAAAGCATTATTTCAATACCACACTCATAAATACATCAGGGGATCATACATACAAAAGAACAGTCATATAAACAAACTCCCACATGTGTTCACCACACTAGAAATCAAATCAGTGCCTATCCGCATACACCGCAGCGAGGAGGAAGCCCGTCCTCCAACAAAAACACACATTCCACCAACCGCTCGACATGCTCACACATACGCACAGAGGAGGAAATCCACAAACCCCCTAAAATGCTGGGAAAACCCTCTCCTGGAGTCGCAATAAAGCGAGGCTCTTTGCCCCGCAGCCGCTCTTCTCTTGCAGCTGGATTAGCGTAGCGTGGCGTTTACCGAGCCAGGCTAGCTGCTACCTGCTGAGCCTTTCTTTGCACGGTTCCCACTCAGTCAATCAGGGCTAAATCCCTGCCGCTTCACTCGCTAACGCTAAGCTAAGGGTCCCTTTGATTGTAGCCTGCAGGGGTGCGTGAAGCCTCCGTTTCTTTTCTTCAGAAAAGGGCGAGATTAGTCGGGAGGCGCTTTTTGTTATCTCTCTATCTTTGAAGCAATCTTTCAATGCCCAGTCACATCAGCAGAGACAGGGTGACACTGGGATTTTGCGGCTATTGTTTAAGAGGTTGTGACGGCTCCAGGTGACAAAACACAAAGTTGCTGTTAGGGTTTGTACATGTGCGCTGACCAGGAAAAGTGTCCAGAGTTGAGAGCAGGGTCAACCCGCTGTTTGTGACTGTGCCCCCTTGCTAAAAGCTGGAGAGAGAGTTAATTGAGTCCTATGCTTCACAGCCTTTGGGCCTGAGCCTCTTTTAAAGAGACACAGTGTAAGAGGCTACCTCAAACTGTGCACGGTTGATGAGTTTTTCGCTCATCAATTATTAAGCTGTCCCAGACTGACCCCAGAGCCCCCGCGGGCTGTCCCAGAATCCTTTGCTCAACTCCAAATCCCCGCTTGCCATAGACATGCTCTGGCATCTCAATCTGAGGTTGGGTACACTAAAAATGTGTTTGAATGTGTGACGTCAACATATGAGGGCTTGTTTATAGCAGCTACTGCCCCGCAGAAAGGAACAGTCGGGGGAAAAGAGAAGTCGATATCCAAGTTAAACTGGGGAATTTGCTTCCTATTAGGAGTGAGAGCGTGTGTGTGTGTGTGTGTGTGTGTGTGTGTGTGTGTGAGTGTAAAGGAAGAGACCGCAGTAGTGGGTGGTCCAAGAGACCGTGGCTTCAGAGAGGAATCTCCCTTAAGACTTGCTGGATTTATCACTGTCCTGGCCAGCCATGGCAAACCCACACGCAGACGCAAATACAGACACACATGAACACACATGTATTTAGTTTTTATGGGATCCTGAGCTGAGAAGCCCTCATCACATCCTCTCATACAGCTCTCAGAGTGTCTAACCCAATTTTTCCACACCATCTTTTTTACACTGTCTCTTTTTTCGCCCCGTCGCTCTCTAACTCGCCTATATATTTTTTTTCTCACTCCCGTTCGCCCTCTATCTCTCTCTCCCACTCTCCGAGGCTTTCTCTCGGCAGGCCTCCTTTCAGACAGAGAGGGGTTTGTCAGGTGCCAAATCCCTGAGCTGAGAGATCAAAGGCAGACAAAGAGACTGGTGACTTACTGTTCTATTCTGGAAAGGCAAAAAATGGAATCCCTCATAGACCGGGACATCGCATTCTTCCCCCCTTTTCTCCCCCAGCAGCTCTTTCACTCATTCAATCCTCCTCACTGGCTTTAGTCTTTTTTTCCCTTTTGTCAGTCTTTCCCCCGCCCCATCCCCATCCCTGTTGTCTCTAAGCTGAAGCACGTTTGGAGGAAAGGGGGCAACGAGGGTGGAGGGAGAGGGTTGTGGGAGTTAATGAGTAGTTTTGTCCGTGTGGTGGGGATTCTGCGGGCTGAATTGGTTGCACGGCGCGAGGGGAGGGGAAAACGGGCACCTCTGTTCAAGACAAAACCGTCGACGCAGCCATCTGCAAAAAAAATAGGAGTGCACAAAAGCTAATGATACAATGATAGCTACCCACACGCGAGCCAGCTGAAACCCGGATAAGTTTTCCTCTGAGTGGCAACAACCTACACACCGAGCTTTTGAGCAGCCACGGATGCTCCCTACACTGCAGCCAAATAAAACCACATCTACCCACACACCCACCCACTGCAGCCCACCTTGAGTAACCCGCACGCAAAGCCTGATAGGCAAGCTATTCTGCAGCCTACACAACAAAGTATCCAATACACTGGGGACTGAAAGCATGAGAGCAAACTTGCGCTACAATAGCCATCCAAAAGCCCCAGGAATATAACACCCAGCACACGGCTCACAATAACTGGGCCTGCCCAGGCAGAACAATTGCCTCTCTTATAATCAAAAAAGAGAATTAAGTTCAAACTCTAGCATTTTCCCTCCCTTTCAAGGCTGCACTTTATCTTCTTTGGGTGATGAAAACTCGGTCACTCTTTTTAAGTCACAACAGACAGTGAGCACTCTTCAGAGGAGCAGTCAGAGGCGTCCTCACAAAGCTGCTCTTTCAAAAAACCAAGCGATCAGCTTTCAAGACCCGAGGGCAAGGAAAGTCTCTCCTTCTCCTGCACCTTGAGGAGCCAGCGATCTCTATTCAACCTGCCTTTCTGGCATATCCGTCTGCCTTTGTGTCTCCTCTATCTCTTTTTTTGTTTTTTTTTTACCTTTTCTCCCTGTGGAAAGCAGTTTGTTGCTCAGGTGAGACTCCAGCTAGAAGGATTACTATTCCAAGAGTGCTTTGCGTATACCTGGGAGCTGGATTTAAAAAAAGAAACCTCTCAAAGTCTGGATGTATATCTTTGTCTATTCCCACTCAGATACGCATACAGACAATAAAAGACCATCAGCATCAATACACCTGAGCCACAGGCATATTAGCAGGGATAACTAGCTGCTGACCGTTAGCATCTGTCACTGGAACAGCAGGAGAGTGGAGCAGGTTAACTCATTAATTCTGTCACTGGGGGTTATTAATTACCTCCGGCCCTGACGCCGACATGCAGCCACACGGCCAGCGAAACCCATCAGTGTGATGGATGAGGGACACACGGCTACCGAAACTGATCACCATGATTGATGACACACACTCGTCGCACATCTTGACCTTGACCTACAGGGGAAAGGTCCCATACTAGTGGTACCATCCCTTGAAAATGCAAAAGCAAAAAGTCGGGTGGTGACATCTGGGTTGACACCCTTACTGGTGTTAATGAAGGCTAAGAACAAAAGCCAGCGAGGCTAACGATGTTAATAACACACAAGTCAACCTTGCTGACAATCACTGCAGCTTTGCTAACGGTGGCCAGTGCCAGGGGGTGCAAGAGTTGCCAGCAGTTTGTCTGTCAGGGCCGGATGATTTATAACTGTATTTTCAGCAGCACCAATCCATCACACAAGAGCCACCCACGACACTGCCCTAATTAAAATGTCTGTACCTGACACATAGGAGCACCAGCCAAAGGAGCAGACAAGCAAAACACATAGTAAAAAGGAAAATTACAACCAAAGTAGAGCCCGAGAGCAAAGAATGGTAATATTCAGTAAAATGTGAAACCCATCAAAATACTTTGGGGCAACGAAACTGTCTTTTTCACTAATTTCTTGTCATTTTGATTCAAATTCAAACCAGAGTGCTGCCTGAAATGTGCAAGTTTACAGCATTTTATGTGTAGAGGTTTGATTTTTTCTTCCATGTAGGTCATCACAGTGTATAAAACCTTTCTGAAACTGTTAACAGCGACTATCAAGGTTTCTGTCAATATACAGGCCTAACGAACCATTTCCTGCCCCAATTGAGAGCAAGAGTGCACTGAGGTGCCACCTATATTGTTACTGCTTGGATTGCATAACTGAAAAATTGAAATATTGTTTGGAGACTTCCTGTGGACGAAGGTCTCTGCATTCTTACTGACACGTAGGCATCAACTTCCTCCTGAATTCCTCTCGCCTGGCCTTAAGAAGGAATATTAGCACAATGGTTCTATCGCAAAAATCTAAAGTATTCCACCCACCCACCTCAGAATGGACGAGACCACTCCTTCATGGCTGAATGTAAGGAAAAGAACGAGATACTAAAAGAGAGGACGGAGAGGTAAGGCAGCAAACACATCCATCTTTGTTTGGTGAAACACTGTTTGACTTGGCTACGTTGGTTGGGGGCCACTCAGATTCCACTTTTGCTCCAATGCCAGGTCCACAAGGGTGGTACCGCCCAAAGCCGGGCAAGGCGCCAACTCACTAAGGACCTTTTGTGACCTAAGATTTGCACAGCAGGTGGGTAATGGACTATAATTCAAGGCAAACAAGACAGAGATATATACACACAAACAGAGGCTTACAAACCTCTGCACACCTGCATACTCTCAGGTATGCACAAAGCCCTTCAAAGGCCCTCTGGTCTACGCAGATGCACTTTGCAATACCACGCATGCATGAAAACACACACAAACACACCAAACAGGCTTTGTGTACGAAGGGTAAGCACGGGTACACCAGCAGAGCAGGGACGATGGGAGGTAAACAAACTCAGTCAAGGTATTGTCTTGGTCCAATTTCCCCGAGGTCTCCAGGGGCCCCGAGTCTCATGTTGGATTGTGTGTCCGCATGTGTGTGTATGAGCAGACAGTGTATCTTGCATGCTTTCCTGACATTGTTGCCGATGAAAAGAGCTGCATTTCAATTCAATTATGAAAAAAGGTGGCAGAGAGGTGGGAGTTCGGGGAGTATGCTAATGTTGTTGTGCGAGGGGACACTCACGTCGGCGCACACACCGCTAAACAATCGGGAGAGCCGAACTATTCTACTCACAGCGAGTCACAGAGAATGGGGCAGGAAAAGGGAGGATGTGTGAGGAGAACACACAAAAACACCCAACAAGAATAGATAGGGAGGAAGAGGAAGCCATCGGGAAGCAGTCTCAATGGGGCCTCATATCAAATTCTGTAAACAAGTGTAAACCACGTGTCGCGCTGTAGCACAAATACATAACAAATCACTGAAATGCCCCATAATGCAACACTTTGAATACAATAGTTTTGTGTTAATTGTACATTTATTCATGGTTGCATAGGTTATTGTGACATTGTGATATTCTGCATCATAATGTTGGGTTTACAGGTTTTTTGTTGTGGTAGATTTTTTTAAGCTTAATTGATGGTTGTCTGGTCATCATATTCACAATACACATTTAAAAAATAAAGTTATCAATATAATTTGTATAGATTCCCATCTAGGCTTTATTCTAATTTCACAAAATATTGTTAATAACACTTTAATAACACTAAATGTACACGGTGTGATTTTCATACTTAAATCCTGTTTGTTGCTGCAACCCAATTCCCATCAATTTCTTAATTCGAACCCACTTTAACACTGATTAGCTCTAACCAAGAGGAACTAATCAATATTATCAGAGCAACCAATTACACAATTCTTGTAACATTATTCTTACACATACAGTTGTGTGCATCAGTGCACGCATTGCTGATCCCATGTTGCCCTTACCTAATTACAGTTTGTTCACTTAATTACAGTTAATGATACTGGGGACTGCAGTGTGGGTGCCCAGTGTGGGTTAATCAATAATTATTGAAAACTGAGAGACAAGTGGAGTAAATTTAGGTTTTTAATAACTTAATAATTCATCACTCCGTTTATTATCCACCTCTAAAACGCCTCTTAATGTTTCCACCCTTTCCCACCGTGTGTGACCTCAGGTGACAACAATGGTACCAGAAAATGTCTGTATGGTTAGAGTATGATGTCATTACCACAAAGCTGTATCACATATACCTGAGTGAAAATGAACCTTTACTTCCATATCAAGTTGTCTGGTATCAAAATCAATATAGAAACAAAAAGGATAACAATCGCCTACAGTTGGGGATTTTTTAAAAGACAAACAACCCAAAATGAAAATCAGAGATTGTGTGTTATTTTATGCTCAGCATAAAGAACACAGAGGACAGACTGATCATGCCTAATGCCTGATGTACCTAATAACTACACAGAACACCTTCAAAATGCACTGAGCACAGTGATTTTTACCTTTAAAGTCTCTGTCAAAGTGAGTTTTAATGGATTTTACTGCATCCCTAAGGTGAACGGAATAAAAAAAAAGCAAAGCACTTTCAAACGCACCACAAATACTCAAATTGAACACACGTGTCAACACTTAAGTTTGCAGAAACCTGCGTACAAAAACTTTAATTACCAAGGTGCCTGCGGTCTCGGGGGCAAGTTTAACATCAACCTTGTCGGTTTCTCAGAAGCAGCTCCGTGGGTTATGAGGAGGGGTTGGGGAGGGTCAACGTATGAGTGAAAAGGAAGGTATTTTTAGGTTGTTTGTTTAGGTAATCTACTTGTAGCTCCCAGACGACAGCCTGTCTGGGGCCTCAAAGCACCTTCTATTGTGCATGTGTGTGTGCGTGAGGGGTGTGTGTCCCTGAGAGTCCCTGTGCACACCATCGTGTCGCTGCAGTGTGTGCGTGAAGACATGCAGTTATAGGCACTGTGTGTGTGTGCGCGCGTTCAGTCAGGGTACATAAAAACTTTCCTGGGTCACTAGCTCCTCAACAGCTCATGTCAGCCCAATGACGGTCTGCTGGTCTCCACTGTGGCTGTCACTGCTTTAACCTTTGACCTCTCCTGGTGTCACTCAGGCCTCACTCTCTCCAGACCACTTTCCCCTTCTCTCTCTCTCTCTCTCTCTCTCTCAAAACAGCATCGAGGTCACTGCTGTCGTGGAAGTGATACCCCTTCCACTTGAAACTGTGTCGGCTCCTGTTCGCATGGTATGGCTTTGCATGATGTGTGTGTGCATTCCTAAGTTAATAGCATATATGTGTGTGTCCACAAACTTTGCCATAGGGTGTATATATATGTGTTGCCCTCCCTAACCCCAGGCTAGTTGAACCTGGCCTTGCAGGGGGCCTGCAGGGTGTGTAACAGGAGCCGGGGGTTAATGGCCGCTGCTTAGACAGGGTTACTCTGCTAATGTGTAACGTTTTAGCCGTTAGCTTTGATGTGAGGACAGACACACAGGCTCGGCGATGATGGGAGGAGGCAAACAAAAGGGCCGTGAGATTCAAATGCACAGCAGGCTTTGAAGTAAGTGTGTGGGCACCGCTGGAAGGAGGCCAGCGTCGAGTTTCTGGGTTATGTTTTGTATTTCTTGGACTCCTCGCCTTTTTTCGCTTCAAGTATGTCTGCTGCTCTCTTCCTGCCTTCGCTGTTATCTTACCTTATCTTTATGGTTTCTTTCCCCACTTAGGGTGATGCTCCATACTTGGCAGCACCCAGTGCCCTGCAGATCTGCCAAAAATGTGCTCATGACTTTCTTTATTCTCTTGCTTAACGCTGCCAATAGTGTATCTTTACACATCAAACACAAAGGATCTTTATCACAACCAACAGATAGCTCTATTTGTCATTTTAAAGGTCAGTTCTGTAGACTGTAGTCCCTTTACTCTGGATATTGTGCTATCAACAGCTTTCATAGGTGCTATTCCTTCAGTAGAAAGTGGTTCTAATGAAAATAGTTCAAAGTCAAGTGAAACAACCCTACAATACACACAGGTAGTGATATTTACCATAATATCAACTGCAACGGTAGAGGTCGTGACACGACCGCACTAGGCTTGTTCAAAGAGCGATCAGCGTCTGTACCCATAACCCCCCACTTCACCTTTCACATCCCTAGCCGTTTATCAGGCTCACTAGACAGCAGTCAATTCATCTTCCTCTCTCCTTTACTCTATACACACACTCCCTCCATCGCACACATTCACGCTCTACTTAGATATCTACGTGCCTCCATTTCACTTCCTTTTCTCTCAATCTCAATCCTATCTGTCTTCCTCTGTTTTCTCTCCCCTCTTCTTTCTTTCTTCTTCCCCTCACATTCCTCCGTGGTGTGAGCCTTCAATGGATCGCGTCTTTTTTATTCCTCCTCTCCTCCCAGCAGTGTTTGACAGCTCGCTGCGGATCAGGGGGGATCAAGGTTTCTAATCCCAGAGACGTGCCCTAGCATGGACACACCTCTGCCTTTGGCTGGAGATCTGCAGCTTGGGATCCCTGGTGCTGCAGGACCTCCACATCCCCAAATTAGATTTCAGCTCTCCCACAGAGAGGTTACACCTCACAGGCAACCCCATGAAGGGTTTGGTACACATGTAGTTTGGATGCCCGTATGCATGCACATGTATTCGCAGCTGGAGGTCAGCCGACTGATCTCAAAGTTCTGGAGACCACGTATGTGTGTGAGTGTTTATGCCGAGCATAAATATATATAATATAAATATTTCTTTCATGGGACTAGTTGAGCATTTTGGGGTATGAGCTGTTTTTTGCCCTGAGTGACATGAAATGTTTGATACTACTCTCATGTCTCTATGCTATTTATGAAGCTAGAATCAGCGGCTGGTTAGCTAAGCTTAGTATTAACGCTGCAAACAAGGGGTGCCAGCTAGCCTGGCTCTATCCAAAGGTAACAAAATCTGCCTACCAGCACCTCAAACGTTAACAGTAATCAACTCGTTATATTTCATTACTTTGACTCATCAAAAGCTGAAGCGTGAAAACTGCATTACCCTAGTTGTTTCCTGTGTGTCCCGCACTGTTGGCACTATTTGGCCCTTGCTGGCGACTTTTTGGCCAGCTGAGCAATCTGTGAGAGAAATCGCTCTGATTGGCTTTTCAGCTAGAGAGAAATGGAAGAAGAAAGGGAAAGCCAATTGATCCTGTCAGTGCTGGCCATGATTTCACCCATGTGGTGTGTTTTCTTCTTATTTCGGCAAGGGACATTTGCAATATTTTTATTGGACATATTCTCAATGAGACTATGTCTGTTCCTAAACAGTAGTGTGAAAATGATACACAACAATGGTTTGTATATCTCCAGACCTGAGTCTTCCAGTTTTTGAATGACAAATACACACTACTGCTACCTGTTGGCATGGAGAGTTATTTCCTCTCATGCAGGCGCAGATCTTACAAGCTAGCTGCTTACTGGATGTAGTCTTTGCGGCATGTTCAAGTCTAGCTTTTTGGCGAAGACGAAGGTGTCGCGAGGCAACGGTCAGCCTTTGTCGCCGCTAGATCTTTGTTGTCGGTGTGATGTCTCATCGAGAAGAAGCCGTTCAGAGTAACAGTCGGCGCACAAGCAAATTTGGAACACTTCGTTGTTGCAACACAGCAGTGTGCCGCAGTTGTAGGATTAATTCAAGATTGACCCAGAAACTCATTTAAACTGCTGAATTCTACAAAGCAAAAACTTTAGCTTTAGTTCACCATTAGCGACACAAGCAACAGAATTTGAAGCTCTGTGATTGGATCTTTTTGACCTAAATGCACCTTTGAAGTCCCGATTTTAGACTTCTCTTCTCATGATCTTATGTAAACAGGCTTGTACCTTCAACTGTTAATCAACGAATCAGCTGTTTTCTAAGGCAGCTGCTCATTGTCTGTGGTGATGATTCAAGCCTTGGAAATGCTCCAGACTCATCTAATATTGTCCACGTAGGACTAACCAAAATGCCTCCTCCCACTTCACAACTGTATTGCACGGACAGATGTCCTCGCAACAACCTGTCTGTACTCCTCATTCTTCCTACGTAAAAATCACACATACTGCGTGTGTGCCTGCGTGTGTGTGTGTGCGTGTGTGTGTGTATGTGTGTGTGTGTATGTGTTTTTTCCAGGGAGAATGAGCCAGTGTGCCATTTCCTCCACCACCGTGATTATAAAAGGGGGATCTTAGCTCATTAAAATGGGCACTGTGTCCAGTCTCAGGGCACATCAGATTACAGAGCGGCCCTTTATTGCAAGGCTTTTTGTCATAACCCCTAACTGATTGCCACGGAGCAGCCTTTGATTTGGCCACTGAACTCTGCGCCCCCTGAGAAAAAGGACGATGACGAAGGAGAAGAAAAGACCACCTACTATCGGCTCGGCAGGATGGAGGGAGCTTAAGATAGAAATCAGCGGGAGAAAGAGAGAGGGAGAGACATAACATTTTCAAGGTGTTTGCAATCAGCGTCCCATTGTCACCTCGTGAGGGAGAGTTGGCCGTCCATGTGAAGAGCTGCAGGCCTGCTTTGTCTCCGGGCTTAGATCGCGCAACCCGATTGGAACGTTAATAGAAGTTTATGATACAGCATGTGATACGGCTGCTGCGACAGATGCACAGAATAAATATCGGACAGATAATGGTCGGGACACACACACACTCGGTCTGTCTAAACACACACACCACCCAGTCCTCGCGATCAGTAACACATTGCTCCAGATCAAAGGGATTTCCGTGCAATGGTGAACCGACGGATGAAGTGTAGAAAAAGCACGGTTGCCAGACTGGAACTAAATCTCTTTCCACTTCACTTCCCCCCGTGTTTTTTGTCTCTTTCTCTCTCTCTCTCTCTCTCTCTCTCTCTCTATACCTCCCTCCCTGCCTCCTCATCTCCATCTCCTCCGCTCTCCTTGGCGAGAGAGGTCTGTTCTCCCTCTCCTCTCTCTTCTGCACAAAGACGGTGGCAGAGGCCCTCTTTCTCTTTCATAACCTCCCTCTCTCTCTGAAACAATCCACCCATGCCCACTTGATCGCTGTCCACTTCTCCCTCTATCCGTCTTTCTCTGCCTATACATCCGTCCATCTCCCTTTACAGACTCTGCCCCCTTCTCTCCGTCTCTCAGCTGAGGGAGAAGACAGGGTTTTGGAGGAAAAGGGGGAAGAAAAAAAATTAAAGTGAGCGACGGAGAAAGACAGGGGGCAAGAGAGCAAGAGGGAGAGTGTGCAGGAGTGCAGCAGAAAATGGAGGGAGAAGAAGGGAAACAGCCGGAGGAATGGGGGAACGGCAGGGACGGATAGAGGGAGAGGGGGGTGAAAGGACTGCAGGGTTGTGTTGGTAGAGAGCTGGGGTATTGATTCAGGGCCTTTTGACATGCTAATTTGCTTGCTGACTGCTTTAATCGCTCCCTCTTCCCATCGCAGGCTTCAAAGAGAGGATGCTTTTCAAAAGGATGTGAGAGGAGAGGAGAGGAGAGGAGAGCAGAGGAGAGGAGAGGAGAGGAGAAATGTTATCATCCTTTTAAACCCCTTCTTGACACTTCCACAGCTATATGTTCCTGATGCCACCTGACAGCCATGTTAGTAGCACTATAACAACATCCATTTTAACAGATGATGTAGTGTCCTTACTCGACATTACCGATTAATAACGGACTGTTAATTATTCAATTTGCACTAATCTGGTAATAAAAAGTAGGTAATCCTCGCTGTCCGAGGAAAACCTCACACCTCCAATTGTTGTAGTTTTACCTCTTTTGGATAAAGCAGCTGAGTGTTCCTTTTTGGGTTGAAAAGTCATTTTAAACTGAATGTCTTTAATAGCAGACATGTTGGAGATACATCATGTGACAGTATATTAAATTATTCTTTTCTAACAGAGTTTAACAATAGGAAACAGAACAACCTAATTTCACAGATTCCATCTTTAATTTAACTTATTTTCTTCATGATGAGGGAAAAGAGTAAAATAGCATTTTTCTGGAGCTGTCTCACCATTTCTCCATCATTTTTTTGTTTTTAATTTCCAGTCCAGTAGCTGCTTCATTTCCACTGTGCGCTGCACTGCAGGACAACAGCGTTCATATAGAGCAAAATCTAAAAAAACGTATGCATTTTCCGAGCATAGTGTTATTTTTGAGTATGCATCATTAAGTAATTTTTTCTAATTAAACAACATAATTAAAAGCTGCTGTGTTAAAATAGGGCTGGCACACAGCTTGATTTTTCTTCTCATTTTGAGGCCATCTTTTATAATGCCGATTTATTCCAGATAATTCACAATGTGTATAAGCTCATTTCAACAACTTAAAGGGCAAGTGCAATGATCCTACACCACTGAACACCGCCGTCAAATAAGAAAAGCTAAACATGGCACTATGACAAACACATGTGCTGGAGCCATTCAGCATCCTATTTGCTTTACACAGTGGCAGTTTGTCAAAGAGTTTTCCTCTCTAGATATTATTTTATCTCCAGATATTATTTTGTCTCATATCCAGCACTGGAATCTTGTTTCCCACAAAGGCTGGAATAGTTCTGCTTATTTCTAATGAAGTTTGACGAGCCTCTGGCATTTTCTTGAAGCCAGTGTCAGTTCCTTGAAATCACACAAAATAAAGCACATAGCTCCAGAAAATTCCTAAAAGGAACTTGATTCTCAAAGGGAAAAATGAGCTATTAAAACTCAGTAGGGGATAAATGAGTTAAAGATGGGTACTCGTGGCAGCATATCCCCGCACAGTGCAGTGTAGCTGACACTGTGGGAGCACTATAGCCATCAGCCCCGGGTCATGCTCGATCGCCGGTGGCTTCCTGCCCTGAACAGGGCACCGCAAGGGGAAAGAGAGACGGGTGATGAGTGTTGAGAACTGCAAAGGGAACAAACACTGAGGCAGGACGGCAGCCCAGGCAGGAAAAACATTTCAGCACCTCAGCTAATGACGGCTGAATTACCACTCCCCCCCACCCCCTTCATCTCCCTCCTCCACCCAGTTAGGGGTAGGGGGGTGGCAAGAGGACTTTATTCATCATGTTAGGAGCTCAAGAAGAAGAACAGCATAAATGTGTATATATAACAAAGCAATTATTTCAGCAGGAAGGGGAGGGTGGCAGAGTTTTGCTCATGAGACATTTTGTCCTCTCTTTCTGTATCCGTTGTTCTTTCCTGCTCTCCGTTGGTAATAGATTCCTCGTCTCTATTCAGCAGCACAAAATGAGCCTCTCTGGTGGCACTGAGAGTGATGAGTACATTCACCTCCATTCTGCTGCGCTCTGCTCAGCTCTGAGAGTGTGTCTGTGTGTGCTAACAGACTAAAGCTTGTGTGAGTGTGTGTGCTATACATATTTATGAATGTGTCAGCGTACTTGAGAGTATTACTTAACATGCCCTTTTTTACACGTGTGTGTATGTGCCTGGGTTTTTGTATGAGCATGCATGCACGGCTGTACACATGGGCGCGTACATTTACTTATTGGTTAATGTCACCTAAGACATCCTTCCCTGCATGTGTCTGGTTTTTCATTATTTAGGTCCGTGTGCACACTCACACACTTGCGAGTGTGTGCACCTGAATGTGTGTTTGTGGTAACAACGAGGGGTGATGATGTTCTGTGCGCTGCCTCCCTCCCAACAGTGAAGGTAATCTCATTATTCAGCCCACTTCCTGCTGCTGCCACCAGAGACAGGCTGACGAACACTAACCACCTCGACGGCCGGAGCAGAGAGAAGGAGGAAAAAAAGAGAGCAGGATAAAAAAGACAGTGTGAACGGGTGAAAATTGCTAACAGAAACTTGGCAGAAAAATGTGGGGAGATAAAAGAGACATATGAAAAGAGATAGAGGCTCAAGAAGAGCTGTTGAAGCAACAGGAAATTTGAAGAGACAGAAGACATGGACAGAAAAAACAAGAAGAAGAAGAAGACGCAAACACTAAATTTGTGTCTTTTCAGAAAAGAGGAAAGAAGAGGAGGAAAATAGCAAAGGGAGAGGAAGAGCAAGGGACCGAGTCTGTATTTAAAGCCATCAGGGACCAGCGGGCTAAATAGAATTACGTGGTGAATTTAGAATGATGCTCCCAAGCGCATATTTAACACTGTCAACAGAGGGAGAGAGAGAAAGGAGGACCCAGATACACACACACACAATGAGTGGAGCAGGGTAGAGAAACTTCATCCCTAAAACCTCTTAATCCAATATGAATGAGAGTCTCCAGCTCAGCGAAGACTGCTGGGAATAGAGAGGGTGGAGGGGGGTCTCAGGTGAGGAAAATGCTTCGATCACACACTGCCATCACAATCGGGTAGTAAGCTGCAATCCACACACACGAAAAAAGAGGTTTCTAGGTACAATAACATGATATAAATTAAAAGTGATTTGTAGATTTACTGGTGTGCATGTGTGTGTGTGTGTGTGTGTGTGTGTTAGTGCGTGTTGACTGATGGTGAGGATAGGCTGTTGGGTGATGGTTATCAGCTCAACCATGAACTAGCATTCTGCAGTGTCAGAAAGTGTCTGTCACCTTCACGCCTCAACCAAGCTTTATCCTCAATAAACACACGAATGCCAACAACTACAACTTGAAAGGAAAAACACACACACACAACTTGATAAATTTCCTGACACACACTGTTGCTCTGCATAGGCACAATGGCTGCCAGAGCACACGGCGCTCAAATGTTCCTCACACTCGACAACCAAAAAACTGTGAAGGTAATTATCATTTCCCCATAATGACATACGAAGTTCTCACTAATCTCTCCCACCCACCCCTCCAACGGTAGGAACCCCCTCACCAGATGAGGAGCGAGGGGACTCTGACCCCCACCCTTCATGTGTGTGGGGGGAGGTGGTTAACAGGGAAAGGGATCCCAAATGCAAACAGACAGAGCCCCCTCTTCTTAGATCAGGGGGCCCCTTGGCCCTCAGTGCCCTCGTAGCCCCTCTCGCCTGGGCCCAGGGTGTACACCCTGGCCACCCTTGGCCTACCTCGAGCACACACACCCCCACCACAGCTGTCAAATCCCTGACGTCTTAATCAATCCTGGATCCACAACGCTGTCAGACACAGCAGTAAGATGGATGCAGAAGGGGATGACCCCTGACCTCTGCCAGGGGTGGAGAATACAACTCCTACATGCCCCATCAGCCCCCCCACCTCTACCTCTTTCTCCCCCCAAACATTGCCAGCCTCAGTCGGCTCCACTGCTGCCCCAAACAATGATGGAGGAGAGCCCATTCATCGCAGGCTGGGAACCAGGGGCCAAGGTGCCCTTGTAACCCTGCACGAACACAAGACAAGCACAGACACACAAGGATGCAAACACACACACTTGCACGCACACAATTGGGCTTATGTGCACCATAGAAAACCTTTAAAAAGAATGGTTTCAGACCAAATTAAGAACAACGTGTGAGCATAGTTTGACATATCTTCATAAACTTTTTAAATATATTGACGATATATATAGAATATATATGGAAGAAATATTCAAACACACGCAAAAACCTTACCTAAGAACTCTCCCTTGATATCCACCCTCCCTCCCCCAAAACTGGCTCCTGTAGAAGTCCCTTGGTCAACATCTCCCATAGAGTCTGTCACATTGGAGAATATTAACTAGCTCATCAGTGCAACTGAAGACTGGCAGTGGCCAGCACCTTTTAACCCTTTAGTCACTGGAGCTGACCCACACTGTCACCCCAGTATCCACGAGCATCAAACACAAAGCATGTTCTCCAGTTCCCAATTCAAAGGGAATTGTTAAGAAACTTCTCGAACACTGTATGAAAGCTAAAAGTGAACAGAGTGGATGTATTGGCACTGTAAAGTCAAACAAACTCCGGCAGATGCAGTGATATGTGAACTAAATGGATATATTGGCTTGAAAAGCAATCCTGCCAGCTCACAGGCTGGCAGACACTACGAGACTGCATTAGTCATATAAAATCAAGCTTTCCAAATCCTTTGTTGCCTTCTTTGGAGAGTAACAGCTATTTATCTCGACTGAAATTAAAGAGGAGCGATAAGAAGTATATATCAATGGTGCAAGGAAATGAGAGACATGATACACAGTATGAGATCAGGGTTCTCATTCTGATTTGAAATAAGAGAGGTTATTACAGTAAATAGCATGATAGAAAGCCAATCCAGGAGAGATTTACCTAAAGTCTGTAACTAACTACTTTCTGGTCTCCTTCCCTCAACCCTCCGTCTCTCTCTCCTTCTTTGAAGCCAACCCTGGGGACAGAAACCTGGCCGGAGCCATCTGAACCCAGCGGCAGGGGAGATGGGCAACAATCCAAGAGAATTCTTACAGCTCAGATGATACTTTGTTGGACAAATACACAAGCAAATACACACACAAACCCATCTGTGGCTACTTGTGCCCCTTTGCCTCCCCACCCCCTAGCAGCCAGTGGCACCCCTAAATCACCAGACCTGCTTGTCATGCAATTAGTCCTTTAAGATAAAGGCTCCCTCATAAATTAGGAGAGGTGTATTGGTCCGTCCCCCTGTTAATCACCCGTGCCCACCCTCTGACCCCTCACTGCTGTGGCTCACTGCTTTTTGTGTGTGATGGTGGTGGATGGCTGGTGGGGTACACCAATAAACCATCGTGACAGAATTGGCATCCGCTTGTCTGGCCAGCTGACAACTGCGCTTTGGCTTGGCAAAATGCTGCATGTGATCAACAAAGTAGCTGCTGAATACAGCTAGATGCTATCCACAATTCACTGCTGCATACCATAAAGTAAAATCTACTGACTGCAATGACAGAAGCAAGTCAAATTAGGGTAGAGTCCATCAATAACACCATTTATCATAACAGCCTGAGCTCATCTATTGGCATGTTTTTTCTACATAGGCTATCTGGGCAATGTTTTGAATTCACCAACATGCTGAAGGCTCTATAACACTCCTGATTTAAAAAAATGTGGAAGGCAGCGCTCTGCACTGACCTTAAAACCTCATCAAACAGTCTGATATAGGATCACAGTGAGCTGAGACGAGAATAATCGTCTACGAAGGTCTATTCCCCCCTACCAAATAGCACCATTTCAACCCCATCTCACAGCTGTGTGTTTTCACTCTTCTGATACCTGCTTGGAATGATAAACTCTTTCCCTCTCCTTCCCTTCCTCTAAAGCTGTCTATCTCTTATTCCCTGCTTCGGGCTCCATTGGGAATAAGAGAAAGTGCAGGTGGGGGTGAAAGACACAGCAGTAGAGCAAACCAGTTGGAGCCCTACCCTCCTCTCCCAGTGTCACCAATTCTCCTGGGATGCATCCCATTGCACAACACCTCCCAGTGGGCCTGCTAATTACTCCATTTACAATCATCATTGCTTCTATCACCCAAGCAGGCACTGGAACGAAGACTACGGAGAGCGGTAGAGGGAGGGGGAAAAAACATATCCAACAGAGTGTGAGGTGAGGTGGGTGAATCGAGAGAGGAGAGGGAAGGACAAAGAGAACAAAACATGGGGGATAAAGACAAAGAGACAGAGCAAGAGGGCTGGGAGAAATTAAAAAATGTACGATACTGAGGCTGGCCAGGTTCGAAGGGAAAAAGTGGTTTATAAATATAGAAACAGTCAGCCCCAAGAAACAAGAAAAGTCAGTCCTTTACCTTGACATTCTGCATTGCGCTCCTCGTATCCAGGGTTACACAGGCAATTCCCAATTGGCACCAGCCACTCTCCGTCAGCCCCGCAGTACATCTTAGGAACCTCCTTCTCCTCTGAATTATCCACACATGAGCCACGAACCTCCACAAGTGAGGAGGTATCGGCTCCAGTGATGGTATCGGGAAACTGGGCCAAGTTACGCACAGCCAAAGGACATTTCTTGTAGAAGACCCTGACGGACACAAGCGCAATGCATGCTCCAACATCCTGGAAGGCCAAATAGAAGCCCTTCCGGGTCAAGGCGCCCACATCCCGGACCTCTGTGTTCAGCTTCATGATGCGATCGCCGATGTCCACCTGAGTGAAGCTCTCGTCTGCTGCAATGGTATCAATCTTGCCAAACTGGTTTTCACGGATGTAGCGCTCCTTGTCGTTGTTGGACTCGTAGTAGTAAAGATTGAAGGTTTCCTTGCAGGTTCCCATGACCCCGGGGAGGCTGTTGCAGTCTCGGAGGGTGAACTTGATCTCTATGTAGACGCGCTGGGCACCGCCTCGGGGGATCCAGTCAGTGCGGAGCCAGTTGTTCTGGTTTGGCTCCATGACGTTACACACCTGGTACGTCCGGATGGGAATGTTCTTTTCATCCATAATGCTCACTTCCTCCCACTGGGGAAAGGACACAACATCAATAACGTTACAAGGATAAACCTCTGAGCTGCAATCTGCAAAAGAATTCTCTCTGTTGAATTCCAAACCATAGATAAAGAGCAGCAGAAAGATACCTAACGTTGTCAGGCACACTTGTTAAAGGTTAACAACTTCAGAGAAATATCAACTAAATGCTCTGCTACTTAAAATTGCCTATGTAAGTACCACACATGACTGAGAGCCTAAGCCACGAAGGAGAGATACTGTGCAAAAGAGCATGCGAGAAAGATTAGTCAATATTTGAGTCTCAGCAGAGCAATTAATTGATGGCTAAACTTAATGCATATTTTATGAATGGCACCTAATAGACTTGTTAGTTCCTAATATAGAATCATAAAGATATTAATATTCATGGCTTCTCCTCGAGTGCGAGAAAGGAAATTTGTAATTAGTTCTATGCCTCAGTAATGCCTACAGTTCAATTACTTGGGGAATGGTATACAAAATCCTCTTCACACACACACACACACACACACACACTGAGAGACCTGTATCTTGAAAGAAAGAAAACGGGATTATGTGAATGCAAAAACTAAAGGTCTCTGAATCAAAGCTAATGATCTAATGTGTGCCTGCTTTACATCAGCATACATAATGGGGACTGCGAGGCAGACGCACACATGTTCACTGCTGTTGTTAGTACGAACTCGCAGGAGAGAGGGGGAGACACCGACGTGGGGCACACGGATTACGTTATCCAGCACGGCCTGGCTTATTTTTGCCGGGAGGGAATGTTTGTTTTACTTATGATAAAGTTCCCCTCTCCACAGATCACTGTTGAGCAAATACGAGCATGTCTTGAGAGGCTCAAAGCGGTGGGTTCCCTTAAGTTTTTCACCGTGTGTTTTAAAAAGAGTCTTTGACTGAGCTGGGCTGTAAACAAGAGCAGACAGGCCTTTGGCTGCCTAGTTTCAAACATTTAGAAAACGGTGCAAAAAAAAGTCAGAATAGGACAGTGGAAGACATGGGTTATGCTCCAGATTTGATTTGACGCCTTATCATATACAATCTGGTTTAAAGCCTTATATCCCCGGAGGAGGTCGGGATAATGCTAAACATGGCTGCGGCTGTATGATTTGAGAAAATGTCTATCATTCCCTGCTGTTCCATTCCACTCTGCTCGCTTCCCTCAGCCCCCCTTTTGTTGTGGAAATCAAGCGGCGCTGAGATAAGGCCGCACCTTTCCCCGATAGCAGGGAAGAGGGAGAATAAGGCCAATTGGTCGTAATGAGGGGGTGAATGCAGGCTTGCTGGGGCTGCCAGGACCCTGTCAATCACTTGTTTGTGATAAAATGGTCGAGGGGAGGACCTGAGTGCATAACCGGCCAAGTTCATTGAGAAAGGCTGACGGGTAGAGCCTGCAACAACTGCACGAGGTGAAATTCTGTTCCCCTGGGTTCATGTTCATTAGTTGACATGACTGTTGCTAATTTGCATTAATTTTCATAAAACACGAAAAGGCTCACTTGTGTATTTCTGCCATTAGAGCAGATAGAAGAATACCTTCTGAATGAGAAGTACTATTATTTGTTTAACGTGAAGAAATATTTATTTGAGTAAATTTGAGCCATTTCTATATGATCACATTCAGACTTGGTTAAGGCATGGTATGTGCCTACCATCTTCCAAACCACCTAATGCCCATGACACACCGTGGCCACTGTAGGCCCGACTGCAGCCCCCATTCTTTCTCTTATCAGAGCCACAGTAGATTTCCCAATTAAACCTAGGGACCACGCATTCGGTCGACCCTATTCCCCCTTGTTTTATAGCAAGATCTAGTCGTCCTGCGGCAAGAGCTGAACCCCACTGCACTTTCCCCCTTATTCATCCATTCCAGAGGACCCTCTCTCAGCTGCCAAGTTCCTCTCTCTCCCTCTCCCCGACTCAATGGTGGAAAGGGATATAAAGTTTCTCCACAAAGACCGATTCAATCCACCGTCTATTCAGGAAACCTGACGCCCGCTGCAGTATCGGCCCCTGCATCTGACCATTACAGAGTGGTTAGAGAGAAGGGAAGCGAGGAGAAAGGGGAGCAGGGGCAGGGGTTGAGGGGGGTGCCTATAGACCGGTGCTTCTCAAAGTGGATTCCGGGGACCCCATGGGGCCCTGGAGGGAGCTCCAGAGGGTCTCTGTACAACATTCAAACGTACCCGTGTTTTAGTGTAAGATACTGGAAATGAAGGCTTGAGCCTCACCCTGATCTTAATATCCCTACAGTGCAGACAGCTGCACAATAAATCATCTACAAAGATATTCCCATAAAGGGCTCACCAGGACAGGATCTTATCAAAGAGGGCTGTGTATCTATTTGGCGGTCCACTCCAGAGCTCCTGCCAATAATGGATATTATCTCTCCATTTTTGCTCAATAGGAGACCATGCGTCCTAACAAGGGGACACTTCTTTGCAGTACTTACCCCTCCTTCTGTCGGGTTGGCGACCCATCCCAGCTCCCCCTGTACGGATCTGGAGTCCAATAACGTGACTGGAAAACAAGAATAGGAGAAGTGAGCATGTAGTCTCAGTCCGTCCATACAACATCAGCATTGGCATGTATAATCCACTTGAAGAAAATGGGTTCCTTTTCCCCCAACCCAAAAAAACGGTCTTAATGAATTATTGTGACATTAGAAAAATATCCTCGTGATGAAAAACGGGAGGCCAACGCGTCTCACCAATGATAAACTCGTAATTGTCTTGTTGTGCGTATTTCCCAAAGTCTTTTTGATTGATTTTCGTTAACAACGAGGTTTTTTACAAATGACAAATGTATTCCCCCTGTGTCTTTGGAATAATTGTTTTTTTTCGTTTTGCTCAGCATCGTCTTTACGCGTGTTTGATGTGATCTGAATCAATTAGAGAGCCGTCTGCATAAACTTGGTCGCTGAAGAACAAAACGCATTTTAAATGTCCCTACCAGACAGACAGGCTGTAATATCAAACATTTTCTCGGGGAAAAGTCAAAGAAGTTACCTGGAGAGTCATTAATTTAAAGAATATGTTCGACTGAATTAAATGGCACGGAGGCGTCTCTATTTTTAGGGTTGTTTTGCACTCGTGCCATAAAAAAAAACGCTTATTCAACTGCTCGGTATCAATAAATAAATACGCCCGTTATGCAAGTCCACGCTATAAATTATTAGTTACAAAAAAAGACTGATCCACTTTAAATGTTAAATATTTGTTTCATATTTAACTTCAGCCCGTGAGGCGTCATGTGTGTCAAACAGCGTTTCTCAGCCGAACAGGGCAGAAACAGACATCAGACCGCAAGACACAGACTGGATCCATCTGATGAGGTTGTTTTAAATAAAATAAATAACTTCTTTCATTAGTGTTGCCACTGGAAAGTAGGCTATAACCTGTATCGGGCCTAACATTTGGAAACTGGATACGGTGCGCCCCGGGACGCTGCGCAGGGACCTCCAGTCCCGAAACCGTCTTGTTTTATGAAGGACAACCCGTGGCTCGAAACATGTTGCAGTTTAATGTTTGCTCGCTTCAGTGTGTGTAATTTCACTTTTAGAATTGGGTTTCCCGTCATCCCTATCCATCACCTTCCACCAAAACACACAGTGACAGCAGAGGCGATCACTGTGAACAATTGTGAAATTGATAAAGAGCTGCTGGCTGGTCACATTTGCGAGTTTCCCACTGACTCGCAAATGTACTTCAGTTCTGTTCTACGGGACGTTTCGGCAGAAGCAGAATTATAATGTCTTTTGCGCTGAGATATGCATGACCTTTTCTCTCCTAACAGAGAGATCAGCACGTATCGGGGCTACAAGTATTCCTGATCGCAGGCTCTCGGCAGCGGGCACGATCCAAGCCCGAGCCGAGAGCAACACAGCCAATGCGCATTTGGACAGGCACTTCTCATTCCAGTTCCGTTCACACAAAACCCCGCAAAAGTCACTGCGTGAAGGTGTTTTCGCTGTTTTCCAGCATTAAACTCATCGCGGCTCCGCGCACTCGCAACAAGGGGCCACGAAGTGAGGCTCCGCTGCGCAAACACACACAGACACGGAGCGGGGATGAAGTCAGAAGTCCACGGCAGTTATTTTCTCCCAACAACCTTACCTTCATTTGGGGGGTATATCCGTGACGGCGAAACAAGTGAAGAAATCCCAAAAACAAGAAAACTGGCCGTGAACAAAATCCCTGCCATGAGTGCCATTTGTGTCGTTGTTCCGTTTTTCTCTCCTCTTTTTCTTTCGTTGCTCTTCTCTCAGGTCCTGCTCTCTCTCTCTCTCTCTCTCTCTCTCTCTCTCACTCACTCACTCACACTCACTCCCTCTCTCTCCCTCTCTCTCTCTCTCCCAGTGGAATATGGATTTGAAGCGGACAGGGGAGAGAGACGCAGCGAGCGCACCACAGCCAGGAGGCGGGTCTACTCTGTGCGCTCTGACGCGGACCCCGTCAATCCATATAGGAAACGTTGTGGAGGGAGGGGGGGCAAATAATCATTAACTACCCCCCCTGCACACCCCCAGACAACTCACTCTCTCATTTATCAGTGGACTGTATCGTCAGAGACCCGACGAGTTTGTAAAGTGTGATGTGGCATTTCTCCACGACATTTTGCCATGTGGGTACAGAGGTGATGTAAAACTCACCGCGACTCTTTTGAGTCACAGACTGACATTACACAAATAAACTGCGGGGGAAACATTCTGTTAGTCAACAGTGAAAATGAACGGGACGTGTGTGTGTGAGAGAGAGAGTGAGTGTGTGCGCGCTGCCTCGATTTCATCTAGAGCTCTGAGTTTGTTTAGGACATAAAGTCTGCCTTCATCACTGCTTCCTTAACTCCAAATGCAAACCAGAAACTGCTCCTCAACCATATACATTTATATGCGTAAATGCAATGCGTCAGTTTTTGTCCTCTGTGTTCCTCGGCAGCCACACTGTGCTGATCCTGCATGTAGTCTGGCTCCAGTCAAGCGCAGCGCTGTCCAAGGTGAGCCGCATCAGACCAAGGTCGCCACCTAGCGGAGATATTGACGCCTGTTCTGCCTCCAAAATTGGATTAAGGAACAAGCATGAGCATGACCTCCCTTACATTACATGGTATTGCACTTTGTGAAATTGACAATGCCCGTTTTGTGATCGTTCTGAGCTTGTATTAGATTATTGTCACTTTGCTATTATTCTAATATTATCAAGGCTTGATCCGGCAGGACGGCTGTTATGTGGAGCTGCAAAAGGTGAATGATGTGCAGGAATTGATGTTACTTCTATAGGTTCTCCCCAAACAAAGGCTGTATTGTTCGTGTTTTAGAAAAACCAGCTGTGTCCAGGTTTGGGGTTTTGCCCAGGGTGCTCTCACTCTTTTATGTCCTCCCACACAGGTCTTCTATTGCTCCCAGGAGATGTGCCCGTTGCAGCGGCAGGCAGGCAACCTTTCACTGATCTGCCGAGGAGATTGTCACCGTGTGGGCAGGTTAGGGCGTTCTGCATGACCACACAACTGCAGCCAGCGACTACAGATAGGTTTTCCACAACCACAACCAGCACCTTTATGATATTGTGTCTCCTTTAGAGTGGAATGTGGCCTTTCACAGATTACAGAGACTGATTCAGCTGGAAAACACGCACCCTGCTGGAGTGTCCTTGGGCAAGTCATTGGACCCCTATCAGCTGTCGAGTTGATAGTCAAAACAGAATTCCATTGCATGAATCCAAAAAGTATCTCATTGTTGTTATTTCAGTTATGTGAAACTCTTTCAAATTTAAATGAAGCCGCATGAGTTTTGAATTTAAGCGGCTTCATTTGTCTTCAGAAACCTGTTTGTGATGTTGAGACAGAGCAGGCTATAAGACGTTTTCCCTCACTCAGCAGGTGTCTTGCCTCTCGACTCATTACAGCGGCATACATATGAATATGTCTTTGTGTGGAAATATTGTTTGTAGCCTCTAGCATGCACGTTTGGCAGATCCCAAGCACTCCCGTTCCCATGCCTTTTTTGTAGCTGTCACACACCAACCTCAGGCTTCCAAGACTTGGCTAAGAAATATTTATTTCTGTCCATGCAAGGAAACATCTAGGAGTTTTCTCACAGGGGTGATCTCACTGCGAATAGACCTGCCTTTGTCTGAAATGCTTCGACGGACATAGTGTGGCTTTGTTTTTCCCTCGCAGATGCCAGTCAAAGAAAGAGACAGTATAGTGTTTTTATGTAGGACTGGTCTGAGAAGTCAACTATGAAGTCCTGATCTTGGATTGCTCAAGGAAGTTCTGCCAGGTCAAAGAGAATGAGGCTGATTTAGGAATAGATGGAGAGATGTGTGTGGGTTGATGAGACTCTCCTGGGATGGGACACTGTGCCTTTGAGGGGTTAAGGTCTCTCCTGTGGAAGTATCTCTATGGGCGTAATGAAGCAGACAAAGCACCTGGTGCTCAACCGAAATTGGCCAATTTACCCCCAAACATTGATTGTCCAAAACTACATCCCCAGATAAAGGGCACTGTTTTCTCCCCTGACAACAAACCTGGCAACCCTAAAAAGCCAGAGGGGGACCTGGAGGGCCCCTTTTGATCTTAATCGACCAATGGCGAAAACGTTTCTTGGGCTAACGATGACGGGCCGCGATGGTGGCCGGGACAGGGTGCGAGTGGGCGGGTTGTGTCTCTTGTCTTTCTTTATTTGTGTCACAGTGTTTTTGATTGATTACACTCCCATCGTTTCCTTTATCTTCCTGTCAAACCACCGGCTTTTTTTTCATGGAGGGGGGGACGCAAAGCGGCCTCCCCCACTCCCTTCCACTACCAGCCCACTCCGCTTTCTCCAGATGGCATCCGCTGCCCACACATCTGCATTGTGTGCCAATCATGCACACCGACTCCAAATCCTTTGTTTGAGCAGACGCGCACACACGAGCTCACTCAAATAAACTCACACAAACTTGTGTTATACCACGATTTACTGATTTTTGGGACTCCTATTGCCTTTGATAAAAACTGGATATCATTTGTTATGTCTCGCTCTAACATGGGGGACTTTTTCACTCAGGGTGTCAGTCTGTGAAAGTATATGACAAGCTGTTTTTCAGAACATTTTCTAACCTAATTAGGAAAAAGTTGTTGGAAAACACTGAAATAACAGCCATTGCAAAAATAAACACCTTCTGTTATCCAGCAACAAGGAACCGGTGTGCTGCAATACTTTGTCTTTTAACTTCCCATCAACACCTAAAAAGTAGGGATGTGTCGCTTTACATCACCTTGCACCTGCATTTCAGCAAACATTTGAGACATTTTTTACAATAGGACTACCACAGATGGAGGAAAATCAACAGCAGCCTTGCAAACATCGACTACTAGCAGTCATAGCTGTGCTAATTAAATCTGTTCTACTGATCAGCTAGTTGTGTTGTTGTTATAGTTAAAAAGGTGGTTAGAAGATTTTGTAAATGTAGGCATGTTGGGGATGTGACTTCTTGAAGCGTACATGTGTTAGTGTATATTAATAGAAAAATATGACGTGTGCTCGTGCTGACCCGACCACTTCAAAGCTTGTACCGTAGACTGGTACTGTATGCAACACCCAATCAGTATTCAAATGCTTAAATGCTTTGTTTTGGCATTTTTGTTGGTTTGTTTGTTTGCTTCCTTAAAAAGAAAGCAGATGCTGTGTCGGGTGCACTGAAAAAGAGGCAAAAGGCTGATAAGGAACGAGAAACAGAGCTCCTCTATGGCATTTAATGAGGCTGAAATCCAGCACATATGAGGCCCACAGTGCACAATTCTCACTGAAGCTTTGAAGCCCCCAAAATGGTATTCAGGACAGGCCTAGTATCTGCGTGATGGGTTTCTGTTTAAATATGCCTTCTATTATATTCAGTATGTACAATATTTTAATGTCTTCTTTCATATAATTTACAACTATTTTGATTTTTATATAAGTCTATTTGAGATTTTTGTGATCGATGCATATATTTCATATTTATTGCATTTGCAGATCCAAATTTGGAAGTATAGTTTGAATTGTGTATTTTGAGAATCGTTATCACAAAATCACACCTGTCAATACTGAGTCTATCGGCCTATTTGGAATTTGGAAACAGTATGTGTGGTGACAATTTATAAAAGTAACTGACCTGACAAAGATCCAACTAGGATCTAAATTTGTTCACTTTGATATAAATATATAAAATAACTTTGCCGTTTGGAGTCAGTGTGCAGATGTTACTCTTCATTTATGCTAATTTCCAACACCCTATAACCTAGATGTGATATGTACATAACTACAGTCTTTGTAACAATTTCATATTACCATGCTGATGAGTTAAGCATCAGCTCATGATGACAGAAACATCAAGCTAAGATTAATGATCCGATGTCTTCGGCAAAAGTGGTGAACCTGTTCTTCCCCCGTGTGCTTTCGAAAATTAAAGTAGGCTACAGGAACCAGTCAGGAGCCAGACTTTTGCCTTGTGTTAACTATAGTGGGTGATAGCAACTGGAAGTCAGGACAAAAGTTGTCAATTGAATATCAGCATATACTGTTGGCTACCAGCCAAAACCCATCAGATAATTCCAGCAACTGTGACACATCCTCAGGAAGTGCACCACAAATTTATTGTCAACAAAGCAAAACCCTTCAACCATCCTCCCTCTGCAACCTCTCCCACCTCCCTACATACAGTTTAGACCATTGTTTCAAATAAAGCCCCTAAAGCCCCTCCTGCTGGCCTGTGACCCACCCCTCAGGCTACAGCCCTGCCCACCGCCTTCGGATCCCCAGCTCCATGCGGTGTTCCTCGGTCCCGCAGTCATGAAGACAGTCCCTGTAGGTCAGAGCGAGTGGGAGTCTGAGGAGACCTGAGCAGAAAGGGAAAAGGAGATCAAAGGAGCAGCAGGAGAGCAGCTCTGAACCGGAGTGTCAGAGAAGAGATAAGACCTACTGAACTGGAAATATTGCTCACACCTACATGAACGCTACATAAACATGTTTTGAGTATTACAACGTGATAGCACTTGTTTTTATCTTTGCCTATGATCATCCAAATCTCCTGAGGAAGTTTCACAGTCACATAAATCTGTCGTTAATTCTGCCGACTCATTTGAAGTCCATTATTATAACATGAATTGCTGATGATCCAATTCAAACTTATAAATCTGTCATCAGTGCTACTGTATTACCTCCAGAACTCTCTATGCCTTTCTTTATCCGTTTTGCCCTCGACTAGTTCACAGTTACAGCACTCACATGTTCTGCCCGTCCACTGCTTCCTCTTTATCTCCTCAGGAGCCTTTGAAAATAACATAACGTCTGACTCACAACATGTCTGCCTTTATCTACCGAACCGCTGCTGACCACTGACTTTACTTTTCTATTTACATTTAAATGTAAGGCACTTGTTAGATGCTGTCCTCCAGAGCGATATACAGTCCTGCTTAGTATTCAGGATTAAGACAACACCGTCAGTCCGGCTGAGGCTACACATATGTTGGCAATCAGATGCCCAGCTCTCCTGTGGTGTACGGACTTCAAGAGATAAAAATAAAACCCTTTTCAATACATCTTTATGTGCAAAGTCTCTTCCTGTGACATTTCTAAACAAACGGATGTAGGCATGGCTGTCTGAGCAGGTTGACGTATAACTAGGCCCCATCCGTCTTACTCACTGTCGCTATACCTTTCAAGCTTGCATCTCATGGGGCACTTAATGATCACATAGTAACAATGGCAAATTTGCTACACAACATGTACACTGTAGAAAAACAAGCAACACAGATTTATGCTTTATTATCGATATTTTAAAACTGTATGCTAAGGGAGATGAGTTTCTCAAACATAACCCTTCCTAATACAAGTTAAATTAGATTCCCCTGAGTTCTTGAGGCCTCTGTCTTAACTCTAAACTCTAATATTGTGGCACCTTGGCTCTCATACAGTGGATGGTCCAGTCCTGAACAAGTACGTAACTTTTAGGTCCGGTAATATCGTGAGCAAATGAAATGCCCCTTGCATTTAGACATAAACTTAAGTTATCCTTGATAGCAAGTCTGTTATCTACATTTAACCCAAACTATGTATTAGGAGAAATATGTAGCACCTTGGTCAAGCGTGCATGACATGACATGATTGGATCACCCTGAGAAAATCCACGCAATCACATGGAGAGCATGCAAACTGCACAAAGAAAGTTGGGATCCAAACCCAGGACCTTCTAGTTTTGAGGGGACAGTGCTAATCAAATTGCTGCCCAATGCTAACGCCCAGTGCTGTGCAACACTTAGTTAAATAATTATGTTAGGTAGTAAGCTAGTTACTCTGGCTAATGCTTAAGTCAGATACACACAGTTTAATCGATCCCTTATGCTTCCTGCTCTTTTGTCTTTTGCTTTAAAACAGATAAAGACACTACCCTTGGATACCCAGGATCGCCCCACGCACACCACTTCAACATGTTAGAGAAATGCAAAGCTTCACAGCCCTGTTGTGACTGCTTATGGTTATGACAATGATAGGACAATCACTGTTTGAGAGCAGTGTTCAATGAATGAACACTTATTCTGGCGAATGTGTTGGTAAATACAGTACAGTGAAGACCTTTTACATGAAGACACCACAAAAGCAAATTTCTGCCTGTGTGATACAACCGAATAAAAAGTAAAAAGATTGCCACTACTCACAAAAAAGCAAAAGAGTTATGTTAGCTCTGAAACCCTCCAGCATCCGTCGACCATTCGGCATCCATCCCCATGCCCCATGCCACGTCGCTGGCTGTTCTCTGACCTATTGGTGCCCCTGCCACCCAGCTCTACCCCCTGACGGCAGTGTGTCAGTCAATAAGCATCACGGCAGGTCCGGCAGCGGAGCCCAGCAGGTGTGAGCTCTCTCTGTGGTTGTGGAAAAGCAACCGAGCTGCAAGAGACCCTTTGTGTCATTTCAGAATTACCTGAGGGTTTACAAAGCGGACTGTTGTAGCGTGTACCTTGTTGTTTACCACCCTGCATTTTCCAGTCCTGAGTTGTTGTTCTGGGAAATGCCACTGGTTTGAGACTTGACAGCAGGAGGTATGTGCTCACACAGAGAGGTTCTCTAATGCCACGCTGTAATATAACTTCCCTCATCGCGACGTATCGAGGTTACAGGCTTTGCTCCAGCAAGTCTGACAGAAAGTGCAACTGAAATGTGCATTTAATGGAAACCTGTATTTCTCTGGCTGTGACTAAGGTGTATGATTTACAAGTTGCTTTGTCTTGTTATATGAGGCGTAAAGGTAGCAAAGTTATATCAAAGTCACAAATTACTCTTTGTCACCGCATGAAAACCCACTTATTCCACTGTTTTGTCGTAGCAGCATCATTTTTGGTTGTTAGGGGCCTGGGTAACGATCCAGCAAACTCTCATCTGGCTGCCAGATTAAGCTGCTGCCGACAGATGCATTTAGATGTCGGTGGCGGCACAGTCACTCAACGCTTAAAGCATCAACACGAGCTACAAATCAGCTCCAACTCGAGGCAGCTTTAGAATTTTTATGTAAAAGATTACATGCAAAAGACATTTGGCAACCACTAAAGGGAAAACGCGCTCCCGGGGAGATGATTTAAGGTCTCAAAGTTATTTTATGGCCTGGTGTCAGGCACTTCGGAGCACCTCCTAATCATCACGCTTATAGAAAGACAAGGAGGTGGTGCAGTGACGGCATAAAGACATGGAGGGCATATATGCCTCCATGTCGGACATTACGGTGTTTGTGTGTATGTGTAGAAATGCACATGTGGATTTTTATATGCACTTAAAGGGCAATTCCACCAATTTTACACAGTGCAGTGTGTTGTATATGTGCAAAAAGTACTATGAAGGCTTTTGTGGCTCCAGAGAAAGATGCATGTAATCTGATTAAGTGGTGTCACTCAGTGGCTAAGTTGCATTGTGGGTAATGTAGGAGATGGGAAAAAATGCAATATTTTGTAGTTCTGCTGTATCAATGATTATTTATCTTCAAACTGTCCAACAGTGTTGTAGGGGTGTAATGCTAAACCAGTGGTTTGCTTAAAAAGCATGGTGCCTACATAACCTACAATGCACCTTAGCCACTGATTGACACCACTAGAGGCTGTTTATCAAATTACATGCCACTGAGTGTCATAACTGGCAGCAGTTCATCAGATGACATGCAGCTTCCTCCCCAAGACCTGTAAACACTCTAATATGTAAAATTGGTGGGGCTACCCTGTCATGTACAGAGCGTCTCTCTCTCTTTCACTCTAATATATAGTTGTAATTGCAAGTTTACAACTCAGAGCGCAGATGTAGACACAAGCGTCACAGTCACACACAAACTGACACTTGGCTGAACCGTCGAACTGGTGATGGAGTTTGTGTTCCAACTGATGTCATCTCCTAGTTTAGTGAGAATCAAGAGAAGGCACAGAAGGTGGTGGGAGTTTGTAAGAACACAATGAGCATTTGGCCCTTCAGCTGTGACTCTCAGACCAGTTGCATCCATTCACAGAGATTTGAGATGTGTTGCTCAACACAAAGCTCCAGGTCCATTTGAAAACAGTCCCTCTTCCTGTTTTCAGCCATAAAGCACTCAAACTTTACTGCCAAATTACAACCCTCTGTCACAACACGTAGCGCATCAGAACTGGCAAGAGGCCAGTGAATTAATGTGGTGTAATTTATTGATGTTAAATGGCTGTGCTGTCTTTAATTGATTGACTCAATTAATCTACCTATTTATTAGATTGATGCCAATGATGGAAAAAAAAAAAGAAAGATGATAGAAAGTCACACCTCATCCACAATCTGAGGTAATCTGGCACAGGGACAGTTAGAGTAATGCAATGTTATGAAGCATAGTGTGTAAGGATTCGATTGTAATGGTTTAGATTTTTTCAATTATATGAAAAAAAGCCCCAATATTTCTTGTTGTGATGCGATTCCATCTTCTACTTCAACAAAGTCAGAATTGAATTTTACTTGTCTACATCATTCATTTGGTATTTGTGGTGTGTGCCCAGCAGCAGTGTTTGGATTCAGTGTAGAATTCTGTGTTGAAAGAGATGATGAAATCTCTAATGCTTTATCTTTAATTAATGAATCACTAATTTATCCATCTGTGTGACGGAGTACACTAAAATCTTAACTATGGTTAGAGAGCACATATTAAACCCACTCTGTACTTTGCTATCACTGCAAGAAGAGTAGGTAATCTTTGAATCTTTCTCGGATGGCCCCTGTCTGGGCTGAACAACAGAGAACACACAAAGATGCATTTATCACGGTATCACATGTCAAAGTATCAAATTTTACTAGCTGGGGCATTTTCCAAGATGAAGGACCATTTTTTCAAATACAACTTTCCTATGTTGGCTCTGCAAAGGGGTTCTGCATAGCAGTTGAGAGTCGGGATGGACCAATTCATTCCACTGGATATTGACTTTATCAAGCCAGATGTGACTCATCGACATTAAATAAAGTTTCTTAATCGATGTAATATAAAAATGTGTGTTTCTACTATCCTTTACATTGATTTTTTTCATTCAGTGAGTTATAAAAAATAATTGGAGATAGTAATACCCTGACATTTGGGAATAGGAATCAGCGTCAGGAGAGCAAACAGTCAGATCAGTGCATCAGTAGTTCTTGTACAAAGTGCATGGTGGTAATTTTGAACAGAGATGGTGTTATTTGTACTTCACACTTTCATATGTAATATTTGTCTGTTTTTTTTGTCATTTTAAAGATCTTGGTCAGGCTGGGTCATCTTTTGGTTTGGTTTGACTTAGGGCAGAAATATGCTCAACGCAAGTACATGAACACAAATGACAACACCTCAAGTGAACATACACAACATGCTCGTTTATGCACAAGTGGAGGTCTCAAAGAATGTGATTTTCAGGTGACACACTGTGACATCAATCTTTTGCGTGGCTTTAAGCTTCTGTATTCTCATGCCTGTGTGGCCCCTCTTCTTGCCTTAAGGTCTCAGTCTGCTTCAGACAAACTAGTTCCCACAAAGTGTCAACGTGTTTTAAAGACAAACGTGTTTTTACCTGCTCTGAATGGCCACACTTTTGCGACACGAAAAGGCTGTTGGTACAGAGAGAGCTGAGATTAAATGCAACAGAACTGGAAACTTATTGGAAAAATCTCTTCTTGAAGGCATTTATGGTGTTGCACTCAATTGTATACTACCTTTACATGTCTGGTAATATGACCGATCACTATAAAAAAGTTGAAATGATAGTCAGATTGCCGTGTACAAAACCCCACCCATTCTCAGTCTCAGGTGGTGTTTGACACTCTAACAAGCACTTTGTCTGAAGCTCATTAAAGCCTATATTCATTTTGTCGTTGCATGATATGATACATAGTTAATTACAAATAGCTTCCTCTGGGCTCATATTCCACACATTAATATGCTCCGCTTTGCACTGTAAGGTGCCTCCCCGCAGCTTTAAATAACTGTCTTTAACAACAGTGCCTTATGATTATAATGGACTCATTTTTTAACTATGCATAAAATCTCGTAACGCACGATATGAGTCAACATTATAACCTCTGTCTGTTGTTCCCCAGGGTGAGCTAAATTAACTTCATCTACTGGTTCACTTCAAGCTGATTCACACACTCTGCAGGCTCAGCGAGGCTGCACAACATACAGTATATAACTGAACATCATTTACGCTCCCTGTTCTCCAGTGAAAGTAGAAAAATCACCAAATCTGACATTCTGACAAGATTCCAGCAAAACCCACAGAGAAGGAGCCTATCTAATCTTGTGCAGAGACGCTAAGGTAAAACATTTTGTTCAGACCAGCTATTCTTTTTTCTCCCCCCCCCCCTCCTCCTCCTCCCAGGGGTGGGCTGTATTTGCACCATGGGTGTTGATGGAGGAGGTGGGTGAGGTAGGGCTGAGCATGGTAATCACCTAAAGGTGGGCCGGTTGCTATGGCGTCCCGCCGCTGCACAGTGACAGCAGCTAGAGCTTATTGAGTTGCACAGGGGAGGAGAGAGCTGTCGAGCTGTCGAGAGCTCTGAGGATAACACACACATACACACAACACAGCTTGACTTACTATACCTGAGAAGACCTTCTACCAGCTGCATTAATCCTCTGACCCTGACGCCAGCCTAGATCTAAACCTTTGATTAGTCCTGTGAAAAAAGTAGAGAGGGACAGGCAGTATGTATCTTTTCTTTCAAATGAAACAGGTTCTCGTTAGGAGAGGAGTACAAGAACACACACTGGGCATGGGCACACTTATGGCGAAGCAGACATGCGACCCGCATGTCCACGCTCAAAAACACATCCAAAGGCAAAAACAAACTCATTCAAAATAAACATATTCACCGAGAAACACAGTCATCCAGAGCAACTGACAGCTGCCCACATATTTGCTTGAAATAAGCGTATTCAAACACACACACAGATGGGGAGAGAGAGAGCGAAGAAGCGAGGGAGGGAGCGAGATCCAGTCACACCAACCGTCTAAAACACACAGCAGCACACTTGCAGCTTGGGACAATATGTGCTGATAACAAACTGCGCCAGCCCAACACCAAATATCAAGCTGAGGAGCTGTGGGCTACAAATGCAGCCTGCTGTCTCCCACTGGACCCAAACTAACACAAACAGTCAGCGAGACATGTGCTGAGAATAAAAAGAGAAGAAGAAGAGGTTTATTCTGTCAGAATCCAAACATGCACGCTTATGCACGTGCACACACAAATCCCTAATATATTCCCCACTCTTACTTTGATTCTTATTCAGATGATCCCTCCTTGCACACACACACACAGACACACACACACACACACACACACTTAAGCACACACAAAGGTAGCACCTCAGTGCCAAAATAGCAATTACCAATCCGGTGCTGTGAGATAGGAGCTGCTGGCCCCCGGAGCAGCCGCCTGTTATTACTTATGTAAATATCGCGTGGCAGTGTCTCGATCCAATTTGGAAAAGAATGACAGAATGTATATGTATGTGTTAGTGCTCAGGAGGTTTATATGCATGGGAATGAGGGTAAAAGTAGAGTGTGTGTTTGTGCAGTTGTTTGTGCTGTGTGCGCACTTGCGAAGAAAGAAGGTATTTCAAGTCATTTCAGTCTTGTTGAACTGGGAGGCAGAAAGACAGCCAAGATGTGATGAAGAGAGATCTGTACATTCACAACAGAAATGGGTTATTGAAAGAGAAAATGTTTTGAAAGAGTGCTTTTCAGCCCATCTGGAAGGAACGGCTTTAAGAAATGAAGAGAAAATGAGGAGAGCTTTCATGTCAAGATGAGTCCCACACACTGACGCTCACTTGCAGTCCTTTTATTTGCAGCGTTTTGGTCCTCTGACATTAATATTGACAAAAACAGCGATGGTGCCATATACAGTACATATGAACACAGCACAGGATTTTTTGGTTTGCAGTCAGATGTTTTAATCCGAAGCACTTGGCTATTAAGAAATTCAGGTGGGGAAAACACGTTCCAACTACGGTATTAAAATAATCGAAAGTGTCAAATTAGGCTAATTCCCCATTGTAGTTTAGCCTTTAGCATGCTAACATTTCTTATATAGCATTGATTGCAAAGTACAGCTGAGGCTGATGGGAATTTCTCTTCCTAGTCCCTAGAGTAAATGTTGGCAATATACGTTCTGCAGATATGTTGAAACTTCACATTTCTCCTTGTTGTAACTTTACTTTCTTTAGGTCCAATTCATAATTTTATGTTGTGACAACCCAGTGATTATGATCTGGTTAGGTTTAGGCACAAAATACTGTTGGTCATGGATAGGAAAACATCATATTTTGGCTTAAAATTACCTGGTTCATCACCAAAAACACAACTGAAAACTGTCCTGGGTCTCAGACGCACTTACAAATGTAACGCAGTCTCAAACTGGGGTCACTGGTCTGGCAGCCTTCACACCTACCTGTGACTCCACCACCATCCCCTCCTCTTCATGACATGAAAGAAAGCTCATATATATATAATGAGAAGTGATATAACACACATTGTAGAAATATCAACATGGTTTATATGTAGGACATGTAAACATTTGAATGTATCCGTAGTTTGCAGGAACGTTAACTGCCAGCATTTTATTCTGGCGGCGGGGCAGAAATTTCTCTTGTTTTTTAGGTATTTGGGCAAAACCCAAACTTTTGCAGGACGACCAACGTTATTAGAATTCATCCTGAGGAGAACGTGAATGTCTACTGGAAAAGTCAGGGGATCACCAAAGTCAATTAGTGTTGATTGTCATTCATCTTCCAAAATGTATGGCAATCCATCCGACAATTCCTGAGAAATCACATTCATCACCAAAGTGGTGAACAGACCATCCTACTGACATCGTCTTCACAAACCAACTAAAAAATCCACCTGGCAAACAACAAAAAATCAACACAAAATCCTACATTACGCATAGTCACAAAATAGCATTAACCACAAGCAGGAGCGTCTGCGCTTACGTTAAATAGATTAAGTCAACAGTAGCTGGCCTAATAATTGACAGGCTGCTGTTTGTCTCAGCTCAGACAGGTGGATGATTAAGAGATGCCACCGCTCTCCTTTCACCACAAACAAGACCCCATGACCTTTCCCAAATAAGCACAGTCAAAGAGCACTGCATTAACTGACATCACCGAGAAAGCCAAACATGAATACAATGTTGTACAATAACCCATTAATTGAACACCAATGCCAAAGACAAAGGTTGTAGAGAAAAGATATACCTCATGCCATACTGCTGGTCAAACTTGTAGAAATGAATAAATCAATTATAAATGACAACAATATACATGCCTTATAGGTTATTACAAGAATAGGTAGTTACCAAGGTAGGACTAAGTCATTGTTTTGAAAGACACAAATGTGACATTTTGACCTTGCATAAGTTGTGTGTCTGCTGGTTTTCCCTGCCAAGCAATCTTTTCTGCTTGTGGAACGTGATTAACTGCTAGCTGATTGATTCATCCATGGTCCTTGTCAGAGAAATTAGTTAATTTTCTCTTTGAATGATTAACAGTAATTTGAAACTTCTTCCAAGCAAAGTCTCAAATCATCAGTGTTTGAAAAAGTTTCAAACCTTTTGTGATTTTGTCAGTGTCAGAGTTATCTGTCGTGACTTCTTGGTGAGTAACTCAACTTCACAACACTTAAACTTGACTTAAACTTTGTTTTCTGTCACGTCCTTGTATCTGAACATCATTCTAAAATTTAAACTCATATACTGGCAAAAAAGGTATATCACCCCAGTCCTATTTTTAGCATCCTTGTATAGCCTGCTGCACAGTCCTGCACTCTATCTTTGTACAGCAGTGAGTAAGGCTGCATTAAGCCACTTCAGCCACACTGAAGCCACTTACAGCTAAAAGCAGGTGGGCTTCAATCCATCCCACCACTATATGTACGGATATACCTTTGGAGTGGAGTCCCCTGTGTCCCCCTCGCAACCTAACCTCCGCAATAAACCCCTGTCCTCCTCTCCATTTCACCCTCAAAGGTTGCAGGTAAATGGGGTAATCTCCTGGCCCATCGCCCCCTCTCTCTGGATGGATGAAACTCAAGTCCCCCCCGTCGCAGCATTTAGCCCCCCATTCTGCCCACTCCCAACAAGGCCCACCTATTTCTCTCTCTCTCTCCTTCTTTCTCCTTCTCTCTCTCTCTCCCTCTCCTCCTATCTAATCACAGTCCATTAGCCGCCCCATTAAAATTCTTTTGTCCAATTTGGGAGGAATGCTACCCTCGTGGAAAAACAGAATGAAGCCACAATAGGGCCTTTTCAAATCGTGCTCGACTTTTATTACTGAGAGTCGCTGAGGAGTGCCACCCACCTCCAAGCACTACTATGTCTTCCAGCCCCGTCCTGTTTGCTCTAGATCTGTGTGTGTGTGTGTGTGTGTGTGTGTGTGTGTGTGTGTTTCAGTTTGGTTAAGAGAGAGAAGAGAGAGCTAGATATTTTATATGTATGACATGGGGAATTGAATGTATAAGGAAATATAGTATACAGCAGACAGTACTCTTTATGCTGCATAAAGATGATGGATGCTGGTAGATGGTGCTTGATTAGTGATCATTGCTTGTTGGCTTCTTTTTCTCTTGCACTGCTGCATAATGTGAAACATTAGTATACAATTGTCCCTGTTTGACCAAATAGTTCCAGGTACTATAGTACCTTTATGTATGGAACAACAGGAGGTCTGCTTAGGAATTCAACTCGGTGACAAAGAGTCCATTTTGTGCATTTCTGTTTGCCTCTCAATGCATCCAACTAATCATGGCAAGTAGGCAAATTGATTATTCTTATTTTTTGTATATACTATTAGGGAACAACGATGTTGAACAAATTAGACGAATGGATGTAAAGAGGACATGGAGAGTCCCAAAGAGAGACTGAAAAATTGAACATACAATTGAGGAGCAATTCATGTTTGGTTCATTTGTTCACTTGCTAGCTCTCTTGATAATCTCTCTCTCTTTCTCTTTGTGTTGTTTGTTAGCTCGATCTTGTTCAAACCAACTTCTACAGCATGAACTAGTTTTTGGCGACCTGCATTACGAGAAATGTCCACTGCTCATGCTAATATCAATAATCGCCGCACCCAGTGCTTGTTTGCTGTGCAAACTGCGCAAAGTTTTTAGTAGCCACATCTGTGCGGCTGTTTACAGCTGGTACTAACATCCATCCTGAGTGATCTGATCAGAGGTTGGCAGCTCTAAGCACAGGTGTAAATGCACCCAAGCCACAATGAGGACGGATTCGAGATAAAATCACTTTTCACCACATTTGGTGGTCCTCGCCACATGTGACCACATTCTTTTAACAGAGTGGGCGTGAATGTGTCCTGGGCCACATTGAAGGAACGCCTGCTCAACTGACCATCACTGGGAAACAAGAGAAGGAAGAAGAAGAAGCCCCAACAACAGGCAGTATGGATTACCCACTGTCTGATTTCTATTGTGTTGGCTAAATACAAATTGAGTGTCTGGGCTCCTTAGCAGCAGATGTTTGTGAACATACTGTTTTAACTGATGTAACAATCAAACTAGTAACTGCAAAAGCCCCAGACTTCCTTAAAAATGCCATTTTATGAATTGTTGAGTGATGAGGAGCTCAAAAAAACGTGTAAAAAAGCTACAGCACATTGTTTATCATCCGTAATCATATTGTAAATTCTGCATTAAATATAATACATTCAGTTGTTTCTTTCCTTCTAAAATGTATCAGTGTGTCTTGGCATTGCTTTGCCAGCCAGTCTGTTTCTGCGTTTAAAGTCCGTCTTAGCTGCCAACATTTGGCTGCTGTAACAAATAGAGTTAACAGTAACCAAATTTGGCTAGTTCTTTGTAACCGGTGGAGAAGGTGCCCAGACTCCCTTAAAAAGTTGCCCAATTCTGTGAGTTGTTAGGTGAGGGGAAACTTTATAAACTGTGTGGAACACTGTCTATGACAAATTCTTAAATATTTGGGCATTCCTGAAAATCTGGCAAATGTAATACATGAAGATGTTTCTCTCTTTGTGTACGAAGCATTGTGTCGATTTGTCCAAGCGAAGTGACAAATACAGAGCGGGAAAGTGAGATCTGATCAAAAGTGGTCAGTCCACATGTATTTCCGTAACAAACCTTGAGCTGTCCACATGTGATGGGATCACCTAGGCTGAATGTTAATACCAGGCATAAACAACCTTATTGAGCTCCACCAGTAAGTGATGTTCAGTGCTGTAAGGTTTGGATTGTGCTTGTTCATTCGTATGTCATGTTGTCCGGAAATCAAAAGTGTTCATAGTTGTTCCACACAGCCACATTCAAAGGAGTGAAAAGCTGGCTGTCATAGAGAGACAGTCTCTCCTGGAAGACATTCAGAGTGTTTTGTCACATAAAAAGTGAGAGAAATTGTTTGTGTCGGGAATGGGAAAAAAGAGAGCTGAGAGAGAGAACCCCAGCGCCTTTCTCACCTCCACACAGCTGGCCAATCGTGGTGTGAAGTGGGTGTGAATATTGGATTTTGATTACATAAATGGTTGGACACAGTCCACCCAAACAGATGTCAGATATTGGAAAAGTGTGAGGGAGGGGGTTTTGACAGCTATTTGACCAGCCACAAGCACCACTGACAGAGTATACCTATTGGCTCCTTCAATTCCCCAATGGTTTCTAAGCCACCGTACTGCCTCCTTTTTGGGGCCAGGAACTCTGGTTGAATAACAGGTAAGGTTCCTGAGATCTGAAAATGGTTCTTGGACTCATGGAAACGTTTCTGTGGTGACAACAGGCTAAATGACTTCAAACTTCTGAGTGGGAAGGTCAAGATTCAGCTACTGCCTGTGACCTTTGTCCAAAGCAGGACGTTTTGTAGTAACCACAGAACTCTTTTAAGGACTTTCACAGCAGGAACCTACATCCAGTTTTGGTTCCTAGTTCTTGCCAGTCCTTGTCCCTAAGGCAGTACATTGCAAAGGTACAATCAGGGTGGAACATGCAGTCTGTTACTATACAGTAACAAATAGGGTACAACATATATTCAGACTATAAGCAAGCGCTGGATGATACTGAGTATCAATATTAAGAGGTGAGATGGGAATTTCTACTAATGACATTCAAACAAAGTAGTCAACTTTGAACAAGTAAGAAAAAAAAAATACACAGATGAGACATCAAAAAAGATAACAAACAAGAAATACTAAAACTAAAACTTAAATTAACTAGGCAGTGTGTGTCCTATATAGTTGACAATCAAAGCCAGAAAACGTTTAGCAAACATTAACTTCTGTGATTGTCTCTTTTAAAGATGCAAGAATTTTAGTTCAAAACATTCAAAAATTTAAGGATTAGAATATGCTGTTTTAAAATTTTTACTTAAAACAAATGTGGGCAGTATATCACTGGAGTAACTGCTAACTGTAGCTGCCCTTTGCTAGTTAGACTTTGTACAGATGGCAATTTGATGCTGTTACTACCATCACTACTGGTTCAAGAGGCGAAACACAAATGACCCCCTTTGTACCTTACATAAAGAACAGCAAGGTGGAATAAAGTGCAACAGCCGTGTGTATAACAGGCTGTGTAAAAGGGGCTAGTGAGTCACTCAGTAAATTACAATACAAAAAACAACATAGTGGCTGTGTTGTTGTTTTGTCTCATGCATAATCTGTGTCTCAAACGAAACTATCGCTCTTTAATCCTTGTTAATTTCCCAGATATTCAGCTACTGAAACAGGAATGTGTAAACATTTTTTAGTTTCTGATATTGTTTGAATCGAGTTCTTTGGGCTCGGTCAAACAAACCAAACATGGTTATGTGACCCCACATGCTGTCTGCTTGTTTAAAACTGACTCCTCACTGTGCTTCAGTAAAACAGACCTGACATCAAAAACCATGCTGCAAAAAAAATCTGTCTGGATTGTGCCCTATAATGAGGAGCTGTTTGAATTGTCGGGCCTTATTTCATGCTCAGTTATTCCATCAAACACTGCACTGAATTGATGTCATGGTTTAGTGAGCGTCTCACTGCTACAACTATTTCGACAGTGCGACGTCTTATAGCGTTGTATTTAGAGTCACGTAGTCATGTTTGCATCCACAGTGATATGGATGTCTATGTGCGTTTGTCCATCACAGACGTCATCGGCGAGACTTCCTCCAATTCCCTTTTTGTTCATGATAGTGTGATTAATTGGTCAAAGATCTGACCAGTTGGTTGAATTACAACTTGTGGCATCGAGATCAGCCCAACAAAACGTGGAATCCCTAAAAAGTGGACGAGTGAGTGAACCAGAAAGTACACACTGTTATTTGACTGGCATACAGACACACTCAGGCTTATCTGTCAGCATTCTGGGACACAGGCTGCAGACGACAGGCAGGTATGACAGGCCAAGACACAGTGATAACAGATAGGACTGGCCATTCGACAGATGACATGTGTGTGTGTTTGTATGTGTGTGTGTGTGTATGTGTGTGTGTGTGTCGCTAGAGGAAGAATTTTAACCACCCCATGCTGTGCATGTAACAGTGAACATGAACGGGGGGAAATAGAGAACGTGTTTAAATGTGACTGTATGACTGTTTGAATGTGTGTGTAAGTGTGTGTGCATGCATGTCATTGTGTGTTGCTTAAGGGGGTAGGCTTCCATTACACCTTCCACACGGTAATTACTAAAATGAGGCCAGCACTCACAGGAGGGGGGCTTTCCATTACCAGTTGTATAATATGTAACAAAAGGGGGCATGTGATGTGTGTGTGCACACGTGTGTGAAGGCCTATCATAGCTGCTCTGAATAGTGTGTATATCACTAATGCTCAGTGCTTTAGGTGTTTAGCTGTTTGTCCATTAACATAACACTTTCCAACAGATTATAACAAGTAGGCATTAAGTGGGATAGGAAGGTGTGTGTGTGTGTGTGTGTGTGTGTGTGTGTGTGTGTGTGTGTGTGTGTGTGTGTGTGCATGAGTAGGTGCAATACAGCAGTATGAATAACCCCGATGTGAATGCGAGTGGGTGGGAAAGGTGCAAGACAGGGGTGAAACGGGGGGTGGTGGGGCTGCAGGCAACATTGAGAGAAATTCTCAGCATTTATGCGTGTGTGTGTGTGTGTGTCCTATATACTGTAAGCCTAGATGTAATCCAGAGCAGGAAGCGGGGCAGGGCGTTACAGTAGGTGTTAAAGCTCCACTGCTCCCCTGAAACACTGCTGTTGACTGTTTCACTCAGTGCCCGCTAATATGGAGCCCCTATTGGATTTCAGCACTGCGGCCCACAGAGCGCCTCCAACCGTCATCGTCGGGGCAGAAACCAACCAACCGTTAACTCAAGGTCGCTCTGCGCTGAGACGCAGCAAATTCGCGAGTCGGTTAGTTTTTTAAAAAATGTGAGATTGTGTGCAGCAGTGCAGAAATAGCTAAATGATGAAGCAAAGTTTCTGCAAAGCGGCAGCCTTGTTGAAGAAATAATACCATTACAAAGTATGTTAAGACACAGCCAATTGGGTTTTGAGCACATGTGCTAATTCTACTTGTCTCCTCACTGACTTGAATTATTACAACATAAAAGGTTTCACAGCAGATGTTTGGAGCTTGCATTAGAGACGAGGGCTTGAGCTCCATATGGTTATGTTTTCCTACGACATTCATCCCAGTTTTGTCTACTTTTGACAATAAGGAAATTGCATGTCATGTTATTTCCTTGCTCTGAGTGCCGTATTGCTGAATCAGTCGAAAAGAAGACAATGTGATACATCACAACATGTCAAGAACTTCCTGTAACACACCCGTGCTGTCCTAAGAAACGTTCATTTGCTTCCCTCACCGATGACCACGACACAGGAACCTGGCTGTCTCTTCAAAGAACAAGACACGTCAACACCAGTTCTCTGGCAGGCCTGTCGGACACAGTCTGTCCCAGCAGGCAACTACCTGTCAACAAGATCTCAGTGCTTTATCACCCTCTCCTCCTTTCCCAGACCTCCCATCCCCTTCATTTGCTGATAATGTCAGTGGTGCAGTGTGTATTGGGGTGTGTAGGTGAGAGCAGTCCTGTTGGTCCATCCTGCTACTCTTCACTCTCTTTGATGATCCTTCTTGTTTTAGATGGGCAGTGTTAGCTGGCTCTTTGTCTTCCTGTGCCACACATGGGCTCCAGATCCAAGCAACTACACTTGACTAATTGGGGGATGTTTATTGAGTGAAATGAGGCCATTCAACTGAAGTTAGAGCAGTTCTGCCTTCCCCACTTTACTGAACCACAAACTCTTACATCAGCACAAGATGAATGGTACTTGAAGTACTTATAGTTAATTCGAGTATTTACATTGTATACTACTTCTACTCAGCTACATTTAAAAATGACATTTTTTTATGCATTTGTCTGATAAACAACAGTTACTAGTTACTTTACTTATTAAAGTTTTCCATCAAAACCTTTTTGAAAGTTTTCCTTTCCTTTCCATTCATTTAGTCTATGAATGTGATGTGAGAACAGATAGGAATGGTGCCAGGCTGCCAGCCTGACTGGACCGCCAGTCAACCTTCACTTCCCAGGAGATGTTGTGCCCTGCAGGCGGACAAAATTGCATAGTGAGAGCGAAGTTTACAGGGAATCGATCTAAACACTGTTGGTGTCATTATTAGCCATTACATTGTGGAATCAACATCTTCCTTATAATGATGAGCCAAAGCAAAAAACTTGTTAGGTTACACGTATATTGTTGAATTCATCTCCACTCAGAATGGATGATCATTCATCATGTGACCATAACACGTGCTGAAGCTTGTCCTTCAAAACACCCAAACAGACAGACAGAGCTAAGACCAAAGCCGACCTGATCCTGGGTCAGACTTCCACTTGCTGTCAGACGAGTGTTTATTGGAGGATAATTGGAGGCGGTGGGAGGGCGTAAACAGAAGCACTTGGAGATCAGTGAGGACTAACGGCTTGATAACGAGCCGAGCATTAGAGCTGGTGTGAGAGCAGAGGTGGAGGTGGAGGGAGCCAGCTGACGTGAGGCTGTTTCTGGGGCAAAGTTGGCCTGGTGTTAGCCTGGTACCACCCACCCCTGAGAAGATGCACATTCAGCAAAAGGACAAAGTCAACACTCCTGTTAATATTACAAGAGCTACTGTATTTTAGAAGTTCACAGGAGTAGTACCATGTCCTAGTGTTGTAGGAACAATGGCAGTATGTATTTGTTCTCCCTCAGTAGACAGTATAACCTTCTCTTTGCTGCTGAAATGACCCACTTTCCCCAGAGGGGTCATTAAAGTTTTATCTCATCTTAACTGTTGGAAAAGTTGCTTTGAAAGCATAATATATAGCTCATTAATTTCCAAAGAAAATACATGAGATTACACTATCTTTTCTATAGAGAATAGTGCATGAAATCAGCTTTTCCTCTGACTTATGTACAGCCAAGTGGCTGTTACACAAGAGGAATGTCAGCCATTTATATTTCTATTTCCACTATGAAAATATTAAGCAGCATGACATCATTGCCATTTGTCTTTACTTTGGAACAAGTAAAGGAGGAAAGACATAAAGCAGATTAGCAGCTTGACTTTTAAAAACTACATAAGCACTCTGGTAAAAAATGTGATTACGGATACACTGTAAGTCCCACAATAACATTTATTTCACAGTTTGTTGAACTTGATGTGTTTCCTCTCTCCACCACTGCACTTACTTGGTTTATTGTCTTACTGTTCATTCATGTATTTGTCAGGTGAGAACTGATCATTTGAAGATGGTGTCCTAACTTTGGTGTCAATAAACACATACAGGCTGGCAGGATGGCACATAAATCTTTGTCTCTCACTATCATCATTTGACCATGTGACCTCAGTCAACAACATGTGCACATTTTGAATATATGCCTGAAACATGATTTCCCTTTGTTTGGTCTGCGTGTGACACTCCACTTTAACTATGCAGAAATCCTTTCCACTCACAAACTGAAAACAAACAAGGGAAAGCTAGATGTTTATTACAGATCGTATACACCTGTAAGAGAACAGTTTTTTTTTTGGTTTTTTTTTTAAACAAGATAACATTTTTAAAATTGTGTTTTTAACCCTTTAAGATCACATCTGTGGTCAAACTGTGCACCTATTTAACAATATATGTCAAAAATCCCCAAACTGTGTTTCTTTGTATTCTTACATGAAAATCCAATCTTGCTTCTTCCTGTAAAACAAAATGTGCTGTGTGCCTATATAAGCTTGAACCAAGCACTTTCAACCAATAATATCGCACCATCCACCAATCAATCAATCTTCAACGTTTCCCCAAAATATCATGGTTATGGGCCCATTGGCTACTCACTTTCAGGAAAGTGGGACCTCTGATAGTTTCAGATTTTACAGTGGACTTCTTCAGGCACTATGTGGAGCATATAACTAGCTGGCTCTTTCTCTCCTTGATGGATGATGCTAGCATGCCATTGCTACACTCCCATTTTCCAATGATAAAATCAAATTCTTCACAGTGTTATTTTCCACCTGGTTTTCCTGTTTCAATCAGAAATAATTCACCATACGAAAGCCAGACTCTTTTGAAAAGCAGTTTGATCCAGACTTTAAAGATTATCCGTTAGGCATTTTAACCATAATAGTTCATAGAAAATATAAAATCATTTACTTTCTTCCTGAGATTTTGGTCAGAGACATTGTAGAGAGAGAGACAGACCATTTAAGACATTTTGAATAGAAAAGTTTGTACGAGCAGAGATGGCGTTTGTATGACACCTGCCCCCCGAAAAGCCAATCGTCAACTTAGCAGCCGAACGACAACAATCGCATTGTTGAACCAATGCGAGCAAGATTCACGACAGTTTGACCGATTTCATGTCACTGCAGACGGACTTCTAATTATCATGGAGGAGAGGAAAGCACGCTAATGCACAGGATTACCATAAAAGGTGAGGTTATTCAAAGATTAGATATTAAAGATATCAAACTTTTTTTTTTTAAGTGCTCTGGTGGGATGAGATAACGTTACACTGCAGCGCTCTGTTTTGAGCCATAAAAGAAGATGGTGTTGTGAAACCGTGTGCATGTGTAGTTAATGTATAAAAAAAATATATCTGGGCAAAGTCACAGTACTTTTTAAGTTTTTTTTTTTTTTTTTTTTTCAGATTTGTCTGGCGATTCTATACAGAGTCCAGGTGACGAAGTTCTGGCCCTGTCCCCATTCATTTAGGTCGGGGCCTGTTCTCGTTAGCCTGAAATAACTGCCCTTGGGAGTTGCCAAGATGGCTGCTGAGTGTTAAGACTTGCCTAAAAGGACTTTGCTTGGATAACTGAATTGATACCACTCTCATCTCTGTCTCATAAATATGTATCTGGAGCCAGCAGCTGGTTGTCTTAGCTTAGCATAACAACTATAAACAGGGGGAAACAGCTAGCCTGCCTACGGCACCTCTGACGGTGCCTAATGACACATGACAAATAGCATGTTATATCTCATTTGTTAAGCCCGTTCAAAAACCAACCAAATAATCATTTCACAAGGAGAGGGTTATGTGCTAGACTACAACTTGGCCGGGATCAGTTTCCAGGCAGCCTGTAGAGACTCAAGGAAGTCACTGGTCCAAGCCAAGAAATTGTCCGAAAACCCTTTATAAACAACCCAATTGCAATGGCTTCCTGGACCTCTTGAGTTTTATATTTGTGACCTCTTCCACTTCCACAAAACGGTTACATCAATTTTGGTTTGATCGCTCTGACTCCACAGTTTTTCCTCTAAAACAATACTGCAAAAACTAAAAATAGTCCTGAGCACCAGTTAACAGCTCTTTATAAATGTATCTGAACACTCCTGCCATAAAAATGGTATTTAAAAGTTAACACAACGATATCCCCTCTCAATCTCAAGGTCCATTTAGAAGCAATTCTGAAACTTTCGATCATATTAGATGAGCTTTGGGCAAGAATTCATCATGTGCTCAGAAAAAAAGACAGACATGTCTGAACATTTATGTATATTTATGTGGCAAGTGAGCAAAGTCTGTTGTTGAAGACCATGTGGTTTGACTGAAAACTTCAAAACAGCAACTAAATGGACCTTGAATTGACATTGTTTTCGTCAATGTTAAGTAAATAAACCCAAAAAGCAATGTACATCTAGAGAGTTCAATCCCCCTACATTTATCACTGACATGTTGAAGTTGTCAGCCAAGCATTGGAAGCCTGAACAACCTATAGGGCTACTGCACATCGAGCCACATGTGAAGCATGAACCAGGGCCTTAGGCAGCAGATTTTCAAATCAGGCTTTGTTATTGCAGGGGGCCAGGAAGGAGAGCAGATGCTTCACTCATTCAATCATGCATGTCACGCCCCGGACTGCTCTCTGGCTGCCGAGCTGGCTGAACTTCACTACTGCCACCCCTTTTTCTGTAGCATGCACTCTCTCTCTGGCTGTCTGTGTTGGTCCTCACTTAATGTGTGTGTGTGTGTGTGTGTGTGTGTGTGTGTGTGTGTGTGTGTGTGTGTTGCGGAGAAGATACATCTGGCACCGGGTGCTAATCTAAGCCAGGTGGTGGAAGACCCCATCACTGTTGTCATGAATGTGACAACAAACTGCCAGGAGCCTCACACCCCACACTGACCTCACAACAAGAAGGAAATGTGTGTTGATCTCTTCTTGTGTGAATGTGTGTGTGTGTGTGTGTGTGTGCAATACAGATAATTGAATGATGTTTTATTGCTCCACCCGAATCTCTGTGTGTGAACGAGACAGAAAGCAACTCAGCAATAGAAATAAATGTGAGTTTTCTATGTGTTTTGTGTGTGTGTATCCTGGATCTTCCTACCCACAGAAGCCCACCCATGCTTTGGCACATTGAGGCGATCGGGGTCCTGGTGGAGTGTCAGCTGGTGACAGAGGGCTGTTTACCTACCATGACGGATGGGAGTGGGGTCACCAGAGAGACAAGCATTTCATCTAACGCCACCTTTGACCAGTACACACACACACACACACACACAGTCTCCATCCATCTGAGTCTGCACTCAAACAATGTAATTGATTGATTCATTATCATTTCTCCTTTCCCCTAACTTCGCCAACATTTTTCTACTAGATAAATATCCTAATAGTGAACATTAGAGTATAGACAATGTGTTAGCAAACAGTTGCCTATTTACACATCCAGCTGATACAGAGAAATATTGTTACATTCATTTGGGGTCATGTTTCTTCCACCTGATGAATGTCAGTATTCACGCTCCTTTTAGCTCTGTTTTGGTCTCCATCTAATCCTGTGATCTGGCTTTTAAACTGCTAACTCCACCGATAGGGAGTGGATTCCTATCTGCAGAACGAACAGGAAGTTAGCTTAAATGACAACACAAACACTTGAAAATGTCGTAAAATGCTCATAATGGTAAAGAAAGTGAGAAAAATTTCCTGGACTGTCCTTTTCTCCGGATTGGCACCAAAAGTTGATGGGATCTATTCTGGGCAGAGATCCATCTTCCATCCAAGTTTGGTGGAAATGCGTATTGTAGTTTTTGTGTAATCCTGCCGACAAACCAACAAACAGACACAGGGGAAACCAGACCTGAACTGGCCTCAGCGTTCTGCACGTGCACCACTGTCCCTGCGCCGGGCATTGACCCGGAAGTCGTCCATGGCATAAATCCGTAGCAGGATGCAGGGAAACACAAAAGAAGACGACGACGAAGAAATTAATACAATAAATATCATGTAATGTACAGCGCCAAACAGTCATCCATGTTTTTACCGTTCGCTGTGCAGCCTGTTTGCCGCATCTTAACTTGTTTGGTATGTGAAGTAATAGGTGAACCGGGTGAAGGTCCAGTAGCAACGAGCTGAAACAATACATATCGCCACCTACCGTGGTGAAGTCAAACATATATTCCGTCAATAAATTGATTCTCCCCTAGTACCTGAATACTGGGACAATGGCAGTAGTCCAATTAAATGGCCTAATCGAGCTATGATCATAGCTCGACCAAGTGTGCATGGAAACGTACTGAGTGACACCAGAGAGTTGACTGTAAACAGTGCTCACTAAAAAAGAAAAGGTGCACCGTGTATATTTGCATCTACTCTGTACTGTACTTATACTGTGTGAGAAGGCCTTCTGACAGAATGGAGAGATGGAAAACACTCTTTGTTTTGTTTTGTTCTCCACCACATGCCCGATCACCATGCTGAAGGTTAACACACATGCAGGCATGCTAATTTAGCGCAGCGCTCTCTCCTGTTCACTGTCCCAGCTGGGTCCAGCAGAGTTAATGCTGGGAGGTGAAAAGCTCTTCGGGCATCTGGCCTTTCAGACAATAGGGTAATTACAGAGGATCTCACAGAAGGAAAGGACCCTAAACCCTGTCAGCTGCAAACACACACACACACACACACACACACACACACACACACACACACACACTTGGAAACCACAACAGTCACCTACCACAGAACCAGAGATGGTTTTAGTGGCTGGTAAGTTTGTGCACAGGAGGAATGCAACTAAGCCACATTAACCATACAACAAAAAAAATACATCTGTCAGATTCAAAATAAAACTCTGACTAGACTGTGCTGTATAAAAACGTGTAGTAAAATACGGGAACATTTTTGGGAAATATATTTTTAGACAGAAAGAGATGGAAAGAGAGACAGAGAGAGAGAACTTTCACATATAACCTGAGGCTCAGAGCCATTAAAGGAAACATTGTGGAGATAATTATGTAGATGTCTCTGCTGGTAGTCTATATAAAACATTAAATTTATACCCACTTCAGTGACCACTTAAGTACTGAAAGACAAGTTCTGCTCCCTGCAGTACCGATTCCAACTCTATGAAACAGATGGAAAATAAGCACTATAAACAAGCAAAATCAAAAAGCTCCGCTCTGTTAAATCCTTATCGTATATACGCTCCAGTTCAGATATGGTCGTCATACATATATTTTATCATCTTCAACATTACAACAGGTGGATAACATTTCATGACTTTCTGCTCAGGATCATTTGTTGAGTGCTTATCATTTAGGAAGTAGTGAGTGAATGGGGGAGAGATTTCAGACACAGTAATGGCATTAGGTTATATAAGTCAGCTGCCCTCTTCCTGTTGGCAGAGGTTGTTTCATTATCTTTGAAAAATGGTAGTTTTCGGTCCTGCACTGTCGCACACACCAGAAGTTCCTCTGCACTGGCGTCAGCCACAGTCTCCAACAAAAACTAACAGTCCACGGTGAAACTCCCCGCAGCACAGTGACTCAGTTTTGGTTGGCACGGTGGGAAATGAAAGCACAAATACTCCGGGCTCCCTGTCTGCAACATCCTGACTAGCAGGGCTGCTGCTGTAGTGGCTGCTAGCCAGGCAGCAACACAAAGAGCCTCTGCCTCTGTCTTAGCTACGTCAACTCAGTGCTGCTTTGACTTGATAACATAAAATATGGAGCAATCGCTCCTGTTGACTGTGCATGTTAATTGGCAACTTGATTAGGAATGCAGTTCTTAGCTCTGATAACAGGCTGAGAGGGGTAAATAAAACTAATCTCAGGCCACATCCACACTAATACATTTTCATTTTAAAACATTTTACACTTGACGTCGAAGTTACTCTGTCATTTTCAGACCCCTAAAAACACAGACTTTTGGAAATGCTGCTTTTAGTTTGAAAATGCCTGGATTATGTTTCAATGTGGACGGTACCAGAGACTTTTGAAAACAATGACACCCATATTCACTACCTGATTGGGTCTAAGCAGTGACAACATGACTTTTCTGTAAGAAATCAGCCTCTATAGAGCCCCAACTAAGGATGCAAAGAGTAGCACCGTTCACAAATATGACGACGACGACTAATAGCCACTGACATTATTATTATTCTGTCAATATTGCGAGTACTTTAGCTGCTGTCTTTCTTTAACATCCCTCTGATGAATTCAAGCAGTCTGTGCAGTGTACAGTGTTGTGTATAGTTTGTACAGTCAATCTGCATAAACATCCAAATTGAGCTGATTTCAAATCAGGCATCTAATGACCCGGTCACTTTCCAGCATATGCTTGGGGAGTGACGATTAGCACTAGAATCAGAGCCTGCAGGTGGAAGCTGGTGTCGAGATTTATTCAAACACTAAATGATTGTTTCTGATTATTTCTTCAATGATCACAGTGAAGCAGAAACAGCATCATCAACATCTCAAAAGGACAGCTAATCACAAGGGGTGTTGGTGTTATGTGAGTCCAAGGTCACTCCAGTTCTTACTCAGAGGTCGTTAAGGTTGCACCAGTCTGGCCAAACCCCAAAACCAGCAGTCTGTGTTTGCATTTTTCTGTTGGCCAGAAGCCCTTATTTTACTGAGTGTGCTTGTCTTTTCCTCAATAAGTGTTAAATCCAAACCACTTTTGCTGCATTTTAAGTGATCTAAACACATATTTACATATATTATATTTATTCATCTAATCGTTGACTTATTTTGCTTTTGTACTGACTCTTTTTTTTTTATATATCGCTATCCCCTTTGCTGCTCTAACGCTGCAAATTTCCCCGCTGTGGGATTAGTGAAGGATTATTTTATCTAGTATTATCTGTCTACCATCATTTATTGTAAAAATAGTTTGATTACAGAACCTGCGGTGGTTTTTAAAGCTATAAATGAACATTTTAGCAGAAAAAAGAAAGAAAGAAAGAAAGAAAGAAAGAAAGATTATGAACTAATCCTTTACTATTTTCTTATGTGCTCATTATAAAGAAATCATCACTTCATTTGCAGCACAACTGTCAAATCTCTCATCTCCTAATAAGAGCTTTGGAGCTGATGGCCAAACAGAGATGACAGCCCCTTTGTGTCTCTAAACTGTCTCCCAAACAAATCCGACCGACTCTCCATGAAATCCATTCATGGAGCCATTAACGTAATTGTGTCGTATGACATGTATGAAATCAACAACAATGCTGCGCTGCCTTAGCCTATTTACAGAGTGATGGACTGACAAACTGATTGGGGAAGGGGACAGAGAGACGGGAATGGAAGGGAGGGGAGACGGCTGCAGTGACAGAGGTTTGTGTGGAATAAAGACAGGTGGGTTACTCAGAGATAAAGGGAGGTTCTGCAGTGCCTCTTTGATGATGACAGGAGTTCTGTGACAATATAGTGGTAGAAAACAAGTCTCAGATACTACAGCCATACCAGTGGCTCTGTGAAGCTATACAGGGACAGTAGCAGCATAGCCCCATATATGAATATAAGCTATTTTTTGATTGAAAGTTATTGTGTATGTTTGTCGGTGTGTTGGCTACTTCTGTAGTGCTGCTGGTCAAAAACAACAAACAGTCTGGTCTTTGCAAATGGCCAGATGATTATTTGCATACAAAGCGGGGAAATGAGATCCGATCACAAGTGCCAGGCGTGAAATGAACAGATGTACTTAGAGCTGTCCACTTGTGATCGGGTCGCTACATCGCTAACATGCTCACAGTGACAAAGCTAACATGCTGATGCTTGGAGGCGATATTGTTGAGCATGTACACCGTTTTCATTTAGCATATTAGTATGGTAACTATGGTCGCACTAAATTAGCAAATGTAATGTTAGCTTAAAGCTTATTCTTATATTCATAGAGAATTTCAACATCTTGACAGCAATCAATAAATCAAAGATGCTGACAAATAAAATAAATGAATCCAGTAACTGTGGCTGTAGCAGGCCTCTGATAAGTCCATCCTATATGAAACAATTGGACAGGCTACCTGTCTGTCTACCTACCTAGCCTACCATTGCTACTGTACTTACCTGCCTGCCTGCGAGCACTCTGCCTCATTGTGCATGACCAGAGTCTTCCACAGGGCTAGGCGGATGTAATGCTAAATCTAATAGCATGCTAGTGGCACAAGAATGGCAGAGAAAGTGCAACCAAAATATCCCCAAACTAACATTCTAGCTTGACAGTGATGCATATTAACTTTAACCATGTTCATTGTTTATGTTCATTATGATAAAGTTATGTGTTTTCTTACATGTGAGTGAGACATGAGGTAGTTCAGTGTGATTAGCGATTATTTGGTATGACTGCTAACTCAGTATTGGGTAGCCTTTATCAACTGAGGCACGTTTGTGACGGCTATTTTGATTGTGTTTACAAAATTGTGGCATTTAATTTGTTTATGTATTTATTGGTCTAAAAGCTAAGACAGGGTGATGAACGTAGCAACTTCGTTTGGTCAGAATATCCACTGTCCGACTCGGTCTTCATGAGAGTACACCGAGTTGAGCCAGGATAGACAAACGACGTGACAAACAACGATGGCTGCGCCCATAATTGATGTATTTTCTTTGTATTTGTACCACGTTGGTCGTTTTAATGTCGATTTTAAATGCTCTTACACACTTGATTACATTGCTGCTTTAATCCGGTCACCAATTTATGCATTGCACGGTCTTGCTGTGCCTGCAATACAATGGAAAGTGTTTTCAAGCTGGTTTGCTAAATAGGCTAATGTAGCTAACAATAACAAAACAATGACTAGCTTTGCTACTGCCCTGATGGCGTCCATGTTCTTCCGACTTGTCGTGTAGCGATGACAAACGGGAACGCTAAAAATGCGACAAGCCCAGAAATGACGTCACATTCTCGCGTAAGAGCAACTCGGGCGAGTGGTCTCCCATGTAACTGGAACGCAGCAATAATACAGCCATTCTCTCCTTTATGTCTAATTAGCAAATAGCAGTCTTCAAAACATTCAGGTAGCAGCTTCTTGTTTTTAGCTGGCACTGACTAACTTTTTTCACTGGTTGAAATGACAAACTTCACTGGTGGCCAGTGACAACTGTCACTGATGGTTTATTCTGTGAGTAACTTAAAAGCAGGATGGCATTACACTAGCATATCACATCATAACAATTTCAGTTGTTGGAACCTCCAAGGTAAACTTTTAGTCATATCGTATCAATAATTTAAGCTGCTGAACACAATAGTTTTGAATCAGGACTTTCAGTTTTTGACTTAAGCTTGTGAAAAATAATTGCATCAGATAGATATTCTATCATGTAGGTAAACATAATTATCAGATTCGGTATTGGCAGATACCATAAAGGATCAGATATGGCTCAGAAATTTCATTGGAACATCCATATCTGTGATTTTTCCAAAGTAGCATCCATAGAGCCATGAGAAACAGATTAAATGTGTTGGTTTTTTTTGTTTGTTTTTTGTAGAATATTAAATTAACAGCAAAGATTTTAGAGAATACTGAAGAGACTTTGAAGAATCATCTGAGCATCACTGTAGAAGGAACATTTCTTATGGGGGGTTTGTGGCACAAAGCAAGGATTTGGCAAACGCCTACACAACCAATTCTTTGATTTGACATGAGAACATTTTGTAAAGGATTGTGAGCCAAAAATAGAGATGGAATACAACCCACAAACTGAGGGAGCATGTGTTTATGTGCATGTGTGTCAGCATGTTTTTCTTGTACTCAGTCATGGACATTCTGAATCTCATGGACATACAAGGTACATAAATCTAAAAAGCACAAAAATAAGAAAGCCAGCCAACCAAAGAGCCGAGCTGCCAAAGACGCAGCCCCTCTAAAATGACACAAGGTCAAAACTGAATCACAACATCTCGTGTCCTTGTCACATCTGTGTCACGGGTTAGAGCCCTGACAGCAGTGCAGCGGTGTTGCGCCTCCGTTAATGATAACCCAACTCCCTCCCAGGGTTAAAGTCATTTACTAGGCCTGTTCTCCCGCCTCATTGCTCAGTAACAAAACACAGCCGCTATCCCTCAATGGCACATAACCCAGAGTAGCAGAGACAGGTCATATTTATCACACTAAGCCCATGGTAAATGACTCAGGCCAGAACACTCTCTCACACACACTTTTCCAGTACATGATCAGTAAATTCAGGAGAAACACTTGTAAAAAGTAAAACATGCGAACACTGTGTACAGCTGGAGTTTTTCCTTTATTATTGCAATAATTTGGGCCTGTAAAAAAGCTGCCAATTTTATTGCTGAAAGAGTAATAACAGCATGCAGCGGAGCATACTTACGTCAGCTGGTTGTAAGTAACGCTGTCTTAACCAGGGTCAGATGAAACTAATTCAATTTCCATATCAACTTAATCTATTTGCATCCACTATAAAGACAATTTGGGATGTGTTTAGTCTAGCTTAGCACAAAGACTGGAAGAAGGGGGGGACATGGTTTTCCAGCTGTGTCAAAAGTAAAAACAACATTAACAATGGCTCTGTTCCAATTCGTGTGCCATTAACCCATGCCAGTGAGCCAGGACAATACTGGCTCAACCTTAATCAAAGGCAGCCAATGTTAATGTTGTTTTAGCATACACGTCTGACATTTCAGAAACTGACAAGCTTGCTTACATTTTCATGCTAAGCTAAGCTAAACACTGGGATGCCAGTCTTCTCTGTGGATAAGATGGCAAACAGACATAGTGTCCTAAACTGTCATAGTGTTTAATGTAAAGTAAGTTTACGTATATTTGAGATAAATGTTGAGCAACATGATATTTCTTGCCTTTTGTATTTTAGCATCCCACCAGGCCCCACTGTCACATGACCTCTGCTTCTCTTACTGGGACACAATACAGGAAGAAATGCAGATGAAATTAGGCTCTGAGTGAAATGGATGCAAAATAGTACTTCTATATGATTAGGTACAATAAATGAAATTAACTGTTCTACACTTCCTTAATGTATGCATATTATTTTACTCCTTTTCTAATGCATATCTACATCTGTTGCAACTAAAAAGAAAAAGGGCAATAAAAACGACTACATTTTAGACTCGGGTACCATAAAATGGTCCATAAAACTTGCTGAAATGTTTATTGCTTAGCTCTTCCTAGCCATGTCCATGCCCCAAACACTTACCTCACAGTATTAACCATGCTAGGGATGGCAATGTGTGCTCTGTCATTTGTTTCAGAGTCCAGGCTGAAATATCTCAACAACTTATGAATGCATAGCCATGTGACAAAGAGAGGTGGCTACTTGCCATCAGCTGAAGTAAGTATGGAGTTTGAGATCTTGGTCGGTAATTATTGCTTGTATTTTTTTTTTACCCAATATCTGAGAATTGTTGGACTTCATTCCTGTTGTTATTTGCAAAGCATTACATTACATCCAACTTCTCTCCAAAAACACAGATTTGAAGTGTCACCATAACATTAAAATACACTCTGTTCGTCATTCTGATGTACGAGTGTTTTTATCGCAACAAAAATCAAAGCCCCGCCCCTCGTCTAATACGGACAGCGATATCTCTAAAAGCCAATCTGCTACCGTGTGTTTGCTCTCACTCTCTTTCACACACATTACACTGTATCCACAAGTCCTGTCACTCTCTTCCCAGGAGGCTGTGTTACAGTCCTGTATGTCAGTGTTAACTGCAGCCATATGGCACTTCATAGAAGAGTGGCTGTGGGTGTCAGTCACAAACCAGCCGTTGGGGACGGGCCCACGGGCCACTGACAGATGACAATTACCCGCCATTAAAAACCCCTGCCAGAGACTGAGGTGGTAGCAGAATGAATATTTAATGTTCCAGGGGAAATGTGCATTGTGGTATAGAAAAGGATAATATAAGTGTGTTAAGTATGTGTTTATACACAAACAACATAAGATTTATAGAATCTTTGAATGGGGTTATGGGATACGTACTATCTCACACACAGGCACATTATTCTTTCCTACATTAGGGTTGCTTTGGTCAGAGAACCTTCTCATTTTCTAATCAATAATGCAAGTATTTATTACACAGATTGGAGAAAATGTGTGCGAAAAATGTGCATGAACATATGTCTGATCACAGCTCCCTGTGGTCCACCCTGAGGACAACAGAGAAACAAAAGCAGCCACGTCTTCCTTGTCAGAGGCCAAGCGTTCCTTATTGACATCTTCTGCCTCTTCCTCCCTACTGTCAATCCACATCCCCCACTGAGCTGCATCTCCCAGCCTTATTTAACATCAGAAAGGACCCAACGTCTTCAGTGCGTTACTTTAAGTCTCACGAGTCCTCCTCAGTCACTTACCAAACACTTAATCACGTTTTGGGATGTCGACCCTCTTCACCAATATTACTAATCCTCCCGAAGCCACATAGCTTTTGTCTTGTGCTCAGGCTGAAGCTTAAAGAGGCTTAGAGCCATCCTGAGAGGCAGAGGCCGGGTCTCTTGAAGTCAGACTGAGCCCCCGTGAGGAGTAAAGTGTTCAGGGGATTCCCAATTACTGCAACATTATGAATTGGAGCATAGAATTCACTTCATTTAGGAAGAAAACCCAGCAGCATGTGTGTGTATATGCACGAATGCGCAGATATTTACAATAGATGCAGCGTGTGTGTAAGAGCCGAGCAGTGTGTAGCGCCCAACATCACGCAGAAGGTAATCAGTCTTAATTGGCTCGGTCTGATTATTATTTATTATCATTTCCTCTAAAGCTTTTATTCAGCGGGCCTCTGGATACACTCTCAGGAAACAGCTCCTAATTACTAATGGATGATGACAAAATGCCGAGGTCAGCCAGGGTGTGTGTGGAGAGGGGGAAAAGAAACAAAGAGGGTAAAAGTGTCTTTTTTTCGATTTATCAACTACTTTATTCCAAATACACTCAGTGTCACATGTTCACAAGTCCTCAACTCAACAGAAGGTGTTCTGTTCAGCTGAACAAACCCAACCTATATGGACCAAACACTCTGCTGCATTCATTACCTCACTTATCCCACTTCTTCTGACCTAATTCTAATTAATGACGAAACGTCATTTTCCGACTGAGTCGTTTGCTTTGCTTTTTGATTAATAAAAGAACCAAATGTCTGAAATCTGTCTGAAATCCAAGCTGTTTAGATGTTTATTTAATGATGTTTCATTAATGTTTCTTTTAATGTCCGCTACAGAAGATAATAAAAACAGCATATTAAAATAATGCAGGCACTTTAAAGTTATTTCAAATACTGTGTCTTTTCAGTCAAAACTGTGGAAAGGAGCGATAACTGTGCTTTCCTTATTGCCAATGAATTTCTCACCTGCAATCCCAAGTGGACTCAATACACACTGTGCTCTCTACAGTGACAGAACTTTTTGCCCAGCTCCATTTCAAACTTAATCATTGGTAAAGATACCTGGTAGCACATAATAAGGCTCTTGATCAAACATTGAACAATGGTCTAACTTGGCATGGATACAGTGTACTTCTTATTCAAAGGGAAAGCCTTTTAGTGTCATTTGTACCATCTTCCGCCCACAGACTTAACTATGTTCAGCCGTGAGTAATGTGAGTCTAAAAACTGACAGTGTGCTGTGAAAAAGCACTATTTAATAGATCATAAGTACATTGTCTTATTCTGTTATCAAGAGCCTCTTTCAAACAAGCACCTTGTTACATAAATGTGATGGTAAGTTAACATGTTGGTCTCATGTCTGAATTAGCGACTTCAGCCACATTTACTTAAAAGGTCACGACAGCAATGTTTGGTTCTGAACAAGTCTGAACTTAATGCCTTCACAATCATGTAAATGCAACAGCAGCACAGAGATAAATAAGAATAGGAAGATTAAAAGAGCTTTTCCACTCAAAGAATCATCATCACTTACACAAAAAGTGTAAAAATCTGATAAATAGACCATAAGAGCACAATAAATGACATGTTTTTCATATCAGATCAGTCCCTTGCAGTGTGGAGGCAAGAGGTAAATATACATTTTTAAAAAATCAAAACTTGTTCAGCCACAGAAATACTCAGCGAGGGACTGGATCTCTGTGGTTCTCATCTCTTCCAACATCATGAAACTGTTAACATCTTGTAAATGCTAAATACCGCGTGTGAGCAGATAGGAACTGAACGAGTCCCAGCTTAACACCTTGTCCTTCTGTGCTGGCGCATTGAAACCAGGCAGCAGAATTAGCCTACTAATAAATGATGAAAGTGTTGAATTAAGGATCATTGTACTCCCACTGGTCATTAATTAAGGCCTTGAAGATTTTTTTTTTTTCAAATCCATCTGTGATGCACTTTGTTAAAGAACAGAAAGCAATCTGCTTGCTTGATGTCATAACTTTCCGACTCATTGAGACAAATGTTGGGCGAGCATTGTGCCTCTCCCCATAAATGTTCTCTCATGTCTAAATAAAGGAACATTAACATAAAAGACAGTAATGCCTGAAGAGAGAGAAACATTACTTTAATGGAAGGAAGCCAGGAATGTTACATATTCCAAGTCTGAAAAGGGCTATAACACAATAAAGCCGTATTAAAGTAGCAGAACTTTGAATGAAGTTTGGTTTAAGTATTTTCTCGTGCAAAACAATGCTGATTCTCCCCCGACCCCCTCAGCTCACCAAGCCAAAGCTGACAACAGAGCCACCACAGTTCAAACCTCAATCAAGGGGGTTGGTGATCTTTCAGGTACACCCACGGGTAGCTTAGGGACACCCTGCCGCTCTGTCATTAAACATCCCCCCCCACCCACCACAGAACACAATCTTTTCACCCCACTGAAAGAGGTTCCAGGCAGTTGGGTAGACAGGCCTGCTGGGATGCAGGAGTAGTGGGAGGCAGGAGGATGTTGATTGAGGTTGTGCGTGGGTGTGTGTTCCCACCCAGGTCCCCTGCAGCTAAAAGTACATAGGCTAATTCTCTGTCAGCGGTCCCCCTTATGCCCATGTACACAAAGAGGCACACACACACACACACACAATCACATTTGTGCCTTACCCTAAAGGTATCCTTATATCCTCTTGAAGATGGGTGTTAAACTGACCATTGATTTGTTCTTGCTTCTCCCTCAGTGCACATCTTAATTCAGCTGCTCTGTTTGTGTGTGTGTGTGTGTGTGTGTGCATTCCTTTCATTCACAGAGATAAGAGTGGCCTCCAGACATTCTTGATGCCCCCCTGCCTTGCTCTTCTCTAACCCAACTTAAAATCCATCTATCCCTTTATTTCTGCTCCACACTCGCTCCACTTGTCCCTCCAGCCCCTAACACACACACACACACACACACACACACACACACACACACACACACACACACACACACAGTGACCGTAGTGTTGACTTCATCGTTTTTTTCCCACTTTCTTTTGTTCTCTCTCTCGTTGTTTCCTCATCAATTTACACTACATTACAGTTGCCTTGATCCTTTGGCCCTGGATAAACACCATCTATCAAGGCAGGCTGATGTTTGCACCTCTAATTCAAACAGGAAAGTCAGACTGGGGCTGAAAAATGGCATTCCTTATGGGTGGGAGAAGAGTGTGTGTGTGTATGTGTGTGTAGGGGGGGAGCATGTTGTGGTAGTTATGTCACGATCCCATCAACTTCCCTGTCTCTCCCAGTCTGACCCGTGACATACAAACACTCACAAACTGGCGCTCGGGATGTCACACTTGTGCACACAGTCATGGTGTCTCTGACACCTATGTGGATGCTCGCACGTGCACAAACCCACACAACCTTCTCTCGCAAACTCACATACACACATTTATACTTGCGCATTGATCCACTCCTACATGCACTTACACGCACACACAAGCGTCCACTGTCCAGGTGCAGAGACTCCCACTGATAAAGGCCCAGCAGGTCAGAGGGAGTCTCGATAGATCTGCTGCTCTGTCTAATGGATGTGTGTGTTAACATGGGAAGTAACACGGCTGCACATCTAAACATTTACAATTCTGACTGCAGAGGAGAGATTGATCGCTGCTATTCTGTCTGCACGCTGCGCTTCTTATCACATGGAGTTAATTACATCTTGACCTGTCAGATGAGAAAGGTGACATCACAGTTTAGGGCTGGCATCAATCACTGGAATGGTATTGAAATGCACCACATCAGAAAGATTAATTACACTCCTGACAATCCAGTAATTAATCTGACATATACACATACAGAAACACGTAATCAAAGTAAATGATGGGGCCTTTTAATTAGATTAGATTAGATTAGATTAGATTAGATTAGATGCAGTTTCATTTGATACGATGTCTCATGATCTCTGTGAAGTGTAATTGGTTTATTGCAGCAACAAATAGTGACAGAATACAGGAAATAAAGATCAACAAGTATATGAGAGCATGCAGACAAATGACATACAACAATTCAAACTGCAGTGATACAAATGATATACATGAGTGCAGACAAAAAATATACACATTACTTTAGATTTAAAGCTGCACTAGTCCATATTTCTAAGCTAACAACTGACTAAATTAAATGTGTAATGTGAACAGTGTCACTAGTAGTGACAAACACAAAGAACTATCACCCTATTGTGTGATTCCCCTCAGCTTTAGTGCAACCCAATTGCCAGAATATATCTTAACTTGGTACCTTTCTGCAAAACCCCAGATACTTTATGTTGCAAATTCACCACTTGGTAAGGGTTGGGAAAACATCATGGTTATGCTTCAGATGCCTGTTCTGTCCACAAGATCACAAATGGAGATGATCCAACCTTCTGTGAAAAATAGTCTGTTTTGGTCGCAACAAAACAGTTGGAAATGTCCCAGGGTATCCTAAAAATTACCCAGTGGTGTGGTCCACCATCCCCTCCATCTCTTGATGTGAAAGGTGGCTAGTAAGCATATAATGTGAATGTGTTATGCCATGTTTGGTGAAAATGTCAACCTTGGACGTATCTGTGGTTTGCAGAAATGCTAACTGCTAACATTATGTCCTGGAAACTGGGTTGTTTAGTGTCTTGGTTGTGATTTTTCAACCCACAACGTTAATGTTTTCATTCTGTCTCACTGTTCCCATGAACACAATGGTTTCCAGTTGTAGCAGGCACTAGAGAAAGAGCTCCACTGTTCACTACCTGCCTAGTACCAACAAGCATAGTAGTAGGGTATTTATCAGAGTTAGAGGCGACCAAAACACAGCTAAAAGGTGTTTATGTTCATTGAGTTACTGGAAACACCGAATCACCAAATGAATGCAAATGTTGCTCTGTGTCCACCACAGATCCAAATGAAGTGGCTTAAATAATCTGGCTTGTTTGAAAACTCATCAGTTACTTTGGTAAGTACATTATTTATCATAACTAACACAAATGGTATATGAAATCTGCCAAATAACTAGAATTGTGTTTTTTATGCCACTGTATTGTTGTTATTGGGAAAGAATAAGAAAATGGAAATAAGTCTGCTTTTTGTATCAAAGTAGGCTGTATCAATAATAACCTGCAATAATTTTTTTTTACACAAATGACTGTCAGATAAAGTAAGATGTAAATAAAACTGAATTAACCCGGTCTTGACAAAATCAATATCACAAAATGCAATGTTTTTCAGAACATATCATTAAAGGTGCACTATGTAGTTTTGGGGAAAACATTTTAATCAGAACAGAAAGAATCTTCATTGACTGATTTTTTTTTATGCCTAAACAAACTAAATAACAAACTCTCTGTTTTCATGACTGAATAAACAAACCAACCTTAAAGGACAACACAATTTTATACTGTTTTACTTTGTTTATATGTGGCGGACCCTGACACCTTTCTAGCTTCAAACAGTGTTCTGGGGACCTTATTTTCCTCTGAGAACAGCTTGTTTATTCAGTTATACTGTAGTTTGTACTAATTTCCTCATTAATATAAATGTTAAAGATTGCAGTGGTTAATGCTAAAATGTAAATATTAAAATTCTGAGTTTGAATTTATTTTCCAAAATAGTGCCCCTTTAAGTAAGTGTATCAGTGTATGTCTTCTTTTAATAGGGACCCAGCAGGAGCAGATATATTACACAAGCCTTTGCTTTCCCAACAGAGCTTCCCTTATGATGGTCCACTTTTTAGAAACTGCTGCAGATGCCAGTGTGTCTGTGAGCACTCATTGTTTTGACACTGGCATCCATACTGGTGGTTTGGTAACAGTGTCCCATTAACATATCGCTTGACAGCCCTGAGGGATCGAGGGTCACCTGGAGAGGAAAGAGGACACCTGCAGGACTGGGTCAGTGGAGGTGAGAGGTGAGGGGTTGCAGATATCGTAGCTGCGACTGGGTGAATTCATTTTCCCTGCTTTATGAGGCACATTTGTCTCGGTGTTGCGGTGTGGAAGGAGAACTGTCAGACCACCCTCTCTCACCAGACCTAATTTCCTGACTTACCACCAAGCATCACCTACAGGCCCAGTGGTTGTGTGTTGGGGAGAGAAACAGAATTGAAAATGTGTGTTTTTTCCAGTTCACGTTCTAGTTGTTTTCCACAAGTGAGACGGAGAAATGTCTGGAATGCTTGCGATGAAAGACTTTTGTCAGCACACCAAGTGCAAAATAATGAAAAACGTTTTCTAACCACAAGCCACTAAGTATGCTGCACTTTAACAGGGGTTCACACGCACTCACATTCACACACAAGCCTCGAGCAGAGACTAAAAAAGAGAATATAGAGGAGCAGGAGACTGTAACCTTGCCTTGAGTTACTGTTGATTTTATAACTTTGCTGTGAGCCCCTCCCATGCTAAGCTGCACCTGTGATTCTGCGGCTGTTGGCTGATGAGCCCACTGATAAGTATATCTTTTCCGCATCTTATCCCTCCATGCTTTAGAAAGACCAACTGTGTATCGCTGCGCCCTTAGGCCCTAAATCCCAAGCTCTGTCACCCTTTCACCTCTGTCTCCCACGGGACTCCAGCCTGCTCTAACCAACTGGACAGGAGAGTCTGAGGCCGAGACAGCTATTTAATTGACCCATCTGTGAATGAATAGGGAAACAGAGGGGAGCATTGCTATGGTCGTCAATAATAAGGGCAGCCTCTGTATTATCAGGCATTGATTATGTGCGAGTCATCATCTGAGGCCGGAGCCAACTCTTGTTCCGCTTGCGTTAGCCCATTACCCTGGATTGAATGATGAATTACTGATCAATAGAAAGTGCCTGATAAATCCCCGATCAGGATGGCAACGAAACTGGGTTTTATTTCCTAATTCCCCTTGATGTAGTAGTAAATCTAACTTTTTATAGGCTCTTTTTTTTTTACATCTTGCAGAGGGTGTTTCACTTCAGTCTTGGCAAGACTGGGTACGAACCGCTGCTAAAAAAAACAAAAAAAAAACTGTAAAACACTGCTTAAGCTGTGATGTTTATAAATAAATAATTGGCAAAGCACAGTGAGGAAGAGTGGGGGGGGCTGTAATATTTATGATGCTGGTAAAAACGTGTGAAATATCACCATGACGACATGTGCGGGAGCTTCATTTGCTTAAGTGATCGGCGAGCTGAAGATGAAATAGTGCAGCAGGGGCTGGGAGTTGGACCCTGTCGGGGGCAAACGCTGCCCGCTGGTTTACCCACAATTCCTGTAGTTGATTAAGACACCCCATCCTCCTTCATTACATTAGCTCATGAACTGTAGGGCCAATTAGAAAGATTAAAATCATAAAAGTGCCCGCAGCACATCCTTCTTCTTAAGGTTTGAGCAGAATTATGTTGACCATGGGCGTAAATGTCCTCATTAAAGCATGATAACATTAAGTTCCTCGATGCCACCTCCGAAACAGTTCAGGTGGCATTTCCTCCATGCCCTCTCCACCTCAAGGAGAGCCCGGCCCCGAGCATGTAAATGTAATTATCCAAATGACTGAGGTAACCTTTAACATTGGCATAATCATGTTGCCGGTGTCCCATTTGTACAATTTGTAGCGGGTAATTACATATTTAAATTCTGCTTGCCCTTGGATGCATAAAGCTACAGATAGAGACGTTTGCTTCAAGCGAATGTGTGTGTTTCAAGAGGAAACAGGAAATGGCAAAAGCTTCATCCAATGCATCCTTCCCAGCGGGCTCAAATGTAAACACATTCCAATCCTTTCTCCTCCGGGTACGCTCCAAAGAGAATAATTTCAATCTTTTATTCATGCTGTTTAATGTAACCCTTTAATCTGGGTGGGAGCCCAGGGGGCCTCTAATCCAGGAGTGCCAGCCGCCTGGTGTGTGCTGTATACTGCTCTGAGTACATGAGCCCCTATTGTGGTTCCAATCAATCACACACTCATTACACCAGCACTATAAATGCCAAGGCATGCCAACAGCCGTGCCCAAGGCCCCAGTCAGCAGCTCTTCCAGATCATGTTTCTGCCAGGCCTGCCAGTGTGTGGGCATGATTGCCACCTTGCCAACCAAGCTATACTGCTGTGTCAACATGTCCTGAATGTGCCAATGCTGTATTGTTATGATGCATGGGTTCTGTCTGATGCCGCGAGGCAGCGGCACACAACAGTGCTTTCAGGCTGTAAGAGCCTTCTGGTAATGCCAATGTCTGTTCCAACCACCTGTGATTATTCGTTCTCATTTGCCTGCCAGCAAGCTGCCGCATGAATGGAGAAATGCACAATGGAATGATGGGGTATTGTCAGATTTGCATGATTGGCATTTTTATTCATAAGGTTTGTCTCTGTAATTCAAAAGTAAGAGCAGGTTCCAACACCAGGGTTCATCTACAAAGGCTATCGTCTCAGCCGCACGCTTTCCACGGTGGTGATTTTCAAAGAGGCATTTGTTTCTCATACAAACTTAAAAACACTAAAACTTTATTTGCTGCTTCTTCCCCATTGACTATCGTTGTTTCAAGAAGCATTTCAGCAAAGTGCCAAGCACACATCACACCAATAAACCGCCGCCCTCTGAGCTGAAATGCTGCTCACAGGAGGCTGATGGACAGAGGGGAGTGCAGGAAGGAGGTGAGAGGACAAAAGGCAGGGTCCCAGAACATTTGGACCTACCTTTACCTCCCACAGCTGTCTAAGAAAGAATACTCTGCCTAGTGATGACCTTTAACCCCTCTTCCTATTGGCCAACAGGCAGTACAGTCAGATATTTACCAGCTTGTATTTTGATTGCAAGAAAAAATCCCCAAGTATTTCATATAAAAGATTATTTTTGTTATGGTTATAATTATAATAACAATGATAATAATAATAATAATAATAAATTATTATTATTATGCTAATCGCTAGCCTAATATCTAAAATAAGGGGGGTTTTATGCTTGGAGATTTTCAATGCCAGTGTTAATGGTTTGGGACACACACTTGCCATTTCTCACTAGCTGCAACACCCAACTTCCTATAGTCTGGGTTAATGTAATTACTGCTATGAGCTGCCATTTTTCACTGTAATTCCATGTCACGTTAGCTACACAGTGCCAACAGATGTGTGTCAAAGATGTGGCATGTAGTGCAAAAGTTTTGGGACTGTAGGAATGTGTGCCATATACAAGTTCTCTAAACAAGTAATTTTTGCTAGAAAGAGAGATTTTTCTACATTATCTCTAAATACTGAAAATATACATATATTTAACTGTTGGTTGGACAAAGGAAGCAATCTGAAGACATCGATCACTTTGGGCTCGATCACTTTGGGGAGATGTGACTATTGCTAATTAAAAATAAATCAGTGAAGCCATAATAGTGACACACTGTGTCTGAATGACAGATAAAAGAGGTTTTATCATGTGTATAAAATTCATGACTTGAATGTGGCACAGTATTGATTTAAAAAAAGGTAATTATTAGAATATGTATATGGTTAATGGAAATATGGAAACTGACTGAGAAGGACATTTCATTAAATTTCACTGAGAGATGCCACAGGGTTAGTTTATAAAATCATAAAACTCTTACTGAATATACAGCATAGCAACACTATTTCATCTGCTGAGGCATGAAATTATATCACTGAACTATTGGATCTGTGTACATTTCATCTGGATGAACAACGTTTATACAGGCTGACTCAGGTTCTTCTTGACTCAGCCAAGGTTTAAAATAGAAAATGTAAAGTTAGAGAATGTAGGCTACAGTATACTAATGCAATTGCTCTATAGCCTTTACCTGGTTTATAGCACTAGAGTTAATGGTGCACCTCAATGACAACAATTTAAATGAAATGGGAAAGAGTCCAACAATGCATTTGGGGGTTAAGATCAATGTGGGAAGCCTAAGAAGGCTGACAAAAATTCTTCCAAAAGCAATAACCACTGCAATCAATACATACAAACCCATTAACACAATTACTATTACTGCCATTCCCTTTTTTCCCCATTACAGCGTTGTACTTTGTTCCTTTTCAGCCTCCAACCACAGGAAATGAGGTCAAGTCTGACTCACATTCATCTGTTCTCTCTAAAGTTCATCTTCTCGCAGCTCTTCCATCCCAGCGGCAGCCCTCCAATTCTTCTTCATTTCTTTCTCTGTTCTGGTCACCTGTAGCTTGTCACCCCCTGGAGGCCACTTTGGGTCAACTCACACACTTACTGGTCAATTGTAAATCCCCCCCTTAGGAGAGGAAACACAATAAGCTTAAGAGGGTTATTTTACCACTTTTGTCTTACACTAAAAGCAATTACAAGTCCTTACAGCTACTAGAAGTCTTCATTAAGAACACTGGAAGCCAACAAAAGTTGTTTGTTTTTTTCTTGATAATAAAGATTCAAGCAATTCATAATTTATTACCTGCCCAACATCTAATTATTGTTTGTTGCATGCACTCATGCAGATACATACATAGGTAGGAATCATAAAAGGTCTTTCTATTATTTATTGTTTATTATTTAAAGTTGACATGGATATTAATGGTCCTACTACTACAGGAAGTTTATTCCAGAGTGTGGGGTCCCTGACCCTTAAAGTTAGAGCTGGGAACAGTATGAAATAACTGTTTAGTGGATCTAAGACCATCACTTGACTTATAAGGTGTTCAGTGATATATTTCACACAGGGAACATTAGAGTTGTGCTTGAAAAATCACTTCTCAAATGTATACAAACCAAAGATAAAAGTATGAATGACCTTCTCTATATGACTTATTACCAGGAAAGATTTTATTTTGCATGTGGCTGTCGGCCTGTGGAGGCTTGAAAAGCTGTCTTAGCCTGCTCTTCAAACCATTCAGTGACCCGTCGTGTCCTATATGGAAGCACCTGCATTTGCAATGTTTCTAAACTTTCCTCCATTTTGTGTCGCATTTGTTTATTCAAATTTTACTAGCTTTACTAGACCTGTGCGATATGGCTGAAAAGTCATATCAGTCGATATTGACAGTTATTGACCCTTTTTTAATGACCTGTCTTTTTTTAAATTATTTTCAGAATAAGTAATCATTTATGTTAACTCAACAATTAAAAAACCCACAAATAAAATTACATAAATACATAAAAATACCGTCGACCACTTTGGCTGTCGCAGCATCAGTGTCCCTGGGCTCGTAGGCAGAACAAACAGGCCAGGTGGCGGAGAGGTGGCAGCCAGAGCTGGCCTGTTTGCTCTACCTAATGAGCCTGGACGCACTCCGGCAGTGAAGAGCGGCACCGGGGGATGTGTGACACCGAGAGGGGCAGCAGAAGACTGGGACAGAGGCCGATGAGGTCCATGTGTTTACTGGCGGGGCATATCAGACCACAAGCAAAGCAGACATTACCAGAGGCACTGTGTGACCTGACAGTTTTACAGGCAGAGTAGCTCTGGTCTGCACTGCAGTGGGATCCATAATAACATCTTGCTCCACACTCATCTGTTGTTGTCAGTCACAAGGCGATGGTGCAACCGAACTACACACCTGTTAAATGATTGACTCTTTGCATGTTACTCGTAGCACCTAAGGATTTGATAGGCTGTTTATGAGCCAGGGTGTAGACATAGATTTGTCATTGGTTTGCATGTAATGCATACACGTGAAACTATTGAACTATTTTCTTTTTTGTATCGATGACGTGTCTCTCGATGATACATATTGCTATCGTTTTATCGCCCAGGCCTAAGCTTAACATTATTTTACTGATCAACTGAATAATCCTAAGCCTTGATTTTTCTCCTCTGTCTCTTTGCCAGTGCCATTTGCAACTCTTTATAAGACATACAAGTGGTGTCAAATGTTATCTTGATGATAACAAAGGTTTGTATAACTGCAGAGAGGTATTTCCTTTCATGCAGGCACAGAACGTTTGAGCTTTGATGACCGTCAGCTGCAGTCTTTACGGGGTGTTCAAGTGCAGCCTTTTGGCCGAAACACATGGACACATGAGGCGGCGCAACAGTCAGCCTTCGTCACAGCTAGTTCTTTGATGTCAGTTTAGTGTGTCAGGGACTTCAGTGTCATAATCACCAATTGAAACCACATTATTTCAAAGTTTCTTTCATTCATTTTGTGGGAATTTTCTCTGAGATCAGGTGCTACAGACAGCTCGCTTTGTATTCTCAGGCCTCTGTGTCACTGGACAAAAATCAGGAGAGTGTAAGCAGATCATTTAGCCTGGTTTATAGTGGACCAATGCCACCATTGATTAGTGTATTTGTCTTGGCCAGCCCAGCACTGGCCTAAATCAACTACACCATACAGTATGCATTAGGGCTGGAACACCACTGCAGAGATCAGCCAAAGAGCAGGTGACTGAATTAACTATTAAAAATGAAGCAGCAGTACGCGAATAGCAATAAGGCTGATAATACAAATAACACAAAGCATTAGGCCTCTGAGCCAGGGCGAAAACCAGAGGCCCATGTGTTCTTCCCCGGAGTGCTCGTCATATTGACCTTCCCACAGTGACAGAGATTATTAGGATAAGCATGGCTGCAGCGCTAAAAGGAACGCTGTTAAGCCATTTTGCTGCAATGTTCCCCTCTGCAGCCTCCTGGCATAGAGGGATATTGTAGGAGAATTCATTGACATTGCTCTTTCCATATTCATGCCTTTAGGACCCTTCTTGATTGGTACTATTGTCTCTAAAAGTGCCTGCTGCAACTGTTTTATCATTTCAATTTAGCTGTTTCACCTCCTGTATTGTGTTTAACTGCAGCTGGGAACGTGCCTCGGCTTTGCCAGGGGAAATCAGTTGAATTCCAATATTTCTATCATTCAGCGTGAGACTGGCAAACGGCTGAGGTATCAAGGGTGCAGACAATGTCAGCAGAGTTGTATTGGCGGCATCCTGCAAGCTTGCCAAGTCTTAGCCCGGCTTTAATGGGTTTTCGCTCAATAACAATGAAGAGACAGAGAGCACCATAAAGACAGAATCAGCCAATCCTTTCGGAATCTTAATCAGGACGAATACATTTTAATACCAGCGGTTGCGCTCATAAGCCTGCTTTCGGTGTCGAGTTCTAATGTGCTGCCAATCAAACAAGTTGCAGTCATTTACAGTCTGGCAAGAGTTTGGGAAAATAGCCCGGAGCAGTTACAGTTCACGTTTGCTGTATGGGGCTTTTTCTAATTACAGTCGCTGAGGAGGAAAATATATCCCAAACAAGTCTCTGCTGTAATCGAACCCAGAGCAGCCACACCCAGCTCCAACATGCATGAACAATCAAAACTTTCTTGTTAGTTTACATGCCTTGGATGACATATCAGGCCTCGGACAATCAATCATTCCATATATCAGTGTAATTGAGTGTTACAGAGAGGAGGGTGCATACACTGTTGTGACTCAAGTAAAACTATTCATGCATTCCTTTTCTTTAAACACTTAATTATTGATGTTGCCATGGTTGGACAGTTGAAGCAGCTTGTGTGCAGACTCAAGGCACTTTAGCAGTTATGACATGTGGCATGCAAGATACATATATATAGTATATGAAGAGTGTACAAATATAGGCAAGCAGGTGGTGCGAGCTGAACAGCAGATGCTGCATTGCATGGCCAAACCATGGGCTGCTGCTGGTACAAAGTGGGTTAGTGGGTCGGAGGCTCCCGCTGATAGGAAACATATACTTTTCACACACGCTAGCTGCTCGTATAGATTTTATTTATTATCTTCAGCCCTCAGATGTTGAGTCAGCGTACAACTCCAGGGCCAATAAAACATTCACACACAATGGTGAGAGAGAAATCAAATCCGATTCGAGCTGGATTCAAACTCGTAAAAGAGAGTTTTTGTGCTTTCAGTTGTATAACATAAAAGGGTAAAAAAAAAGAAGTAATGTCAAAAGAGGGGTATAAATTATCACACACATATAACTCCTTTGTAAGTGACTCATGTTTTTCTATTCAGGGGTCGTTGATATATAAAAAGTTTGCCTTACCCTGACGCTGTTGTGGTATTAAGGAGAAAAGTTCCTGCTGACTCACGCTTTGGGGCAAATCGTCTGACAGGCAGACTGTGTTGAAGCCTCGTCAGCAAGGACATACACTAAACTGGAGCTCACTGTGCCTGCTTAGGGATGATATAAGCACTGGGGGAAGCAATCAGTGTGACACTTTGACTGAGACTCTTAGACAGATTGCTTCTTCGCTTCCAGGGAGGTCAGATCTACATTTCAGTGCAAAACAACACATTATTACTGTCTTACTTTTTCTGTCAGGCCATGTTTTGTTACTTTTGTTGTTACTTCAGTTTCCTTGTTCCCACAGTGCAGCCACGTCCCCCATGCAAAGCACAACATGAGGCTGCATTGCAATCAGTTTTTTGGCTGGAAAGATTGAAATCTGTGCTTCATCCACAATTGATTATTGCCTTATGTGACTGCTGAACATCTGTGCAAAGTGGTGATTTTTGAAAAAATAAAAATCCTTGCTTTTTGATTCTGACAGACTGGCACCATATGCTGATCATTATTAATTAGGTGATCCACTGGCTTATCCTCTAGAGCCACCATGAGGTTCACATTTGTGGTTTTGAGTGAAATTTGAACTATTGGATAGATTGTAATAAAAATGTGGTACAGACATTCATGCTCCACTCAAGAGTAATTGTAATAATTTTGTTGATCCCTTAACTTTCAATCTAGCACCATCATGTGGTCTAAGTTTTAATTTGTCCAAAACCTTGGCTTATGACTGAGCAGCATTCCCATCAGCCTTAGCTAGAGCTGCACATTAATTGATTAGTTAGACTGGCAGAAAAATAAATCAGCAACTGTATTGATAATCAATTAAATCTGTTTTAGTAAGTTTTAAGTAAAAATGGCAAACTGGTTTGTCACACATAGTTTTAGGCTGTTGGTCAAATAAAACATGCAATTGAAAATAGATCACCCTGAAACCCCCTGACTTGGTTGTGCAATGCAGAGCCGGTCCCGACCTCCCTGGGGCCCGAAGCAAAATTCTGATGAGGGGCCCTCCTACCTGACCTGTGAGCCATGTAAACCTTTGCCACTGCAGCACAGTCACACCCCAGTGCTTCCACTATCCTCCCTCCTTTAAAAAAGCACACTCCATCTGACAGAATAAAAATAACTACACCTATACAGGAGAGAATTAGGTTTAAGCAGGCAATATTTATTGAATAGTTGTAACCAGTGTCTTGTTGGCCAGACGACAAGCAAACAACCTTTTTGAAATGCTTGTTCCCTGAATGGAGTTCGGATCGATCAGAGCAATGCTGTTCTGAGACACATTTCCAAAACTTACCAGGTAGTCTGACTTCCTCGCTCACTTCCTTCCATGGCATTATGTTAGCACACTTAATTGCTAAATTAAACATTATATCTGCTAAACATCAGCATGTTAGCATCGTCACTATAAGCATGTTAGCCTGCTGATAGTAGCATTTAGCACAAAGCACCACTGTACCTAAGCCTCACAGAGCAGTTAGCGTGGCTGTAGACTCTTAGTGTTGTTTTCCTTCATATAAGCATCTTTGATTATATTTGTTTCGTTTTTGTTCCATCTTTTGCATTGTGATCCGGTCGATGTATATACACTTCAGTTGTAGCACTTGTAGTAGTTGCTGTGCAAGAGTAGAGCTGAAACAAACAGGGACTTTCAGAGTCATGGTCACCTGAGGAGCTGAATCTAGAAAAGCTAAATAATAAGTGAAAACCCAAATGACATTCAGTAGGTCATCAACGTAAACAATACCTGACCTTGTGATTTTGGCCATTACACCATCTTACGTAGGTAATAGCCCACAGCTTGTTTATGTAAAGAGCGTGAGGGAAATCAGTATCCGAGAGAATGAGATGTAAAACGCTGCCCCCTCCTCCTCTGTTCTCCTCTCCTTCTGTTTTAAAATCTCCTCCAGCGTGTCCCCTCTCAGTTGTATGCTGAGGGCAACAAATTGCGGCGAGACCCATTTCCCCAGTGTTTGTGTTTCTACGGCGAATTGCCTCATCTGTTAAAAATGGGTAGGTGATGCATCTGGAGGGATGAAACATTTATCGGAGGACGATTTTTCATTAAGGCAAGGAGAGAGCCTCCATCAATATTTCAATGGCCCTGCCTGCGTGGCCACAGTGTGTCAGTGTGTGCAAGCCTCCATGTGTGTGTTCCAGTACGTTTTCCAATGACCAGATGTCCTCACAGGTAGAGACAAAATCCGTCAAAGGAAGGACAATGTGGCAGTTCTCACTTTTACGAGTGAGAGGATAGATTTAATTTGAAGGTTAGAATTAAGACCAGATTTAAGGAAAGATTTGGAGAGTAGAAGACGTAAAGAAACAAAAAAAAGAAAGAAATAGGTTAACCTGACTTGTTTTAAACATAAAAATCAAATTGTATTCTCAGAAAGGATTCATGTAAGCCTGCACTTGTATTCCTCTTCCATCGAGCTCCGACTATTCCACCATTTCCCTAATAATACAGATATGTGTGTGTCTGTATAAGTCGACCCTGCCATGCTTCTACACGCTCACGTGCGTTCTCTCTTCCTCTGCCTCCCTCTCTCAGACGTCTCTCAGAGATGCAGCTCTCCCTGCGTTTTGCTTCGAGATGGCTGTTGTAAGCCGCTCTCCTCTGAGCATTTTCAGCTGTCACACTTTTTCAGAGTTCACGGCGCCGGTTTTAGTCCCTTGCATCAAATATTCATAGAGGGAGAGACAGGGGAGGCAGGTTGGCCACGTGCTCTTCTGTCCTCCACCCATCTGACTTCCATCCCTCTCTTCAGATGCCCCTTAAAACTCCCTGACTCTCTGGCTCTCATCCTTGTCCTACCCAGAGTGAAACATCACTAAAATATTCCTGTGATATTCCTGTTTGAATGTGTCTAAGATACATTATTTGTATGTTTATAAGTACCATATGTTCATGATATTTCTATAGAAGTGTTCAGATTATTTACTGACAGAAACGCAGTAGTAATGATTACTGATATTTTGGGCTGTTTGGGCGTAGCGGGACAAGCTGTAAACACAATATTTCCATATTATCACTTCATAAGGTTATAGTGGTGCATGTTAGCAAACGACCGCCCATTGACACAACCAGCAGGAGACAGAGAAACATTAGCATTATATTATATTATATTATATGTGTTTCTGGCTACATAACACATCTTGGCCCAATATTGACTCTCCTTTAATCTCTTGTTTTGGTCTCCACCACCTTGCTTTTGAACTCATTCTTGCCATTCCATGCTTTATTATCAGGTCAATCTGAGAAGTACATTATCTTTGAGGTTTTATAATCATAACATCAAAATAATGCTCACCAGCTGGTCTACTGTTTGGTGCTGGACAGGAAGTGTGTGGAAAAAAAACTGCCTGTGGATGGAAACAAAGATGGAAACACATTTGGTGTTCTGTAAAACCAAAACGATGAGCTGACAGATATAAAAAACGCTCCACAGAGCTGAGGGGAACTGAGTCAGTTGATAATGTATGTGTGGGCCCTTACACATCACCATTGTATCAGTTGTAATATTGAATAGTGCAGCTTTAAAATTGAAAATACAGATTATGCAGAAAGGCCATTATGTTTGATTATTACTTATATTATTGGATGCATTAATGAGGAAGTAGTATTACAATGTTGTAGCTGATTAAGGTGGAGACAGTTTTGCCCTCTCCATATACTTTATTTGTGTTTAACCTGCATCATGTTTGATCAGATCATATGAGCTTGTGTTCATATAGTGTGTTTCAACACGCGCTGTCATATTCACACATTCATGCATTGATGGCCATGCAAGGTGCCTGCTCATCAGGGCTTCCCAATCAAAGCACCACATTATGTCTATGCCCAGTCATTCACACAAAATCACACCAATGCCATAGGGAGCAATTTGGGATTCAGTATCTTGCCCAAGGACACCTCGACATGCAGCTAGAGCCGGGGATCGAATCACAGTGGACGACCTGCTCTACCTCCTGAGCCACAGCTGCCCCATATGATTAGCATGTTGTCTTTAAAGTGACTAATAACTGTCAGATAAACGTAGTACAGTAAAAACTACTATACTTCCATCTGATGTGGAGTAGAAGTATAACGTTTCATAAAATGGAAATACACAAAGTACAAGAACCTCGAAATTCAACTTAAAGGGGAAGTCTGTTATTTTCAAACCTGGGCCCTATTTACATGTTATGGTGTCTAAATGATTCATACTTACCAAAGGTTTGGAATCGGTCCAGTGGATCACCTCAGCTGGCAGCTGACACAAATGCAATAGCTGCAACATAATCCTTCGGGGAAGCTCTGACCGTCAAAGTTACGTCCACTAAAAGCGTTTGCTTCAGCCACTGACAACATCACAGAAACAATTCCTACATAGACAACCAGAAACACAATGGCTCGAGAAAAAGTGTTGCTCTGAAATGCAGTGTTGTGCTTGTTCACTTCACTTCACAAGGACTAGTTCAAAGTTCAGTTCACACAGAATAAAATGAACTAGTTCACATTCATAATTCATAATTCATAATTTTGAATTTGAACAAAGCGTACATTCCCCATGTTCATTTTATCTTCTTTTTCTTCTTTCTAGCTGCGCCGAGCTACTCTTTTCTAATAGAACCTCTAACCCATCCATCCCAGCGCCCATATTGTTGGGGCATTGTATCGCTTATATCAATAAAAAAGTAATATTTAATAATATATAAGTAATATATATGTATTTTTTATTACATTTACTGTCATTTTAGATGAGGACACAACATAAAATATGTCATATCTGACATACTAAATACCTCACGTTAGCAACTTACCTTTTTGCTGTTGTGCTGATAAGGGCTCCGGTGTGATCTTATCCCTTCGCTTTGTAAACCAGCACTGAGCTGCAGCCTGAAATAGATTTATAATGATCAATCCAATGGTGAAAGTCTGCTTGTGATTAATGCATTTTCTGTGTTAAACAGTTATTGTTGTTGCTAGCATGTTTGGTAGCCTTTCATTGTCAGCTCCATGGGCTGCGTCTGTCGACCAATCAGAGACTGTGCCTCTAACTGAGATCCTTTGTTGGGTTATATAATATGGCCCACCACTGGATTTGAGTTTAGTGAGCCCATTGTAGTTTTGTGATTTTTGCATAATCCTTACAGTGTTCCTATGGGATTTACATCGACACCATCATACAGTGCTTTATGTTATATTTCCTCCTATATCCCATAATAATCTGACAGGGACTTATAGTGAGTTTCTCATGGCTCTATTTTGCTTTATAATTTCTATGTAAGAATGGATTGGGCAAAGATCTACTGTCGGCCCTTATTGATTCCCCAAATCCTATTGCTCACTGTATATTCTGTATGTCACCACTTTAATATTTCCTTTCCTTCAAGAACAATATACAGCTGCAAAGGAGGTGAGTGACAGGGGGTGAGTGTGAGGGAGGCTCTCTCCTTCAGCGAGCAGAATATATGCGTCCTCACAGCAAGATTCAGTCCTATTTCGCTCTCCTTCACTTTCAGCTTCACTTACGACGCATCATTTTGTTTTGTCATCACATGCACATCATGTCTGAAAGAGTCAAAGTGTTACACCGCTCCTTAATGTTTAACTTAGCCAGAAACCTTCTGAAATACACATGAGAGCATGGGCTGTGCATTTAACTCCCGCCTGATGTGTTAACTGCATGTGAAGTGTGACCTACACATGACACGCATGCCCATACATAGGTACAGAGAGTATGCTATATGATGAGTGGACAGACGGAGCGATATAGGAGTTGAAGTATGGAGATATGAAATGTGAGGGGGCGAAAAAGCGTGAGTGGGAGTGACAGAAGTAGAGATGACATGATGTGGGGGTTAAACACACTGGGTAATGGAGAGATGAGGGGGGAGACGATGGGAGGGCGTATGAATATTTGATCTTGCGGTGAGAAGGGGTTGGCGAGTTGGGGAGGGCCGTCCCAGAAGTCCTTGTGATGAGTGGCGCTGTAAAAATATTTACCTTAAACACAGCACTGTGGGACATGAGCAGCAGGGAGAGCGAAAGGAGTAAGAGGAGGAGAGCTGTGATGTCTTTCCTTCTTTCCTTCCTTCCTCCCTTCCATTTTACCTCTCTCTCTCTCTGTCGTTGCTTCCTCCTTCCCTGCTTCCCATCAGATAAAGTGGGTCAGCATTACACATCAGTACAACACGCCGGAGGGAAGGAAGGGGAGGATTTAGGCAGTGAGAGAGATAGATGGGGAAGATGGGAAGAGGTAAGACAGAGTGCAAAAAGAAAAAGGCGGCGCAAAGAAAGAAAGGTGAAGAGTAATGTTTACACATAGACACTGAATGGCAAGAGGTGGAGGCGGGTATTTGTAGGAATGTGAGAAAGAGCAGGGACGGAGAGGAGGAGGGATGCAGAGCGAAGAGGAGCATGGAAGAAAAGGCAATGATTAATTCATCTTTATGTTTCGGTGGGCCGCTAGCAGCGCGGGTCTGGCGGCTGCAGGCCCTAAGAGGCTTCACATGATGGAGAGTCGGCCATTACCATGTTTAAAGAGTCGCCTCCCAACACTCCTCTCATCGCCCTCCCATCCCCTCATGCTCGTTCCTCATTTAGATCCCTGGGTTTATGCAGTTTTGTTTTCAAAGTGTGGGAGACGATGAAGGAGGAGAGCCAGGGGAGAGGCAGATAGAGGTAGACGAAGAGATTGAGAGCAGGATTAGCTCAGCCATGTGTCAGCCTGGGCCTGTGGGTGTATTTACCCGTATCCAGTATCTGTGAACACATGTTTACCCACCTCGCAGACATCCGGAGGCAACCTCGTCATATTTCCCTCAGACAGCTCAGCATGCCCCACAGGCCAGCGTGACATCAGAGCGGGTCAAAATAAGTCACCGACTGTTTCTCAGTCAGGGCAGAGAAGTCGCTGATACAAACACAGGTGATAAAAATACATAGTTTGTTATCTTGCAAGAATAGATTTAGTGACGCTAAACGCAGTATTTTATTCAGTTTTTATTAGAGGAGCAGGGGTAAGCATGGGGATATAAAAGATGCACTTTGGCAGTAAAGGGTTAGTTCACCCGAAAAGATGGTTATTCTGAATGATACACACACACTTCACTTTGAGCAGTTTTCATTGGAATTTTTTTCTAAAGAAATAGTCCCAATCTGTGTTCTGTGGCTCACCCAGAGTAACAAGGGCACTTCTTTAAGGACAGAGATGGAGCTGCTGAATTTTTCAAATGTAATTTTTCACTGTGCTGAGCACCACAAACATAATTCCCCTCACCTCTGTTATATTGAGACGGAGGCAAAGATCTCCAGGATGTTAGAAATACTGATTCCAATTCGCTCTTCTTCCTCCCAACACTTTTAATGATCATATTTATTCAATTATATTTTCTGTCATTTTTATTTCTCAACATAAAGTCTGTTCCCATATGTATAAAACAGTGATGAATTACTGTTTAGGGCCTTCATAGGGCTGGGTATAGAAACTCAAGCCAAAATGTATCCACAGCGCTGAGTATCAAAAGTGTTCAAGTGTGAGGACTATTTAAATAACAAATGGGAATGGCAGACTCCGCCACTGAAAAGAAAACTATTGAATAAGGAGGTAGTTACAGAATGTAAATATGTTGCAAAGCTACTGTAGAAAAAATATTGACACTGTGCCCCAAAAATGAGCTTTGAGCTTTGAAAATCTTACAGATCACACAGTAACTTTAAACACTGGCTCATTAATCATCGATCTGATATGTCGTTACCCAGCCCTATTCATTTATAATTTGTTGGTAGTCCGATTTAAGCATACTGAAACTAAACACACTGGTGTGAGTCGGTACATTTTTAATTAAGAAATGCAAACTGCTACCAGATTGCTTAAACCCCTCAAATTACCTGAAACAAATATTGAGGACATGATGCCAGTGGAAGCTAAAGCCCTGCTCAGACAACACAACTGCAGCATATAGAACCAAAACAACCTAAAGCACTTTGAGAAAGTTTGTATAAATAAATAAATGAATAGTAATTTGGGTAAAGCAAACCTCTGTTGTTTACAAATGAACACGATTATAAAAACCTACTTATGATGTATGTGTGCTGAAATCATTACAGGTCAAACCAATTATTCCTTATTGATTTTTCTTAAACATCAACGGGACCTCAAGAAGACAGTTTGTACGCTCCGTCTAGTTTCCCCTCCTCTCTGTTTACCACTACATCACCTCTTCCACTTTCTGTTTAAGCATCTGCCAAGACAAATCCAGCACATCTAAAGGAGCTGAAACTGTGCAAACACTTGGTGGAGTACCTTCGCCTGATGCCATCCAAACCCACCCAGGTCCCCTATAAGTCTGCCAGCCTGGATGAAAACATCAGGACCTTTTTTCCGGGCATTTTCAAAAAAAGAAAAACTACAAAGCAAAGAGGTCTTTTTATGTCTGGCGCTGGGACACCGTCATGAGCACGTCGCTGAGCTCCTCGTCGACATCAAACGGTTGGCAGAGGCTTTGCCAACCAGCTGGTGCAGATGGCCGGACTCAGACGGGACATTCTAATGAGAAGCAGGTAGGGCATTAGTAGTCTGGGCAGGGTGGCAGCGCCCAGGAGACCACGGCAACACACACATACATGCAGCTCCAACCAGAACTATGCAAGGAAGAGTGTATGCATGCTTAAAGGAGTGAGGAGGGGAAAAGGAAACAAAGATGGGCCCTTCACAACTTATTCTCTGCTGCAGACATACTCACATATCCACACACACACACATGCACAGATACTTAATCATCCCACAGCCCAGCGAGGCAGCATACCATGTCAGAGTTAAAACAGCATAAGACAGGCTCATATCTCTGTTACAGTGCTGGGAGGTTGAGGATTCTCTCACTCATGGGTGGAAAGTGGGGGTTAATCGGTTCATCAGCTTCAGTCAACAGCAGGATCCCACTGCCCCCTGCTGGGCTTACTGGGTTAAAACCTACCCTGCCATTAAAGACAGGGAGGACTTGTAAACAGAAGCAGGAGGACCATGCATGCTAGCTTGTGATCTTCAGAATTATTCACACTGGATGTCCGGCAGCCACAAACATTTGATAACGAACAATTACCAACCACAGTGTCACAAAGACATATAATGAGGTTCAAATAGGTACAACATGGAGGTGTATATCTGCCCAGAGGCATAAGAATTGACTAAAAGAAAACAAAGTACAAGCTGTGTTGAGAACTTTGACTGAGTGAAGATAATCCAGTGGTCGAAACAATAAGAAATAGGTCCTCTAGTCAAAGATTTATCATTTTTGTCATAAATAGACTCAATCTGTGACACTTTTTCTGTCTGAAAGCATTTAGTGCTGAGATGTTGGTGACCCTTCATCACTTTCAGTGTTGTACGAGCATGAAGAGAGTGGGAGAGGTGTAGAGGCTGGGTGTGGTTAGGGTGGAGTAGGGAGATCTGTATGAACTCAAACAAACTGTAAATCTTTTAAGTTAGTTTGGAAAATAACTCTACAAGCAGCAGACACATGGATAGTAATGCTATTACAACACTTTCATATTAAATGAAGGATTTGAGAGTTAAAGGACGTCAGCATCGTCTGTGAGGTAACGATGATGTCATAATAATGTCACCAGCTCTCCCTCTGAAGAACTGCTTTCTGTGAGTTAATGATGATGGCACTGATGATGTCACCACTATTTTCTGCTGGAAGTTTTAAGTTAGACCTGTGGTGAGCTTACAGGTTCAGATCTCCTCTCTCAGAGGAGAGGGCTCGGTTCTGGAGCTCAGTGCTGAGCCTACTGAAGGTTCCAGGGGACTCCTGTCAGCCAGAACAGTTTAGTTCAGGATCTGACCGGCTTTCCTCTGAGCAACATGAGCTACCAGCACTGCTCTGCTGGCAGGGATCTGGGAGGGTGTTGGGTGGGTCAAAGTATGAAATCAAATAATCAAATCCAAGTAAAACCCAGATTTGATTGATAATAATGAAATATTGCTGACAACAGCAGTTGGAGTTGAGGGAAGCTTCAGTGATTCCAATCACAGCAGTTCCTCTCATAACCAGCAGACAGGTTAATGAACAATGGGTTGTTGAGTAGCTTCAGTAAAAAGTAAGGTTTAATTGTGTTCTTCTGAGTCTGTTGGAGCAGGTTCCTGCCTGTCTCGTCCTTAAAAAGCCAAATGAGCCATTAGGTGAGAGGAACTCTATTAGTATCAGGGCTGGGACAATATGATACTATCACAATACTTGGGTGCTGATTCAATATGTATTCTGATTCAATATCACATTTTTTTTTTATTTGTGTTTAACACAAGCCCTGAGAAAGTGACATCATACACTTCTAGAGACTGTAGCCTATATCATGAGTCATATCTCTGTCAGTTAATCCCTCTGAGTTGTATTTCTCCAGCATCATTGCTGCACAGCATTATATAAGTGGCAAATAAGACTTTTTGAGGTAAACTGCTAAGTGTAGCTGTTCCTGCTCATCGAGCTAATGCCATAAGTGCCCCTGAAAACTGCACACTGCACAAATGTTAACAATGTCAAGTGTCAGCATTTATTAGTTAATTTCCACGGAGCTTGGGAAATGTTTTCCTTTGACTATGAGCACAAATGCCGCTCTATGTAAAGCATGTGACTTACCATGGATCCTTCATAAAGATAATGTAATCACGGTCACAGTGCTATTTTCTGTTAGCACATTCATGGTAATCTTCATTATGATTTAGCACTGAGCTAACACATTAAGTGTTAGTTATAAAATCAATTCAGGAATCAGAGAAACAGATTCAGGCGTCAAATAGGGAAAATAAACACTATACGAATATATAATCATATAATATATGAATTAATTCACCCATTCCTAATTCTTACAGAGTAAATTCTCCACCTAAGAGATTCCAACACTAGTATTTTGCAGTGTTTTGATCTGAAATGCTGTTGGTTGGATAGTATTATAGTATATTGTATTCCTAGTACTTATCCTATCGTATCCTAAAAGCATGAAGTCCAATTATAAATAACCTAGAATGCTTTGAGACGCTTCTGGAAGTTGGTTTCTTCCTGTGGTGTTCACCTCCAGTGGTCTCACTCTGGCTGCTTCAACTCTTCTTGCTTTAACATCTTCTAATACAGTCCACACAGCTACTCCAAAGGTATCGTTGCTGTGTTAAATCTGTAGCGACTTCATATCACTAAATTATTTTTGTACTTTAAGGGCTAGTCCACTCCATTTTACATGCCGTCATGAGACTCAGTTGTATTACTCCTTATGCATAGCTCTGAGGAAGTTGTGTCAAGTCTGAGAGTGCAACCCTGGTGACATCATCAGCTTGGTAAGTAACATTTATACAGGAGAGTCTGCTGGACTGGAGGCATATCATACAAAAGATCTCTTTGGGAAGGCCTGAAGTGCATTATGGGAATTGTAGGAGCCACAGTTTTTGGAGCTTGCCCTTTACTTGGCTCTAAATACAGGATGTCTCTGTCTCAGTGTTGGCCTTTTTTTTTTAATCCTTTAAAAAGTATGTCAATAATTAAAGGAAGAAAACATGGCGTGAGAAGCCCTACAACTTAGCAGTTTAATTCGAAAATGACTTGAATTATGAGTTTCACAACTTTTGCCTCATGTACAGAATTACAGAAGTAATTTGTGTCCGTTGGGGATCTGTATCATCCAACAGCTACAGTACAGAAGTCTGATGTTGTATGAATCCAAGTGACCCAGAATGTTGTTTACAGCAGGAAGCCAGCAGAGGTCAGTGTTCAGCAGCGTATGTCCTCGACAGCAGAAAAGCCACTGCAGCAGGAAACAGGCTTCTGTGGATAATGCTCCCTTCATGGTCTGCATGTAATTTTCTATTTCCAAGTTGGACAGGGAATAGAATAAATTCAACATTTAGGTACTTTTAATGAAAAAGGTCATGACAGTATTTTATGTTGATGGCTGATGTGTTATTTTACATTCCAACAGACACAAAGGAAACATCAGACTTCTGTTTAAAAAAATGAACAAGATTTATTTACCATCCAAAAGTAGAACGAATGAAAGGAAACCTTTATTCTTCCTTTGTGAATGTGTCTTGTTGTGCCATGATACATGTGTGTATGACGACCATACAGTGCACATACAAAAATGAATTTAGCAATTGTAGGCTTCAAGTTTGCACAAAGAGAGACAGAAATAGACTGATGCTAAAAAGCCAATGAGCCGTTTCTTATTATTGTAGTTTATTTTAGACTGACTGAATGTTTTAAGAAGAAAAAATAATGGAAGCTTTTTTAATACGGTAATGGAAAAAAAAATTCTACTACACTGACATGAAAGACACACTTTCACCATGAGTTTATTTCATGCTCTCTTGTCAGACATCAGCAGCTCATAGAAATTGTTCATCCTCCTGGTTGTATTGACTTTTTTTGGTTATCTGTGTGCACTGTACTTAAAATTCAAATGAGTCCAACTGTACTCGAAGGCAGCACAGTATGGAAATTCCTTTGGAAACTAAAGAAAAGACAGGCTAAAGGAAACCTTTACTTGGATTTGAGTAAACCTCAGTGAGGGACTAGTTTTCTGTCTGTATGTGAAGTTGAATAAAATCAGTGACTCTGTTCAGCTCAAGGGAAATCACAACTGATAACAATTTATGTAACACATCTTTGTTTGGTTTGTCTGAGCTGAACTTAATAAATTGTATATTTTGTCTCTCTTCATGTTCTTGCTGATAATAAATCTTCCCCTCAGACTTAATGAATGAGTGGGATTTACATTTGTTTGCAGACTCTAATTTAGTTTTATGTTGTGTGGATATAGGGGTTAGAGCTGAGCCTCTGTTCAGTGTGACTGAGCCTCTTCCATCTGAAAGGTTTCATTTTCTATCTGTTCATAATTATCACCCTTTGTATAGGACTGGATTTATTGGATGTGTGCCACCACAACAACCCAAATCCTGCCACAGGAATTTGACAGATGTCAATACAGCCGTATTTCATAGCAAATTATCTCCTGGGGGACAATAATACGCAGTCAGTCACAGTGTATGAAGCTGTGGCACACTGCTCTGGACAGGCCCGACGGTGTTTGAGGCCCGGTCAGTGGATAAAATCACGGAAATGTTTATGAACATGATCACAAGCAGCCACAGATGTTTATGGAGAGATTATTTCTTACATACAAACTGTGGTCGGTGCAGTTTGTGTGCTTATTTTCAGGAAAATGAAAAAGTGTACGGTCTGTGGAATCTTAAAAGACCTCCCAGAAAAAGGCTTTAACCAACACCTTGCAAATAAAACACAGTAATTGAAAATAGATCTCCAATATCTATTAATGCCTTTTTGTTTGTGCTTCCTTTTTGTAATAGCCATTCAAGACTTGTTTTCTATAGATATAAAAGCTTTACAACTTTAAACTTTTGAATGTGTGTTTTTTTAATCTTTTATTAAAAATAAGACTATAACATCTGTAAGTAAACAACCATTATAATGTGTATATTTTCTAGAAATAACTCCCAAACAAAAAACATCACATAAAGCTCGATAATTATCTGAGTCCATAAAATGCGGCTCTCTGTCCTCGGCCCATCTCTTTATGGCCTGTAAACTCAGATCATATGGGTTCACTATGGGTTGAAATCAGTCACAGTCCGTCTAACTTAAGTCGAGCAGACAGGGATGATGGGCTTTAGGAAACCATTCATTGCCGCAAACATACACTTTTCAAGCCCCATTGAAAGAGTGACCTGCTCAGATGATCTGAGGGCAGAGTATCTGTTGCAGCTACCTCACTGCTGCCTCCCTTTCTCTTTGTTGTGTCCCCGCTCTTTTTGAAGTTCTTCTTTCATGTGAACCAACTTACTGCTGCTTTGAAAAAAATATTGTCTTTTAAATGACTTTATTGTTTTTTATTAATTATTATTATTGAGCTGTTTCGATTTGATTTTAATGTTTTTAAGACACCAACATGGTTTAAACTTCTTTTGAAATTTGAACTTAATACAGAATGGAAATCTTCCTAGACCCCATGTTACTGTCTTCATTCGTATTTTCTAGGCAAAGTGTGTGTGATTTAAAGGAGAAGTTCACCAAAAAATTAAAATTCTGTCATTTTCTAATCAACTCCATGCCGATAGTCCACAAACATTTTTGGAGCTTCGGAGCAAGACAGCATTGCATCATACCCTGAAACAATTAAAGTAGATGGGGACTGGTTTTGAAATGGAAAAAAGAAAACAGTAACCACAAATAAAATAGCTCCATATAGCTCATCTGGCATAATCAGATCTCCAAGGGCCCAGATTGATTTGAAAAAGATGTTATTTACCACTTCGTCGTGCAGTCGAGCTCACGCACCCACTTTAGACGAGGTGTTGCTTTTAGCTTAGCAGCTATGTGAAGATTTTGACTATTAAAAGCCTGTAAATAATCTTTTCAAATTATCTGGCAAACTCAGGGCTTCCAGAGACTTGGATTAAGCTGAATGAGCTGTATGGAGCCACTTTACTTTTATTTTTTTACATTTTAAAACAAGTCCCCAGCTACTTCAGCTGTTTAGGAGAATGCTGAATATTCTATTTGGGCTGAAGTTTTTCTTTCAGTCTCACAGTCAAAAAAACTAAACTGAAAACTGCTAATTTGTCGCAGAAGTTCGCTGAATACAAGTCAGTCAGTTTGTGTTAGCTTGCCGGCTATAATGCTGTAGCACCTGTTACCACACAAAGCGATGCAGCAGCAGTCCACAGTGCAGAATATGGATGATTAATATTATGTGCACTGGCTAATTGGGTTGTGTGATGAAACTTAGCTGTAGCTTGGTAGCTGGCTGAAAAAGCTGATGCTTAAGCTCGTTAGCGACTGACACAGCTCTCTTCATCGGTCGTGTTTCACTAACGATATAACACATAATACGAATCGTTGTCCTTGACATTCAGTATGTGGTCACATCCATCTCTTTGTAAAAAAGCATTTATTAAAATGTAAAACGTGTGTGTGGAAAATAAAGAATAAATATTATATTATTAAATGATGCCAGGACCAATAAAGGGAAAATAGAATGAGCCAGTAAAAATAAATAAAAGAGTAAAATTAAAGAAACAGGTTTGTAAAAAGTTTAATATATTTGATCAACTTGTAAAAAACATTAGCTTCACTTCAACCAACTGGTTGGAAAAGTAAAGAATAGAAGGCTTTTTATCACACTCCATATTTACCATACAACTATCAAAGTCAGTGTGAATGTATGTGTGCTTGTTTCTGACACGTTGCATGTCTTATGTGCACTTCATGCATATAAATCTCAACAGTTTTCTACAAAATCTTGTGTGCATGTGCGTATTTGCTTTCGCCTGCATTTCCAGGTTTATATCTGCAGTGAACATAAGAGCCTGTTTGTTCCCATCCTGCCTGTGTGTGTGTGTGTTCCTTCATCCCTGCCGGTGTCGAGCCAAGGGCCCATCTGGCTCCTATGAGGGCCGCTGCTTCACGGTGCCTCAGCCTGATTCATGGGCGCTGGACAGCCTCAGCTGCTATCCCACTTCCACCGTTTTACATCACATACCTCTTCAAATAACAGTCCGCATACCTCCCAGCTCCCACCGCTCTCCCACCGACAGACAAGCTCTGCAGAGACGCTATATTTCTCTGAGTAGGTAGAATCCCTCAAAAAAAATGTTGGCCATCATTTACATCTGCCTCTGTCCATCTGCATTACGAAATCCCTGCTTGTTCTTGATCTGGGAGTTACACTGCAAAGCCATCTTTGTCTTTTCCTCTCCCTTTGCTCTCTCTCAGGGATTAACAATTTTACCGCAAATGCCACAAACCCTCTGTGCCACGCCTTTTCTGGAGGGATGTGTGTGCAAATTACAACCAACTTTCCTCAGTGTGTTGTTTTTCCTTTCTCTTCCCCTTAATTCACTCTGCATCTTAATAACTCACTTTCTTTCCCTTGTCTCTTCAGTTTTCACACTCGCCAACATGACGCAACCACAAATGCAGGGCTGCCAGTTTGTCCTCAGACTCACAGCCAAACCTCACTGCATTGGCTGTGTAGCTCGTAGGCGATTCCGTTGCACAATCTGCAGCCACGAGGCCCTCATAAAGTCTCAGATATGTACTCACAGGCTCGCCCCTGTCAGTCACACAGCCGCACCACAGAGTCCGTGAAAAGACAAAGGCAAATACATAGCATGAACTATGAATGGATGTTTACAACAGGATTGGATTCATGTTCGCTGCTGATGTGACAGAATGGCAGTCTGTGGCCTGTAACACACTGTACAGAGAGGTCCTGTGTCTGTGACCTCTCTTCACATCGACAGACTGTGTTTTTCATTTAATTTCCTCCTGATGCTTTGACCACATTGTAAAAATATCAACTTTTATTCTTTGGCACACACATAGATAGAAGTTGTGAGGTCTTAGACATTTAAATTATCACCACACAAAGTTGAAATAGATTTTTTTGGCATTCCTCATTTCATGTTTATTTGTGATCAAAATCAGAAAGTTCGTACGCCTTGTGTTGTGGTGTGTCTGTTGTGGAGTGCAACAGAGTTGACCCCGTGTTATCTTTATAACAGACTCCTCCACACTGAAATATGACATTTGTTATATTAAATAAAGTGTGAGAGAGCGAGTAAGTTTCTTGTCACTTTTACAACTTCAAATCATGAGTTAACTTTTAACTTAAGTGATGAGTAGACTAACTGTCCAAATTATAGTCATCTCATTTGAAGACATGATGGAGGTTTGTTGTCTCAAGGCAAAGTGTGTAATTGACCCACCCGTCCACTAGAGGACGGCTTGATAGTGTGACGGTTTGCTTTGCCTTTTGTCTTGAAAAGTACATGTGCAGTACCCACAGGGGGCGATAATAAGAAAAGACAGCAAAGAATCCAGAATGTTTTCCTAAACCTATTCAAAAATGTGGTGCCTTTATTTTGAAAATGTAAACAGACATTACATGTTAAATGTTACTGCTAACTTGACCACAAAATGAGACCATGTAGTTTTCACATTTAGGTGAGGCCAAACGCGACTGTGACACGGTGGCCTGGCGTGTTTATTTCACACTTTTTAAGACTGGTATCCACTCGGGGTGTGCCACGTGACGGTATTTCTCGTGGAGGTGAAAAGCTGTCTCACGTAGCAGTACATAACAGAGGCAGCAGCCAGCATGACAGAGTCTGACGTCAAACCAATGTATGTAATATAACGTCTTTGCGTTGAACCTGAAATAAGCGTAGAAGATGCCCCCACCACTTTTAAATCGTTTTTATGGCAGCATTTTGGGTACCCAGTGGAAAAAAAAAATGGCGACAGACTGACAGACGAGACACGAACAATATGTTAGCACTGTAAGAAAATAGTGCTGTACACCGCGGCTAACACAATAACTATGCTAATGCACCTACAGAACTCATTCTCGAGGAACCCAATATCATGTATGAGCTGAGTGTATCGTCACACCCGTAGTATCCACTTCAAGCCCTCTCCAAACCCTTAGCATAAGATTACATATTTGAATTAACTCATAATGAAATAAAATGTTTTATTATTATTATTATTGTTATTATTATTATTCAGTGAAGGTTAGGGAGAGATATTTTTAGGGAAATATTTCATTTGCTTCCATGCTGAGAGTTAGATTAAAAGATTGATGAATTCAATATGGAATTGTAGCCAGCAACTGGTTAGCCTAGCTTGGCAAAAAGGAAATAACTATCTAGCTGAGTGTTGGTTTTGTTATCTTCTGTCAGAGTCAGGCTAGAGTGACATTAATCTTCTCATCCGACTCTTGGCGAGAAAGCCAAATAAATGTTGATTTATTATTTCAATCAAAACGCCACACATAGCAGAACCCACAGGTCAGCTCACCCTAGTTTCTGATTCCTCTGATGCAGTTCAAGTTTTGTGTCTGCTCATAGTGACTGTTATTGCTTTTGAAATCCCAACAAATCCCAAAGATAAAATGCATCACTTCCTGTGACCCAGAAGCTTTCATTTCCAGGAAAGACAGCCTAACAGAAAAAGACAAACTGGGTATTGAATGGCTATTATCAGTGGGGGATGGAGTGGAAAAACAGATATGACCTAAACAGATATTTTCCTTTTAAGCTGAGTGAAAAGTCTATAAGTAGAAGCCATGGGTAGACAGGAGTAAATCCACATGAGCAGGGTTTGCCGACAGATGTCTGTGTGTTGGTCCAAATGACTGTCGGGAGAGATTAGAAAGGAATAAGCTTTGCCAAGGAAGTCTGTTTCAACTTCTAATGTGTTTGGTGCTTTCCTGTTTGTGCTTGCAATCAATGCTCAATAACCTCACCTGGCCGTATTAAAATTGCCCCTGACATGTTATTGTATCGTGATATTAACATTGTCCCTCTAAGTCAAACGTATTGCTGCACACAGGAGGCCCTGAAGTCACCGTTTTTGCCTCCGACGGTTTCAGTGGCCACAACACAGGACATGTGATTTTCTCTGGGCAAAGTAAGACCCTAAAAGCAGTGCCAGTGTGCAGCTGAAGAGCAGCACGGCACTCATATTGATGCAGTCACGTTGCTCTTGTTTTGCTAGCCGTCATTTCCTTGAAATTCCTGTCTGACTTCATTCCTCCAGCCCTATTCCTCTGATCTGCGTCACTGTCTGCCAGTTGTCTTTTTTCGCCTTTACAGAGAAACACATGCAAGCCGGAGCTCACATACTGTACATCGCTTCCGCTGACACACATAAAATACACAGTACATATTGTTGTCGGCGGTCCTCTGCTCTCTCCCCCTAGTTACTGCCAGCTCATCATGTGATTCCGTGAAAAATGAATCAAGTCGGTTCCCTTCTTCTGTTGGTATCTTTGATCGGCTCCGCCACTGTCAAAACAGTCTCTTGGCTGCTGTGCATCAACCTTAAAGTGATACGCCGCACAAAATCTGTCATTTGAGTATCAAACACTCACCCCATGTTGGCTTGAACACTGCTGTGGTGTCCTCCTCCACAAAGAGCAGCACCTGGGGTCAGCTTGGACCGGACAATTAGAAAATTGTCAGACCATACCTACACGATGAACGGCCTCTGAACTGTCCATATGTTCAGTGTGTTCCACACACTTACCCACGCTAAATTTGCCTGCAAAACTTTGAGAATACAAGAGAGCAGCACTGCAACAAGAAAAATGTGTATTCAAAGCTGCCATCATCGAAAGCAGATTTTATTTTTTTTTTGTGTTCAGTTTCTTGTGAAGCTAGATGAGAAGATAAGTAATACTCACATGCATTTCCATTCAATATTAAACTACAACCAGAGGAGCTAACCTTAGCATAGGCAGTATCTGTGAATGGAGCTTCCGGGTGTGAAATGTGAAGCCAACACGGTACTTTAATTCTGCTTTTTTCTGATGGCCAGCATGAGGCAGCTCCACTGGTTACAAAAAGTCTGATTGTATAGAAGTCTATGAGGAAATGACCCTACTTCTCACTTGATTGTGTTTTACATCAGTAAACAGTACACTCATGAGTTTCTGGTCTCAATTGCTAGTTTTAAGTCTTCTTCAATGGAGCATTATGCTCATTTTTTACATGATGTTACCATTTAGAGTAAAATAGATGCAGACGCATAAAGCAGGGTGTGCTTTAGGGCATGTCTACCTTGTGATTGACAAGTCTCTACCATGGCTTGTTTTCTTGTCCAAATATGGTCACTTCTGGTTAAAAAAACAAAAAAAAACAATAAGATGCCGATAGCATACTGTCAAACTCAAGGCTTCAAAACGGTAGACCACAACCAATGGGTGACGTCACGCTGGCTCTGTCCACGAATTATTATACAGTCTATGATTAAAAGGACATCTATGGTTTCTTGTGTGGTTGTGTGCCAGACTATTTGTGGACCAGGCTAGCTGTTCCCCCCTTGTTTGTAGTCTCTGTGCTAAAATAAACAAGCTCCTAGCTGTGTCTCTATACAGTATGTACCACAAAGGCCTATATGTCCCAAAATAATTAACTAGTCCTCATGTTAGTGTTGAACATATAGAAAATGATCTTTAAACTCTGCTCTATGGAGAGTTTTAGCATCTTTTAGCTTATTGTTTTGGTTTTTACAACCTGCAAATAACTGTCCTGGGTCACTCTCACAGCTCTCATCAATGCCGTTTAAGGCAGCAGCAGGCAGTTCAGCTAAAACAAAGCTAAAAGAGCATGAATATTGCACTTCCTTTCACCAGGAGGCCGAAAACAAGACTCCAAATGCATGTTTGCTATATCAACTTAAAAGGTGACAGCTTGTTCCTGCAGCCTCCACGTGGCTGAAACAAATCAGCTAATGCAGTGTTGGAACATGGGATCAAATGGATCAATAGACAATCTGAGCACTAATGACCTCAATACAAGTTAAGTTCTTCTGTTTCTCACAGGGAGCCAAGCAAAGATGAGTCTGGCATATTATTTTTCTCTCTCACACACACACATAATAGAAGACATACAAAAAAATACAAACTATCTGGAACACATGTGTTATTGTTGGATGAAAATCTAGCACAGCCTTTGTGTCAGACTTCTGGGTAAAACAGTGTTGATTGTAATTCAACCACCATGCTTTCATCTTGACCTGTTACGGGTCCTGAAAGGGTTTGCAAAGCCCCAGCGTCATACCGTCAACCTTAAGCAAGCCATGACAGTTGAGATGAAAACATATTAGCCACCAAATTTGTTATACAAGGCTCTCGTGTGGCAAGAGATACGTGGTATCATTAACAAATTAGTCCAATAATGTGTAAATGTATCAATTTACAGTTGTGTGTATCATCTGTTGGCTGTCTGCCAGTCTCATAAACACACACTGATCCCTCATCCTTCTCTGTCTGCCCCTCTCACCCCCTCCTGCTCCTCCTCCTCCTCCTCCTCCTCCTGCTCGGATGCCTTCCCTCTCCTCTGCCGATGTGTTTTTCCGTCTGGGGGTCCAGAGGTTAAGTTGTCCCCAGCATGTGTTAGTGCTCAGGTCATCAGCAGCCAGGACCTGTGATGACAGAGTGTGTGAATGCTGGGGAGTGTCAGGGGTTAAGTGTGTGTACAGGGGTTGTATGGCAGGCAGCTATGTATGAGACACCCCGAAAACCCTTCCTTCCACCTGGTTACCTCCTGTGCAGAACGAACAGGACGGAGTGGATGTTTTGAGGAGAAGCATACTTATAGTTATGCAGTGATGGATAATGCATATATAATTTATATAATATATAAATGAATATAAAATATATAAGGCAATAATAAAAAGTGCAAACACTGAAATTAAAAATAATCTATATATGGGTTGATGAATGATAAAATCACCATAATAAATTTTAAAAAATGACTGGGACATTTGTGTTTGTGTGTACCAGTAATTGGACTGATGAGCTCTGTTTTATTGTTGAACTGTATAGTAATCATTTTAAAGGCACAGTTCACCCAAAGTAAAAAATTCTTCATGTTTTCTTCAAAATTTCTTTATGTTTATTTTCAGTTTGTTTTTGTTTTTTAACATTTTAAATCCAGTTCCCATCTACTTCAGTTGTTTAGGAGGAAGAACTGAAGGGCTGCTACGCTTTTTTTTGTTTTGAAGCTCCAGAAATGTTTTTTGGATTACAAAACTTTACTCTACATTCCATCGGCATGGGGGTGAGTAGATAATGACTGATTTTTTTATTTTTGGGTGAACTGTTCCTTTAAGCCCTTAGATGGACTGGCAACCTGTCCAGGGTGTACCCCGCCACTCGCCATCAGTCCGCTGGGATTGGCTCCAGCCCCCCCGCCACCCTGTAAAGGAAAAGCGGTTACGGATAATGAATGAATGTTCCTTTAAGACTGCCATGCCATGGATCTGTTATTAACGGGATGAACAATCAATAAAAAAATCTTTAAAAATAACTTTCTTGTTTTGCAGACAAAATGTATGATTGTCTTTCAATTGATTTCATGGTGCCTTTTAGTGGGTTCTGTTACTTTAATAGAGGGACATTTCTAAACAAACATTTGTGTCTCTTAACCTCAAAACAAATATTAAGGTAATGATCAGATTATCTATGGTTGCACTGGGTGCAAGCCGGCCATGATTTAGGCTAGTATCACATTTTTTGCCCTATTCAAAAAGTTAATTTACATCATAGGTAATGGGTCTTTTCAAAAGTTTATAAGTCCATCCATCAATGTTTAACTGCTCATTCTGTTCAGGACTCACATATAAGCAAACTAACACAATCATATCTGGATAGTGATTATTTCCATTTTACCACCTGTATCTTGCATGTCTCTGGACCGTGGAAAGAAAGTCGAACATCTGGGGCAAACCCACACGGACACAAGGAGAACATGCAGCCAGCTGGTCATCAGATTCAAAGTGCAAACCTTTAGTATTAACCACTGAGTCAACATGCCAATGGGTTTCTCTCTTACTATGATTATTTTTAAGGCTTTTCTGTGCACCCTCAAACAAAGAGCCACGGCACACATGGTGGAGACATAGAACGGAATGGGTTCACACACCACACACACATTTAACATCGTGAGAATGACAGAAGCAGCTGCTGGCGTGATCGGGAGGTCATGTTAGATCACAACACTGAGGAAAAAAACAAATTCTTTAACCCAGGGGGTTGTCTAAGATGTGAGTTACTGGATCACATGGTTATACAAGGCAATGAGTGTTGCGCTCAATGTGTGAGTGTGTCTGTCTGAGAGCGACAAAAACAGGGATTGAGTTACTGTGTGTGTGTGTGTGTGTGTTTGTGTGTGTAATGGGGTTTTACATTGGAGCTGTTTTACTTCTATTTTATTCCCGTTAGAAGTGTAAACGAGCGCAGCAGGGCCATATTTGTCACAGCAGGAGAGTCTTTAAAATGCTCAACTCACACCATGCAGGACATAAAATTAAGTAACACCCTGATAAAAAAAATTGTACTTTAGCCCAAATCCAACTCTACTGTAGTGCACACAGGTGTGAACTGAGCCAACTGACGAAGGAGCGATGTGAAGCTACTATTTTGTGTACTGCTGTGAAACAAATGAATAAGAGAACAGTGATCATCTAAAGGGGCAATATGTAATTTAATTGAAAACATTAAAAAAATGTACTGAAGTTATCAACAGAATGTGAGGACCAGTTTTACCGTTATGATGTCCATGCATTGTCCTGCAGAGTCTGTGTCCTGCATGCTAATCAGCTAGTCCCCGAGCTCCCAGTCCGGATCGCTAGCTGCACTGCTAACTGAGCTAACTAGCTAACCCGCAGCTACAGTTAACAGCAGTTAGTGTTTGCTCTGAGGATATGCTGCCCTCTATTTGTTTTTAGCATGAATTTGACAAGTAGCCAATTCTTATATATTGCACCTTTAAAGATATAACATGTAACATTTCTGCGTTAAAATGTCTGAATATGACCAGACCTATGTTATGTGTCTTGTGTGCTTACATTATCCAAAATGTATATATATATATTTGTGTTTTTGGAACATAGAGGGGACTTTCCATTTTCACACAGAAAAAAGTTATTAATGCTTTATTGAAAGAAATGCTTATTTAATTTGGAATAATTTGAATGTAGCTGTATGTGTGGAGCAAAAGGAGCTGTTGGCATTTCTGCTGCCAGGCAGAGGTCCAACAATCCAAAAATCAGTCATTATCTGGCAGTATAAAATACCATTAAAATAGTTCCATTTAACTACACTCTGGGGTGTGTTAAAGAAATAATAGGCTTTTCAGTGCAGGGGAGGCTTCATTAATAAAAGTAATGTCTTAGCTTTTGGAATTTTGCAGGTGTGATTTGTCTTCATCTTTAATGGTACGGACTGATTAAGAAAGCAAACACTGGGTGTGTGTGTGTGTGTGTGTGTGTGTGTGTGTGTGTGTGTGTGTGTGTGTGCCCAAATGTACCTACATGCAGTATGCGCACATCTGTACGCCAAAGTGTGTATCCTCAGGTGATTAGAGTGCCGCCGCTTGTACTTTTCCAGTGTGTGTGTGTGTGTGTGTGTGTGTGTGTGTGTGTGTGTGTGTGTGTTGGCTCGTGTGTCTCTGTGTCCTCTCATTGGCTGAATTATTCGGGCTTAGCAAACAGAGCTGACAAGACTATGAGTGATCCTTAACGTTGTTATTGACTTAGACTTTATTTATAGAGTGTGTGGTCCCGCTGCACAAGCTGCACACAGCGCCACCCCTCCGAGGCCTGCGAGCAGACACGATTAATCAGAAGAATGTTATAATTAGGCTTAATACCCTCAGGCTGCGTGAACACGCACACACACAGAAACAACACTATATGTGAACATGAACATAATGAATGAAGAATATATGAATGCAGAGTGGGCCCTGTGTATGTAAGCAGGGTGGATGGGTTGCAGAGGTTTTTGGAGGGGCTGGGTGTGCTGTTTGTCCAAAACGCTTTAAGGCTTGTTCTCTTCATGCGAGTAGAGGTTGCTAAACAAAAGTCAGTTTGTTACAGTAGCGGGGGCCAGCGGGGTATTAATACACACCAATGCAGATGTCTGAGCATTTACAGCCATCCGTGAGAAAGCCTGTTGTGCTCAGTGTCAAATCTAATGTCTGGTGATCCCCATTTGGCCGGGCCTATTTTGGTTGGAGGGTTCACATGAGCGCCATCAAAAGTACATATTTGTCTCCGAGTCCACTTGTATTTTTCTGTACAGTGAATCACAATTGCTCGCTTTCTTTTTCTCAATTGTGGCAAAAATAAATACAAAGGCTCCATTTAGCAAATTACCATCAGCTGAATAAAAGATGAAAACAGCAGCTATTTTCAGAATTTTTATTTCATTATAAATAGTAGTGATAATGCGCTTGTACACATGACATCATGTCATATCGATTTGTCCAATAATACAAAAAAATATATCAAAAGAATGAAAGGACTGATTCATTCTAACACTGACAGATGTACAAAACAAGAGTGCGTCAGAAGGCACTCAGTTATTCTGAGCCGTAGATGGATGGATTAAGTATTGTCACTCACTTGTACAAGTTTTACAAAGACACTGTTGACATACAGTTGTGACAATAAATATGTCTGGAATGCATCACACACCAAATCAATCAATCCTGTGTATGCAACATGGAAACAAAAAAGGTCCCGAGCAACACAAAAAATAAAATAAAATAATGTTTTGGCTTTGTCATTCCTGGTGATTTTCTGTTTACATCAGCATTCCCTTCATTCGCTCTTTTTCTCATGACACAACACTGACTTAAGTCCTTACAAATGTGGTCCTCTCAGTGTCCTGTTACAGCAATATTAACAATGTTCCAATTAGCCTTCAAAGGCACATGTGTTGTTCCTTTGCAAAGTCCTAAACTAGATCCAGAGTCTAAATCCAAAGTGTTTCATAAGACTTTAAGAGGCACGTTTGATTTTATTCTTTCAATGGTGACTCAAAGATACATGATATTGCACTTCTGGTCAGCTGGGAGGATGGCTGTCTTTAGTCTAAACTCTCTCGATCTCTCTGTTTCTCAAGTATCTCTCAGTCGTGTCTTGTGACCTGGTGGCTTTTTTCTCGCGGGGAGATGATCTCTAAAGGTTTTTTTAACCCTGTGATCGATCTTGCCTATCCCTGCCCCCCTTTAAAGCCACTTCTCCGCCACCCTCCTCTACTGCTCTCTCATCTGTCACTTTCCCTAAAGTCACCCCCTGACCTCTTCTGAGTTCCTCTCTAAAACTACAAAAGGCCGGGATCCCTGCCTCACCGTCCGAAACATCAATGAGAGAGAAGGAGCGAGACCGAAAGGGGAGAGGAGGGAGAGGGAGAGGGAGAGACAGAGGGGGAGGAGGTAGGAGGAATGTTTGAATGAACTTTCTCTGCAGTACAGCTGTGGTGTACATTAGAGTTTTCCTGATACAATAAAACCCACATATTCATTTGCTCACGTTTGTTTTCTCCATCTCTGGAATTTCTCTCCATGTGTGGGATGCAGAGATCTCAAATAAATGCAATAAAATCAACAAAGCCCTTTTCTTTTCCCCGTTCAGTTGATACAATTTGGGGATTAATTTGGAGAAACGTGGAATTTCATTTGTACTCATGTGGCTCTAAGATATGTAAACATGCTTCAAGCTGCGCTCCACATGCAGAGTCCACAAATGGTGTTTGGTCACTGGATTTGCATGTAGAAAGTGCCTCTTTATGGCACTGTATGGTCAGAACTCCACTGAGCTGACCACGTTAAGCGCTGTCATCGTTGCGGGTCATCTACAATAGGATGCAGCAATGTTCAGAGTCAGTCAACAGTTTTTGGTCTGATATTCCTTCTGGTCCTTGTGGTCCCTTCTTTTTCTGTCCATTTCTCCACAAAGAGTCAACAATATATTGTCCTGCAGTAGAGAACGTGTCCTGGTAAATGGCAACAAAATTTTGGTCCACATAATAAAAGATTTCCATCGCTGTACACACAAATGTCCCTGTGTAAAGTCTGAAGCTCACGATCAGGTGATCTCAGGCCTCAGATAAGGAAGGGCACCTGTGTAAAAAAAAAATAGAGGAATGAAACAATTAAATTATTATCACTGAAAACAGATTTTGAAAAATAAGGTGGAAAGATGATAGAACAGATATATAGCCCCAATACATTTTGAGCATATGTTTTAGCGTGCCATTCCGCTAACATATGGCTATTGTTAGCATAGCATCTGCTAACAGTGGTTTGGGGTGTAGGGTTAGCAAAAGAAGAAGTGAGAACAGAAGTGTGAGGATGCCACAAATAAATACAACTACAAGATTTCTCACACTCAGCAGCAGCCAAAAGCTGCAGTTACAGTAAAAAAAAATCACAATCATTTTGACCAGACATAAATAATGTCTAAAATGGTTTCTTTATGTGGATTTGTCATATCTTATGTATTCAGTTAACTGTTTACATGTGTTATTACATATTCCACACTGCTAGCACCACGATTCTGATGAAACAGTCTGAATAATTAGCATTTTTAAAATTTTGTTTATTCTACAAATACTGCAATCAGGGGACATTATAAACTTTAGAATGTAGCTCTACAAAGTTGCTACAAGAAAATTTGAGAAACAAAGTGTAAAACTACTTTGGTGCAAGTAAAAGTCCTGCATTCAATGCATGTAAAATTATTACCGTCAAATATATTAAGTAGCTAAATTAAAGGATCAAAAATGAAAAAGAACACCACATATACAGAATGGCCCTTTGTAGAATAACAATTCATTAATACTGGATTAAAATAATGGATGTATTTAATATGTAAACTAGAGCTCAACTCGAATTTTGGGTCTGATATCAATATCGGCTAATTAACACACAGTTGTGACAAAGATATGTAATGAAGACAGTATATTTTACAGTTTAACAAAAAACTTTAAACATAGTTTTATATCTATAATCTTATCTTTTTCTGCATTAGAATCTCTATGAAATAAGTTTTTTTTATTTGGCACATATCGAGCAACATATACACCGATACCAATATATTTCTGATAGGCCAATATCGGCCGATAATATCAGCCAACTGATATAATGATCAGGCTCTGATGAAGACATTACTAATGTCACGGCTGGCAACAGTGCAGCTTATTTCAACTACTTTATATAGTGCTGAGCTGCTTAATCCATAATAAAGGATCATAATGTATTAGTTGATTTCTATTTTGTATTAATAATCTGAAATTGTAGCTAATGTTGTCAAATAAATGTAGTGAAGTATAAAGTACAATATTAGCTTCCAGGTCAGGAAAAACCTGACCTCTTAAGTACAAACTTAATTAAAACTGTAGAGAACTCAATAGAAATTTAAATAAACGTATTTTGGGATAGGGGGCGGGTAGTGTAAAAGTGTAAAAGTTTCCACTAATAACAGATAAAGAGGAGATGGAAATCTATGTATTTAACCATGTTTTACAGCTGGAGTCTGGAGACCCAAAACAGAAGAAATGTGTATGTCTGTTTTTTTTGCTGGCTTTTGAATTATGTCATCACGTCAAAGTCATGGTTTTAAGCAATTAGGGGAGGTCATGGGCCCAGGGTAGAATAATAAACAAAACAAAAAAATCCATGTTGTGGTGCTTAGATCATAGATCTGTTCTCTGCTGCACAGGAAGTGATGTGTTTTATGTTTCTGGTTTCTGGAAGACACGTGGTATCATGGCCGAGCAGATAAACAGACCTCAACAACGAGAACGACTGTCTAGTACTGGGCAGCTGTGAAAAGTGCTGTGTAACAACACTACTGCAATGCCTGCTTAGCAACGGAGACATTACCTAAATGACAACAAGCAAGTATTTTCATGGATTACCACTGCAGTTTCCGTGAGGCAGTCCAGTGAGAGCTCCATGTTGTCAACATGTACAGCAGTGTGGACCAGTCTCTCGGACTGGAACCTGGAGCAGAACTACTCAACACTGCTTCCCCAGCTGACCTCAGTCCTCGCACCTGTTTCTAATAGCGGCCCTGCCAGAGGCTATTAGGATCCGTCCACCCCCAGAAAGGACCTTTCCTCTGCAACTCCAAACCCAACCGCACACCGGCTATCCAGTCGCACTGATTAATCACATCAAGATGGACTGCTCGGGCTCCTGACGCTGTGGAGGTGTATGCGGGCGTGTGTGCTGTCCTGGTGGCTGCTTTAGAGCTTGTGTGTGTGTGCACGCACAGTGCCACATGCTCAAGGTTTTTCACATGCGTCGTCCTAATTCTTTATTCGGTTCACTTTGAGATATTTGACCGAGATATTTCATTAGACATCTGCTGCTCTCGGATAGTAAGTCAGATATTCATTTGATACGTGCCGCCTCACAGAGTTACATGCAGTCAGACTCGTTGGACCATTGCCATGCTCTTTGAAGGGCCTGGTTGTCTCAAGGTTGCCACGAGGTCAGTGGATGAACCTGATTGGTCAACCCCCTGTGGACCAAAATTGGAAACGGCGGCCGCTGTAATCACGCTGTGACGGAAAACGACGTTGCCTTCTAAAGCTCGATGGAGATTTGTTTGAAGTTGATTTTAACCCTTAAAGTGACAGTAATGTGAAGTGAAAAGACCCTCTCACTGCCGGACAGGTAGGTATTCTCTAAGGCCAAACAGTCTGAGGAGGGCTATCAGAAACTACTGGTGATGGCAGCCGACTTGACAGTGTACCTAACCGCAGATTTCAGTATCAGTGCTGGGCTGATCGCTTCAAAGATGGAATCAGATCTGCACAATTAACCCCAACACTTGAGACTGCATGATTGGACCTGGAAAAATGCTAGCTGCCTTTAACGAGCAGTACTGAGCAACCTGCGTGTTGTCTGCTTCATGCACAACAGCTTTTTTTTCATCCTTGGAATCAAAGCAAGGAACTTGGGGTAACAACGTCTGTGTCCACCACCGGACTATAAGAATTCCTGATAATTATACACTGTACCGACTGACTTAGTCCCGATGTTTTCATCTTAACTCTTCCACTGAAAATATGTGAAAGGTCGCTGTAAAACCAGTCAGCGGTTTGCACTAGGAAATTGAAAAGGTTGTCAACTTGTTTCAGGTCATAGATTAAAAAAACAATCCCGTGGCTTTGTTGTTTTGTGGTCACATGATCTCTAAGAACTGAGGCAAGCATATCTTAAAAAAAAACACTCAGTTTTTAAACTGTATATATACAGTTTATTTATTTTCATCTCCGTATCTACCTGTGCAACAGTACGGGTGATACAGCTGCACAATGAGCGTCCTATTTAGGTTTCTAACACAGGAGAAGGCTGAATCTGTTCAGACCATTTTTCCATGAAGAATTATCAAACTGCAGACAAACCCAAAGAGACCAACTGAAAACATAATTTATCTGATCTCAGTTCTGAGTCCAAAATGTTTGGATCTTAGACAGAAATACTTTTGTTCATATATGTTCACCACCACCTTTGATATTTAATATGATTCAAGTTTTCATGTCAGGGCCCAGATAGCTGACAAAAAAAAGTCTTTAAATCACATCAAGCTTTACCTGAAGAAGTCGGTGTGGATGGAGTCGATTGACTGGTTACTTATTAAGTACTGTACTTTTTACTCCACTTTATTTATTGGACAGCTGCAGATTTTCACACACAAAACGTATAAAATATGGCACACTGTCACTGACAATACATTTATTGCACCAGATTGGTGCTGTCAATATCGATACATATTGATTCTGAATAAACAGTTTCAGTTCTAATTTTCCACAGTACCGATACAACCGTACCACCTGAGCATTCTCACTCTCCCTATTCTCTAACATCAAGTTGACACACACATTGCTGCTTATTATGGTCAGAATGCCCTCTGTTTTTTTTTCCTCGAGGTATTGAACATGGTATCAAGTATCGATATTTTTCATCAAAGTTAGAAATGCAGCTATCGTGACAACACTACACCAGATATAGCTCAGAGCTAATTTCCGCAGTTCCTGTCTAACGTGCAACGTAATAACACTGACAAAAGCCATTCTGCATAATGTTTACATTGACTTTAATACTTCAATTTATTTTAGTGATCATATTTCAATTGCACTTTAAGTGTACTTTTTACTTGTAATGTAATGGGAAATTTTAATGGGAGTGTGTTATTACTACTTTTACGTTTTCTTTAAAGGACTTGAACACTTGCATAGTGAAAATTGTGGAATGTTGGTCAGTGAAGCCTTTACTGTCAGAGGCTTTATAACAATGAATACTGAAAGAAAACCTTAGCCTGCTATAAAATAATAATTTATAAAACACAAATAAGCATATGCTTGCTTCAATGTAAAACATTATTTTGTCTTCCTATAGTCATTGCATCGATAGTCGTCACTCCTTTTGCTGCTGGTGTTCACTGTTTTAGTTATGTGCTCTGTAAAGTTCGCAGGCATAGGCAGGCAGAGATTATATTATTACATATATCATTTGTTTAAATTTGTTCATTTTAGAAGTAAAAGGTGAGAATAAAAAAGGTGAAGTCTATTGACCTTACTTTGTCCGTACTGGCCGTACTGGTAGGACGCCACGTGGTCGACAGTGTAGCCCGGGGAGCTGTAGGAGGGGGTGCAGTAGGACTGGGAGCTGGGCAGGGAGGGCAGAGCCGACATGGAGGGAACGCTGGTGAGACCCTCCAGGCCCTTGATGTGATCCATGCGCTGGCTGCAGCTGGCCGCCATGCCTGCAGGGGGCTCGAGGCCTCCTGTCAAAGGGGAGATGGCATAGTCGCTTTGGGGCTGATGTGGCACGCCGCCCGGGTTCAGCAGGCCCATCACCTGATCGGACAGAAAGAATACAGAAAGAATTTAAAGTTAAACTAGTTTCTGGTGTATTTTCTATTTTGTCAGGGCGCTATGAGTGGCTCTATTGTTGGAAGGACTTGTGGTATTGTTGCGGTTGCTAATACAGTTAACCTTTTTGCTCATGTAGACATGATCATTGGAATAATGAAAAACAAACTGAATTTCACCATTGCCGTGCAGACTATGTATAATAAAAGTGATTGGACAGATTTTTTATGAATAAGACAGTGTGAAAGACGTGGTTTCTGTTGTGTTTTTAGATTCTGAGACTGCTTTTTAATATATTTAATATCTTCAGTTTTGAGCGTGTGTGTAATGTGTAGCAACACAGACACCGAGACAAACACACACTCTCAGACACACACAGGAAATCCCCCTGTCGCGGACATCAAAAGGCTCCCAGCAAGCCCATCCCAGACAAAGATAGCACCAGAGAGGAAGAATTAAGCAATTTGTCTCAGATCCACGGCTCCACTTATTCTAAAATTCCTTTTTGACACCGCTCCAACAACCCATGGCACAAGATAACAACTTATCTCCGAGAAAGATATGCCGACAAAGATAACACAGAAGAAAGGTCTGTGTGAGCTCGGCTCTGTTCAGCCTCAGAATAGATTTGCAGTTTGAGAAATCCGTTTGCTCTTGACCTGGTCTTTATTAGCAACCAGATAATCAAATTTGGGAGAATACTCCTCGGCCAGCAAAGGACGGAAAAGAGCCGTGGGGCAAAGTGTTTCAACTGGTTTCAAAACAGACTTGATACCGCCGACCCCCCTTTCAACGCTCGCTGGATTTACCTGTCCATCATCAAAGTACTCAGTAAACCGTTAATAAGAAATTGCGACTGGCTTTATCACTTATGAAAGTAACTCTAACTGAACCTGCTACCTCTAAATGTATCATATCCCACCTCCTTCTCAACAGAGTGAAGGCCTCAAGGCTCCTCCAGTTGTCCTAATAAGAAGCAGGTACGCTGCTCTTTGGGTCCTTTTGGCCCTCTAAGTGACATATTATTCTACATCCACACACACACATGGTCCTGCTTAAATCATTTCCCAAGTAGGGGAGGAGAATGGAGGAGTCCATGTTGATTTGGAGAAGGGGAGTTGTGTTTCCTCTCATACCCGGTAACATTTTCCTAAAAAATTAACTGGAGTTTGGAGGGTTTGGTTTAAACAGAAAGAGAGTGAGGACATGCTTTGGCTTAAACGAGCCACAGGGGGCAGGGATACATGATCTATAAACTGATGGATTCTGGTGTGCTGATTTTATCTTTGGTCTTTCTCTTTTTAACCAAACCTTTACCCATCATCCCTCTCTTCTGAGCCTCTCCCTGCCTCATGACATGCCTGCTGGCTGGGCCATTCAGGGTGTTTCATATCGGATCCATATCTGCCGTTGCCAGCGGCCTAAAACAGAGCATCCAGGAGTGAGCAGGGAAGAATGTCTGAACATCTGAGACGGGACATTCCTTCCCCGCTATATGAAATGTATACAAATAAATTAGAAACTTTGCTTTCACGTGGAGGAATGTGGAGGCAAACATTTTGAGAATGCAATCACGAGAAGCTTCCCTTGAGGCTATAACATAGCATGGCATATGTAGCAGTGTTTTTGCACATATACAAGACCATGAGGATGCTGTGTCTAGCTGCCTCTTTTCAGTTTGTTCATGTTTAATGTGCACTGCAGTGTACCTCTGTCCGTCTGAAAGTATGTATGACCCTTGATGAGAGTGGAAAAGGACAGAGACTCCACATTTATTGTCAGTGATGGAATGTAAGCAGGTACATTTACTCAAGTACTGTACTTAAGTACAATTTTGAGGTACTTTACTTAAGAATGTCCATTATTAATGTAATTTTTTTGGCAGATTACATGCTACATGATAGCCAAAGTAGAACATTTTAAAATAAACATATTTTATTTGCAATCGCATAAAAAACAATTATTCCGACAATGAGTAAAATGCCAAACACCTTATCTGAAAATTGTATGTATATATTATACAGTATATACATATATGCAAATACATGTATAATTTTCTTTTACTGTACTATTGATACTTACAGTAAGTACATTGAAACTCTCTTATGTCTCCTTGCTCCCTGTAATGCTGCTGTGCTGAAATACTAATAAAAAATGCAGTAATCAATCTTCCGATCTAAACAGAAGGTTGAAAACTTGGTTTAGCCATGCTGCTCAACCATGTCGTGTCATATTTGTGTAAAAGATGTTGCAGAATCCTTAACTGATCCTCAAAATGTCATGGAGTTGATCAATTATCTACACTGTGTGTGCTTGTGTGTGTGTGTGTGTGTGTGTGTGTGTGTGTGTGTGTGTGTGTGCCCTTGTAATTATGTGGACCTGGGAGCATGTGTGTATTGGTGCGAGTGTCTTCACACTGCTGTGGCCTGTTCTCTGAGGAGTCAGACTGTGCCGGGCTGAAATCTCATTTTCTGCCTCTTAAGGTCTCTGACTCGTCTGTCTCCTCTGCTATACCCTCTGCCTAGGTGCAGAGACCTTGGGACTTCATGCCTGGATAATTGGCTGTAATTGTCTTTTCACTTCTCATTTGTCACACACTCAATTGTCCTTCTAGAGTCATCTTACTTCCTCCTCCAACAGTAAGTGTACGCATCATGCAGCACTGCAGAGGAATGTAGAACGTAAAGTTTATGGTGTAAAGTAGACGAGTGGATGAATCGGTGCATTTGTGTGCTCCACACCTGGGTGAATTATTACTTGAATACTTGAAAGGGTGTTTGGCTTTTTAAAGCTCTTGATGTATTGTGTGAAGCTGTGTGTCTGACAGGGTAAATCATGCGTATCTCAACTGGGTTCAACTCTTTGAAATCATGTTCAAGTCTAATTCTGCCCAGCAGCTCAGGTGTGGCATGTTATGGGAATTTTTCATTCAAGTAAAACAATCTTATTCTCTTGAGGCATGTACTGTGTCAAACACATAAGTCTTGTTCCTGTCAAATTAATATACACTGCTTGACTAGTATTACCTTTGTGTTTTTCTTAAAACAAATTAATCCAGTATGACTTTTTCATTTAAAAAGGTCTAAAAGGCTCAGGAATGAAGAATCTTAGGAATATTGGAATTTTTATGGAATCAAATCACATTTCCTCTTGAATGTAGAAACTGTTGTCGATGTATGTTAAGTTAAACAACAACAACAGTTTTTTTAGCAGTACAGTCTGCTGCTTTATTAACTACAGGTCTGACTTTGAGCAGCTCAAATACACATATGTATTTAAGGATGTAGTCTCACCTGAGGAGACAGTCCGTTTCCTATAGCGGGGTTCATGGGATTGGCCGGTCCACCGGGGCTCACAAAGCTGTCCGAGTAGCCTGAGAAGGAGTGGCGTCCGGAGGCGAGGCAGTAGGGGGAGCCTCCGTCTCCCTGCCCTCCACCACCGGAGGCTTGGTGGCCCGAGGAGGGAGGGAGAGGCTGGGGCCGGTGCACCGTGCTGGGGGGCTCTGACACTACCAAAGGCATCACAGAAACAGTTCAAACACTTGTCAGATTGCCAGTTAAAAGTTGCAAAATGTGGCTGATAAGTGGTTGGTACTGGGATCAATGAAAATGCAAATAAAGCCAAAACATCCCACTCTAGTATAGGTTTCATTACTTTGCTGAAATTGTACGTAACTCAAAGCGAAACTGTGGGACTCGATAAATATAACTTGAAACCATATCTGTTCAAAGCATAGAAAAAGTAAATCTTAAGAAGCTTTTATTTTTTTGACTACAAAATGATTTGATAAAGCTTTTCTTGCGCTGTGTCATAGGTTATTTTAATTCAACAAAGTATTCCAAAATTAACAGACTCTCATTTCAAAACAAATTTAAAAGGTGCACAAAATGCTTTTTGTTTACAGTGAGGATAGAAACTTGAATGTTTCATAACATTATTTCTACAACATTTTTTTTTTAATCAAACCAGATTTAAATTGCTATTTCATCAATATGTAAAAAATATGAAAAGCCTTCTTTCACCTTCCAACTTAAAAAGCTTATTATTTGCATCAGTAACAGACCTAATGCCCATAGCATGAGTAGTTTGAACTGAAAGTGTATTTGCTACATTGTATTTCTCCATTTGTGAACTGTCAACCACTGTGTTTCATCTCTCACCTTGTGCTATAGATGAGGGGGGGTAGCTGCTGTCAGAGAGCTGGTAGGGGGGGATGCTGGACATGGCTGAAGGCGGGAAACCCCCTGGGATCAGGTGATTAAATGCCATCAGTTGATTGGCTCCTGCTTGCTTCCTCCACCTTGCCCGCCTGTTGCTGAACCAAACCTGGAAGAACGATGATGACAATGTTTGATCAGTGTGTGTTATATGTTTCAGATCACAGACTAGTGTTTTTATTGAATTTTGAGAGGTAGAAAAACAATTGAATAAGCTGCAGGTATTGACAAAAACTACTGTAAGACATCACATTTGTATATATTTTAAACACACACACACATTTACATACACTGCACACAAAATATTAACTTCTTTCACAGTTCTGACCAGAGTGTAAAGCTGAAAAGGAAGGTGAGAGACGATGTGAGAAAAAAGACAGTGTGTGTGTGTGTGTGCGTGTGTGTGTGTGTGTGTTTATGGTTAGATGTATATCACGGCTGGTTGCACTGAGTGTGTGAGTGACATGCCGTGTCCATATGGACGCGGCTCATGCCGGGCCTGCTTACACTTCCCATATGGAGCCTGTGGAGGAGAATTTACTGGACTCCAGATCAGAAATGGGGAAAGTTCAGATTGGGCCCAAGGGAATGAGGATGAGGAGTGCTATTGTATGGAGCAAACGGAGATCAGCAGGTTGCCTTAAATGGTCAGAGAGTGTATAAAGCCACAGGGTTAAGGTCTGAAAGTGTGAATGTGTGAGCACAGAGTTGGTGCAGTCTTGTAAACATTTTCATGTTTTAACTTCTGTTGAAGAATTTCATGGTTCTCTGAAGGGTAAAATTTACAAGCCTTCTTCTTATGAAACCCTTTCAAACATCCATCATATGAATTCCTGTTTAACAAGCTAAAATGTGCTTTTATCTCTCTTCAGGTCTTAAAAAGTTGACATTTTGTACATACTGACAGTGGATATACAGCATGTGAATGTGCCCTGTCGTACCTGAACCCTGGCCTCGGTGAGTTTGGCCCTCTGGGCGAGCTCCTCCCGGGTGTAGATGTCGGGGTAGTGGGTTCTCTCGAAGGCCCTCTCCAGTTCCTCCAGCTGCTCTGCTGTGAAGGTGGTCCGACTGCGCCGCTGCTTCCTCTTAAGAGGCAGATCAGGCTCTGACTCCACGTCCGAACCCTCGTCTGAGTGACTCGCTGTTCAAACACAGGAGAAAGAAACAGTCAGGATTTTATTTGGGCAAAAGTTGATGTTGTCCTCTCTTGAAATGTTTAATGTACACACATTCAGCTTAACAGCCTCAGCAGAGTCTCTCTATGAAATCTGAGGTGACTATAACTCTGACACCTTGATGAAAAGCAAACATGCTGATGTTAAAGAGCAACACCTCATGGCTGTAACATCACATAGATAATCAAGCAGAATATCAGAATGTCAACTGATTTTCTCTCTTTCGTCATTCATTTACTTATAGTTTTTACATGACCACTTGTAGAAGGTTGGTGTTGTCTTTTTCTTTACACACTCCCACACACATACGCCCCATCAGGTGTCAGTCTTCCTCACAGTCTTGTGGCCAAACAGACCTCTATTCAGAAGGAATATTCTGAGCCTGAGGAATAATCCCACTGGACAGGATTCCCAGGGCACCACAGGGGGACTGATGGACTAAAAGCCACACAAAAGGCTAATTTGGATCCAGGGGCCATTCTTTGAGTGTGTGCATGTATGTGTGTGTGTGCGTGCGTGCGTGCGTGTGTGTGTGTGTGTGGACAGGAGTGGTTTCCTGGATGAAGGACAGAAAGTTGAGTGTACGTGTCCACTCTCTCTGTCTCTTCACACAAGTATGAATTCACAGTTCAGACTGGAGGATTTCTGTAGCAGCTACAGTGTTTGATAATCAGATAGTGAGTCAGTATAAAGTCTTAAGATACAAGTCATCAAATCCAGTCTCAATGGAGCATACAAATATGTTCAGAACCAATTTACGATAAAAAAAATAAATAATATAATAATTCAACACAAGTCATTTAAACCCAATTAATTTATGCTTAGTATTAAGCTCACTAATGACTGCCCTGAAACACACACAAAATAAATTAGGGTAAAAAGTCTATTTAAACTAGTAAATGTATAGTTAATGGCTTTAATTAACTATTTTAAACATCAATATATTTTTGATCAATTGTTTTGTCATTAAAATGCCCTTAAAGAGTCAAAGGTGACGTCTTAAAATTGCTTGTTTTCTCTGATCAACAGTATGCAGCCCAAATTCATTGAATTTCCAATTAAATCAATCTGAGAAAAATTGCAAATCCTCACATTTGAGAAGCTATAAAGAGAATATTTGGCCTTTCTGCTTGATAAATTATATACACTTTAATTGAAATGTTTTAAATATTTGAATTGTTATTTTAATATCAATCAACTAATTGAAGAGACAACAATTACTGATTGATTAGTTGTCAACTATTAAATTAATCATCAACTATTTTGTTAATTCCGTAGTTGGTTTAAGCATTTTCTAAGAAAAGAAAGTCAAAATTCTCTGATTCCAGCCTCTTAAATGTGGATATTTCTGGTTTCTGTAATCTATCTAACAGTATATTTTTGGTTTGTGGACAAAATAAGACATTTGAGGACGTCATCTTAGGTTTTAGGAAACACTAAAACACTGATAGAGATTTTGTGTCATTTTCTGACATTTTATATACGAACTAATGAATCAATGAATCCATAATATAATCAACAGATTAATCGTCAATGAAAATAATTACCGGTTCTGCCTATTTGACTTGTCAACAAGTGTGATCTTCAGCCTGACCGAGCTGCAGTGATATTATGTCCCCTGACAGCCTTTGTGTTCCTACATTTCATCTTTGTCTCAGATCAGCATTAATGCTATTGTGAACGATGTTCTATAAGCCAACAGCTTGGTTTTTAACTCACGACTTCAAACACTCCATTGGCTCTCTTCTAAGTTCACCAAGGCCAGTGCGCCCGCTTTTTGTGCCACACTTAATTAATTCCCCCTCAGCATAGGGGAAGTTTTGTGTGCAACACTGTATTAGTTCCCCCTCAGAAGCAACAATAAAATACAAGAGAGTCCAAATAGCTCAGGGCCCCTCATGTGAAACTGATCCTCTCTCCCCCTTTGGCGATTTTCTCCGTGCAACACCAATAGCAGTGGGAGTCAACTTAACATGCATTAGGAGCAAATTGGTAAAGAAACATTCAAGCATGAGGGAGGCAATAAGTAAAATATTTTCAAAGGGGGAGCGAGAGAAATGGAGACATTGCCTTAAGCCTCTGCTGAATATATTGCAATTTTGCACTCGATTGCTGGCTCTGTATCAACCTGTGTGTGAGTTCAGCATTTTAACAAAACAATAGCTAGGCTGTAACACTAAAGGGTATATATCTCCTGAACTTGGTGCACGGAAAAGCAGGGAAAAAAATGGCCTCCATGTTACAAACTTCAATCAACCATTTTGCTTTGCCACTTTTCGCCGTCAACACGGTTTACAACTTTGCTACAAACTCGCCAACATTTCTCGTGACTAGTTCGGTTAGAGGACTTGGTGGGGAAGGAATTTGGGGTGTGGGGCTCTGGAGTTTTGGACAGGATGGCTGAAAAACAAGAGATGAGGCCTTTTGTAGCCTCCCCCTCCAGCTCCTGCATGGAGGAGGGCTGCAAGGAATGCTTTTTCGCTCCCCCCCGACTGGAGCAGCATGCACGTTCCTCAGCATTTCACAGGGATTTGGGCCCTGGGAAAGCTGAGGCTGCCGGGAAAATCCTTAATCACTTTGGAATTACCTATCGGTTATGACTGCTACCGGGGTTTCGAGAACTTTTCAAAAGAAGCGACAGAGTGGCACCTCTGAAGTCTTGGGAGCCTAGTCACGATACAATCAGATCCTTTACAGAGGGCTCAGACAGGCTCATTTGTTTCACTTCACTTCGTTGGATTGCTACATCACTTGATGATAAGATGCAACAAGATAAGACGATGTGACGAAATGATAACGATGTCTGAGCAGAAGCTGGGTCAGTGCAACGTATGATAGCAAGAGAGCAAATGTATTCTACTGAACATCATCCAGCTGACAGGTAAAACACTAGCTGATGAAAATGGCTACCACGATATGGAGAAAATGCCAGACCTGCACATTTTTCACTTCAAACACTCCCAAACTCTTAATTCGCCCCAACAAACAACTCTTTGCACTTCGGCACGCCACCCTCCTTAAACAAGCACCACCTTCTCCACCCTCTTCCCTCTCTCTCGTTCTCCCTCCTTCTCACCCTCTCTCTTTGTCTTGCTTCTCCCCATCTCTCTCTTTTCCACCCATATTTCTCTCTGTGACTCTCGGGTTCTTTGTTGCTCCACAGAGCTGAGGTCTTTGCCGGCGATTTCCACGCTCCATCTGTGGAATCCGTCATGGCTCCCTCGGCCCTTCACAGTGGAGGGCTGTCACCTGCCCCATGGGGGAGCTGGAGGGGGGACATAAAGAGGCTCTGCAGAGGGCTTGGGGGGGTGGGGTGGACGGGGACACAGCCAGGGGCATTCTAGCCTTCCCCCCCCCCCACAAAAAAAAGAAAATCACCCCCTTCCTCCAGACCGAACTGTAAGAGCACCTGAGGGGGTGAGAGGGGCAACAGGGGCTGTTGTTGCCGATGTAAATGTACCCATGGGGATAGTCTGTCTGGGCATCTGTGTTGGTTTTTGTTGTTGTTATTGTTGGTAGAAGCGTAGTTTGGAGGCCCTCTTCAATGCATGGACACTAGTTGAGGTGAAAGGAAGTCCGTCCCCCCCGATGAATTCCCCCCTCTTCTCTCTGCACGTTACTCTCTTCAAAGATTAAAATCCTGGCTGTCTTTTTTCTTACTTTTTTTTTTTATTTTTGTTTCAGCTGCATGTTATACGTCTAACAATAATTACGGAGCCTCTAAAAAACATAAGAAACCAACCATCAGGTGTGTTTGTGACTTGTCCAGGAAAATTAACAGTTTACTTTGAAAAGCTAAAAGCTGAAAATAAACATAATTTATAACACACAGTGACAGTGAAATTTAACCAATTAAAGTACTGTACTTAAGCATCAATTTGAAGTACTTGTCAATCACGTGGGTATTTCCGTTTTCTGCTACTTGATAGTTCTACTCAACTACACTTTTGAGGCAAATATTATATTTTTACTCAAGTACATTTATCTTTGTATGACTTTCGCAGCATAATCAGAAAAATGCTGAATATCAGATCAGATAATCAGCCAGGTACTGATACTAGATCAACCCAGAATATATAGTATACACAGCCATATAAATATATGTATAATATATTTTTACTTGTACTTTTTATACTTACTTAGTACATTTATTGCCAGAAAATTACTTTTCATACTTAAATACATTTAATAGCAGATACTTTAAGACTTTTGCTCGAGTACTACTCACATGGGTGACAAAGTAATATTTAAACACAATATTTTTACTTTCACTCAAGCATGACAATTGTGTACTTTTTACACGATAGAAAAATCTTCTAAAAAATACAAGATGCTTATAATACAAACATCTGTCCATTTGCATTCAATATTTTGTTAATTATCGCAATTATAACACATTTGACTTGATTCTATAGGAATGTCAACAAAAACTGTTTCTAATTAAAGCATTATTGAGCCTTCATCAGAAAAGAGGACCATTTTGATTGTGGCCTGCAATGACCAGCGTCCTGTTGCAACTGAAATCAACTTGGGGGAAAAGGATCAATAATAATAATAATAATAGTGTTTGTTAAGAACACAGCAAAAGTTTGTTTCTACTGCTGCACGCAAAAAGCTAAATCCTAAAATATAATGTAATGCAAATTAAAGTGGCAGGTGATGAAGATTCATGGGGTGACACCTGGGGCATAAAGGGTGTTTTGGTGGCAAACTTGTGCCAAGACAGAGGGCAGCCATCCATTCACCCCTCAAGCTCACTACTCCCCACAGCTTGGCTCAGGAGCTCATAGACACACACACACACACAAAGACTGCTGCACTCCGAGCACATGACCTTGTACACACATGTCCACGGCGCTGGGCTTCCCTGCTTCTACATGCATTTTAGGCTATGTTAATCGAGCTTGTCAGCCCTGAGGCGTCGCCACTTCAGCGTCCATTAACAGTACTCCCACGTTGCAAACGAACCTGCTGCTAAAGAGTGGTCGAAAAAAAAACACACAGACAACACTTTCCAAAATGATCTTTGGAACAATAAAATATAATTCAGCATCAGCACATGTATATCAAGAGTAAGAGAGGGGGTGTGGAGAGAAGAGGTTGAGACCTTTCCCCTGCTGCCCGGATCTTTTCCAACCTTGTAAATCTGTGGTTTCAGAGTGCCCCATTTGCCGTCATCGCCTCACTATCCCTAAGATCTGATCACATCGATTTGGCACCGTCAAATAGCCTTGGCCAATCAAATTATCCACTCTAACGGTCATATCGCTCCCTGACCGTATACATATGCTATATCTTAAAGCGCTGTATTTATAGCCCCCGTAAACACTTAACTTCTCTCTGTAAACTTTTGCTCCACCTCAGCTCAGAGGAGCGGGGGGTTGCAGACATGGTATTGACTCTTGTCAGTTCATCGAAATACGAGAAAATATGAGCCTTAAAAGGGTAAAATTATCTGAGTAGGAAAAGCCGCCTCGGCAAGATCGCCCGGGAGCCGAGGAGCATTAAGCCGCAAAATAGGAGAGGAGCAGTGAGAAAGGGGGGTGGGTGGAAGGGGTTAGAGGAGAAAAGAAAACTGTTTAATTTAACCAAACTGAAGCCCTGAGAGGCACACAGTGCACGGGACTCCAGGCCAAAACAACCTCTCCGGAGCCAAGAAAGCCCAAAATGGATCCCACCGTGCAGCGCCATTCCAGGGCAGAGAAAAACGAAAGAGGAGAAGAAGGAGGAGAATAGAGGATTTAGCTGAAACAGACTGTTGGAAAGACTTCGGCATTGCTGATTTTTTTAGGAGGGGGTTGGGGGGGCAGTCGTTTGGGGACACAAAGGCTTAATATATGTCCACTGAGACATGAGACAGTATGCATTGAGCATGTATGTGGGAGACAGATAGAGAGGGAGTGAAAGGGGATGTGTCAAACTTGGATTTCGGGACTAGGGGGAATTGACTGGCCATATGTGGACTATTTACACCCCTCCTTGGACATCCCAGTAACTCTTCTGGGGCTTTGGTTAATAGTGAGGCTAAATTGAGCCTCTGACACGTTCCCCCCCTCTCTCCACCTACCCCACTCGAAAAACACAAAACAAAAGGCAGAGGAGACAAACGCAGCATTTATTTGGGCGGGCCGACCATGCTGCTCCCATTCAGGAGCTGGAGGACTAAGTGACTGGCCGACTGCATTAAACAGTATATAGAAGTCAAGACAGGCAGATGCTGGGCCGGATAATGGCTTTACTGACAGCTTATGGACCCATCTGTGACTCTTTCTGCTGGGCTAGGAAAAAGATGGCGTATGTGCGAGCGTGTGTGCGGGAGGGGGTTTGGAGGGCGAACTCACTTGACTTGCTAAGGAGGAGTTTCAACCTTCACAGCTGCCCTGTAAATGAGAGTGTGCCACAGCGTGTGTGTGGTTGTTGTGGGTGTTTTAGCATGAGATTGTGATTACACACACAAAAAAAATGATGCGAGCAACGATGTTATCAATCACAGCCTCGTTATGCTGCAAAAAAATGGCATGACCAAAGTATGAAGGCATCTGATGCTCCCAACAAAGAATTCTGGGAGTTGTTGAGGATGTATGAGGGGGGTATGAGGAAATGGTTACCTGTCATTTATAGCTAAATGTGTTTCTAACCCTGTTTCCTGTGTAGCGCTGGGGGAGAGCGACCCTCCTTGGCCTTGTGACCCTGCAGTTCTTCTCTGTCTTTTAACTCTGAAAATGACTCATAACTCCAGTCAGTGGGGAACATGTCGGAGTCCAACAAGGAGGTGAGCTGTGAGCAGGTTAGCTGTCACTCTCAGTTTTTGCAGTTTAAAAAGAGGATGTTTGACAGTTTCATCTCTTTTACCTCGGCTGTAAGGATGCCCCTACTGACAACAGCAAATATTAATCTTCCATATGAATACATACAATGATACATTGAATATTCAACAACACAGAAAGAGTCCACAATCATAAACAACTGTAGCTGTATGTCAAGTATTTTCCCTTTAAGCGTACTACAGGAATTTTCGACTGATTATGAAATGGTCTCAATTTAACACTGATGCCTCTATATGAGCTGCATAACCAAGCAAGACCGTCAGAGAAAAGACTGGCTATTTCTGTATAATTATTACAGTTACTCTTGATGCCTGTCACCAGGTTGGATTCCAACTTATCCGGGTTGGATGAATCGTAAAATGAAAAGTATTTTATATGTGGGAGAGTGCTGAGGATGACTTGAGGAGTCTCACAGCCTGAGGAAAGAAGCTGCTGTTTAGTCCGGTGTTACACTAAAACAACGTTTTTTATATTTATTTATTTATTTATTATAGTTATATTTAACCATGGTCATCTTTTGTCCAAAGGGGCAGCCAGAATCAACAATAAGTGAAAGTTCCTTCTAGTTACTTTAAACAAAGTAAGGAATTTGATACAGTGCAATTGATCTTCTCAAATTTTAACACAACAATGCAATAAAAATAAGAAGTAATGACACATTTAGAATAGTAGTCATGTACTGTATCAAGCTGCATTCACGTTGGATGAGGGTAGATCTTAGTTTCCTACTTTTTGCCTCAACTCTCAGAAAGTAAGTTAAATATTACTACAGAACTACTGGTTTTGCAGTACCTGTAATACCTGTAATCAAGTTCTACAGAGAGGTACACTCATTCAAAAACATGAACAAAATTGACTTTTGAACCTGAACAAAATTGACTTTTTTTCCTTTGGAACATTGCATTTTTAGCTACGCTACAAAGCTCTAAGACCAATATGATCACATGTGAACAAAAACAAATCTATCAAAAACAGCAGCTCTGCGTCTGCTCGATGCCTTCATGTTTGAGAGGGTGCACATCGGTTATGACAAAAGATATTCCCACATGGCATGACGACAGCATAAACACACATTTTAAGCCTCTTTCCCGACACGACACAAAAGCTTCTGGACTAATTAGTTAACAAAGCTTTGAATGAAAGTCAGGCTTCATCAGTCAGCTGATTGACAGCTGCCTGTCCCCCCATCAGCAGTAAAGATGGTGCATTTACTGGCCTCTGGCTGGCCTCTGCAAACTTTGACACTCAACCCTAACCCCCGATAGACACACACGCACATAGACACACATTAAAAACAACCATGCTCAGAAACACACAGACGGATGCATGAGAGGAAAACACTCACATTCTTCCTTACTTTCTCAGAAACACACACACAAACACACTCATGCACATTAAAAATCAACCTCTCCCCCTCTTTCCCCCCAGCTGTTGTGCCTATAGTGCATACTTGCAGCAGATAAAGAGGGGCCTTATTCTAAGGCGAGCCATTCTACTTGACCTTCGCTGGGCCTTTTCACTCTTTCACTCCCTTCAAACCGTCTTTGGGGCTCGCTCACTCTCAGCTCAATGTGGCTAGTCCATCACGGGTGAAGGCTGGGGCGCTACAGCGGGTCTTGAAGGGGGAATACCCCAAATACCCCCTGCCCCCTCCACCCCGCACACACATGCACATACACACACACACACGCACAGGCCCCCTCCCTCTCCGAAATCACCCTGACTTCAAAGTTGGTGTGCATTCATTAATTGCCCTTTGAATTGATATCAGAGGGTCACAATAAGAGTGTGAAAGGAAAAAGAGGCTTTAATGAAGCATAGAGCAGCCATTCATTTGCAGATAACTATGTTTTCATGCTTGAATAGTCATCATGCATGGGCTTATTAGAAAAAACTCACGAGAGAGGGAGGAGTGCGGGATGAGGAGAGACGGACGGAGAGACAGAGAGAGCCCCGGGGTAGAGGAGAGTGATTTGGTGCTCGCCACTTGGCCCTCGTGCCCCCTTTTGCCCTCGTGCCCAGGGACTCACTGAGTGACACATTCATTCTTTCAGCCGACACACAGAGCCCTCTTCACCAGACACTTGGCTCAGGCCAGTAATAGCCAATAGCTATTATAAGATCCATCGAGAACTTATCGGCTCTCTCTTTGTCAGATTTGACGAGACAGAAACAGGAACTGATTAACTGGAAAATATTACTTTCAATGTCAACTAATCTGCTGATTATTTTCTCGATTATTCAAGCAATCATTAAGTGTAGAAAATGTAACGGTGCCCCCACCATAACATTTTCTACGTCAGGGGTCAGTTTAAAAAGTGCATGCTGTCATCACTTGTCTTGTTTTGTCCGACCATCTGACAAAAACCCAAAGTTATTAACAGACACAAGCAGCGTATCCTCACATATGAGAAGCTAAAACCAGAAAGTTTGGGACATTTTTGCTTTAAAAATGTCCCACACGAGGAATCCATTACCAAAGTAGTTCTCTGCCAATTGACTAAACAATTAATTGACTAATCGTTTTACCTTTTTCAACTTACTGAAATCATTCAAATGAAATATGTTTACTACAGTTCATTCTGTGTATTAAAAAAACATCTTTTATGATTGTAAACTGTGCTGACTAGTTCATGAGGGCACTGCTTTAAATGCCACCGTCAACACAAGGCAAATTGGACACGTAAGCAATCATTTACTGTGCAAAAACACATAATAATGGGCAAGTGGGAAGAAAATACATGGAAAAGGGATGAAAACATGTCAAAACATGTTTTCATCAAGAACTTTCAAGTCTGAGTATGTAAGTTTCAGTGATCTTAAGATAACAGCTGATGTACAAAAGTTAATGTGAACACCATCATCACACGCAAACACACTGCCCAGTCCACACTGCACCTCTGCTCCTTCTCCTCTTCCTATCATTCCTCCTCCCTCAATCCTCCCTTTCCTCTCCTCCTCCTCTCCTCTGCCCTGGCACTGATCCAGTGTGTGCCCACATATTATATTTGCAGCACGCCATCCTTCACCCCGAGTGGCAGAGGAACCCAAGTTCTTCATTCACTTGCATTATTTACACAAACAAAGTCCTACTCCGTTTCTGTGACAAAGCCAGCTAAATCTTTATGGCTCTTTCATGTATTGTCTGCTCACGGTTCCCTTTTGTCCCCCGGCCATTGGCCTGGGTCCTGGATACAATGAGCCCGGGGGAATGGAGGCAGATTGAAGGAATGCGCCTCAATAAACCTAATTATGACATGATGACTGCGCTCACCATGGTAGAGGTTTTTCAAAGATCCCGGGCTTATTCAATTAGCCCTTTCCAGGATCCCCTTTCACCAAATAAAGTTATCCCTTTGACTGTTTGCATTGCAGAGTGGAATGTGTGTGTGTGTGTGTGTGTGTGTGTGTGTGTGTGTGTGTGTGTGTGTGTGTGTGTGTGTGTGTGTGTGTGTGTGTGTGTGTGTGTGCACGTGCAGGGCTGGCCTAAATGGAAATGTATCAGCCCTCAACAAGGCTCCTCTGTATTATCTGGCTAATTTCACCTAACGAAGTACGGACTCTAAAAGATACACTGTGAAAATGTGAAGCAGGAGGAGGGAGGAGGCGGGGACTGTTTTAATCATTAACTTTCTCTCCAGGGTTAATTACTATGACGCTGAGAGTTTGGTGCAGCCGAGCAACAGGCCTGGAGGGCCAACCTTACTGCCAAATATATAAAGATTGAAAAGGAAAAAAAGGGAGGGGGGTGGGGATATTTGAGTATGAATTTCTTTCTGTTTTAGCTTGTATTTTCTCTGGGAGAAAATGTATACATCAAAAAATAAGCCTTTAGAGTGCATTTTAATTACTGCCATTCAATATTTATTTAATTCAGCAACAGGCTGCAGGCACATGATATAGTGCCTTTTTTTTTTAAAAAACCTATAAACGCCCACCTTATATACTATAACAACTTTATGACTAAATATTAATGCTTGAAAGCCAACATTCAAAAAACTTATGACAATCAGAAATGTGTCCAAGAGCTAGGTGAAAAAAACAGGCTTCAAATTTTGGTTTGCATATTTCTGTTATTCATCTTCTAAGGTATAAAATGTGTTATTTTGATAGTTTGGTGTTATTTTATTTGCTGATAGTATAAATTAACTAAAGATATGTTGCACTGAAAAGTATATAAAAGTCAAGAAATATGTGTTGTTCCAGAGCAGACGTCTTTACGAGTATAAAAATAAAGGCGTTTGCCATCATAAATAATGAATTTTAATAAATAAATAAATTTAAAAAAGGATTTGCAGTTTTCAGCATTTTCAGTTTTTAGGCATGACATTTTGAAATTGTTACAAAATATATTTATAGTCAAACCGCAAAAGCTTCATAAAGAACTCCATTAGAAACTTTATGGAAGTGGACTGACTTTCCTTTGTGCGCTCCGGAGGATGCAGCGCAGATATGAGCCGAGCTGTGCGCCGCAGGCTGAGAGAGACACAGAGAACGAGTAGGAAACAGAGGGAGAGGGGCGGTGTTGCTCTCCAGATGAAAGTGAGATGAAATAAAAGAGTCGATTTAATCTGCTTGAAGAGATTTGGGGAGCAAGTGGCGGAGAAGGGGGGAGGAGCGGTGAGGGGTGAGTTTTCAGGGGTTGTGCGCTGCGCTGCGCACGGACGGGTGGCCGGGGCCCCCATTGTGAAGCTGCGCTCCGGGCCAGACCGGGGCTCTCCGGGGAGAACATTGGTCCCCATTCACCAAAAACACTTTTTAATACACTCCCTCTGTCATTAAATGTGACATAGCACAATATCGACATCATTTAGCGGACATTATTAATGTTCGAGGGGCCAGGGCCGGGACCCATCAAAGAATCAATACGAGATCATGAGTCTTGGGGCTGGAGACGTCTCAGTATCATTAGCGTCATCCTTCATGGCGGAGAAGGCCACTTTGTTTTGTCGACCAATTACAGTCTGAATATTATGACATGCAGCAATTAGGCCTCATCAAACGCTGCTGAGTCGAACAATGTTGCCTTTTCTACTTCGCACTGAAATTACAAATGCAACAGGACGGCGTAAAAAGTTATTTAAAATTCACCGACGTCAGAAAAACCAAATAAACTCCGCAAAATGTATATATAACTTATATAAAGACCTGGCAGAGATCTAAATTATAGCCTGCTCTGACAGCCTGAAATGTTTCTCACACACTTGTCACTTTTGTACTTTTTCTTCCTCTCAAATATGTGTGCGCGCTCTCGGTAAATATGGCCTTCATCAACACACTGCTTCCCACAGTTTGTTACTTTGCAACTGGCACGTCTTAACTCGAGGGCAAGTGTTTAATGCGTATGTGTGCGCGTACACGTGTGTAGCCGCGTGTACGCATGTTTTGGGGGCGAGCACGCATCCCTGGGCAAGACGTGAGTGGATTTCAGAGACCTCAATTGTCATTCTGAATGGCAGTCGGCCGCTTGAGCCGACCCCAAAAGGAAACATTTTGTAGGTGAAAACGGCCATTTTCTCTCGGTGAACGGGCCCTCTAAACCGTGCCAGAGCGCTCCCTGAATAATTCATCCTTCATTGCGGCCTCATAGTGTGTTTTGTCGGGCTTTTTCTGTGGAGGAGCTCTCCTCTCCCCTCCTTTTTTCTCGGACTGAATTATAAACAGGTTGCCTTCTTCTTTAGCGGCGGCCAAAGCTGTTTCCAAGCTGGCCCTTTGTCCGCGCGCAGCCCAAGCGTGAGCCCCAAATAGACTCTCGCGCCTTTGTCTCCCAAGTTCATCCCTGAGCGTCCCGTTGTGCGCGCGAGGCGTGTCTTTGTGAGGAGCTGGAGACCGTTGAACAAATGTTTGATCAACTCATCTGGGGGACATTTTGTCTCCTCAGACTACAGTCCTTTATCTCTCCTCCCCTACTTTACTACTGGAGAAGTGCTAACAAGGAAATGGAGGGTTAAATGTTGACATTCTGCTGCTTAAAGCGTTTTAAACGGCGGAGAGAGAAGGATGGAAATTGTTGAACACATATTTGAACAGCTCATTCTGGGGACCGTTTAGTCTCTGGAGCTAGAGGTGAAGGATTATTAGCTTTAGTGACAAGTTTATTAAGTGTTAAAACATGAAATATTTAATAGGCATGTCTACATTTTACAATACCGCCTGCTGTAAATTTAGACTGAACTGTCAGAACTATCATCACCTACGGTGTTTCTCCCTGGAATTAGCCTGCCCCATTTCATTCTCGCTGTCACACAATCGGCCTTGTTAGACAGACTGAAAAATGTAATGACATTTTCGAGGGTGAAAAGAAAAACATTTAAATAGGCCCATATTTCATCGAGTAAAAGTTTGGTTCACACAACCTCACCGGCGCGCCGACTTTCATGGAGATTTTTTTAAGGAGGAGATGTTTCCATGATGGAAGTTGTGATAATATGATAATAAAGTGGCAGATTAAACGAGCAGCCAAGAGTGGTGGATTTCCCCTCTAATGACGTAGGCAAAAAGTTCAGTAATTACATTCAGAGCAGGCTAATTACACCTAATGTAGATATTGAATAATGTGCCCATAACCACTCCCAAATCTCCAATTAGGCTGCTGTCTGTGGAGATGCGATGAGGGCAGTGAAGAAAATGTTTGGCATGTTTTATTTATCAGCCAGACACACATGCGGTGCCATTTTACGCAGTTCTCACTGAAAAAGAAAAAAAAAAAAGAAAAAAAGAAATTGGCTACTCTGTAAAAATGTCCATCTTTATAAAGTCTTTGTTACCAAGAAGCATCTATTTTATTTAATAGGAATAAACTTTCTGATATAATGAGACAATTCCACTTATCTGCCCTGAAAATCACTTTAAAAAACTTGGGAATGTCAGTCTAATCGACCAGAAAATAATAAATAGAAAATAAAAAATTGAAATGCACTAAAAACAATTTACCTAAGTCATCTGAATTATTTGTTTTCGCTTCTTTAATAAAACAAAATTAATGTGAGACACAGCTTGTGCAGGTGGTCACCTTTTACAGTGGACGCTGCTGCTCGAAACACTCATAAAAATGGATTTGTTGTGCTAAAAAAACAAAAGCCAAACTATAAAGAAACAGCCACGCAACAGGCCAAGAGAGGAGAGAAGTTTTTACATAATGTATTAATGCGCTACCCTTAAATATAGTGGATGAGTTCATAATGCTGCCTGTGGGCGGTTTATCCACGACAACAAAATAGCTTTTTAAAATATGAGCATGTGCAGACTTTCTGAGACACGGCTCTCCATCCACACTGCTTTAAACCAGTGCTGAACATACGCACACACACACACACACACACACACACTGCACACTCTCCCTTCCCGCACAGAGCCATCACCTGCTGTTTGATTTACGGCACGGCCTCATGGGAAAAGCATTAGCCGGAGAGATATGGTCGATAAAGAATTCCTAACAAAGGACGACACGCACTCTCCACCCCCATCCAACAACTTTACAGCATGCTAAAACTTCACAAGGAGGCTAGTTATACGACTAAATAAAACCATTCTCCTTTGCACCCCGCTCAAGAGTAATCAACAGGTTGGGAGGTGTGCAGACAGAAGACTAGTGTTTCACAGATTTCTGGAGATTTCCCCGCAAAAATGGCCTCCCTTGATCATTTAATTCACTGGAAAAAACCCAAATCAGCCTTGAGGATATATGAGAAAAGATCTGCTGTTAGGTTGTCACTTCCCCTTACACTAATATTTCCCGAAGTGCAGTTTAAAAGGGCATTTCAGCAATTGAATACCAAATAAAAAAAATCTTCCATATGGACTCACTGAGATGATATCTGATCAAACAGGACTCCGCTGGGCTCTAACGTGTGTGAGGTCCCTGATATGACAAAGATAACCCCAGCGCAAAGTGAAGTGCCAACTACTCTCTTCCACATCAGCCACAATAACTCGAGCAGCTCACTCACATCTGTCTCCCAAGATGCCTTCGATGCTGTGTTTGGCCCTCCGCTCGCTGTCCTCCAGCTCCTTCTTCTCCAGTTCATCTTCGTCCTCCTCATCATCGCCTTTCCCCCCGAACTTACTCCGCATGCTGCGACTGATGGAGCTCACTGTAAAAGTTCGTTCAGAAAGTGGAAATTACAAACAAATATAGATGTATTTAAAAAAAAAAATATTAGAAGAATGATACTAAAAAAGTATGAAATGACACTATATTAAAATGGGACGACACATAGGCTATGTATGTGACATAAATGAGCGCTTTAATTAAAAAACTATAAATTGTCTAAATCCTCTAAAAGTTAAAACACTGAAAGGAAGTTTTTCTTGTGGATAAAAAAAAGTTTTTATTACTTTTATTATTTTATTATTAAAAAAATGGAGTGAACTTTATGAAAACCTGTTGAGCTCGAGTTAGGATGAAATCCAGGTGTAGCCTAATCTAATAATAATAATAATAATAATAATAATAATAATAATAATAATAATGTGCATATACATTCATTTCTGCCTTTTTTACCTGAAGGAACGGTGTTGCGGTCACATATCCCATCCTTCAGTAATTTATCCCGAATCTCCCAGCTAAACATACCCGGGTTTTCCCGCTTGTATTCTTCTATTCTCTTCTCTACGTCCGGCGTTGTTCCCTGCTTCAAAGGTCAGAAGAGTCGCAGTGTTAATTCACTTTGCTGTCAGCCGTGGGGCACAATGCACATGGACAAAAACAAGCACTTTATATTTCTGTTAAGAATTAAACATTCAGTTTATGAATTCATATCAAATGTATCTTTAACATCCTATAATTCTATTAATGCAAGTACTGGTACATGAGCCTGTGATCTACTGTCTCTGGTCCACACCTTAGGTTTGCTGCCACCGATGGCCCCGGGTCTGATGGAGCCCGTCTCCTGGTACCGGCACAGGATTTTGGACACGCAGCCGTGGGAGACCCGGAGCTGTCTGGAGATGACACATGGCCTGATGCCGTGGTGGGCCATCTCCACGATTTTATGTCGGATGTGGTTGGGCAAAGGTCTGCCATTTATGAAAACTCCTCCGAGCTGGTTCACTCGGCCTTGGCCCAGCGGAGTGGACACTATTTAATCAGAATGTGAAACAAAAGTGTTCATCACAGCTGCGCAACACCGCGAGGAGAGGTAAAGTTCCTACTGCTCCGAAAAGCACCTGAACACAACAGTAACGACATTTTACATTTAACTGACACAAAATAACTGACAGGAGAAATAGTTTTACTTGCTACATTTTTAGACAAAAACTTACAGCTAAGTCAGGAAATTACCCCGCTGAAACAAAGAGCCTTCAAAAAGTTTGCTAAAAGTTGCTAAATTTACACAATGAATTGTGAGGCAAAAAAAATAAGCTAACGTTACCAAAGTAGTGATGGAAATATGTCATTTGCCAGTTCAGCTACCAGTCAAGTAATTCTTCCAGCTCCTATAGCCGAACTGTGGTTCTGAGCCCATGTTTTGGGACACGACTGCATGGAAGGTTTATGGCTACATAGTGACTTTTAACTAACTAGCACAAATATAAATATCTCCCGTCAGCTTCCAGGGCTACAACCTCCCTCCTGGCAGTGATGCTTTACCTTCCAGAGGGAAACCACTGCGGTAGTTCTGAGCCAGCGTGGGTCGCATCATCCTGGGTATTGACCCCGCCAAAGCAGTCATGCCTCCACTACTCCGGTCCTCCTAACGGGGGAGGCTGCTGCTCCGACACCGAGGTTGCAGGACGACGTTGAAATCGTCTTTTTCTCCTGTGTGGAAGCTTCCTGGAAGGGTTAGCCTTGGTTAGCCCCCGGTTATGGTTAGCCTCACCCCGGCCACAGCCAAGCAGCAGTGTCCCGGGACAGCCACAACCCTCGGAGGAGTCAAATGTTACGGCAAAAATGGAGAAAAAAAGGAGGTTTTGGGATGTTAATGAGCGTTAGGTTGTCAGTCTCCTCGGTTTTATTCGCCAGTTTTGAGGCTCTTGGAAATGTCGCTGCCAAGACGGTGTAGCTAGGAGGAAAATATTGTTGTTATTGTTGTTGTGACACCGGTTCAAAGTGAGAGCAGACCGTCAAAAGTAGGGAGCTCTTCTCTCGCCCCGTCAGCGCTCCCGGCTGTGATTGGCGAAGAGGCTACACCCGGTACGAAGCGGGGAGCGACGATTGGCTGAGGCTAAAAACTTTGGTCCTATCAGAGACTCTGTCACAGTCCAGCTCGGACAGGACAGGGGAGTCGATTCAGAAAGATCAAGAGCGATGGCAGTCACTGCGTGTACTGTTCAGACTCCTTAAGGTCCCAAAATGTGCGAATATGTAGAGTGAAATACTGCGAGGACAGTGGAGCAACAGACTGTGACAGACGAGGTGTAATTATTTGGGTAATGAGGTACATTGTGATGAGGTCACCAACACACAATTTTTCAAAGACGCACACATTTGGCCCTGATATGAGCTTTTTACAGTAAATTACTGCGTGAATCTATTCTAATATTAGAAAATAATTAATAAGGAATCAATAAATAAGCCCATGGCATGTGTATGGCATAGATACATTTCTAACGTTTGTTTGTGACAAACTGTATTACTTCTTTATGTATGTAAATTAATAAAAACGAAATATTAGAAATAACTCTGTCCAGCACTGTAGCAGCACTAAGCATTAAAAGAGAAAAACAACAAAAGTAAGAATCTCAGTCCGAACAAAACGGAACTTTTTGTATTACATGAAGATTAAGATGTTGTTTAATATATTACATCTGTGACAACTGACTCAATCTATGGACGTATGATTGACAACAAAACCTCAAGCCTTGTTTTCTCGTGATAAATAACAAGCTGATCATATTTGCTCAGTTACTTACACACACGTATAATTGTGCTACATAAATATGCACACAGATCAGTGTTCCTGACTTTTCGGCTACAGTTTCTACTGAATTTTTGTTTCATCTCAGCTCTCAGTTGTAGCTTCATTATAAAACCTGCTTTCTGGTCAGTCACAACAACACTAGAGCCAGTACAGCGCAAACCTGCAACTTCTGCCTTGGCCGATCTTTACGCATAACTGACAGGACAATAAAGATACACATCACTGAGATTCCTCGCTTGCTGATTTTGTCACTAGTCTGTGCGTAATAGCCTATCATCTCCAAACTGTTGAATGCATGCTATCACACACGACCCCTAATTTGTTTCCACCCCGTGGCCTCACATATGACACAAATGGTGCTAAAGTGTGTGCACCTCAAGGAATTTATTGTGGTTTTCAGACTGAGCACCAGCCATCCGAGAGCAGTCTGAAGGGGGACGTGCGCCACAGCAGGATACGACGCCAGGGCGGCCGTAAAGCCAGTCTAGCTCTGCGCCACCGAGAGAAGAGAAGTGGGTGTATTTTCATCCCCAAGTGTCTAATAATCAATATTGTCACCTCCCCAGAAAAAAAGAATAGAGTTGAGCCGTGGGTTTTTATCTCTGTTTTGTCTCTGTTTTCAGAGTGTCGTGGGTCACAGCATCCTTTAGTCCCAATCAATCACTGAGGCAAAGGTTCCGCTCTTGAGCTTTGAAATCAGACAAAAGCTCGTTTTACTTCACTGTTCATCATCTCAAGAAAGGCAAGTCCGTCCTCACCATTGTGGCGTAAAAGTTGATCCTTTGCACCGATGCACGAACTTTTTAAAAAAACAAACAAAAACAAAAAAAAACATTGTTTTAAATTTAAATAATGAATTTATCTGATTTTCTATTTCCAGACACATGGCTGAGTTGTGAGATCAACCCTTACTCGCATCGATCAGATGGGGTTTTACCTCATATGTCTATAATCAAAGAACCTTGTGAATCTAATTGGTAACTATCTGTTTGAGATCAAATGCGCATGGGAAAATATTCCGTGGATGAGAGTGCAGTTGGAAAAAGTCTGTTTTCTGCCTCCGTTCAGCGCCTGCAAGGAAAGCACTGAAACCTTCGTGTGATTCGTGCAAAACTCAATTTGAAAAGCACCCCCAGCACCTGATGAGCCCTTTCATGTCTCAGCCCACTCACCTACAGGCTACGGAGCAATAACGGGGCCCGACAGGGGGCCCACCGATGTCCCTGTCATTCACCTTAATTTACGCAGGGAAGAGATATCCCACAGGCTAAGTAGGTTTCAATTAACATTCGCCTCTTTGGGAAGAAAAAAAAAACGCACTTCAAATGTCGACTTTGGTGTCAAAAACGTGCGCGGACAAAGGCTGGACGCTGGGTTTAAAATAAGCAGCGCTAACGGGGGTCTTTCACCTGCTAAGGAGGATGTCATTATCCGCAGGCAGAGGATTATTATCATGCACGTTGTCATAACACGAGCTCAAAGAGAGGGGAAACGTGAGTTAGTCTATGACTGATTTGACATTTGTAATAAACCTGACTGATCAGACTGACTGATAAACCCGATGGCTCAGGCCGAATCATCATTAAATGAGAGTCAGTTCATAATGAGGCTTTGCAGGCTTTAGGCAAAGAAATGACACGTGGGGCTCGTTAATGTTTTCAGCGGTTTGAGCATTAATGTGAGCACGAGGCTGTATGTGCAGTTTAAAGTTGATATGTGTTTGCGTTTCTCGCATTTGGAGCCCTGCTGACTGACTCTTCAACAGGAAGAAACCATCAGTCTGTACGTCGACCGACGTGACGATTTGGGAGTGTCATTGATCTTATTGAAATTGGATATTACAGCCAAGAAAACACACACACACACACACACACACACACACACACACAGGGAGCAAATGGAAAACAGAGAAAGTCATGATGCATACCTCGGCCCTTTCTTTAGAAGCGACACTGAATCTCCGTGTCCAATCCATTACCGGAGGATGAAATTCAAAGTCAGAAATCTGGCTTGATGAGAAATAAATGAGTTGCATCACATGTCCTGCGTGGAGGGCATTCACAAACACGTATTTGTCAAGTCAATTAGTTTCCACTGCACTCTATCACGGTAGCAATTCATATAGAGAATGAGAGGCTGTGTCAATTAAATAATTGTATCATTTATATTGACTGTATTTTTCATCGCTTTAATCTCAGCCTGTGTGATAAAACAATGAGTATGAAGTGACACAGTGTCTTTTTTACTGTAACAATAAAAAATAATCCATTACAGTCCTGCGTTCAAAATGAAAAAGTATAAGAGCAAAGTATGGCCTTTAAGTAGCCTGGTAAAAATAAAGGTAGCCATTATCTAAAATGTTTTGGGGGAATATCATTACAGATTTATAGATGTTGTGCTTATTTTAACAACTTTATAAACTGCTGGAAAGTTTAATCTATTAAAATAATGATCTTATTTAATAGACTGATCACATGATTAATGTATAAACTGACATCTTGATGGAAACAGTAGCTATAGCTGTGAAATACATGCAGCAGAGTAAAAGTACAATGTTTTCCTCTGAATATTGGGCTGTAAGTAGCCTTTAAAGTAGCATAAAATGGAAACAGGCTAGTCGGGAAAGTACAAGTTACCTTCTTGGTAACATTTCACCACTTTTTATATAATTAATATTGTTTACACTTTAAAAAACAAAACAAAAAAACTATATGGTCAGTAGCCTGCTGTGGTTCAGCCTAGTTTTGTTGAGTGTAGCTATAGTTTAACAGTTTTAATGTTTTATCTTACTCAAAATTCAACAAGCAGCTTTTGTCGTACGTCTAAAATGTTTTGTCGAGTGTGACATGAATACAGAAATATATAAAATAATTAAATGAGTGTGCTATGCTAGCAGTAGCTAGCTAGGCTTCATGGGCTTAATGTTTATTTCCTGTTTGGTCCAATTGTCGCTGTTGACCGATGACGTCACGCTATGTATCTCATCACCACTGGACGGACCTGAGCAGCTTTAACGGTCAGAGACAGATAGTTACACACAGTTTCAGAGGCATCAGAGCTCATTAGCCCGGCACCCTCACAGAAACATGTCTTCTGGTTTTGTTTGCAGTCATGGCTAATTTGTAAACACACATCTGCCTCAAACTGTTTTCCAGTAATCAGTGTAACAGTGGCTGATTGAAAAACACAGCTGGTTACATACAATAGACTTTAGTGTTGTGCTGCTGCACTGGTTTGACCAATGAGCCGACAGAGACTTGTTTACATGGAGCTGTGTTTGTGAAAGAGAGCTGGGATTTATATTATTTAAGTTAATAGACTGTGTGACAGCTTTAATTTATGGGGCATGGCACGTTTGCTTAATATATGATGTAAAGTATGTGAGTCTTAAATGGTTATTTGTAATTAGATGGTGATTGGTCAACATTATTTCTTTTTTTTAAAAATATATTTGGTTGGTTTATGAAAAGGAAACGTTGCTGCTGAATGGCTTAGTTTGTATCAACTAAAAAGGAGCCTTGTGTTAACAGAGAAGCACGTATGAGAAATCTCAGTCTGTGATATTAGCATCCAGCAGCCCATACTGAAAAATGTATTTACTTTTAATCAAGTTTCAGCCACCACAAGTTTACACAACTAGACCTACATGAGAAATGGAAGTTGACTCAGAGGGGTAGGTCTGCACTTTTTTTTTTCAACAGCATGTAGCATCCGTTGTCTTCCAGTAGGGGGCGTATTTGATGCACAGCAGGGAGGGCAACCCTCAGTCAGATCCTGGAGAGAAACTGGGAGAAATTAAATGGGAAATCAGGCTGTTACAAAACAACCAAAAAGCTGTTGTGTTCACTGTTGCTGGTTGAAATGCAAATCAACAGGAAGCGTAAGGAGTTCAGTGAGCATCCACTGTGTTTTGGAGTTGTTTTGCCTGAATATTGAGGGGAGAAATCAGTTTATATTAGCTTTTTGGGGACATTTGATGACCTGTCATTACAAATACTATTAGAAGGAGCTGGGGCAAGTTTCCATATTTCATAGGGTCAGGGAGGGTGTGACCCAGAAGGGATTACGCTGTGGCACAGCAGGATAAATGAGTGAAGTCATTACCAGTCATTATGTAAGACTGAGCCTGATAAAATACAGCCCTGGTAACAGGATATTCTATCAGCTGTTGGCTTCACCGCACTCAGACAAAGAATGGATGTGATGGGTATTCATGTTTTCCTTTATTACTGAAATGTGTTTATGTATGTAAAACAGCACGTAAGGAACATTTCTCTGTGCAAATACATTTGGTACTTTAACAACAACCACAGATTCTCATAAAAACCAACAACATTTTTCTAGGTCCTCTGAAATAAATACAATATGCTTACATTTTGTCAAAGGTAGCCCCCATTACTTGTGTCAAATAAGAGGGTGAAAGTGCATCATCTGACAGATTGGGAAAAAGGGTGAGCAGGATGATTGAAGCAAGCATGGGGATCAGATAGGGAGGAGGGTTAAGAATCATGTTGGACTGTTTTTTGTTAGTTTTTCTTTCTTTCTTTTGCTCTGTGTCCCCCGTGCAGTGAGGTAGGGACACCATGAGTGAGCGAGGGGCAATAAGTGCTTTCGATTAAACCACTTCGGTGTCCGAATCGTCTCCCGATTCTACACTAAATGCTGTCGGGAAGTTCAGGGAGTCAGAGCATATCACAGGAGTGCAATACACATGCTTCGTGGACCATCACACATTTGTCAATATGACGGTCGTAACACTGCACCACAAATAAAGGTATCACTTTTTTGCCATATTGAAGAATTATAAATAAATAATTGTATAGATTGTAGCAACAGTTACATACACAGAATTTACCAACGGTTCACAGTAATATTCAGAAGAAGAAGTTAGCATTTTTGATAACACTGTAGTTGATTTCACTGAAAAGTTAGTTCAGTGCTTCTGTTTTGATACAATGTATTTCTGAGGGGGAAAAAAGACCCATATAAATCAAATTATATCAAGTTTTAGTTGAGGAAAATGAAACATTTGCATTGTGTTAGTGCAGGCACTGAAATGCTTACATGCCTTTTATATGCCTCCTTCTAATCTCAGCCACACAGCTCCCGGGCTCTTGAAGTTTCCAGAGGTAATTATGACTCCTGACAATCTCAGAGGAACCAGAGTGACACCAAACCTAACCTTATTTAAGTCGTTCACCATGTCCGACCTGACCGAGTTACAGACACTCAAAGTTTCTCACATGTGGCTTTGAAGGCAGAAGAGGAGCAAACTTGAACATGGAAGCAGCTGAGGGTGGAATTTAGCCTGGATTATACCTGTTTAACACAGTCAATCTCTTCTGACCTCTCTTCAAAGCCAGATGCAAAGACCCACATTTTTCACAAGTAAAAAAAAAAAAAAGGTGCCAATGTGGGAGGCAGCTCCATGTTGGAAACCCTGTTTTCAACTTCCGACGTGTGAATGATGTGACAGAAAGAGGAAATCCCTGCCGGCTCCCCAGCTGGACGCTGTCTGCGGCGGGCGTGCATGAGTTTGATCATGATTACAGTGAAGTTTTGCTTCATTCAGCAACAAGGTGAGGCACACGAGTCAGGAGACACAATGTCCCTTCTGTTTAAAAAAAAAAAAAAAAGTTAAATCTAAAAGCCCTGACCTTTGGGGAGCTTAACATGCACAAAGATTAGCCAAATGCAGGGTCAAAATCACAAGCCATCTCTTGGGATCCCTTTGAAAAACCTGGAAGAGGTGCAGTTTTCAGTGTGAGAAAGGAAACAGTGCCATCCTGTAGGGTTAGTTAAAGCACAAAGATTAGGAAGGTCTTCAAGACGGGCTATCCAGTACCACTCACCACTTCTCTGTGGACTATTTACAGTTTGGATTGTGAATACGAGTTCTCTGTAACGGAATGACATTTTAGAGGCTTCTCACATATACATACAGGCCCCCATTAAAACTCAATCCGTCACCTGCAAACTCAGAAGTGACCGTTGTCGAGCATCTGTACAATACAATAGTGCTTTGTTGAGATATAAGAGTGATGGACAGTTATCATACAGTGAGTGGCATAGTGGGATATGCATATTATTTATCAGGATAAGGTGGGGAGGGTATCAAACCCTGGAAATAAGCACTTCACATTCAGTCATCAAACCCACCACAGCTTAGACCAACACCAGGGTCTAAGTCTTGGACATGTTCACTCATCGAAACGCCCAGTCAACTGGGCCTACTTTAAATTCAAGTGCATAACTTAACTTCAGGAAAAGATTATCAAGGATCATGTCGGCCTATTGCTCCAAACAACATGAAGGCCTTTGGGTGTTTGCTGTACTGATAAAAAGGCCATTTTGGACGAGATTGATTCCTAGAAAAAGTAAAGGGAGCAGGAGTATCAGTTGCCAGTATTATGTACATGATCACACAGCCACAGTACAACATCTCCATCAATAGTCAGAGCCGGCAGCCTATCAGGCGTTTCTCCGGGAGTTACTGGTGGCGGATGCGCGGCCTGTCTCATGATCCGGTCTGTATTTGAGCCAGCAGATGAGCCATGTGACGACCACCGAGAACATGGCCAGAATGCTGGCGACCGACAAGCAAATGGGTCCCGCCGGCGAGGGAGGAATGCTGTGACTGTGCACAAAGATCAGGCCCATGAACAGCAACACCAGCATGGACAGAAAGGAGAAGATCACGCAGACGCAGCCGGTCGTCAGCGCCACTCTCTTGCAGCTCTGACAGCTGTCGTAGCGCACCGAGTCCTGGGAGAGGGTCGTGGCCGTGGACACGGTGGTGGACGGGGTCGCCTGGCTGGCGCTGGACGTCCCCGACGCCTCCTCCCGGCGGAGGGCGACGAGAGCTGGGTGCAGCGGCGGAGGGTACGGCGGCAAAGCGTCCTGAGGCAGGGGGTCCGAGTCGATGTAGAGCGGGAAGTCCTCCGTCACCTTGGTGTTGTTGGGCAGGTTTTGTATCCGATAATCCGGCACCGGAGTCCGGTGGCGGCAGACGGGGCAGCTGATGCGCCATGGCCGCTCCTCCCGGAGGTGAAGCGTGTTCAGGCACTCCTCGCAAAACGTGTGCAGGCACTCCAGGATCTTGGGAGCCCGGCGGTCAAGGTCGAAATAATTGTAGCAGATTTTGCATTCGTACTCCTCGTAGGGAAACGCCGAGGGGGCCTCGCCGGGGGGTTCCGCTCCGTTTGATGCCAAATCTACCTCTGCCATGTCATCTTTCGCCATTCACATTCTCCGGTGAACACAAAGGGAGCTGGCGGACAGATGCTGATGACGGTGCACGTCTCTCCTCCTCTCCCCCTCCTCTCCTCCCTGTTCATTGAAACGCCATCATCCCCGCAGACAGTGTTGATGTGTTTTAATAATCCCCCACGGCGTCCTTTGTGAAGAGATGGGGCGGCTGCTGCTCGGTCCGAACGATCGGGATCCCGGTTAAATATTAAAAAGCTCTCATTCGGTGCTGGGCTTTGTGGGAATGGATGATGTAATGCTGGTGACTCCGATGCGAGGGCTCAGAGAGACTCAGAGAGTCCGAGCATCCCACAGCCCAGAGAGAGGGGGGGGGGATGTGTCGTCCTAAAGTCCCGTTAAAGAGAGAGAGAGGGAGAGAGAGAGAGGGAGAGAGAGAGAGGGTGTGTACGTGTGTGTAGTTGTTGTTGTTGTTTCAGTACTCTGTGTGCGCAGGGAGCAGCTATGACAGCCATGCTCGATCCCAATTACGTAGACCATGCCAGACCACAGGATGCGCTAATTTGGTCAACTGGGGGCGTCAATTCACTGTTTCCTGTAACAAAGCGATCTGAAGTCACACAATGTGCCAGCAGAACTTCCAGTCGAACAACAGGCCTGCGCTGTCTTACATTTACCAGGGACTGAGCGGAACAGCTGGCTGTTTTATTCAATCCATATAGAAAGATAAGAGTTGATAGAGGGAGGAAGCTACATCATGTCAGAATCTTTGGGAGTCTGGCACCTCAGCATGGTCACAAATATTTCATCATGAGGGTCTACACTGTGCAGGACCTTTGTTTGTACTCCGTAGACATTGACGTGCCTTGTGTTGCTGCTTTCAGGTTGTCTACACCCCTTTAATGATCTGGCAAAACTCAATAAATCAACTCAGCAAATGTTCTCCAAAGTGTGCGCATGAACTTTCAAAGTAAAAGTTCCAGGTATCGACAAATGTTAATTGCTGGTATGGTGTTAAAGGAAAAGTTCACCCAAAAATGAAAATTCAGTCATCACCCTACGCACCAACATGCAGATGGAAAGTAAAACATTTCAGAAGCTTCACAGCAGAACAGTGTGGCAGCATCCATCTAAACATCTGGGGTAGCTGGGGACTCGTATGGATACCTCCATACAGCTCGTCCAGCGGGATCCAGGTCTCCAGACTTTGTTTTGAAAAGGAGGAAGAATTTAAAAACGAATAAAAGGAAATAAAAAGAAATAGAAAAATAGAAGATAAATCAAAAAACAAAAGAATTGTTTTTAAAAATAGTGTAACAGACAGGTGATATCTGGTTCTGATTATTTGATTTTGATCATTTCTTTTTATACTGTCCATTATGAGTCCAACAGTATTGTAGAAGTGCAATGCTAGTCCAGTGGACCGCTTTCCAAATCTGCTGCCTACATTACCCCTAATGCAATTTACCATATTTACCAGATATCATGCAGCTTCCTCTGGAGCCACAAAAGGCTTCACACTACTTTTTTCGCATACGCAGTAATACTCCCCAAGACCTGTTGACACGCTTTAATGTGTGAAAATGGTGGAATTACACTTTAAGCATCACCCACCAGAAACCTATGAAAAACTTGAACTTAAGCTGATATGAATGTCTGATGGACATAATATTGGTGAGAGTGGATCCTTGGATTGTCTCGCTTATATATTGTCTGACTTGCAGCGTTGATTGGTTAATTTATTTGTTTATCGATCTGGTAAAACAAGACAACCTGACTAATAATTAAAACATATCATAGGCTACACTGCATGATGCTCTCTCTCATCCTCTTACACACAACCACGGACAGCTGAGCTGGGTCTTGTCCAGGACCGCAGCAGATTACTGCATCAGAGAGCTTTGAGCTGAACATGAACTGCTGAAAAATGAGATTTTGTTCCAAAAAAATGTTCCAAATCAGAACCACTCACTGCAAAAGTCCTGAAGCTGCACTCTGTTATTTGGCTGTGTTATGAGTTATCAATATTGCCTCCTTTTAACCAATAAAACTGAATCCTATATCAGCCATGGACCACCGAGCAGCTTCCTCAGCTTCTTCACCCTGTTTACACTTCTGAGCAGTGTAACGATAAAGCACACATCACCTGCTTTAACCTCCCTTCCGCTTGCTATAAATACCTTTTGACCCATCCCAGAATAAAGGTCGTACAAGCGTATTGCTACTCCAGAAGGCCGGGTCATCCCACTCCTAGCCCCGCCCCTCTGCGCACACCTGTGGCGCACAGCAGCAGCCGCACCTGTTGCGCCCTGCCCGCGCCAATATCACCACCCACGACCCGTGCTGCTCAGAAGATCGACATTTCTCTGCTCCTGCGCTTGTGTCTCTTTCAGCTGTCACACTGGAGCACCTGGCTTACCTGCAAGACCCGGAGCTCGTGGCCCGGTTCCAGAGACGATGCGGGCTCTACCTCGTCGAAGGCGCGCGTCAGAGCGGAGGGAGGTCGCGCGCTCCAACTGGAGATCCGGTCCTAGCTGACAAAGCACGTGAACATCTGAGGGGAAGATGTGACCACCAGGATATGAATTCAAACTTTAGACACAAGGAGAATGGATATGCCGATGGTGTAAGTCGCTTCTTTTGGAAAATTGCTCTTCTGAACATTTAAGCGCATCGAACCTTAAAATAATGTTCTAATTAGAAATAGAAACCAGGATGTTCACTGTAGTGACGAAGCTTATTTGCATTTGGTTCCCACAACATTTGAGAAAAATTTAAAATGAGTAGATGGGCACAGTTCTGGTGTTAGAGCTCTGGTTTGCATTATATTAGAACACAGTCATCGAATTCAACATGTGAAGCTAAATACACAATGGGCTCTTTAATAAAAACTAACATGTAAATGTATTTAGAGATGTTTAGATAAGCACACCAAACTGTGACTGGCTTTTCTAGTTTTTCTGCGTGTCTCCGTGAACTACCAGATCCTCACATGCACGCTGACAGGCTGTGTGGGATGTGTGCATTCTTCTCTGTCTCCATTTCTTAGACAAACAGTTTGTTTAGGCCACCGACAAAGGTAGGGTGACTACAGTCAAGTCGCTCTCTGGCTTAGAAGTTTATCTTGATAATACAGATATAGCTCTGAATAGTGTAGGTTTGAGCAAACACAAATATTGAAACTCTGCCATTTGTTCAGATGGACCAGTTGCTGGTCCAGTTAATTGCTGTTATGGTGTTAAAGGAAAAGTTGACCCAAAAATGAAAATTCAGTCATCACTGATGCACCAACATGCAGATGGAAAGTTAAACATTTCAGGAGCTTCACAGCAGAACAGTGTGACAGTATCCATCTACACATCTGGAGTAGCTGGGGACTCTTATGGATACCTCCATACAGCTCGTCCAGCGTGATCCATGTCTCCAGACTTTGTTTTGATAAGGAGGAAGAATAAAAAAAAAGAATAAAAGGAAACTTCCAATAGCTGCAAAATGCTATTATATATACGGACCTCTGAATGGTGTACGTTTGAGCAAACCAGTTGCAACATCAATCCCCTTAAAGGCCACTCAACAGTTTCAACTCATGAAGGCCAGTTTAGTCATCAGGAGTTCTGCTCTGCCTGTAAAAACCAGTTGCATAGTTTAATGTCTTCTCTCTGTCAGAGCCCAGAAAATAACAATAATAAATGAGGGTTATCTCCAGATTTATAACAGTGTTAAAAACTGGAGGTGTGGGGTTTTAAAAGGAGTGGGCATACAGGGTTCATGGGGGTCTAAAAAGATGCCAACCTTACGTATTGTGGGAACTTGATGCATTTACCTCTGTGTGTGTGAGGGACCGCTGGGTCTAAGGTTAGGCTCAGACATCAGGCAAATCAGATTTGTTTCTCAAATCAGAGCTTTAAGACAGACTGTCCGCACTATTATTTATGTGAGCCAGCACATAGTGATCAGATCAGATGTTTGGGTCCAGATGTTTACCCCACTACATGGGTTGCTGTGATAACGACGTCAGTTTCAGTAACGATGTCCGCTGGTGACGTGTCTTTCCAACACGGAAGCATAAGAAATCATCTTTGCCTCCAAACGATCACACTGTCAACTTGTAGAGCAAACACTTTATTTCAGTCATTTTCATTATTACAATTTGTTTCGTCCGTACTACTCTGCTCGTAGCAGCTTTGGTATTCTGCTCAGCCGCTTTGGTGAACTCTTCGACTCTGTTGTGCGTTGTGTTGTGAGTGGCACAGAGGACGCTCTGAAATCCAATACGAGCTGCCAGAGTGTCCAGACTGAGACTTATCTGTAGAAATGTGATTCAAATCGCATTTCAAACCCCCTCCAAATGTGGTTTGGATCCAATTTGCCATCCAGACTTTCTACAATCAATTTGGATACAGTCTGGACATGGCGTACAACTGATTTGGGCTGGCAGTCTTAAAAGGGTCCAGTGATGTAAATTTCGTCATCATCATGTGTCGGCTCCGGATACCTCCAAATTGTTATGACCTGTCAGTGATGCCACTACGCTTCAATAAGCCACAGAGTAGTATACACAGAACTACTACAGGCATCCATGGTGTCCACCGTTGTCCGTGTATGAATCCGTTTGGGTGTATAACTCAGGCGTAAATGTCTCAGCCTCTGCTGCATTGACTTTTGACCACTCTTTTCAAAATTTGACGCTTGTAAGTCCCTTTGTGAAAGTTCAGTAGTAAATAATGCTTGTTCACATGCTACCTTAATCAGTAGAATCCAATTGACTCTGTGTTGCTGCCTGGTTTAATATGTAAAGAAGATGCAAATAAAGCAGCAGGTGTGTAGCCAACATAGGGTGTGGCTGCAAGGTTGGCCGGTAGATCCAATCTGACCTAGTTATGCTCCAGAAGCTATCTTTAGACACCTGGTCCCATCATATTTTGTGTTCATCGGTATGTTTTGCCTGCAGGGCAGCCGCAGACCTCAGTACGAGGTGAGGAACTGGCTGCTGCACTTCCTCTTCCTGATCTCGGCAGGCCTGGGCCATGAAGTCTTCTACATCACCTGTTTGCCCTGTATACACTGGGAACTGGACCCGTTCCTGTGCAGACGCCTGGTCAACATGTGGACTGTAGGTAACAGCTAAAGACAAAATGTGTGTGTGTGTACATGTGGGACCACCTCTGCAGGCACAAACACAAGTCTTGAGCCTGATGTCCGTTTGTTCCACAATACCACCTCTCTTCTCTCTGCTCTTCTTCTCCCTCTCTTCACCTTTCAACCTCCTTTCATCCCCCTCTCCCTCCAGTGACCTGTCTCTGACACCACCATGTCCACATATCCTCAGGCCAGGGGGGCCACTGGGGCCAGCCTGACCAGGGCCCCTGACATGGTGAGAGGCCACACATGAGGACACATCATAGGAAAAAGACAGCTCGGCTCTCCTCTTTAGATGTTTATTCTCATTGAAACCAGCAAATTGCGACAAGAGGCCCTGAAAACATGTCACATGTGATCCCAGGAGCAGTGTATTTGACACTTGTAGAGACACAGACAGCCATACCCCCACTCTCCTGCACTGTGTGTGTGTCGGGCAGTGTGTTTTTGTGCCCTTTGTGTCCCTGCCCCGAGCGCTTGGTGGGTGCCCTGTGTCTGAACCCCTTGTTTGGCCCCTCAGGGGAAAGAGATACCATTCTTCTGGCATCCTGGCTGCATCAGGCCCCTGTGTGAACTCCTTTCAAACACACATAAACACCAACACACACACATGCATGCGCTCCCAACCTCGCCCGCTAAACACACTCATTGCCCTCCCTCTAGTTAGACATTACCAGCTTTGCTCTGTGTTCTCCTCCCCCTGGTCTACCAGCAGAGTGTTTTATTGGCCTCATCAGTACTCTGAGCTTTCTCTCTCTGGACCGGCCATTTGGTCTGTCAGCCCTCAGGGCCCTTCACCCCGCACTTCTAACTTCTAACAGCACCCTGCCATTGTGCTGGTGGTGTTATCTAAGGTTCACATAGGGCTTTGCACTCTCTCTCCTCTGTCTCACGCTCAAAAACTGGCAACTCACGCCAACGACTGAAGTGCAACGGTGCAAATTAACTGTATGCATGAGCTAAGAAATTACAGGGGCCCCCCCCAACACACACACACACACACACACACACACACTCATTATACACGCATGTATCTTTGTGTCCTTCACGACTCTCGGTTGCCTTTACTTGTGGTGTGACTTTGGTTGACTTAGAAAACAATAACTGTCATTAACCATATGGTCATGAATCACGTTGCCGTGTTGTATGGTATTATTGCAGCATAGTGTTATGCAAATCATACACCCACTGTGCTGTTTGGAATAACAAAGGTCTCAAGTGGTACTTTAACATAATGACATAGAGGGCATACACTACGATGGACAACTAAAGAATGATTATAAAGAAACTACGTGAAAGTTTTCACTAGTGGTGACAGACGATGGTGACATTCAGTGACAAAAACTCGCTTTACTTCCAGAAGATAATACTTTTGCAGTGATATGGCCTTCGTCAATCCTGGATCAGCCATCAGCGACGAAGGCCGGACATCAGAAAGCATTCCATCTGTGAATAAAAAGACTTCTGATGTCAGAGTGCACCCCGGTCCTGTCATCACTACAAGAAAACTGAGGTCGCTGCAGTTTGTACTGGCATAATAACTACATTTCTTCCAACAAGTTCAAGGACTTGCAAACAGCCAGAACAAAAATGAATTGATTATAATGTACAGAAATGATTAACACGACATTAGCTATGATAAGTAGAGGCATTGTTTTAGCGAAAGAGACTAAAGGCAGGCACACACATTATGATTTGATGAGATAATTATGTGATGATATGATTCAGGCATGAGGATTGATCGGGTCTGTTCCAGTCTGGGTCAGCTGGTGTTGACCGTTGGCAGATAAAGTTATTTAGAGGGGATATGTAAAGGTTTTCGTCTGAAAGGGGCTCTATGTAACACAGTTTACATGTATTATTCACTTTTTTACTGGCCATTTTAAGCGGATTGTAATGTGACAAGAAAAAATAGAGCTTCCTCGTCTCTCTCTGTTGCCCAAACAAGCCTGTGGACAATGTGTTTAAGTTGTCCAGTGCTGCAGGACTGTGGATTAGTCGTGAAGGACTCGGGTTCTGATTTTCCGTGGCAGTCCAAAGGATGAGTGCTTTGTCTCAGGGCCTCTCTCACACCAGTAGCTAACGTTACTTTAGTTATCGAGTCAACACAGAAGTTCCACAGAGCCCCTGTAAGTCTTGTGATCCAGTTGCTGCAGGATGTTTTATATTTGCAACTGACATCTGCGGCTGATATGCCTGTGTGTGAGAGAGGCAAACCTGTAAAATAGACTCAGGGACAAGATGGATAGCAAATAAAAAGGTTTGTGTTTCCGTTGCACTCTTGCACTGGACAACTGATACGGTGGAACCCCTGCTCTCCTTTTGTGACCTTTTCACCACAAATTGCACGTGGATTTGTGGGCTCATCAACCAGAACTTGACTCGTTAATGCGGTGTCTACTCCGTTTTAAGGTTTATACTTCTTCTTGACTGTCCGAGGCAAAACAAATCTGTGCAAGTTGGTTGAAACGATGATCATGAGTGGTTTGTCCAACCTGGGCTGGACCGCTCTTACATTCGGAGCGCTCTGTCGGAATATACTGTCCACAGTCTGATCTTGATCGTTAATTTATACAGAAAGATCACACTTTACTACTTTGAACAACCATGCTCTGCTCTCCCTTAGTCTTGTTGTTCTTAACAGTTTGCCGTAAGTTTGGGGTTTTTTTTATATGGAGAAGTTAAGGCCCACTCAGCAAAAAAAAAAACTGTACAAAAGCCTGGAAAAGCAATAAAAAAAAGGGGAAGTTTATAAAGAAATCACAAGAGGATTGTGAATCAATGAGCAGGCCATTAAAGCCTGAGCACTTCTTTAAAACTGGACTCTGATGCATCACTAAGAATATATCAGTAAATTGCAGGAACCACGCTGTTGGGATTTGGCATATTGGCTACACTGTCAGATAATGATATTATAGAGGAGCTCTGACAGTACTTCTTGGTTCAGAGAGCAGTTCTACAGTCAGTTAAACTTCTCATTGCTTCATTGTTTAAAAACTCTTATAAATGTCTTATAATGTAAAATGTGTTATAACTATGTGACACTGAAATTAGTCATTTATTACCAGTTACTCTATTAGTATATCTTCATTTATCATTTAGTTATTATATTATTGTGGAACAAAACCTACAAACTGTGACCTGTGTAATAGTTCCTCTTCTGTGTGTCTACACACACACACACACGCACACACACGCACGCACACACACACACACACACACACACACACACACACACACACACATTCTCTCGGATCCATGTGTTGACAGATCAAAGTCCAACGCTGTGCTGGCCTCGATCAATACACTTATTCACAAGAAAACACACGCCCTCACAACTGGTCTGTTTGTGTGTCTTGACCTGGTTTTAACTCTTCCCTAAATGTGACCAGACTGTCCCTAGGTCAATTCTTTGATGTGACTCTTACAAAGACACCAATGAGACACTGGTCTGACTGGAGCCAGTTGAATCTGATGTCTGTGTTGATGGTGACTGCAGGGGATGGGGCGAGGGTATCATATCATGCAAGCACTTGAACTGGTAGGCAGATTCATTGTGTGAGGGGAACACAGTGGATGATGTGCACACAGTATGGCTCGTTGTATGAATACACAGTCAGGCTGAATGGATGGGGTCAGACGTGCTAAATGGGTTTGCCATTGTCTGTCCTCTGTTTATTGTCCACTTAATGGTAGCCTACCAGTTATTCTGTCTGGGTGCATGTGTGTAGGTAGATGAAAATATTGGAAAAATAAACATTACTGTATACTCAGGCATGAGCAGAGGATGGGGAAATGAGATGAAAGATTTAGCTTTCGTTCACTATCTTAATCACGCTAATTTCACATACTTTCAGTCTCTCAACCTACTGGCCAATGGTTTATTTTTGTCCTGGGGCTGTTCAGGCAAGTTGAAAAGTATCGAGATAGAAACTGGAGCCTTTTAGCCTACCTTAGCATAGTTACATGAGGCAGGGGCAAACTTCTAACCTGACTGTCTCAAGTTCAAAAAGTATGCTGAGCAGTACTTGTAAATTTCAATAATTAACACGCTGTACATTTGTGGTTTTACTGGCATGAGATGCACTGTACCCATTTCTTGGCAAGGCATCACTTCCCACATTCTTGTCATCTCCATGATGTTGTCAGGCTAACAATGGAGACGCAGTATAAAAGTACTGCGTAGATGAATAAGCTGTTCTTTAAAAGTAGATATAGCACTCAACTCCCCCTATAACCACAAATGGACATTTCTAGAAATGCCGTCATGCAAACTAAAGACAGTTTCTAAGCCTCAGCTGTAGTTTGTGTTTAGTTCTAATTATCAAAAGTTGGCATGTTAGCACACTCAACTAACTAGGTTGAACATGGTGGTGACATTGAACCTGCAAAAAATCACTGTGGTACTATTACCATCGTTAGCCTGTTGGCATGCTGACATTGGCTATTAGCTCAAAGTCAGCATGCCAAACTTCCACCTCACAGCGTGGCTAGACTCTTAGTCTTGCTACATTTAAATGTGTGTACGGATTAAACAAACAAGATACAATGTATTAATGGGCTTTTGCTTTATGCTCCCAGTCTTTATGCTAAAACCGAGGTTAAATGGGCTAGCCCAAGCTCTGTACTTAATGCACAGATACATGAGTCAACAATTTTCTCATCTAACTCTCGAACATCTGTGGGACGTGTTGGAACAAGTCCGATCCACGTAGGCCCCAATTCACAACCTACTGGACTCAAAGGACCTGCAGCCAGTGCCTTGGTGCCAGACACCGCAGAGCACCAACAGAGGTCCTCTGTCCATGCCTTGACAGGTCAGAGCCAAGTCTGAACCACGGTGGGGCCTCCGTGGATTGGACTTGTTCCACAACATTTCACAGCTGCACCATCGGAACAGGATCTGGGAGTTTGGAAACCAGATTGGGGCCTTGAGTTGTTTGTCATGTTCCTCGGGCCATTCCTGAGCAGGTTATGTGGTGTGGCAGGGTGCATTGTCTTGCTGGGGGTCATGAGGGGGTGTACTTTCGTCTGCAACGCTGTTTGGGTGGGGTTGTGTATCAAAGTGCTTTCCATATGAATGTTGGGATCCAAGGTTTCACAGAAGCACATGAAATTGATGATCAGTGTTCTTCACTTCACCTGTTAGTGGTATTAGTGTTTGGGCTGATTGCTGCATTCCCCAATATGCCAAACTATGACTTTAGGACAAGTCATATTTTCACAGCATACTTACGGTGGTGTGCTGACTTTGGGCCAACAGTTTGGTGGAAGGCCCTCTCCTGTTTCAGTATGACAATGTCCACGTGCACAAAGACAGGTTCATAAGAGGCTTTTTTCCCCAGTTTGGAGTTGAAGAACTTGACTGGTCCTGACCTCAAACGGGATAAACTGGAACAACAACTGAGAGGCAGGCTTTATTGCCCAGTGTTGGACCTCACTAATATTCTTGAACAAATCTCTGCAGCGAGCATCCAAGATCTTCTCTGCCATCATTCTTCAGGGAAATCATTTGAGATTTATTGCAACCTATTAATCCCCAAGATTTTCGGAATGAGAGAGTGTATCTTCTGCTGTCCACATATTTCTGGCCATTTTGAGCGCTTTAATTTCCGTCCATCTGCATGTCTCTCTGCGTCTACCGGTTGCTGCACTAACAGTGGGTCAGCAGATGTACTTTTATATCTCATTTGCCATGGTAACAAGAATTTCCTGATTACAGTGTCAGTAGAGACGGTAATAACAACCTCTCTATTCTCTCCCTTAAACACACACATTAGTGTCCTGCTCGCTCTCTGCACACTGCCTCCCTGCTCCTTGCTAAGACAGCCATTCATTAAATATACAAGGCAGAGCTTTAAATAAACCTGAAGCCGGAGCAGGCTGCCCCTCAGAGGGCCACTGGGGATCTCATGAAAGAGAATAGGCAGCACATTCAGCAACACACACACACTTCTACCTATGCAACACACAAAGACACACACACACACACACACACACACCTTGCACTGAGTGTGTCATTGTGTCAAGAGCCCTCAGTCTGACCCCATCAGCTGAAGACGCTGCGTCAGCAAACACTGGCTTCTTCAATTCTCAGTTTCTTACAATAGATTTTGTTACTGTACGACTGCAGCATCTGCACTTTATACCAGGGTGGGTCGCCACTCTTTTTTCTCTTCCTTTCCTTTTTTTGTTGAGCGGGAAAGGTGATTACTTATTTACGAGAGAGTGCGGTTAGTTTTAGAGCATAGCCTAATCAGGATTTTACTTCCTCCCCTCATTATTTTATCATCATCCTCCTACATCTCTAATTTTGCTTTGGTGGCCAGCACACTGCAGTACTCTTCTGTCGTCCTTTCACTGTATCTCATTGTTATGATGCTGTAGAGTTATTCCTGTCATGTATAGATGATACATCTATGCTGTATGAAGCCAATTATACGATTTAAATTCTCTTTAGATAAGGTTCAATGTTGCAACAGATAGATACCATAATGGATCTTCTGACCTGATAAAACATGTATTCGGTGGGACTTTGCTTTTAACAGACGCGTGTCCTCTCTCCTCTCCTAGTTGGTGATGTACGTCGGCCAGGTGATGAAAGACTTGCTGAAGCTTCCCCGCCCTGCCTCACCCCCTGTCGTGAAGCTGGAGACACGTGTCGATGCCGAGTACGGGCTCCCCTCCACCCACGCCATGGCCGCCACCGCCATCTCCTTCACGGTTTTGCTAAGTGCTCCCTCCAGGATACAGGTGAGCATCACTGCTGGCTCTGGTGACATACAACAAAACTCAAAAGTGCTCCTGGCAGTTGTGTGCGACACTACTAACTCACAAATGTGACATTATTTAATAATTATTACATGCATATTAAATGTGCTGTGCTTTTATGAGATGCTTCCAACTGCATCTCAGTTTTCATCAGCAAATGGAGCTGGCTCGAGTCCAAAAAAAGGTCACCGCATCGACTGGGAAGCAGTCAGTGTCATCAAACAGGAGTCATGAAGAATGATCAAGGAGACTATTCACATCCAATTTCAAAGACCAATCCTCTTAATAAGACAGGGGTCCCATTCCCTGAAGTGAGAAGTGGTTGAAAGCTCAGGAAAGCTGGAAAGTTGACCTTTGAGGTTAAATTAATAGCCACACTCGCCTTGTGGCTTTATAAATGCCAATGTTGGCCGTTTGCTTGGTCGAACACTTTGGTCCGGACTGAAATATCTGGTTGTCTGGATGTATTTCTGGATGTATTTCCATTAAATGTAAAGCCTGCTGACATTCATAAAGCTGAGAGCGTTCAGCCTAATGGTGATCTTCGGTGATCCTCTGACTTTTCTTCTACTGCCAGCATGAGGTTGATATTTGTGGTTTTGAGTGAAATGTCTTGAGTCGTGAGTGGATTTCCATAAAATTGGTTACAGATCCACTCAAGAACCAGCAACATGGCTCTATTGCTCATTCTTAAGGTCAAAATGTTATATTGTACAGTCCCCCAGACTCTGACATATTGACAGCGGTTGACCTTTTATTGTTTTTACTATTACGTAGGCTGCAATAACATTATTTTACTACACATTCTTTTTTCTATTAACACTAGAAATAATGGAGGCACTTCCAAATTGACTCAAACTGATATTTAGACACAGCAATAACCATTACTGTACATTGTTTCTTGATGGTAGTTATTATTACTGAAGCTGTGATAGTCAGTGGTTACACCAGCTATTACAATAAAAGATGATATTTCCTCCATTGGTGACTGCAAATGACGTACTTACACCTCATTAGAGCTAAGAAGCACAGACTGAGAAGTGGGTGTTGAACTGTAATTGTGACCCTAGGTATCTCATTAGTGGTGCTATTACACTGCCATTGGATTTTATGGATTCCTTTATAAGATAAGTAAGGCACCAGTTAAATGAGTCGATCCAAATGGGAACAGCTTCACTCACATCAAGGCGCTGACTGAAATACAATCTGAGGCAGTGGTGGGAGCCTGTTGATGGCAGCTAGCTTACTGGTGGCTGAGTGTGATGAAGGGAGTGGCCCAACTGTCCATCACAGCGTCCCGACTGTGCTGTTGGACAATAGGCAAGGACGGGCGGGGCCAGCAGTCACCATCAGTCACCATCAGCCACTCCCGTCGAGCTGCTGTTTGGTCTTCTGATGGACTCGACTGAGTCAATGACTGTCAGTCCACATCTCCTCCTCCTGACTCTGCCCCTCTTTATCTCTCCCACTCTACTGCCAAGTCAATAAAACACTCAGTGGCTCAATCATAGGCTGTCTTAATCAAGCCCTGTTTTAATGAAGAACCGAGTCAATGTTAAATCCTTCAGCGAGTAGTTTACGGCCTCTTCAGCTGTCAGCCTGATTTGTGGTCGCGTCATTTCAGCTATTTGCCTTCATTTTCTCGCAGTGCCGTTCTCAAGGTCAGAGAAATCATCCCTGCAACCCCGAGACAACCCATGTACAGTAGAGCACTTAACTGTGGCCTGACATTCCTCGAGGATTCCCCTGAAAGAAAAGAGCATGCATAGCTATAGATGAGTAGCAGGCTGTTACAGAGACTCCTGAATAGCCAGAGGGCCTCGGGGCGACTCGCCCCGGTTCCCGGAGCAGGTCGGAGGTCACGACAGTCAATCACAGAGTGACCCCCTCCTGTCCCTGGCATCCTTTGTGGCCTTTCAAAAAAAACCCTCTCTTCATGAACTACCAGTGAATAGGCTTCCAGCTGCAAAAGACAGGAAAAGACACAGGAAAAAAGGCAGAAAGGAGGAGAGGAGGGGGGCACAGGAGGGGAGGGTGGAGGAGGTGAATGAATACACAAGGCCTCTCTTCTCACTGTTATTGAAATGGAGGGGGAAACAAAACCTGCCGTCGTAGGTAAAGGAGGGCGGGGAGAGAGGATGGAGAGACAGTAGCAGAAGAAAAGAACAGTGACTTAATGATGGCCGGTACGTCAACTGGGCAGAATGGATAAGTGGGAGAGAGAGGAGCTACACGTCGCCATTAAGAGGATTGACGAATGGATGATTTGATCACAAACTAACAGGAAGACAAAGTGACAACCGTTCTTGTGTTTTCACAGAGGAATGTTAGGAAACACATGTGATATTACATTCTACTTTCACAGATTTCATCTTTTATCACCTTGGTCAGGGAGTGTTGTCTGTCATTGAGTGTGTGTGTGTGTGTGTGTGTGTGTGTGTGTCTGTGAGCAATCCACACATCAGTCTGTGTTGGTTGGTGATCTAAGTGTGTGTTTTGTGACTCAGTTCCAGTTTGAGGTCGGTCTGCTTATCGCAGTGACGCTGTCGTCCTTAGTGTGTCTGAGCCGCCTCTACACTGGGATGCACTCAGTTTTGGTGAGCTAGTCCACACACACACATACACACACACTACAGCATGAAACATTCAAGCTCAATGCAGGATTCATTATTCATATCAGGGTCTGCTTAAACTGTCTGACTGAGGCTTTAATCCAAGACTTTAAATGCAGCAGACACTTAACGTTCCGTTCACTTAAAAATCCTGATGTGTTAACATTGAGTTATTAAATCAGTTATCTTTAAGTACACATTTATCACAGTAATCAGGACAGCATCATTGCCAAAACACAGTTTTATGAGCAATATCTGTTTTCCTTATTGTAAAAAACTAATGGCTTCTTGCCAAAAGTCACATGAGGAGCATGATATCACTCTCATGTGTGTGACAACAGCTGGTAAGCTTAGCAGAAAGACTGCAAACGGGAAAACGGCTAGCCTGTCCAAAGGTCACAAAATCCACCCACCAGCACGTCTAAAGCTCACTAATTAACACATCGAATCAGGAGGGCGAGCTTGTGAAAAAAAAAAAAAAAACATGTTATAAAGGGCACGTTGAGGTTACTGCGCCAGGTCAAGGTTAGTTGGGCGCCTACGTAAAATCACAACCTCTTAATTTTTGAGCTTTAGAAGTACTGCTCGACAGCTTTTGTTTCCTTCTGATGGAGCCAGACTGACTTAGCTGAGCTAACTGGCAGTAGTCTTATATAAAGTGAAGTCTTATATGTTCATCTAACTCTTGGCAAGAATGCAAATACGTTTTTAGTAATTTCCTTGCCAGTTAGATGAGAAAATTCACTTGTGTCTTTCCATCAAACTTAAGGCTAAAGTGAGCAGCTGGTTAGATCATCTCAGCTGACAGACTGGAAAGAAGTAGCCTGGCTCCATCTAAAGACAACACAATCCACCTTGTGGCACCTCTAAAGCTCACTAATCAACACATAAAACCAGGAGACAAATCAGTGGGGAAACACACGGTGACATGGTGGACAAGGCAAACACGTTTTTTTCTGTTTAAATTTGTATTCGTTTGTAATACTGCTTGGAGGATTTCTGTTGAAATATTCTCATTGTTCTGTTTTCAGGATGTGATCTGTGGCATCTCAATCTCAGGCATCATCATGTTCGTCACCTACCCATTTTGGGAATCCTTCGACCATTTCCAGCTCAACAGCCCCATCTCCCCCGTCGTGGCGTTAACTGTCCCCCTCCTCCTCAGCTACACATACCCAGAGCTGGACCATTACAGCACCACGAGGGGTGACACCACCACCATTCTAGGATGCCTGGCCGGCAGCTCTGTGGGATACTGGGTTAATGAGCGGCTGGGGCAGACTTTTGAGCCCCAGGGGGTATTACCTGTACCCCTACCCACACTGACGGCAAAAGCACTAGCAATGGGTGCTGCCCGCTTCCTCGTGGGAGGTGTAGCATTAGTGGGAACTCGGCAGGTAGTGAAAACCTTGAGCCTCCGGGTTTTGTACTCCTGGTACAGAGTACCAAAAGGTGACGACAGTGCCAGGAGGAGGAGAGCGATTGAAGTGCCGTATAAGTTTGTCACGTACACAGCTGTTGGACTTGTCCATTCTATATTGGTCAATAGAGTCTTTATCCTACTGGGGCTACTATGACCTAATAGCATAAGACTGATGTATAATGATCTGAACTGAAGAAGAATATGTATTCATGTTTAAATTAATATTTATTTCAATGTGTATCAAGTGACCCTGTTTTTTGCATACTAACTTTCTTGTACAAGCAGCTTCTGCAGGGAATGATCGACAAGATGTACTTGTAACTGAGCAGAATGCAGATCAAAAATATTTGATTAAGTGAGCATACTTAATAAAGCTTTTATAATTCACTTCCAAGTCTAATCATTGTTTAAATTGTGCAGTGTAGGCTGTAGCACTCTTATTGCTGTGTTGTGTATTTCAGGAGCTGCACATGCAAGTCTGCAGTTCTCTTCTGATAGGGGAACCCCACCTCAAGCCAGACAAGCTCATACCAGTCAGAAAAACCCTATCAGAACCAGTTTAACTGACATGGCACCTGTTCTTGTGTTAGTCATATCACTTGGCGGGTTAGAACAGGCCATCTGCTGCACCATATGGGCTTGGTTACTGTAAATTCAGGACTGACTGAGCAGTAATGAAAGAGTTAACCTCCCTTTGCTACAGTAGAGTTTGAAGGAATGCCGGCGCACCTGTCAGACTGAATTTACAAGATGGCTTGTTATCTGCACAGCTCACTTTCACATGAGAGGCTACTGGCTGCAACCATTTCCCTTTGAATTGACAGTAAAGGGTCAACAGATACAGTCGAAGTCGCATTTGTCACCTGATGAAAACATTCACTACAAACAAACAAAAAAAATTCAAAGTGCTCAGTCAAAAGTTCGAATGGCTTTATTTGATGTCTGAAGGCAAAAACCTTTTGTACTTGTATGAAAGGATAAACAGTGTTTTAAAATGAAGGACCTGAGCTTCGGTTATTGTATTACATGGACGTTGGAACAGTTGTGTTTCATATTACATCACTTATCTTAAACCAAGACCAGAAAACATCAGATGGTACCATTCAGTGAATTTATTCCGTGCTAGTATGATTCAGATCTTATTGAAGGCAGCCACATCAACAGACTGAACATATTCCTCGAAGGCGGTGATGGTTTCCTCCAGCAGATCCGTGCCCACTTTATCATCCTCCACCACGCAGCTTATCTGGAGCTTCTTGATGCCGTAGCCCACCGGTACCAGCTTGGACTGCCCCCACAGCAGCCCGTCCATGCCGACACTGCGGACGCACTCCTCCAGCTTGCCCATGTCCGTCTCGTCATCCCAGGGTTTGACATCAAGTAGGATGGAGGACTTGGCGACAAGAGCAGGCTTCTTGGACTTCTTGGCGGCGTACTCGGCGAGGCGCTGCTCCTTGATTCTTGCCGCCTCCGCGCTCTCGGCCTCGTCGTCTGAGCCAAATAGGTCGATGTCTTCATCTTCGTCGATGCTGGTGTTGTTTGTCAAGGCGGGTGAAGTAGCTGGGAGGACAAACTGACTCTTAGCTGATGGAAGGCTGGCTCTTTCCCTCTGGAAGGTCTTGATGTGGTTATACCAGCGCCTGAGGTGGCAGAGGGTTGGTGCGGGAGCAGAAGGGATGGCGTCGAACATTGCAGTATCAGCCTGGGACGCCACGAAGCCCTCCATGTAGCTTTTGTCCGCCAGAAAATCATTGAGCGCTTTAAGGCCTGCCGGCGTGCTCATGTCACCAAACACAGTTTTTGTGGAAGTTGGGCGGGAGGACGGGGATTCGTCTTGCGTGGGGCACTTGTGCTTGATGACTTCCTGCATGGGGACGTCGTGTGTGAGGGTGATTTCAGCAGTGTGGCCACTGGAAGAACCAAGGCAACAAAGCAACAGGTAATGAGTCACTGAGTTTAATTGCCATGCACCAACCCCAAGGCACAAGTAACCTAAATTAAGAACAGGCATGCATGTGGAAGCCCACACACAGATGCACACCATTCACGTCACAAACACAATGGAGTCTTGTTAATTTTTAATTCTTCTGACTTGAGTAAAAACAGCCTTGTTACCGATATATAAAACACAATGGCTCCACATAATGCTGCAGTTTGGTCCTTTAGTTTTCTCATGCACAAGCTAAAGAGATCATCTACCGCACATGCAACCACAAAAACCAAACACTCGTCATCTTTTTAACAAATTTAAAGCCTCTTATATTTTCTTCGTGAATCTCATTGCTTTCTGTTTTGACCTGAGAATATAAACTATGTATTATTGAGCAAGGGTTTAAGTTTAGGAAGGTGAAATCACAGGAAGGGCTCGAGGTCCATCTCCAGGGCTGAGCAGGGCATGGTCAGCTCGAAGCGGTTGATGACGTCTGGGTGGAGGACCCCGAGACGCCCTACGCTCTTCCCACAGACAAAGATCTCTGCACAGCGACCGGGGAAGAAGGTGGAATCTAAGACAAAAAAGAAGTAAACAGAGAGGAATATGAATGAATATGAAACGAATCATTGCTTTAAGTTAGAAGACAGTTTACGTGGATTTTGGAGTCAGATCATTTAGTGGATAACACCTCCACCTGGAGCTGACTTCTTCTTTTCTTACTAAAGCCCAGACTGTCGGGGCACAGACCACAGATCACATCGTCTTGCAGTTTGCTTTGTAAATCAACAGTTATCACCTCCATTTGAATGCAATCTGTTTGTACCCTGGCAAACTATTTATGACCAGCATGTTACTATGTAACATGCCATCTGTTTGTTCTGGGCTCTTGGATCATGATTCTGCCACTATATCGTTGCAACATGCTCACTCGAGATGTATTTGCACTTTATTGCATTTATTTTTCTCTAAGTATTGATGATGTCCTCTGTGTCAAGCCTTCAGCTTAACTATGCACATCATATTACAGAGATTATGAGTCAATCACACAGTGTGGGCGGTACCGTGCTGCCTTTCTTGTTACTAGATTTTCTCTTGATAATTATTTCCTCACCTACACCCAACAACTGGTTCTTCATTAATTTATTCCAAACAAACCCAAATCCTGTAAGGCATCACTTCCTGTGCACCACATCATTTTTCCAAGGAAAGCTTGATCAGAAGTTAAAAACAAAACAAAAAACAAAAGCTTTGGAGAGGGAATAAGATTATTAAATATCCACTGACAAAGCATTTATATGAACATGTCAAAAGTCATTACTCTAAAGCAACTGCCTCCACAGGCTATGTGACCATAACTAAGTTATCTGTCTGGGTCACTTTCACATAAATTTCTCCCTCTGATTAAAATCTGATGCTCCAGTCTGTGTGTCAGTGTAAAGGTCACTTCAGTCCAGCAGGAATAAAAGTCCTCCATCGACAGTCAGATGAAAGAACACACGTGTCGATGTGAGAGGCGTTCGCTCACTTTGTTCAAAAACACTGACATGCAAACGGACAGAAAGACAGACTTGTCAGAGATTTAACAAGATACAGGGGTTGCCATGACAACAGCCCCCCACACACACACAGACATGGCATTCTCCCATAGTGCACCGCTTCTTCCCACGCTGCCTTGCTAATAGGTTCCAGAGCCCACTGCTTAGATGTTCACTCATCACTATGTATGAAGGCTTGGAAAACACATGGACTGTACTTTCAAACGCACGTGTGTGTGTTTGCGTATATGTGTGTGTGTCTGAGTGTGTGTGAGATGGCAGCTAAGGCAGGGACGTTTTAACTGAAATAAATACCATTCATTTCACTTGCCTGTTCTGTGTCAGTTAGGTGTATTAAATTGGAATGTGCTTGCGTCGGTTCACACGTCATCCACTTGTACCATGAACGGGATGCCATGGCAACTATATAAATAGCTCCGGTACATCTTAAATAACCAATCAGTCAATGAAAATCCTACACTTGAGCCGGGCCACTTTCCGCCCACTCTCCTCCAACTTTGAGCAAAGCTTTCAGTGGAAAGGAGATTTAGAGGGTTGCATCAGATAACTGAAATATAACTGGCTGGTGTTGCCATCACTGGGCCAAAGGATTTATACTATTTTAGACAACTGGACAGAGAATTCACACTGCTCCTAACTGGAGCAAGAAATGCCTCATTCTGCATTAAGGAGCTGCTGACATGCATAAAATGATTACTAGTATCAGGGATGTCTAAGGATTATTAGTACGGGCTTCAATGTTGTGGGTCTTATTTATGGTTGTTTTCATGCTGAAAAGAGTACATTAATATGTTTAATTCCAGGTCTTGTTTTCATTGTTTTGCACATCATCTCTATTGGTTATGATAACATGTTCACCAAAGTAACAGTCGAGATACAGGAATGCAATGATATCCCTAAAACGAAGTTTGACGTGGAAAAAACAGTTAAAGGATAAGGATTCCAATTGTATATGTTTTTGTTATTGTTGACAAATTCTATGAAAGAAAATTTAAGTATGATGGCCTAAACTACTAAAATTAGACTTAAGTTGTAAATAAAGAGAATTACCCTATAAAGCAGCTGTAATCACTGTTATTGTAGAGACAATGCATCAGGTGACAGTGACAACAATGTGAAAGAGGCCCCTCTAGTCATGAACCTCCAAAGAGTTAGCACCTGGATCTGCATCTTTACAGAGCTTTATAGTGAATTTCAGCTCATTGTTTATCTGTCCTACTGAAACTTTACTGTTTAGGTTCATTGTCACTGCTCCCATAGCGTCATTTTTCAGGCCGCAGCAGCAGCAGTTTTCTATAAAAACCCACAACACACTACCTGCTCAGCACTGAGCACCACACTGACACAATTATGGGCTAGCTGGTGAATATATGCATTTTGCATCATTATGTTTATATTATATATTTTATATCTGATAGTTCCCTTACAAGTTGGTAGAGACCAAAAACAGAGCTAAAAGAAAGTGAATATTATGCTACTGGATATTAATGGTATTTTTAAACCTGGGTCCTATTTTACAAGTTTTGGCAGCATCGACTCACCTGTTAAGACTGCAACGTTTGTAATTCTAAGTGTCTGACAACATTACAGAAACAATTCCCACAGAGGAAAGCCTTTCTGTTAAATACTAAGACCCTTTCTGTAAGCATAAATACAGGTTTTGTTCAAGAAGTCTCGCTCTGAAAATGGGTGAAATGAGTTGTTACAGTCGTTTCCTCATCTAGATTGTCAACATCAGTTACACATTCAGCCGTGACTTTGGAAAAATATTCTTGCTGGCAGTTCATGTAGGTAAACTCCAAACTCCTCTCTCCAACTCTGACTCACACAAGACTTCTCCTTGTGCAAGACTTGGGTTTTTCTGGTTCCAAAAAAGATCATACATTTTAACAAAAAGGTCTATCTCCGTAGAAATTGTTTACGTAACGTTGTCAGTCAGGAATAACAACCTCAGTGGTAATAGCCAGCACCTTTAGTGGACGTTACAACTGAACTTTGACAGTCAGAGATGCTACAAAGGATTATGCTGCTACCATTGTGTTGCGGCAGCCAGCTGAGGTGATCTATTGCAGCAATTCCAAAACTTTTGGTAAGTATGAATCATTTACACACCTTTAAAGGTTGCTGACAACTTGTTTCTGTTGCAGGTTTAATTAAACATTTTAAGCATCAGTACAAATCTTAAAAAATCATATAGGCTGAACACTTAGCGTCAATAACTGAACAAAAAAGGAGTCCCATGAACATCATGTCCTTCCTAACAAAGGGTGTACGAGCCAAGACTGTGCATTGGACACAGTTGTTAAGTGAAACACAGGCATCTGTCTCTTAAGTGGTTCCTTCCTCCACTTGGATCCCCTGACTCGTTATTTCATCCCTGCTTCCCCGCTGAGTGGAGGAAACTCAGCTGACATGTATTCCCCGAGCCACTCACTCTGTCTGTGCCAGGAGTGATGGCGAGTTATCTGTAGTGCCGTTTCAGCCCGCTGACGGATGCATCCTGACGTTGTGTGTCTGAGTCAGGTGAGCTCTTAGACTGGGGTCATGACCTTGTAATGGGGTTAAGGACACACTGGCATATGTGGCGGGAGGGATTAGGCTAATGGTGCATAAAGTGTTGAAAAAATAGCAGAGAGGATAGGCTGAGTGGGAGTGTGTGTGTCCAGTATGTTGTGCATTAGTGCGTACAGTGAGAGCATGTCCATTTCAGCTCCCTTTTAAGTGTGTGTGTGTGTGCCTGTCAGATGGACAGTCTGAGCACCCGTGGGTGGGTGTGTATGTGCCAGTCTGTCTCGCTGCTCAGCACTGCAGTGGGTGACGTGACTCCCGTGCACTCTCCCACACTGCAGACTTTACACGCTCTCATAGCCTTTCCTGCTTACGCCTCCAGCCGTCACTCTGTCGCTCTTCTGTCCCTCTCCTGTCACCCCCCCTCCACCCACCCCCTGCCTCTATAGTCTCATCTCATGCCTTGTTCCGCTCCCATGTCTGCCTTCCTCTCTCCTCACTGCTCTCATTCACTGATACTTGAGCCCATTGATTTGCAGTCTGAATGGGCCAACGGAGCCAGAGTGGATATCCTGCAGTGTGACCTTGGAGCGTGCAAGCCAGAAGGAGGCTGGAGTGTGAGAGAGGAAGTATGGAAAGAGGATCCAAAACTCAAATGATGTATGAGAGTCTCTCTGGGAGAACGGGGGCCAAAATGGATACAGATTGGCCTGTACAGTGGTACAGAGCCTTTAGACGAACCTTTCTGATCACTCATCTCACAGGAACAGATCAGATGCCTTATCGAGATGAAACGCTACTGAGTCATACCTTTATCTGCAGTTTAAACAACTTCATTGCATGTGTTATTGTTCCAGTCACCTGTCACTACTGGTTAATGTAACTGCTGTGAAAATGAAACTCTCTCCAGCTCTCCGTTTACATGATTGTTGTTCTCCATTAAAGTGCAAAACAGCCTTTCAGATTGAAGCTTATCAAAGAGTTACAGTCTCGGAGTGCTGATGCAACATGACTTGACCCACTCATCTCATTTAAAGGAGAAAACCTTTGAAAACTTGCACTCTTACTCAGATGCATTTCATCATTAGAGACACGGGGAAGTTATCTGAAATGAGTTCTTGGCCCGCAACCCGCAAACCACGAGTGCTGGTACGACATCTTTGATTTGTATTAAGCAGAATGATGACAGAACACTGAACGTCAATGCTAATTGGTTTCCCCCATTGACTGAACACAGTTATCCTGATTTATGTGTGCGAGGTGACGTTGTTAGTAATTTTAGAGGTAGAACAGAGGAAGTACATGGAATACAGTCAAATGTGGTTCAGGGAGGAACAAGAGCAAGTTTCTCAGAAAGGGGCCGTAGAGTTAAGTCGGAGTCCATGACCTAAAATTTACATCTGGTCATTCATAGCTTGTTATTGTCTGTTTTCTTACAGGGGTTTCTAGTTCAAATGGGTTAAAACCTATCAAATAAAATCATTGTATACAACAAGTTGTCAAACACGTTCTACCATAACCCTGTAAAGTTTTCTCTTTGTGTACTTCCCTGATCTTCTCCCGTCTACAATGAAACCTCTTTAAACTCTACAACTCTAAAGGGATGTTGCACAACTGTCATAGACACTTGGAATTATGAAGGCTGCGGTGATGATGACATTGCTTTTAATGAGAAAAACACATTTGTACCTCCACCAAAGAGGTTATGCTTTCACACGTGTCCGTTTGTTGGTTGGCTGGTGCGTCAGCAGGATTACACAAACTGCAGAACAGATTCCAACGAAACTTGAATAAAAGATTGGTCTCAGCTCACAAGAGACCCCATTAACTTTTGATGTGGATCTGGATAAAGGGACGAATCTTACAGTAGGAATTTCTCTCACTTTCTTTAACATTGCGTCATTTTCATTCAATCCTCTCCTTTATTAAACCGTATGAGTTATGATTTTTAAAAATGCACAACATCAAATCACACTAACAGAATGACTTTGCTGAATACAGGAGGTCAGTTAGTTGGAGTTTCAGAAATAATGCTTAGATGACATTTTGCGTGACTGTTGGTGATGTTGGCATCAGTCGTTTTGACTCAAGGCCACATCTGTTTAGTGTTATTTTGTGTCCATTACTGAGAAACAGAGACAGTAACAGACAACATCAGATGAGACTGGAGAAGAGGGGGAGGATGAGTGGACACACTACACATTTTGATTTTAGTTATTCTAGTCTTCAGACAAACAGGCAGCTACAACTGTGTGGATTTGGGCTCTTCATAATGCTGCATAAAAGTCCGGGGCTGTTTTGAATGAATGACCGGTGAACCAGTGGTTAAGTGAATACAATATTCAGACACATTTTGGGTTGAATCACTTCTACATTGCTCAACTCTATATTAACATTACCAGATTGCTGAAACTCAGGATCTCAATTCGCTCGTCTCGAGTCACATGATGTGTGATAAACAGCATTATAATGAAGTGCTGTAGTGCTGCAGAGATACCATGGCCTACAAATCTTGTTCTCAGCTGACATGCTCACCAACAGCGATGAATATGCAATAATTTAATCATAGTTAAATAATGAATCAGATTGGTCTGTCTAGCTCCAGTTACACAGAGTGATTAAGCTTTTTACAGCTGCATTTATGACCTTGTTTAAGCTTTGAAGCTCATCAGAACTATCTCATCAAACAAATGTCATAATAAGTTCAATTAACAGATGTTTTATCTTGTAAACCAAGTTTTTTGTCTATGCCCTCCATTGATCTAATCTAATTAACCCCCCATGTTGCCAGCTAATTTTGTCTTAAATTTAAATTGTGCATGTCACTGCTATGGAAACCATGCCCTGTCAATAAAACAGGGTACATGACACCCTGGTAAAAAAAACAACAACAATGCAGTCGCTGCTACTTATAGACTGGATTTATATAATCTCAACAATTCCTGCCTTTTAACCTCATGTGAACCAGATTCATTTGCTCACCAGCTTGCCAAGTAAATAACCATGTTCCATCATCAATCTAGGGGTTAAAATGTACCGCAGGTATTTCCTTCTCCCAGTATAAATCCAATCTTAAGCAAAGCTAGCTCTTAAGAACATTCCTAGAGCCCTGAATGTTGGTTTACACAGCCATCCCTCTCAGGGTTTCTTACCGTCTGCAGCCTGGATGTGGTAGCCGGTCCCGCGGGCTGACTTCACCTCCAGCAATTGCATGGTTCGGTCCAACAGGCCATGGATCACCTCGAAGCCAGGACTCTTGTTGTAGTAAACGGCACAGAAACGTCTGCTGTTCCTCGCCCCGACATCTGGTTGGTCGGATCAGAGGGAGGGAGTGATAATGACATTAAGGACAGCACTATACCAACAACTTACCAATATATCAATATTGTGTTTTTATCAAAAATACATCTGCCAGTGAGGGTCCATGTCTGATATAATAAAGATGAAACTGTTAGTGTATTTTTTTCTTATATTCACGGTGGTCTTTGGTCTTTGATAAGCTCTACCAAAACTTGATTAAATTAAGTGTGTACGTGTATAATTTGAATCATTATAAGAGACAAGTTAACATCCTGGTAACTCCAAATGATGTTTCAGAAAATTCTTCAACCCCAAACAGAAATATTCAGTTACCTGATTATTTTGCAATCCCACTGTCAAATTACATCTTGCCCAGCCACAGAACAGTACGGTACATTGTGTGTGTGATATGTAAGACTACATGATTACTTCCTCCACGTCACAGATGCAGACGCCTACCTTTGGTCTCATCCTTCAGCACCACGTCAGATATCTCAAACAGTTTGAGGGGAAGGGGCATCTTCCTGTTGGCAGCTATGGTTTTCAGCAGGCCAGGCAGTAAGGTAGTGCGCGCCACCTGGTGGCGAGAAAGAGTTGTGACGCCTGATGCATAGCTACAGCATTTCAGAGAGGAGAAGAGTTCCCTCTTCTGGTGAAGTAACACTACAACTTTTACTTTTCAAAACATTTCTGCATGAATATCTTTCTTACTTAAATTACTTTGCTCACTTTCCCCATTTTTAAATAACCTCTCATTTTATGACAATAATTTTGACTGAGAAAAATGGACCTAACAGCAGATGTATAAATTCCTTAATTTAATGTCAACATTTTCATATTTGTTCACAGAAAAGTAATATTGCGACATTCACATTATTTTCCCATTATATCCAGTCCATTTTAATCTGCAAACATTAAAGCATTGTTGAGTTTTGCTTAAAGAATTGGTTATAATCTTCTTTACCTGGAATTCAGCTGTCTTGGGGTTGGCGATATGAGCTGCTCTGGTGTCTGCAATTTTCTTTCCAAGCTTGTCTGCTATATCTTCTTGAGAACACTACAGGGAGAGAGAAGGGACACATTTAAAGCGAGACCATGTTACGTTTAGAATATTTGTACCATTGGTTATACAGCAATTTTTGCCCAAACGTTGCTACTATTAGCCAACATTAGGCACCATAGTTGGTCTGGTATGGTCTGGCCATACCAGACTAACTACGGCTGTAGCAGCAAACCCCTGCGTGCTTTCAGTTGAGTAATGATGCTTTTGACTACTTATGAATTCAGCTTTTCGTTTGTGAGAGCAACTCTGTGTTAATTTTTTCCTCAAAAGATGCATAGACTCACTTCAAGGAAAAGCATTTGCATCAATGTTTATGTCTTTTTCTTACCAGGGCAAAGTTAAGGGCCTCTGTGAATCCAGCAGCTGCCAGGTCTTGTCTCAACAGCTCTGTCAGTTTATTCAGTGGGAACTGAGAACATATAGAGCAAATATATAAGACCACACACAATGTTTTATGACATACAGTGATATTCAGTTGCTCACAAATCAAACATGCAGAGCAAATCCCAGGCACCTGGTTGGCTACGGTGTAGGTGCGCGGTGTGGTGCGAGGGATGTTGTTGAATCCGTAGGCCATGGCGGCGTCCTCCATGATGTCACAAGCATGAATGACGTCTGAGCGTGTGGGCGGGATCTCCACCTCAATCTCATCACCGACACCGGTAACCTCGGAGAGCAGGCACATCCTGGTCAGCAGCTGGGCGATTTTCTCTGTTGACTCACTGTCAGGAGAAGACAAAATAAACAATATCATCATTCTCATCATGCATTTTTCTGTTATCACAGTACAGTGCCGCTCTAATGACACAATATATTAATATTTTGTTGTAATTTGCTGTTAAAGTCACAGGGTTACTGTACGAGAGTGTCAGATAGTACAGGTGCGCCTATTCAAACTGACACAAGTCCTTGTGTTTACTCAGACATGTTCAAGGAAAAAAGGTGACGAAAGTGTTAACTGTCACTATCATACAGAGAAGGTCCAAATGACTTACTTGATGCCAACTTTTCGGTTGATGAACTCGCTCGACAACTTCTCCTTCCTGTAAGCCAGCTCCTAAAGCACAAACCAGGCGATAAGAGCAGAGAATTAGGAGACGGTACAAGAGGTTTACTGCATTTACACACATTTTAAAAAAGGACAGTACAAGATTGTAATAAATTGTGGTGAATACAGTACTGGGTATTTGCAGGTCTTGCCATCTGGGTGCACCACCTCAGCCTCCTCTACCCTGAAAGAGCAAGAAACAGAAGAAAATATCAAGTATCAGTATTTGACAAGTGATTGTTGTTATCTAGATTTGGTTAAAGCTGGGCATAAGTTATGCTGTTTGAAGATGAAAAAAACAAACAAAAAAAAACATGAAACACACTTGGAAATACACAGACACTTTACTGTACGTTCAGGGTAGGGCCACACCCATATCAGCGTTGTCAAAGCATGGTCGTGTTCAGCAAGATAAAGCCCACAGAAAGTTTATAAGTAAATAAGTACATTAAATCTTTGAATCTGGAAAATGAAGCAAAAAGGCTTTAAAATGAGGTCCAGCTGATACATTGACAGCTGATGGAAAACAGCTTCTGTGACATCACAAAATAGCCTAAAGGGCCCAAAAGCATAAAGTTCTCAAACCACAGAGGGCAGTGAAGCACCGCCTCAAAATGCTGCGCTGGATTCAAATTTACTGTCCTTCTCTGTGGAGATAAAAATCTAGTGTTTGAGACGGATATGTGACTTACGTGAAAGGCTGTGCACAATACTCGCTGAACATGGTCACCATCATGTCCAACACGATCTTTGCCTGTAGAGAACAAGGTCGAGTTTAGATCCACTTTCCTTGATAACGCTGCCTGAACGACATATAATAAGATTTCTGTGTTCTCCTGTCAGTTGTACCTTGGTCAGATCTGTGGCCGTGCACTCAACGAAGACGTTCTTTGTCTTTAGGGTGATTTTTGAATGGTCCCCTGAAAAAAAAACATAGATGTTTACCAATATAAGACAGAGGGCACTTTAAGTTAATTTTCATGTAACAATTTAAATTTGCTAGCTGGTAAGTCAGACAATACTGATAAAGTATCTATTGTATGCAGCATAAGCAGAGAACTAAGCCAGAAATGACGGCAGACACATGAAGACAGAGACAGTACCCACCATTGATGATAGGAGGCATGGACAGGACAATACCATTGCTGTCATAGATGACGGGGTATGCAGGCTTATCTTCAATAATGTGAAGGTAATGCCTCAGGTGGCTGTCTGTCTATATGCGTCAAAAGAAAAACACCAGGTTAGCGGTGCTCAAACAGAAAAATGACTCATCTAACCAACGTCCAGCCAATTAACTGCTCACCTTGTAGAGGCTCATGAGCTGGGTGGCCGTGTACTCTTTGGTCTGGTTGAGGGGTTTGAAGCAGATGTCTCCAGGAGGTTTGGCTGTGTATGTGAAAGGACCAGAGATGGTGTCCAGATCATGGGTCCCGATGGCCACCAGACTCCTCTTCCTGCACACAGTTAACAGCAGGGAGGAAATAGCCAGAAGTTGTTAATTTAAGCCTGATATTGATAAGGGTTAATCAAATGTTTATGAGAAAACTACTTACAGAGAAGTCTCAGAATTTAGCTTCAAATCAATGTTTTTGATCACAAGAGTAATAGAACTATTTAAGGAACAGGTTTTTTACAAAGTTGAATGAATAAACCAACACTTTGTGTTTGTTTCACCTCTATAGATTAATTATTGATCATCCTTCTAACATTTAATACTTATCGTTTAGATATCACTGCGACAATGGTAACGACAATGGTAAACGTGCGGGTGCAGCTCAGTAGATTAGCATAGCCTTGTGTAACAGTCTCGTGTAATAACAGATGATCTGCTGCTGTTGAGTTGCTGATGAAACGGTTAATCTGTACTGAGCTTCTTATTTTCTGTTCTTGTAGGTCTAATGAATGTTGGAGCAGGCATAAGTGTTGATACACAAATGGATGTTTAAGGGCATTCCTACATCCACTTATGGATAGATGTGGGAGTGGAAATGAAGCTTGTACGCAAAAGTTTATAGATCTGATGAAAATAATGCATGTTCATATTTCTGTCTTTGTGCGTACACAGTTTCAGTCGTGGATCTACAGAGTTTTATGCATCTGGTCCCTGCTCCATAACACCTGTGCAGATGCAGTCGCGGCAACGCCTCAGAAAACACCACTTGGCTGGGATTTTTCATTGAATTACTTTGTCAGTATAACAAAAAAAATCAACAGGCACATCCTGTTTGGAGTTTTATGTGAACTGTTCCAAGGACGCTTTAAATAAAGTGCTGGAAACAAATTCAAGCTTTTCAGGTTGTACAAGGCCGGTTCACGGAACAAAAACTATAAACTGTTTCAGCCAAAGCGTTTCACAAGTGACAATAACCACATTTCCTGCGGTTACTTCTTGAGTGACGTCACTCTGCTGAAGGAGACCGAAGGTATTCCAGGTATGAAGATGTATAAGTGTAACAGCTGGTCTGACCTGCAGATGTTTTGGTGGAGTTTCTCCTGCAGCTCGATGAAGCTGTCATATCGCTCCTGTGTGAAGGTGATGTTCCTCAACACTGCTGCCACAGCATAGGGTCGCACTGCTGCCGTCTGCACAGGACAAACACATTAGCAATAAACGAAGTGGTTACCATGATAATATTCCAATTTATCTGATTCATAAACTAAACCAGTGACAGCATCAGGCCACAGACTATTTGTTTGCAATAAATTATGAATGTTACCACCAACCTCCTTAGTAATAATCAGCCTCTGAGGCTCTCCGTTGGCTGGGCTGACACGTCTGTAACGAGGTGCCTCCAACCTGCAACACAAGTACAATCTCTGTAGTAACAGTGAAGCCAGTCTGCATGCATTACACCCATAATGGACAAGCACCTTGTATTTAAGCACAGCCAAGAACAAAGCCTTCATCCACAGGACTGTTTTAATGCCATCAAACCATACGTTTTCCTTAACATGTTCACCCTCCTTACTTTAGAGAAGGGCGCCAAATTATACCGTTATGTTTCTCTGAAACCTTGGCATGCATTTAGTGATCACCCTTCACTTAGATCGTAGCAATCACAGCAGCATACCAGTTCATAGAAGATAGCACTCACTTGTTCTTGAAGACCTTCAGCCCACGGACGAGCCCTTCCAGACACAGCAAGTCATAGCGGTTAGCTGGTACATCAATCTTGTACAGGATGATGTCAGACGCTCCTGATGCCTTGGTGTCACCCTGCTCCTTGCTGATTATCTCCTTCTCTGAGGTCTGCAAAGGGGTGAGAGTACAGTTCTGTTAGCGTTACATGTCATTGTTCAGTGGATGTTTTAGACACATGTGTGTACTAATAGACCTTTCTCACACTTTGATTTGTCAGTTATTATCATATACAGTTTTTTGGGTTTTTTTGCTTTAAAAAGACAAAATGTACATAGGTATAGGATGTATAGGATGCACTGTAGTTTGAGTATGATGTCGTTTACTCACAATTTCATCCAGCTCCAGCCCAAATTCGAAGCACAGCTCGTCAAACTCTTCATCAGCTAAACCAAGAAGCAAACAGCCATTATTGAAAACAGCTTTATTCACCCTTAAGTCAGTCACCACTGGCTACTATGTTCCCATCGCTGCTCCTGGACAGCAGACTGCTCAGATTTAAATGACAGACGCAGGGGGAAATGATGCAATCACGTTGACATCCAACACAGAGATGTCAGTGCACTGACAAAGACTACTTTCTTATTTAAATAAATTCCTGAGGAAATAAGCTAATAATGAATTCTGTATTTGGTACGAATTTCTATTAAAATGTTTTATTTTTGTCATTCAAGATTGTTTTAGCAAACCCAGATAAAGTTAGCCGCTCGTGAGCAGCTGCTGTGTTGCTAACCATCAGGCTAATGAGTTCAAGCAGAACTCTGACTTCCTCTGTCTTTCAGAGCTAAAATGACATTTAATAACCCCGCAGACAATTTGTCCGTCACTTGAATATGTAATAAATATGACTTACTGTATGTTCTGCCCAAAGCTTTGAAGAGAAGATCCCTTTTTACTCCGACAGTCGGCATGTTGGCTGCTAATCCTCCTCAGCACAGTGGAAAAGGACCCTCCAGCCGGCTGTAGCTGTCTACAGCGGTGCCTGAGCGAAAACCAACTCCGTTACAAACATTGCATCCACAAATCATTTGTGGCTACAGTGTAATTAATTTAATCTGGAATACGGTGTCTTGTTTTAGCCAAAGATAAGAGAGAAGAGATAATAACCATGTCTTATTTCATATGGTTTAATAAGAAAATATAGTGCATGTATGGGCTCTAAGGAGAAAAGACATAACATTAAATTAAAATCATGTAAACATTATCTATTTATTTAGGTTTTTGTCTAAATACACTTTATTTAATAATATGATAAAGGAACCAATATTAAAAGTGGAGGAGGATGGAGTTCATGACCACTAGCAGTGTCATGGGACAATTCTTTTGAGTGGCTCCTCCTCCTAAGTTGTTTCCATATACATGCATCAGCCACAACATGTCAAACGCTAACAGATATTTGTCTGATGTTTGCATAAAAAAATTCTACTAGGGCATCAACACAACAAATGCCACTGTCCACTTGTTAGTAGGATACTTTCATTATTTATTAGTTTTATTCCTCCGATGGGATGTGTTGACATTAAGCAATATAAAGAATATTAAAAACACACACTTTAGATTTTTAAAAACACACAAAAGCCATTTCGAAGGTCACTAAACTAATAAACTTTACAAACCAAACTGAGACATTTCCTCTCGTTTTGACGTTTAATTTGAAAAAATACTTTGCACTGTTTGATAGCAACAAAAGTCATTGTAGAGAGAGACGTGTTTCACTTTTGGGGGTTTCTGAAGTTGTTGCTAGTTCAGGCTTCTCCTAACTTTGGTCAGCTGTAAAGAAAAATAAAAGACACTTTAGGACAAGTTTTGCTTGAGTTATTACACATAGATGAATGTTTAGTTCCGGACTTATTAAATTAATCTTTCTGCAGTCAGGTTCAATGATTTTATTTTGCAGGTATACTTTGAGGATAAATTGAGCACGTGAGGTTATGTAGTTGAAAGACTAACAGATGCTGATATTGATATTTACCTTTTGCATGAGGGAGACACTTCCTATTGCCCTCTCCCTACTCTCCTCTCCTCATGTTAAAGTCATGTTAAAAAGTAATGATTGGAAATGATAAATTATGTATATACAGTACTTAGTTGCAAATGCTTTGCTTGCAATAACTGCATCAAGCCTGAGACCCACTGACATCACCAAACCTTTGCATTCTTTTTTTGTGATGCTCTTCCAGGCTTTCACCGCAGCCTCTTTCAGTTGTTGTTTGTTTCAGGGGTTTCTCCCTTCACTCTCCTCTTTAGCAGGTAAAATGCTCAATAGGGTTTAAGTCTGGAGATTGGCTTGGCCAGACTAAACTTCCACTTCTTTCCCCTGATGAACTCCTTGGTTGTTTTGGCAGTGTGTTCTGGGTCATTGTCTTGCTGCATGATGAAGGATCTCCCGATCAGTTTGGTTGCATCTCTTTTTAAATTGGCAGACAAAATGTTTCTGTAGACTTCTGAGTTAATTTTGCTGCTGCCATCATGTGTTACATCATCAACGAAGATCAATGAGCCAGTCCCAGAAGGGCACAGATGAGCTTGTGTGTTTGGGATCATGAACAGATCCTTTGTTCCTCCACACATTAGTCTTTCCATCACTTTGGTAAAGGTTAATATTTGTCTCATCAGTTCATAAAATTTTGTCCCAGAACTTCAAATTCCAATCTGGCCTTCCTATTCTTATTGCTAATGAGTGGTTTGCATCTTCTGGTGTGGCCTCTGTACTTTTGTTCCCGAACACAATGTTTCTGTCATCAACTGCTGAGGTTTTCCTTTGTCTACCGGTTGGCGACTGTTGCTGAGTGCACCAGTGGTTTCTTTCTTCTTCAGGACATTCCAAATGGTTGTACTGGCTACAGCCAATGTTTGTGCAATAGCTCTGATCGATTTTCCATCTCTCAGCTTCAAAATTGCTTCCTTTTCTCATTTACATTTACATCCAGGGCATTTAGCAGACGCTTTTGCTCAAAGCGACTTTTTCGTTCCACCACTAAAGTTCTCCCACAGACAGCTCTCTGATCTTCATGTTGGTTGCACCTTTTTAACTATAAATGCAGTCTGCAAGGGCAAAACCCATAGCTGAAACTGAGAGTAGACATTCAGCGCTATTCATTGTTTGAATAATCAATGTAATAGGACACACCTGGGCAACAAAAAGCACCTGTCAGTCACATGTTCCAATTATTTTGCTCACTTGAAAAATGGTTGGGTTCAAACAAAAGGTGCTACGTTTTTTAACAGATGTAGATGTAAAGACCTGGAAATTGAAGCCGACATACTGATCTCTTGTCTCATATTCATGTTTTGATGTCAAACCCGAATGTTTCAGTGTACAGCAGAAATAAAAGAACTGGCCTCGCTGTTCCAATAGTTTCGGAGGGGACTGTATGTTAGAAAACCATCTGGCCTCTGTGTGCCTCTGGTTAGACTAAATACTTAATGGTTCCCTGTTTTGTTCTGTTTTTTTATTCATTACAGAGTCTACTCTAGATCAAATTACAGAATAAAAACATTTCATTCTAAACCAGACTGGAACCTCAGCCTGAAGGCATGCTGGTATCCCACCCAGTCAGACTATTTTGTAATATCTGAGCAAAAAAGCAAAACTATAATATATTTATAATTCATAATTAGTACTATCATCTGCTTCTTCTAATCCTGCTGAACATTTATCGTGTGTATTTATTCTTGCACATTATAAAGCTACTATAGCACCATCACATGGGCTCAAGAGAGAATTGCATACAGGGGAGTGGGCAGTGGTGAGGTTTATCATACACATCATTTGTTATTTTACCATATCTAATGGCTATAGACCTATAATATTGACGTTCATTTAATGCTTTCATGACGACAATCAGGTGAAGGATGAGGAAAGAGTTAAGAAGAGGTTTCGGCCATGATTTCTGGCTGCATTAGGAAATTCACAGAAATTACACTGTAGGATGAGCCGCAGCTATCACTGTATTGTTTCTATTGTGGGGATATGTTTCTAGTTATATACACAATGCAAACTGCATGAAAAAAAAAATATGATATGCATTGTTCGGCCATTATGGATTCGTTTGGCTTTTCATTGCTGCAACAGGAAACATTGCCACTTGACAATAATGTGCCAGAGGCCATAGCACACAGATCTCTGTGTTGTCATGGAACATGATTATAGTACACAAAACAAACATGTTGTTTGTCCCACTTTCTGGATGTCACCGGGTTTCCATTTGGTCTCCTGATGCCCACTTAACTTCCTCACATGGCTGTTGGAGAGTTTTCACAGAGTTATGATCTGAACTTTGTGGGGGTCTCCAAAATAACCAACCCCAAACTGACCTTAGGCCGAAGAGAGAGACATAGAGAAAGAGAGAGAGAGAGAGAGAGCCCTAAAAAGAGGTTATGAATTAGCAGAATATCTCTCTACTGTCAGAGATAGAAAGCAGAGACAGATCCTAACCAAGTACAGGCTCAGTGACCACAAACTGACAATCCAAACAGGAAGACACAAAAAATCATGGCAACCAAAAGAAAACAGAACATGTGGTCACTGCTCGACAGGTGAGGTTGAGACAGAGATGCATTTTCTCCTACAATGCAAAACATTCAAAGAAACCAGGAACATTTATTTTGATAAATTCAACTCTGTAATCTCAGAGTTCAAAGAGCTGAACGACATATCAAAATTTAACTTTGGCAACATTGTTGTTAAACTTTCATGCCAATAAAGCCCCTTTGAATTGAATTGAATTGAGAGACAGAGAGAGAGAGACAAACAGAGAGAGAGAGAGCCTGACATCAAATGCATCTCGAGTGACCTCTTGTGGTCGGAGCTCACTTCCCCGCTCTATATGCAAATACACACCTACATCACTGGAACAAATGGATAAAACGTTTTTTACACAAATAAAGAAAATATAGGGAAGGCTTAGGGAGTATTGGTATTATTTTCAGATTGGTCACCCACCCCTACCAGACACCACAGGACACCCCCAGAGGTCTTCAGTCCATTTCTTGATGGATCAGAGCTGCTTTGACGGCACAAGAGTACCTTGCAGAATATAAAGCAGGTGGTTTTCATGGTTTGGCTGATCAGTGTATGTTTTTTTGCATTTGTTTGCATTATTTGCACATACACATTTCCGAAAAAATGATTTCAAACATCACTGAGCTACAGGAGGAAAGGAAACATGACATTTCAGATGTGTCAAATGTTTAATGAAGAATAAAAAGGCATTCAGCATGTTTGTTATACTTCAGAAATACACAGTGCATCTCTGTGAGTGATACTGAATGTAAACTTTATGGGCAAGGAAACTCCACAGTGCACCTTTAATATTGAGTCTTTTAATGGAAACACAAATATTGTCGCTAATTATCCCCTTAAAAACAGTAATTTACAAAATGCTCTCCAGTAATGCAAAAAGAATTTGAAAATGAAGATTGAAAAGAAAACAGAGCACTTGCTTTACAGAAACTATGCAGCACAACGTCTTGAAAGTTTAAAATCTATATACAAATGTTATTACTATAATTATTAATGAGACGTCATATCAAACAAATTGTTTAATATCACTCCTTGACATTAATGACATAATACCGTTAAGTATACTGTCATTACTACCACATCGACCAGGAGGCCGATGACATTGGAGCTATTTGTGAAATACTTCAAAATCAAATTATTTATCTGAGAAATACTCTCAATGAACATCAGAAACACCTCAGGGATATCACATACATGACTAATACTGAGTAACAGTGGATCAGGTGCCATCAAAACAATATCCACATGTATTCAAATATTATACGTGTGCCCGAGGAGAGCAATCACAGTGGAGTGTTCCTGGTAAAGGCCAGATAGAATATAGATGTTATCCAGCACGTCTAAAAGTTGCCTAGAAACCAAGTTTTCAAGGATTTAACACAAGAAACAGAGCTGGAGATGCACATAGAATTCAAAGAAAGCAAATCATCAGAAGGCAACAAGGGCTGGATGTGCTTGAACTAATGATGCAGACTGTATTAAGGTTATTCAGAAGAACAAGCCTTTATTAATAGCACCAAAGACCTGTCTGAGAACGGATTCTGACACATCATGTAATAGATTATTTCTGTGTATGAGTTAAATGAAAAATCTTAGCATATTAGGAAAATATGCTAAATATTTTCCCTCATGCCTAGAGGAGATAGCCTAATGAGAAAATAGGTCTTGTGATTCAAGACAGCTAAAAAACAGATGACAGCAATCTGCTTGAGTCACCTGACTTTGTTCTCAGTGATTAAAAGGGATGATTGATGCATTTCAATCAAAAAAATAATGAATTAACCATATTCTCCTATTGGCAATGAGATGGGGGAGTCCTGGGAATGAAGCACTATTATTACAACCTTGATGAGAAAGTGCAGCAAATATGCAGCAAGCCTCATTTCACCACTTCATCTTACCAGTAATAAGTCTGTTGGTGAATCTGCCATCTGCTTGTCTTTCTGTCTCCTAGATACATCACACTGCCTCTGCATGACACTGCAGAGTGAGTCATCACACTGCCAGTGGCACACTTTCTTCGCTACTCTCAGGTCTATAACAATACAACAACCTATATGTACAAGTCACATTTTTTGACAGAAAGAAGTCAGTGTTCATCGTGCATGATGGATATTACAGAATAAAGACATTTCAGAAATTACAGTATTTTATCTCAGACAAACTATTTCCTCTGCTTAAAACCCCAGATAACTTCATGCATCAGCATCGTCCAGGCTTGCAATCAGATGGTTGCCAGTACAAATCCACTCATTTTGCCCCAGGAAAATCTGGATGACAAGTGCTCTTCCTGTCCTCAACAACTCCCATGACAATAGATATATCAAATTACATATGGGAGGGTCCATTTTCACAAAGCCCTTTAGTGTCATGAACATTTTCTTTCAAACAATCCAGATGTTTTGACAGTTCAGTATCCCAGCGGTGCACGTGGCTGCATGTGTGTGTGTGTTTGACTGGGTGGAGGCTTCATAAATCTGGGTCAGAGAAGAAGATTCTCCTTACTTTGGTCAGCTGTAAAGAAAAATAAAAGACACTTTAGGACAAGTTTTTCTCAAGTTATAACATATAGATGAAGGTGACAATTCTGTGTCAAGACAAGATGGTAAGAATTGGATGAGTAGTGTCTTTTGTTTTCTTTTTTCCAGTCCTGTGCGATTGAGGGCAGGCCCATATTCTGCAAAGTCTGGAACTATACATTGTTCGAGTCATGATGAACCCTGACCCACTCCCCCAGTGGAGTAGATGTCTCAGTCATGTCACTATATGCTTAAATTAAAACCATAATTACACACAAAATTTAGATGCACAGAATGTTGCTGTAACTGTGCAGCAACCACGACTCATCTATTCAACTAAATGCCCCAGGATATGGGTTCAGTCCAGGATCCCCACTTGGATCTCACCCTTAATCCACTCTGGTAAACTTTGAGGAACCTGAGGAAAAACTCCACATTTTACACAATGTGTAATCATTTTCGCAAGAGCTGTAATCTGTGAAACATGATTTCGACATATGACAGCTGTAACCGCAGTGTTTCCTATAACACATCCTCTTTGTTCCCCTGATGCAGGCCCAACTGACTGTCCTTTAACTTAAAACATGATGGAGGTGACTGTGGACCCCGTGTGCTTGTGTGTGAGCAGCACCGTGCGCGTGGCCTCCTGCTCATTTAGCCATAAGCCCTACAGTCACCTCGAGCGCTCCTTCCGTCTGGCCCGGCCCCTAGCACGCGCCACCTCGACGAGTCCAATCATGATGCAGGGAATGCCCCCCCCCCCTCCCCCCGCCCACCCTCCATCCATCCTCGTACAACAACACGACGCGCGTGTCACTTCCGCAACATGAAGGTTTGGATGAGGGAGCCGGTGGATGAATTCATGCGCAGAGCTGTCTCGAACAGGGCTCGGACACCGAGAGGTTGAAAGTCGGCTCTCCGCTGCTCCAGCCTGGATAAAGTGACCCGGGCGGAGACGTTGACGGGTAAGTTTGTCGTTGCGGTGCCGTTTTGTGACAGCCAGATGTGCGGGGTGATGCTGCCGTTGCGTCAACTTCCCCGGTATAGATAGAGCCACTTCAGAGTAAAGAACTTTATTCTTAATTCTGAATGAAAACACGAGGGTTTTATTTCGTGAGGTTACTAATGAACTGTCGGACGGTACATTTAGTTGCCAGCTAATTTAATGTTGTCAACTGAGGTGGAAATGTAAGAGTCGCCCGCCAAAGAGAACGAAAAGAGTCACCGAGACACTAAAGTCATTCATATTGTTACTTTCACCTAAGGGTTGTGGGAATGAACGGAAGTGCTGTTCAAATGACAAAATGACAGTTTTACAGTTCATTAGAGGTTATGTACGTCCGTGCTTAATGTGTTTTTTTGGTCGAAATTTGATAATTACCTAATGTATGTTCAACACTGTTTTGCCATAAATACGATTTAAATGTAATGTGCAACAGCCCGCTTCAAAGTATCGCAACACAAACTGAAATATTTTATTTTGAAATGATATACCGGAAGTTGTCTTTCCATTGTGGTGCGCTTGGATGTTGCAGCCCGAACGCCTGACACCACTGTAATTATAACATATACCCTTGAGTCTTTTTGTCTCACTAATAAGCTTTGATTTCAACAAGTAAGAGGATGTGTCATGTACGTGAACGTGCTCACTAGCTCATATACTCATTATAATTTGTTTATTTGTACATAATCATCAGCACATTTTGATGTATTTCTTTTGGTAGAAACTTTTCTACACTAACGAAATGCAGACAAGTAGGGCACAGTTTATAACAGCACGTGTTTTCAGAACTGAAAATCTTTGTCACCTCACAACAATCCTCACTCTAACTTTTTACAACCTGGGGCTGCTATTTACACAGCTGAAGTGAACTGGCCTGTGGCAACGGTTATCAAATGATGCAGGTCCATTAAAGTGCTCCTGTACCTACAGACAGAGAAGCTATTGTCTTACAGGGATGGTTCGATGTGATTAGAAAACACAGAGAGAGACACTCTTTCTCACTGGTGGCCACATTCGTTAGAGTGAGGACACATGTCTACATTATTCTGGTGTTAAAACCATATCTTAATCACAGTCTGCTGAGTGATGAGTAAAAAGAGCAAAGGTTTTATTGTTTTTTTATGTACTTTAGTTATTTCACCCGTGATAAAGAAAATTAAGCATTAAGAGAGCTCACAGTAGAGAAAGGAATAGGTTGGTGACTGGCGTGTTTGCCAGTAGTTTATGTCACCATGAGCACACAAAAGCAGAGAAAAGCTTCAGTCTGATCCACATAATCCAACCAATTGTGTTTTGTGCTTTCACTCTGTTTCACCATACTTTAAACTCCTCAGTCGTTTTGCAAGCTTTTGATTATGTCACTCTTTGAAATGAGCAAATACACCTCATGTTTGCAAATCTGTCCTGCACCTCCACACACCCACGCACATGCACAAACGCACTGTGCACTGTACATCTCCTCTTTCTCTCTCACACACTTGCAGTCTGACCCTTGGGACCGAGTCGTGCGTTTGTGCGTCGTCTCACCACAATGGCCATGTTGAACTTTCTGCAAGACTTCGGCCTGCCTGCTTAGCTGAGTGGGTGAAAGCACGATGACGTCGGCACACAAAAGACCCCATTCACACAATCTCTTGAGGAAGCAATGATTCCCTCATGCACAGACAGACACTCACACACATGCCTGCTCACCCCACCGCTACACAGACCATGTCACAATATTACTCAATTAATCCATTGAGTGGAGGCTGCCTGCAAAGTGCCTGCTTGTTGTATAAAGCCACCCATTGAGCAAACTACTAGTCTACATATTGCGACTACCCGCTTCTTGCTCTTAAAGATAAGAGATTAGTAGCTTGCTTGCAATAGGGCAAATTAGGATCTTGACCTTTTATAGAGCGGAGGTTTGTTAATCAGGTCATTTGTGGTTCGACCTTTCAGAAAGCCTCTTATAAATGCCTGAAATGTAAAGCTAAGCCGACATTCCCTCACAATTTCCACACGTTTCAGCCTCCTTCCCTCTATAACTACATCGCCTTATCTCTCTGCCCATCACCTTATCGCTGTGCACACAGTAGCACTCCCCATGGTTTCGTCATTGTGGCACAGAGTGGCGAGAATAGTCCCTTCCGTGGCTCTGAAGGGAGGTTTACTATGCATGAAAAAATCTTGGATAGAGGTTGATACTGCAAATGTGTAATCATTTTACTGCAGGTGTGAAGTTTGAAAGAAAGAGGTGTTTACCTGCCAGGGAGTGTCTAACAAAGGACCTTATTGAGTTGTATAATGGTAAATCTGGTGTCCAGTGTTTCCCAAATTTGACCCATATTAGAAACCTATGCTGCTTTGATTTTTATCTGTCTGTTTAAAGCAGCTACAAGGATCTTTAATTTTTGTTGATTCTGGTGGCCCCTGTGGTCAAAAGCGGTATGAGAGCATCACTGTCTCGTGTTGTAAAGTTGTTGATCTGGCTTGTGCATGCATTTGTTTTGGAAGCAGGGTGAAAGAAAGACACAAGATATGAATACTTTTTTCATTTATAAGCCTTTTTCAGCGTGCATGTACCGCACCACCCCCTCAATTCATCTTTAGCACTCGCCCTAAATATAGTTTGATTATATGACTTATCTGACCCAAATAAATCAGATTCAAACCTGGTGACAGGCATCAAGAATATCTATAATAACTCTACAGAAATAGCCAATCTTCTCGCTAATGGTCTCTTTTGCTTATGTAGGCCATAAAGAGGCATCAGTATTAAATTGAGACCGTTTCATAACCAGTTTAAAATCTTTGTAGTACATTTAAATCTATCTCCAATTGCATGAGTAAATTGCTGGATTACCCCTACTCAAAACATAGGAAAAGCCCTCAGGTTCATTCTATACTAATTACTGCTCAATACTGTTGGTAAACATTCTGTTAATGAATGTAGTTCATATAGTTCAGAAAATAATATATTATTATATAATAGTTAAAACATACAGTATATAGACTATATTAAAAGACCTAGAGGCTCACATAAGAAGATTGAAAGTGATCAACCCAGTTTTTGTTCACTGTTAGTCAGGAAAACATTGTGTCACTCTGTTACTTAAAAGAACAGTTCACCCAAAAATGAAAATTCAGTCATTGTCTAGTCACCCCAATTCTGATGGAAAGGCAGGTGAAGTTTTGTAGTCCACAAAACATTTCTGGAGCTTCACAGCAAAACAATATTACAGCATTCTCCTAAATAACTGAAATAGATGGGGTCTGTTTTATTAGTAAAAAAAGTAAAAAAAAAAATATATATATAAGATAGATCCCAAATTTATTTGAAAATACATTATTCACACCCTTTTTAAAGTAAAATCTGCATTGTAGCTTCTAACCTAAAAGAATTTGTGTGCACCCCGTCTGAAACCGAGAGGGTGCAAAAGCTCGACCAAGCATCAAGGGTGTAAATGACGTCTTTTCAAATTTGGGATCTTGTAACTACCAGAGACTTTGATTACACCAGACAAGACGTACGGAGCCATTTTATGCTGCAAATACTGTTTTGCTATGAACGCCCAGAATTGTTTTGTGGACTATGAACTTCACCAGACTCTATCGGTATGGGGACGACCAGACTAATGACTGAACTTTTATTTTCTGGTTGAACTGTTCCTTCAAGTGTATCAGATGTGTTTTTTTGTGGTTTGAAAACGATGGTGGAAATTAAAATGGTAGGGGAATTGTAACAAACTGTTCATCCAGCAGACCTAAAACTTCTGTTCATTGTCTACACAAAACAGCCATGAAAGAGGTTGTAGTCTGCAGGCACCATGCTCTATTTCTTCTTTTCTTGTAGTCTGACAGTTTGTTTACCCGAGTTGACCACATGACTTCTCTGTGGCCTCTCTTTCATCCATGTTGATTTTCTGCAAAAAATGAATAATAAGAATAGCAAGAAACTGTAACCAACAAGCAAAAAGTGCATGATAGCAGGCGATGGGATTCAGCATCTGCATCTCCACCAGGGCGCAGTTTCTGCTCTGTGATGAAGTGAGGCATCCAGGCTGGCTGGGTAACAAGACACCCCGAGGAACAACAGCGAGTCCCACAGGGACCAGATGGTAGTCTGGGAGAACACTGCTGGTAAAACCTTTGATTTATTTATGAGTCTCAAAGGGACACTTGAGGGATGAGTGTATTTGGGAGACACGTTGGTACAGTATGTGTCAGTTTTGGGAGGGGAGGGATGTGGTGCTTCAGGGGAGCAAGATGAGCCTCCTCATATGAATAATGAATCAGTGCGGCGAGAATAGATTGTTAGGGGCTTTAGAGTGTGTGTGTGTGTGTGTGTGTGTGTGTGTGTGTGTGTGTGTGTGTGTGTGTGTGTGTGTGTGTGTGTGTGTGCGCATGGCCACACCTTTCAACAGGGGACATGTTGTTTCAGCTGCAAAGACAGTTGGTCGACTAAATAGAAATGTCAGTAAGCATTATGGTTATTTCTCACACTGGAGGCCTCAAACGGCAGTTTTTACCAACCCTATTAACCAGAAGTCTTGTAATATCTAATGGGGGCTGTGACAGTGAAGAGGTTCGACTATCATTTGCTCACTCATTTGTACGAGAGGACATTAATAGTAATCAATAACCTGCAGAGAAACTTGGCCTTGGGCACCAGTGGACATTTCAGCAAGACAACGACCCAAAACACACGGCAAAAGTGGTGAAGAAATGGTTAGCGGACAAAAACATTAACGTTTTGCAGTGGCCCAGCCAGACTCCTGACTTGAATCCAATTGAGAGGAGGGAGCTAAAGATCAGGGTGATGGCAAGGAGACCCTCCAACCTGAAAGAGTTGGAGCTCATCGCTAAAGATGAATGGGCAAAAATACCAGTGGGGACATGCAAAAAGCTGGTCAGCAATTATGGGAAGCGTTTGATTGCTGTAATAGCCGATAAAGGCTTTTCTATTGATTATTGAGAAGGGTATGAATAATTTGGGACATGCCACTTTTTGTTCAAATGTAAATAAAAGCTGAGAAATATTTTTTTCCACAATGATGCCTCTTGTACATCTTATTATCTTCTGGGAGACGCCTGTGTCATTTCCAAACAGGAAAAATTTGCTGGTTGAATAAAAGTAAGTTTAAGTCAAAATTTGCCAGGAGTATGAATAATTTCGGGCTTGACTGTATGTACATAGAAAGTAGAGCCTGACCAATATACAGTGTTTGGAGCCAATGCAGATACCGATATTGGGGCGTAAAAAATTCCGATATACCTGCTGATATACACAAACTTTTTGCAATGATTGAATGTAGTAATCATGGCGGCAGGATATTTCACAGTTTCACAATAAACTTTATTGTCTAAAATGATATCCGTGAACTGAAACAGCAAACTTCACTGAAATGTAAAAGCTATAAACCACTCTCACTTTGCACTCTGTTGTTTAAAACCAAAAAGTTTTCATATCTGTCAGTATCAGCAACATATTCGTGATACTGATATAGTATCTGTGATAGGCGGATATTCTAGTTATAATAATGAGGACTATGTGGTATCACTAATTTAGGATTTGCAGTAAACCACAATTAAAATCTGAAACACTTAAAATCCAGATTGTTTTTAACAGAGGAAACAGGAGACTGAGGAAACCTGTCAGCCGTGGTGATGAGATAACCTTAACTTGGATCTCTGTTCAGAACTCTGGACAGCTCCCAAACTCAAATGAGCACCTAGTCCGTGTTACAGTCTCCATCACTGCCATTAGTTTTTCATATTGAGTGTGTGTCCAAAGGTTCAATGTTAAGTTATTCTACACCTCAGTGTGGTGCAAGTTTCAGCCCCTTTATGCTACACCAGAAAAGCTTTATTTTATGGCCTGTTGAGGATGAGTTAAGCAGCCTCACAGCCCAAGGAAAAAAGCTGCTCTGTAGTCTGGCAGTAGGGTAGCGGATACTTCTGTATCTTTTGCCAGACGGCCACAGGACGAACAGACTGTGACTGGAGTGGGTGTTGTCTACAGTATTATTAGAATCGAAACTAAGAAATGAGATGACTTGTAGGGAATATGCTCATACAGTTGAATCCCAGTTGTGGAGGAGTGTGTGACAGTCCCTCTGAGCATAACCCACTACAGGCTGTCTAAATCTTACGTCATGCAGCTTAATGGGTACAGTCAGTGGAGCCACTACTTGGCGGTACTTGAGTTGCAGCTTGTTCTGGCTGTGTACTAATCTGTTCCTCTCTCGGCCATCTCCTCTAATAGCTTGCACCCCATCACACATGCTCATTCAGAAACCTCTTGCACACTTCTCACACTTGTTTATGTCTGTTAGAGACAGTCTATCCATTTGACATTTGACATTTTCTTCAGTTTTCTTCTCTTTTCAAACCTTTTTGTTTGCTTTTTCTATGACTTCAGCTAGCGATTATTTTCATTGATGGTTAGTTTGATGATTATTTTCTGGATTGATTGATAAGTTGTTATGTCTATGCAATATCAGAACACGGTGAAAATGCTGATCAGTGTTTCCCAGTGACGACCTCAAATGTCTTGTTTTGTGCACAACTTAAAAAATATTTAGTTTGCAGTCATAGAGGAATAAAAAAAACAGTCAATATTCACATTTAAAGAAGCTGGAATCAAAGAATTTTGACTTTTTTTTCTTGAAAAATTACTCACAGATAAATCAGTCAGTGATTAATAAAAATGATTTGTCAATTGAAGCTCTAGTTTTTTTCTCATTTCTCATCTTTCCCTGCTGCTTTCATTTACCTTTTTCTCTTTCTTTCTTTGTGTCGTTGATGCTAACAGTGTGCGACACTGACAGCCGCTTGTGCTGTGTTCTCAGTGAGTGAAGTGGACACAGGGGCTGCAGGAAGAAGAAGAAACATTTTTAAAAACACAGAGCCGTTCTGTTTGTCACACCACGGTTTGCCAAGAACAAAATTTTCCCTTCTGCTTTTTGTGAGTGGTGGAGCACATGTGACTCATTGTTTGTTTCGGTTTCTGAATGAGTTGATTTTTTTTCCCAGACTGTAAGGGGCTCGGAGGTCAGGATCTTTATAATCACAGGCATAATATCATTTTGAAACTAGTTTTTTAAAAAAACCTTGAATGTCAGTTGTTGCTCTAATGCCAGGATGATGTCATTTATTTTCCAGGAGTGGCCTGGACCTGTGGGTACTTTATTGCCATAGAGTGCGAGTGAAGCGCCCTAAAAGAAAGAAAGAAGAAAAAGAAGAGGACAGGAGAAAAGAAGGACTGACTGCAACGACAGGAGTAGGACCTTTTTCTCACAACTCGTCTTCCTCCGCACTCATTCTTCAGTGCACTCCAGCGTCTTCACAGCTTCACCAAGATGAAGCTGAAGGAGGACCTGAACCCCATGCTGCTGCTCCTCTTCCATCTCATGGTATGGATCTACACCTTCATCACCTTCCTGCCTTCCTTCATCCTCAGCTGGTTCTCCACACCTGACGGAGGCTTCTACGGCTCAGAGGAGGAGCGAGCGAAGAGAGCTAAGGCCCGTCCATTGCTGGGACGTCGGGAAGGACCTTACAGAGCAGTGAACGCCGCCAAAAGGTTGGTGACATCGCTGCACCCAGGAGCCGACACCCTGGATAAGATGTTTGAGTACGCAGCCACGAGGTTCCCACACAGAGACTGTCTCGGGACGAGGGAGGTAATCAGTGAGGAGGACGAGCGACAGGACAATGGAAAGGTGTTCAAGAAGGTAAAGAGTGAGACAGGAAGTCTGCTTCTATAAGCATACATCTTACATCATTACATTAATGATGTAAAATTATACCCAAAATGTCAAATAATAATAATAATAATAATAATAATAATAATACCTGGTCAGTAGGGCTGCACAATATGGCAAAAAAGAGCATGCAGTCATTTAAACAGATATTGCAATTGTGCTATGAATAACAATTAATGTGAATGATCATTTTTCATTTTATTCTTTGGGACTCACCATGATCACAGTTTATGTTTTCATTGGAAAAACTATTAAAAGCATGATGATGTGACATTTTTGGGGGGTCTGTCTCTGTACCAAACTAACATGTCTTCTTATATTTGGAGAACAAGATTTGTCAGCCAGGGCATCTCTGCTGCACTCCAGTACTTAATTATAGTGCTGAACTTGATCGAAAAATTACAGCTATCGCTACTGTAATATCTAACATTTTGGTTTGGCTGGATTATGGCAGTGTTTCTCCAAGTAGGGCCCTTGAGTAAGTCAGAGAAATCCCCACCAAAGTAAGGAAATTACTATAATTGAATTTTTTTTTTTTCATAATTCTTGCCAATGCTATCTCCCCAAATGCAGTGCATATAGCATAGATGATATACCACCAATAAAGGCCCTACCATTCGACTTAAAACTGTATCAAGTGGCTCTTATTCTCAGTCCTTTTTGTTCCCACTTAAGACTTACATTTGTGTAGTTGCATTTTAAAAAAAAAGGCTAAATGTTTCCTAAAGCAGCTGGGCACTGTAGTTTTTAGCAGAATTTACTCAAACCAGAGTAAAAAGGTGCATTAGTTTGGGGACTATTTTAAGCCACAGATTTGCTGCACTACTGAGTATTATAGCTCCAGGATGGTTTTATGTGGGATTGACTCAAAATACAGAGCAATGTCCCTCGTAATGATTTTTGGACAACCATGGAGTTCTATGTCACAGAGGAATACGATTTATCAGACATTGGCTACACAGACCTGTTTTGTTCATGGGTTTTTTAGATAATAATAAATGTACTTATCATTTAATGTGTGTCTGCCTGGGATCTATCCTTTACTACAAAAACATCCCGTTTTTTTTGTTGCAAGGTGGGATGATTGGAAAAGAGTATGAGAGTAACAGAATATGAATAAATCAAAGATTGCATAGCCAGGGGTTGGACTGTGGTGTCAAGACATTTAAAGAAGCTTCAGAAAGGATAGAACGAGGAGAATGAATATAAGGAATAGATCTGAATTGTTTTTCTGCACCACATCAGTTAGTCACATTGTGTGGAGAAAAAAAATCTGTGTCCCTCCTTCAAATCAAATTGGTTTGAATTGTCCGCATTCCTCATTTTAAGCAGAGAGCAGAGCAAGCTGTAAGCCAGGCCTGTTCAGTTGCTGTTTAGAAGGGCCAGACTTGAAGAAAAAAAAAAAGTGCCATGTTTGGCTCTACCAAGGTGCAGCAGTTTGACACCATGAGTGCAATAACTGTGCTGCATTTGTTTTTCTTCTCCTACAAACCAACTTTAAAAAGTGCATATTACAACCTACTGTAGTGGGTAGTGTGGTACAGTGTGTAGACTGCTCTTGCCGAATGCACTTGTTAACTCAATTAAAGCAGTTTGGCTTTGTATTGCTGTATCTGTTCTATCAGCTATAATTTCACTGATACAGATTAATAGCCGGGTTAACAATATCGGGTTGATAATTAATCGGTCTGATATATATCGTGCATCAATAATCACAGCTGTCTTGTGTTCTTCTGTGACTCTGTCTTGACCTACCTTCTGCAGCATTTTCAGTGTTTAGATAGAATGGTTCCAGTCATTGTTACTTTTTCAGATGACTGCTGTTTGTTATTCTCTCAGACTACCAACATTCCAACAATCTTACAAATGTTAACAGTGGGGAGAGAAGGATAGAGAGATTGGTATATTTGAGTATTGGAGTATGAAAGAGAAGTGAAATCTGGGCTTACAACAGCTTCTGTCCCAACAGGCTACAAACATGTTTTGCTCTCAGAAAATATACTAATATACAAACACCTGTATTTATAGACAGTCTAAAAAGTTACTTCAGCATTCAGTTTATCAAAGTATGCACGGTACCTGCACAGTGAGGAGTTGGCAAACATTGACATGTGGTTACATTACCAGTGAATTACCCCACTAATCCCAGCAGCCTGATCCTTATAATCCATTTAAACCCCACTGCTGAAACACTTATTGCTGCAAGAGAACATGTTAAGCTGTTGAACTATTGTTTCTAACACAAAGAAAAGAGTACTGTAGTCATCATTACTGTGTGTCTTTCTCTGTGTGTTTGTGTGCACTACATTTATTGACCATTAGGAGCCAGTGTAACCTCACTAACACATGCAGGAAGTTCCTTTGTTTACTGTGTGTCATCAGTGTATGGGTGTTGGAGAGTGTATCCAGAAGCCTGTGTTTATCCTGCAGATGAAGACCGTGAAATGCGACAGTATGAGAATGACAGCAGAAGAGGAAGTAGTTTTGTTTGGCAGCAATGAACCTTCATTCTGTTTCCTGTGACTTCTTAATATGAAGCAGACCAAACATGTGACTGTGGAATATAACTACTGTAGTGTTGAGGAAGTGGGTATTGTGCTTTTAATTGTAATGATTTGGATTATTGCAAACTCGGAACATTTATCCTTCCTCACTTCCTTTATCTACTGTACCTTTTTTTATTTTCCTTTTTCTTCATCACTTACTATACTTGTCTCCCACTCCCTCTCTCCCCCTGCAGGTGGTTCTGGGTGAGTACTGCTGGCTCTCCTATGAGGAAGTCCTCACAGCGGCATCCCAGCTGGGCAGTGGTTTGGCATCACTGGGTCAACGGCCAAAAAACACCATCGCCATCTTCTGCGAGACACGAGCCGAGTGGATCATTGCTGCCCAGGCCTGCTTCATGTACAACTTCCCATGTGAGTCCAGCGTGTCTGTGAGTATGGACACAGAAATACGCAGAGGAGGGTGGATAAATAATGTGAACAACCCATGAAAATATCTTTGAATCTGTATTACAAACACTGCAGTGAAGTCAAATTATTACATGGCAGTTAGAAGCATCAGTCTCTTACATATTGTTTTTCTCTGTCCCATGTCAGTTAGTTTTTTCCACTCAGTGGTTTTGTTTGTTTGATATATACTCTCATTGGTCTTAAGCATCCGCACCAACAACTGCCATCGACAGAGGTATTACACTTTCAGGTCTGTCTGTCTCATTCTCAACGTGCTATCTCAGGAACACGTCAACGGAATTTCCTCACCTTTAGCACAAAAATCCACTTGGACTCAAGGATGAACTGATTAGAATAGGGTGGTCAAAGGTCAACGCAGCCTCAGAAAGCACATTTTTGGTCATAATTCAAGAGTTCATATACTAATTATGACAAATCAAGGTCAATATCATAAGGTCACTTTCACTGACATCGTAATGTTCTGCAAAAAACACTTGTCTGTCCATAATTCAACACCATAACTCAGGAACAGAAGGGGAGATTGAGACTATATTTCACATTTGGTTGGATGCTGAATTGGTGGCACTGATTTTGAAGGAATTTGTGAAGCATCTTCATTTTACAATTTGTAGCTTCTTTGCAGCAACATCCACATTTGAAGCATTGTCTGCTGTCATTTCTTCAAATTTGTTGTAGATCGCAATCAGCTTTATTGACTAACATGTGAACACATAAAAGGAATTTGACGTAATAATAGTTTTCATTTATTGTTAGTCGATTATAAAAATAGTTTCATAATAGTCTTCTGTCAATCAACTAATCAATAAATCAACCACAGTAATAATTACAGCTCTAGTTTTTGTAATTGTAAGACTATGTTCTTTCACATGGTCTGCATTTGGTTTCAGATATTTGCCCTTCTGCTAAAAAAAACTAAATCTAGTTAACACTGAAATCCATGGAGACATGTACTCCCATGAACAGTACTGTGTGTGTGTGTTTAAGGTACAGTGTGTAATATATCGATTCTTTAGCAGCATCTAACTGTGAGGTTTTAGATTGCAACACTCCGTCGCTCACCCCTCCCTTTCCAAAGGGTTGCATTACTACGGATGCAACTAATAATTAGTTTCATTCTTGATTATTTCCTAAATTAGACTATTAGTTGTTTGGTCTACAAAATGTTATAAAATGGTGACAAATGTCGATCAGTGTTTCCCAAAGTCCAAGATGACTTCCTCAAATGTCTTGTTTTGTCCACGACCCAGAGATATTCAGTTTACTGTTACAGAGGAGTAGAGAAACCAGAAAATATTCACATTTAAGAAGCTGGATTCAGAGAATTTGGATTTTCTTTTTAACTTGAATTGATTAATACATTTTCAAAATATTTGGTGCTTAATTTATTAGTTGATAGCTAATTGATTAATCTTTGGAGCTCTAATCATATTTTTACCTTTTTTCTGATAGGAAATAATGCTTGAAAATTCCAATATTTTAAAAGAGTATTGAAAACGATGGGAGGCTGCTGTAGAGCAGAATAAAGTGTACTTTCAGTTTAGGTTGTCCTGTGCTGCGACTCACTTTGTTCACTGTGTTCCTCAGTTTGATCTTTCCCACTGAGCATCTTCCAAATGTGTCTGAATCAGGCTGATTTATAGCCATTTCTGTTTGGGACTGTGAGTGTGTGCGTGCATGTGAGCATGTGTGTGTGTGTGTACGTGCATATGTGGGTGCAGTGGACAACTTGTAACATGCAGGGCCCAGCTGAGACAGAAGAAGGTCAATTTGTCCCTTCTGCTTTGCTGTTATATAAGTGTCCCATTTCTCCTCCTCCACTTCTTTTTTTCATCTCCATCCATTTCATTGTCTTGTGATGGAAACACACTCAAATGCTGAAAATAGTTTAACACATGCACAGCGTAGCCACTTGTACGTTAGTTTTTCTCTAACGAAAAGACTTTGCACTGGAAAAAGGTCCTTTCAGCTTGTAACACAGTAGCCGTCATTTTTCCCATAAAACAAACAAACTCTTAAACAAAAACAGAACTCTGTCCCTGTCAGCCCAAAATAGTTTTTTCATTTCTTCAGGTGAAGAGATCCAGATGAATCATTTCAAGATCCCCTCCAGACATGTTTAATATGTATATAAAACACTGTGACTAATAGGGTTTTATGATCGAAAGAACGATAGATAAGTTCTATTATCTTGCTAAAATCCTTAAAATTACATCTACCGGTACTCCCTCATTAAAATATCCTGAATCTATGATTCAAAAGTTTAGCTACATCGCAGGAGATCTCTTCTACCTTAATTTAAGGCCATTCTCTGTGAATTGAAGGCCATTCTCTAGGAGGCTTCAAATTTTCCCATCATCTGAATATTAGACCAGGATTGGATTACAAACTTTGTGATGTCATGAATTTGGCTTGTGGGTCCGCCTCTTAAATCAGATTTAGACGTTCAGCAATGAATGTTAAAACAGCCTTCTAGTGTCAAACTGTGCACATACATCATTCTACACAGTGAAGCACATCAACACAAGTCTTATTGTTACTTAGACTTGACAGATTTTATTGTCATTCTGTGAGCAACAAATGAACACAGAACGAAATTTCGTTTCAGAGGCTCAGCATAGAATTAAAATGAAAGTATATCAAAAAATACCAAAATAAGGAAATAAATATCAAAAACAGAAACATACTAAAAAGTGCAAATTATTGAAAGTGACATAGTTGAGTTAAGAATAGACAACAATGTTCACTTAGAGTTCAGCGGTCTGATGACATGGGGGATAAAACTGTTATAGAGCCTTGTGGTCCTGCACCGAATGCTGCAGGGAACATTATAAGAATCATGACATTAAAAAAACAAAGTAATTACTTCAAGTAAATAAAAACAACGTATGATAAATGTTCCTCTAAGTGAAATACTTTTTTTTCACAGTGGTGAAACAGCTGCATATTAGTGTGATGTTAATGTTGAAGGTTAAGTCAACACTGTAAACCACAGAGAAGGTTGAGATTTTCTATATTGTTACCTTCAGTCTACTAGGGCTCTAGGGTGCGACTATTTTGGTTACATATGTGCCCAAAAATCTGTAAATTGCACCTAAACCTTTGCATCTATGTGCTCAATACTCAGCAGGTCAGATTAAAAATGTCAAAAAAATTAAAAAATGTAAAAAGACAACAACTAGGTGTAGACACTTGCCTTTGAACAAATACTAGCCGTTAAACATATTTTCTGTGTATAAATTGTAAACTTTTATATCAATTAGTGGTTATTCTATCTGCACCTTTGTTTACATTCATTTAAATAATGTGTGAAGGAATTAAAATAAAATGTGTTATTGGATGCACCTTAATGTTGCGCTTTTACACCTGAGTTGGGTGCACTAATGCAACCAGTGTAAAAAGTAAGTCTGGAGCAGAGAGCAGTGCAGCAGCAGCCTCCTTCCCTGAGGGATTCCCTGCTGATTTACACTTTAATATATTCTGTACCAAAGGGTACTATGTTTACTATAAGCATCCACAGCAGCGCTTTAAGTTCATTAAATCTCTTTTATTGTTCTTGAAGACCTTTCATTTAATCTGTGTGCTTAAGTTTATGCTCCATTAAACTGTCACACTTTTATAATGCACTGCAAGTACACTCCAATAAAGCATCTTTAAAGCATCTTCCTCTCTTGCGAACACAAACAGTAGAGCGGTTGAAAGCCCGGGGCAGTGGATAACACAGAGTGCAGGGGGGTGGAGGGGAGTTAAAGGTTGGAAAGAGCGATGGAGGAAGAGACAGAGGGGAGGAAAGAGAGGGAGAGAAGTGAGGGGTGATGGCGTCAGAAGAGGGGTGAGAGAGTCTACATGAACATCTGATGTTGACAGAGGCATCAAGGAGTCAGCCAAAGGCCCCCAGTGAACTCACACACTGTGTTGTATGTGTGTGTGTGTGTGTGTGTGTGTACATTGTATATTTGCTGTATATTGGCTTTGTCAAAAGGCAAATGTGCTCTACTTCTCATATGATTGAGTTTAATATGAACAAGGTTTAAAGAGCAGTAGTTAAACAGCATAAATTATCTACATCATACTGTCATATAAAAACCTCATAACTGCAGTTTTGGCTGGATTACATGTTCCTCTCTGGAGTCAAGGAAATTTGACTCTTTGGACCCTTTTAAAGATCCTGTTTGTTGAACTGAAAAAAGCTAAATGACCAAGTTAACACAAGGCTGCATATCTCACAAATTCTTTGTCCGCTGCCAAGAGTGAAGCCTGAAGTTTTGTGTAAGAAAATGACTAGTTGTATGTGTGAGCGTGTGTGTACGTGTGTTTGTGTGTGTGTGTGTAAAGCTGGGGCCCACTCGAGTGTTTAGATCTCACGGCTGGAGGTGTCATGGCCCTCATCACACTCACTCGCACACACACAGTAGCAGAGCAGGAAGTATCGGAGCTCCATGACGCAAAAATATGATGTCACTAAGCCCTGTCCCTTAAACCCTTGTGTCTGTGTCAGTGTGAGAGACTGTGTTACTCTGTGTTTTTCTCCCTCTCTCTCTGTCTGTTGTTTCCTCCTGTCACCTTTCTCACCTCTTCCTTCACTCTCTCCCCTTTTCTCTTCCTCTGTCTGTTTTTTCTCAGAGGTGAGTGCTGACCTAAAGCCAAATTGCTTCTGGTGCTCTGGGTTTTTGAAAACACACACACACACACACACACACACACACACACACACACACACACACATAGAAAACGAGCAGATGCACACTCAAAAGTGTGTTTTTCTTATTGCTTGTGTTACCTGTGCACTGTGCAGAATGATGTACGTGGCATTATAACTTTGCTTTGGAAAAGACATAAAAGACACAAATTATTCATAGCAAAGTTTTTTTTTTTATATCCTCAATATGTCAAAGGGGGGCTGAGGTGTAGAGTAGTGTAGTAAAGGGTTGGTAAGGCTATAGAAACTGGCAAGAGCAAGCTACATTTTGAAAGTACCCAACCAAAATAATCCCACCTCCTCTGTTCATGCCTCACTCCAGAGCCACTCCTCCAAAACATATGAACTTGCACAGCCTGACAACACAGACACCGGCTGCCCCGTAGCTCTCGCTGGTCAGTTGGGATAACTGTTGCTACATTTCAAAATCTTTCTTATCTTTTTTAGTTTAAATACAACTCTGTTAAATGTCACAATCACATGATTACAATCAAAACGGACGTGCCTCAGTCTGCTGAGGATGTGTGCTTTGTGCTAACTGGGTTAGTCTTGTCTCATCTATGGTTGTCTAGTATCACTGTTTTTACTTTTAGTATCTCTGTCCTTACATAACTTGTTGTATGTCACTGTACGTCAAACTAACTGTCATTCTGTGGTATGCCATTGTATTATGTTGGCTTATTGTCTTTATTCTTTCTTGTTTTGTGTCACTGTTGTTGTATGTGCTTTAATTGTTACTCCCCCTCTCCCTTCCCCTTAGGAGGTCTTTCACCTCCTACCAGGCCATTGCCTTAATAAGAATGTATTCTTAGCAATTTTTGCCTGGTAAAATAAAGGTTTACTACTACTACTACTAGCCACTGAATGACCGGCTCAGGGGCTGTGCACTCTGAACACAGCACAGCATTGTTATTGTTAACCATATTCTATTACCTCATGTCTCATTCACATGTAAGAAAACACCTAATATTATTATAATGAACGTAAACAATGAAGGTAGGTTGTTGGTACTCACTGCTGTCAAGCTAGTATATTAGCATTGGGAAATTGGGGCTGAACTTTCTCTGCCATTCTTGTACAACTAGCTCACCAATAGCTTTAGCAAAACACCTGCATAGTATTATGGAAGACTCTGGTCATGTGCAATAAGTGCACGAGCAGAGTGCATGCAGGCAGGCAGGTACGTAGGTAGACAGGTACCCTGTCCAGTTATTTCATACCGACTGAAATGATTGGATGGTGTTGGTTTGCAACAGTCACAGATACTGTTTTTTTTTTCATTTATTTGTCAGAACATTTGATTTATTGATAGCTGTCTGGATTTTGAGTGTTTTTCTACAACTATAACAAAAGATGGTTCTAGAGTAACTGACCAAGCTAGCCTAGCTTCAAGTTTATTGAAGAAGGGACGATGGCAATAAATAAAACACATGGTAACACGTGGGTAAAAATGCCAGAATTGGCCTTATGCTCTTCTTCATCTGCAGTCCCCCTGGCCAAGGAGGTGAAAAACATTCAACAGTCCAATTAGTAGTGACACATAGAAAACATTGCAAACAAGCGGGGCATATGGATAGCAATCAAGCTTAATGCTCACATGCAAAAGTATTAATCACCCATTTTTTAAATTCATATATCTAAGTGTTTAGTGGTAGTCAGTGGTCTGACTTTACAAGTGGGAAAAATTCAGGTAAATGGCTGAGCAAGTCTGGGTCAGCTGGGGATGTGGGGAAAAATCACCACTGCCCTGCTGGTCTGATCAGCATTAAACCTGAAGACTGGAGGCTGTTGAAGCAGCACTAGCCCATAGTTGTTAAATGTTCAACAATAGTATGAGAATAATGTCTCTTCTGTGAAATGAGATCAAAATTTTACTAGAATTAAGTGAGCTAAGGTCTTCTCAAAGAACCTGAATGCAATATTATTATATCATATGCACATCAGCACATTTGGAAGACACTGATTAGTCAATATCTGATTTTATATTGAAAAGAAGCAAACTTTAGCCGTCATGGCTCCAACTGCTGATGCTACCAAGAGGACGCAAGTATGTAAGCACACATGCAAGTGCTCCATCAGACATGCATTTAGTCACAACACACACGACCTCACATACCAGTCCTGTTTATATCCCCAAAAGAGCTTATCATGCAGTGAGAGCTTGTGTGTCATTCGCTCAAAGACTGTGCTGAGGCCTCTTGAGGTGGCTGATGATGTCGTCACTGCAATGAGAGCCAGACCAGAAGGACTGAGCGGTGTAGACAGTGCACGTACATAGTCCATCTTCACACATGCTTCACTGTCCATATAATGACTTTATACACACACAGACACACACACATACAAACACACAGACTTGTCTCTAAGCTAGTGTCAAGAAAAATGTGTTCATGCAGTGTGAATAATTGGATTATTATTTATTCACAAATGTAGATATTTAGTCCTCCATTTCTGTGGTGTATTTATCCACACACCGTCTACTGCACCTGAGTAAATTGAAAAAAAGCAACAAATGTGCATTATAATGCAGTCAAGTACAATATGTTTCCAACACGATACCACCACAAAAAACAGCTTCAGAAATTAACTGTAAGTAGAGTCAACATGCAAACAGCTAAAGCAGTAGTCTCAACAGAACATCATAAGGTTGACACATGCATCAGATAGTATATATGGCAGGGCAATTGCATTGTATTACATTTTTCTTAGTGCATCTTCAAGCCTTCAAAAGTTCCAACAACTTGGAACTGGAAAATTTTCAACCTCCTACTAGAAAAAAGTACAATGGCATAGGGCAAATCCATCTACCCTGACTTCATGAGGGAGCAGTTCAGTCGGGAGAGACTCGTAATTTTTTGAGTGAACACGAAGATTTATTGCCATGTGTACAAAAGAGAATGAGAAAGTCTTTGGCGGTTAGACTCCATCGTAATTAAGTAATATTTGGGGAGGTGATGAAACTGTGCGTAGAATACTGTAGGAAACCCCCCAATGTAGTCTAGACACTGGTGGTGGTGATGGAGGAAGAAGGATCTTGGAGATCTGACAATGGGGGGAGTTGATTCTGGTGAGTAGGACCTAGCTACTGGATGAAGAGCTAGAGGAGGACGGGGTGGAGGAGGGTCGCATGAATGCCTGAAATGACAACTGACAGCAGAGAGGAGAGCGGTTTTAAGTCTGAAAGCAGAGACATGATTGGCTGATAGTGTTCGAGGCAGAATCTGGTTGGTTAAAAATGGAGAGAGTACATGAAGAGACGCCCATGTCAGGTGAATGGAGGGAGCAGGGAGAGAGGTGAATGAAAAGTAAGTCTTCCCTATTACACTTACACTGAGCTTCATTTGTCTGATGTCACACAACGATGGCGGCACCCATGGAGGGGTCGTAGGATGTATTTTAGATACATTTCCGAGTATAAAAATGCCATAAAATGAAATGTTCAATTTTTTTTGTTTAATTTATGTGTCTGTACCCTCATGTGTTGTTTTTCCTCCTCTGTTTGGTGTATATACACTAAGCTGCACTTACTGTATGAGGGTGCACATGTGTGTACACTTGCCAAAGAGACATCATTTTGTAACGGTCAGCCAAGTTTTTCGTTCACTTGGAGGTCAGAAGTTGGAAATTTCAACTAGGAAATTCCAACCTCTGATGTTGACACTTAGCGGTACTTCCCTTAAATTAGGCTTAGATATCTGGTTGTCATTTTGGGAAAAAGGCACAGCTAAGGACTCATTGTGGGCATCACAGAAAAAACAATAAGTTGTCTGTTTATTCCAAGTACTGTGACGTATAACCAATAATCAGCGTTTTTTCAAGTAGGAAAGCATTTTGTTGCAAAAGGGTCAGTGTGTAACTGTGTTACATGACTGGCTTTGTAAATATACTGAAAAAACATGAATATTTATTTACGTGTATTTTGTGATAGCAGTATTTTTTTATGGCTGTGTGTTGCAGTGGTTACCCTTTACTCCACACTGGGAGGTCCAGCCATTGCTCACGGGCTGAATGAGTCTCAGGTCACCCACATCATCACCAGCAGAGAGCTCCTGGAGACGAGACTCAAGGTTAGAATACACACCGACCGAGACACAAACTGAAAATGTGATATTATTCTCTTTGCACACATTTAAGTTTAATTTTGCCTTGACAGAAGCAGCAGCTGGACTTGGTCAGCTGATTCAACTTTCAGCATTACCCAACCACAGACTTTTCATGTGTTAACTGTGCAGGGTTAATTGAGTCATTCCATGGTAACAGACAAATTATATTAAGCAGTGAATGGTTGTTACTATATTTGTGTTGCCCATATCTCAGTGGTCCGTACAGTCCAACACCTGCAACAGTTTCAGGTCAATAAAGCCTCATGACATAATCAATGGTAAGAAAAATTAAAGAGATGCCCCCTCTCTCCCTTATAAGACGATCCAATATGATACAATTCAGGGACGATACATTTTTAACGTTTTTTTTTTTACAACCCTAACCCTAAATTATAAATAAAGGAACTTCTGATCAACCCATATCAATTTCAGGCTTTAATTATCATCTTTCAGTTATGTCCACCCACTTCCAGTCCTGCCCCTGTCTAGTATGCTATGCCTCAGATAATGCCACAGAATAATTAGTAATTGAACAGATTCAGATACAGATAATGGTGTACTCATGCATCCCCATGAACTAAGTGATATCACTGATCCAAAGTCTGTCAGTGGTTCCTAACATCAAAATGTCTCATGTCTACCTGACTAGAACAAAAATATTGTAACAATAAGCAACTTCTAGGCCGCTGTTATCCATCAGAGAGAATCTGAGAGGTGGTGTGTGTCATCACAGAGTCATAAAAACAAGGAGACATGCACGACACGTGCTGGTTGTTAAGGACCCTTTTGTGAAAAGTTCAATCCCCAAAGACAAATGGTGCTCTGGCAATCCATCTCCCCTTTTATCGAGGTGGCATAAACACAGCTCCTCTGCTCACTCTCACACATCCCCTCTCAGCCCAAATATTGATGAAGATGATGTGCATGTTACTTGTCAGAGGAGACACCTGGTTTTCATCACGTGATTGTGTGTACACAACGCATGTACGTTTGTCATATTTGTGCTGTGTGTCAGGCTATCCTAATTGAAGTTCCAAGGCTGCAGCATATCATTGTAGTGGACAACACACCAACCTCATGGCCCGGATATCCACGTGGCATCAGTGTCCACAACATGGCTGCTGTTCAAAAGCTGGGAGCCAAGCCTGAGAATGGTAATCTAAGTGTGTGTGTGTGTGTGCGTGCGTGCGTGTGTGCGTGTGTGTCTGTGTGTGTCTGTGTGTGTGTGTGTGTGTGCTTCAGTAGTTATCATAATATATACAGAGTTAATTATTAAGTTATAGAGTTACTTCTAGAGTTACTTGAAACATTTTATTTTATTTTTTAAAAACATTTTCAATTTTTTTTGCTGTTTTCATTTGAGTGAGTTCATGAGTTCATTGTCTCATGCAGCAACAGAGCTAGATGCCACTTAATCTTACAACCTGGACCGTCCTTAATGCTTCTCCCATGTGTGTTTCATACTGTGCATCTCTGTTGTTTTAAAAGCAGAGTTTAAAACTCCAAGCAGTTAGTATCAGATAGTCCCACTCTAAATGGGATTGTCATGGTGGAGTTTTTCTTGGGGGTAGGAGGGTGGAGGCGGATTGGTATCAGTCCCATTAGGTCATGTGAATGAGGAAGTGCTCACATCTGTGTCAGATTAAGGTTGATACGATGCTTATTCAGTTAGTGAATCGGATGAATGAGGAAAAACCTTCGCTCCCTCCTCGCCTTTTATTGCGGCCCCTTGAACTGACTGACCCAACACAAGCGAAGCTGGTAGTATCGTGTGCAGATAAAGAGGGAAGGAAGTAGGTTTAGGAGGGGAGGATGGAGCACTGGGATATAGAGGAGGGTCATGTTTACACACAGCGCTGTTAACTTCACATGACATCAACTCTCAGAGCACACACTCCTACATGACTCGTATCTGAGTAAAGGGAAAGAGAAAGAGGGGAGGCCCTCCTCTTCTGACTGTAAAGTACTTTACTCTCCCTTCCTCTCCTTTATTCCTCGCTTCATCCTCTGTTTGGTCTTTGAGGCCTCCATCTTAGTTTTGCTTTTTTGCCTCGCAATGCAGAGCACAAAGCAGAGTGAGACAGAAAATTAAGTCTGATTTCTCATTCCCACATGAAGAGTACACTGCTGCTAGCCAAGCAAACCACTGACTGGTTTTGTTTCCCGCCTTTTATTTATTCAGATAGATGGCTCAGAGAGGGATCGTCATCCCTGTTGTCTAGACACGTGAATGTCTTTTCAACTATTGCCTAGATTACATTCCTTGATTTTAAGAAACGCACAAACATTTCTAATAGGCTTTAATTGTAAACCTCACCTATGGACAGACAGTGCAACAACAGCACCAGGAATCATGGAGGAAAAAAGGAAGCCATTTTAGGACTCTCCCTAAGGCAGCATTATGTAAGAAGGACTTATCAAGGCTTAAAAAAACACGGCTCTCTTAATCATTTTGTTGGAGCCAGAGGTCCTGCAAAATACGCCAAAGACATCATCTAGCAAGCAGGTGCATTGTGAAATCAAATGCATGCATTTGAACATTCCTGGTGGATTACTTGGCAACAAGGACAACCTACTTATTTCTGCTGTTTAGTTTTAAAATCCTTTTTAAAGTATTGTAAACTGCTGTGCAGCATTTTGGCATCTTAAAAGTGTCCAAATTAACAGATCTGTCACACAAACTAGACTTCCTGGGTTGTATTTCATTGTCTTTCCTGAAGCAACACATATCCCCTTGCATTGTCTTACACGGGGCTGTTTTTGGTTGAACAGCATCTGTAATGTCCTCCCCGAAACACCTCTCAGCTCTCTTTTTTCACTGAGAGCACAACTTCTGTCACTTTTTTTAAGTCAATTTTTTACTGAACACTTCTGTCACTTTGTGTATGTAGAAAGTGCAACACCATAAATTCTTTTGGAGGAGAACTATCCGAAAGTGTGTAACGTTATTCCCATTTGTGCAAGTTACTGCATTTTGGAAGAGCTTACATACTCTCGTGCCTTCAGATTTTGTTGGGTGAAACATAAAATAGTTTGTTTCAAGTGTAACCCAGGCCATTAAAGTTTGCATAGCAGTCTGCACACTTTTAACACTTACCTTTTAAGCATCAACTTAGGAATCACACTTGCATTAGAGTAGTTGTTGCGGGGTGGTGCCTACCAAATATACACAGTTGAAGTCCTGACAGTAGAGATAATGGATAAGGTGATTAAAGAGGAGTGACTGAGCAGTGCAATAGAGAGTGTCAGAAAGTGAATAAAAGGAGATGGTGTTTTTTGGCGAGCACAGTCAGATATAAACTCTTCATTGTGCCAAGATGGGCCTGATTGTTTAATATCACAACGGACTATTTTCCATCCATGTGTTTGAATTTTTACTCAGCCTCTACTGAATTACGGACACTTTTAAATGTTTCCTTGGCCTTTGACAGCCACTGCTTGTTTATCCTGCACACATGCAACAAATGGAACAGACAGAGGCTTTTATTCCAAGAATGTGTCTGCGTGGATGGTTTATAAACATGGAGGCATTTTTGTGCCTAGCTGTTACTATTTACAATTTACAATGTGTGTGTGTGTGTGTGTGTGTGTGTGTGTGTGTGTGTGTGTGTGTGTGTGTGTGGTCAGTCATTATATAAATACAACATACACAAATCACAGTGTCATGTTACAAGTCATACTTTAATGCATTTCTGCCTTAGTCAGCTCATAAGCATGTTTGTGCATGTATGTGTGTTTCCTCTCTTAACGTTACAGCAGCACGTGATCGTAAGCAGCCGCTGCCTTCAGACATTGCCGTCATTATGTACACCAGCGGATCCACGGGCATACCAAAGGGTGTCATGATCTCCCACAACAACATTATCGCTGGCATCACAGGAATGGCCGAGCGGATACCCAACCTGTGGTAGGCAAATCAAACACATGTCTAGAAAACATACGTTAAACACTATGAAATGTGTACAGTTTTCTCTGTGTATAGTCAGACTGTATACATGCAACATATTTCCATCAGTGTCTAGCCAGATTTGTAATGTAGGCTACATATTATTTGATCAGATTTCATTCCTAATTTTGTCAAAGTTAGACTGTATTGTTTAGGCAAAGGTCCTGTACGTCTGCTTGTGTAACTCAACAATTGACCGTAGTAGACCTAAGAGTAGTCTGACTTTATTTTGTTTGATCCACTAAGATAAGATTGAAAAATGTGTTTATATTCCTCAAGGAATGTGCTAAAGTCAAAAAATGCTTATTGCTTTTCCTTCCAAGAGTTAGCTGAGTAGATTAATTCCACTTTCATGTCTGTACGCTAGATATTTAGCAACAGTCGGCTGGCTAGCTTAGCATAACGACTGGAAACGGGAAAACAGATAGACTGGCTCTGTCTATAGTCACATAATCCACCATAAAGGTCCACCACATGAACTTTCCCCAGGGACGAGAAACAAACTTGACTGTAGAATGTGCACAACTGTAAGTGAACTCTGACCCATGCATGAATATTTTGGAGGCAAGGGGAAGTGGCGACACAAATGGTGAGGTGGTGAATTGAAGATCATCAATCATTTTGGCACATGAAGGAGTCAGTCTGGTCGCTGTAGACATATAAATACTGCAGTGCATAATGCTGCATGCATGGACTTTCCCAGTCCTCGCACTACTATAGGACAATGTGAATGAAATAATTAATAAGATGTGATTTGTAACCTCCACCTCATTCTCTGTGCCAAAAATATGTAGTTTATTTGTATCATTCTCATCCCTCAATCTGTGGGTTCATTTGTATGAATTACCATTCATAAGGCACTTTGCATTGACCACTTATGGCAGAATGTGGGTGTGGAGAGGATGGGATATGAGGCAGATCCATGTGCGCACATTTCCACGTTTATTTGAGATTTATAAAAGGAAATGGTGCACTGTTGGACATTCGCCAAGTTCTACAAATCAGAATATTTTTGGGCGTGTGTACATTTCCTCGTTTGTACATACGCAAACATTTAGTGTGAATTCTCCACAGATTTTTATAAATGAGAACCCAGGAGCTTGCCAGCCTACTAACAGGGACTCCAAGAAGTCACTGCCCCTGGCCAAGATATCGTCCAAGGCATCCAAACTCTCTGTCAATCACAACCTGGTGTCTTTACACTTCAGTTTTCATATGGATTAGTCAAACAAATGACGTGTAACATATTGTATTTGTAAGCTTCAGGGGGGCTGGTAGATAGAATTAGTTCCCCTTTGGCAGAGCCAGGCTACCTGCTTTTTCCCTGTTTCCAGTCGTTATGCTAAACTAAGCCAAATGGCTGCTCAGACATGAGAATGGTATCAATCTTCTCGTCTAACTTTTGGCAATAAATCCAAAATCAATTCTGTTAACCTAATTTTCAAGCTTTTTTTGGAGCTTTTTGTGGTAGGTGGGTTGTATCATTGTGTCAGTTTGCCCAAAGTGCGTAGGGTGCTGTATGCAGCTAAATCCATTTAGAGAAAGTCATCTCATCTCGGTGTGTCTGATGAGGAGACGAGAAGTTTAAACTACATTATATCAGCACAGTCAGGTCATTAACTCCTGTTATCTGCTTTTTCAGTGGCTAAAATGTTGTTGGCTATAAGTTTGTTTGACAGCAATGCGTTTAAGGAAAAATGCCAAATGCTCTTTCGGGCAGTCTTCTTGGTCGAGGCTTCCATGTCAACTGAGCACGTGCGCAAGTATGAGTCAGCCAGCTATTACCATCATACGACTCCAGTGTTTACATTAAAACAAAAAGCGACCCCTCTCCCTGGGGAACCAGACGGGGGTGAGAGGAAATGCAGACGGGAGGGAGGTCGGTATGAGTGGAGGGAAATACTGGGAGGATGGGGTCAGGGTGAAAAAGATGGAGGTTAAAGGGCTTACGGATGTTACGATCTCAATCAGTCTTCTTATAATAATGATGGCTTTCTATTGTGTATTAAGTAATATGACTGTGTAAACGTCCTCTTCGTGTACGCCATGAACTGCATACACGTCCACTGAAATGTGATTCCTTAGAATTTGGAGGATCCAGAGGAACTTGTGCTCAGATAAATATGTGGCCAGTAGATCATTTTTAAGTCAAGCAAAGGAAAAGATGGCCCCTCTTTTGTACAGATAATCTTCCACCATTTATCTTCTAAAGATTACTATCATATGATTTATGATTCATGATAGTTTGTTTTTCTGATTTTTAACTTATTCTAATTGATTATACAGCAGAAACCGATTATACAGCAGATTAGACATTTTTACATTTTATTTATTCATCTTTGGTGACTCAATTTGAGCTCATGCTTCAATGAGATGGCACTAGTTACAGTATGTTCAGAGCTGTTGTAAAAGAGTGTCCCTGTGTTTACAGTGAGGAGGACACCTACATTGGCTACCTGCCTCTCGCCCATGTACTGGAGCTCAGTGCAGAGCTCGTATGTGTTTCTCACGGCTGTAGGATCGGTTACTCTTCACCTCAGACTCTAGCTGACCAGGTACTGTAAGACTGAAACAGGGATGTTTTTGCATTTCATCATAAACTCAATACTACTTCTAGTACTGGGAATGCACTAATTCTTTTTTCCAGCTAACCTCTTTTAGCAAATTTAATTGCATAGACCTATGTCTGTGTCGTACAGCTATTGCCGGTTATTGAACAACAGTATTTTGTCTACCAACCACAATGTGTCTGTAAACTCGATTATGGATAACTGTAAAGTACAGTAAGTTGAATCAAACCATAACTTTGTGACTCATTTACAATCTAGTCTTATGACTTCTTGTTGCTTCTCGTGTTAACGCTGCATGCCGGTACAATGCACAGTTTGGGAATACTGTGGAGAGTTTTTCTCAGAGGAAATATTGTTGGACATGATTCTAAATAAAAAATCAATGGAAATGAGCTTTAAATTTCTAAATCAAATCAGGATCAGCAAAACTCCCATTCTCTCCACCCCCTACTACTTGACCAAAAACATAACTCAGGGTTCACGCGGGACAGTTTTGAGAAACAAAACTTTGTAATAAACCAAATTTCTATCTTTTGTTATTTATTGCTGAATCCCCAAAGGGCAAAAAGCCACCTAGACAAAGTCAAGCTGTTGTTGTCAATTTGAATCTAGTTGTGGATTTGGAGAATTGTGACATCTCACCTTGTTTTTGTGTGTTATAGTGCACATCACAATGATCCACATAATAACCTTCTAAAATTCAATACCACCACATAGTGCCATAAATAAAATACTACTTTTTGCATGTTGTATTTTCTTTGATTTCTGAATTATCTTTACAGATTAATTCAAAGTTAGATCCGACTATTTTACACGCAAAAATAATAAACCTGACCTTAGTAATGATCTACAAATAAATAAAGTCCAGGTGACACTTTGGTCAGGCTCCTTCAAAGGAGATGCTGTTTGCACCTGTTGACCCAGTTACAGGTGACTTGGATGTAACACTGGCAAGAACAGTCCTGTTGATTTACATTGTAAACTATAGAACAATTTGTTGATAATGACACGCTTAATGTAAGCATGGCGGTTTCTATACTTATTTACAACAGTCTGATGGTGCTTGTTTAACCTGTGGATCTGCTGTGCCTAATTGCAGCTTGTCATCAGTCCAGTTACAGACTGCAGCTGGAACAGACAACTGCTTTAAAGAGATTTTCTCTGTGTAATCACAGATGGTTGCAAGATGTACAAAAACATGGGAAAACACGGAAAAAATAAGTAAAAGAATATGTATGATACCAGATTTATAGGTATGCCTTCACCTAATAGCATGAGCAAAAAATGATTTATCACAACTGCACTGAGCTGTTGACCAGCTCTGAGCAGGCAGGCACAGGGTTGTGCAAGGCTCACTCATTCTTTGCACCAAAATGGCAGTGTGCCACTGGATTGGCTTTGCCACACCCTCCACCTCTCCTGTCCTTCCACTTAGGAGCACAGAGAGTCACCAAGATATAAAACATTCAAAGATGTAACCTCGGATCACCTCAGGAAAATATCAGGCTGCTGGTACAACAGGGCGTCAACACAAAACAGAGACAGAGAGCATTTAATATGTAAAGGCCAATTATATTTAATATATTCTATTTTGTAGATTATACAATAAATCTTAGCATCATTTAAAAATATTTGGCACTAGTTGAACAAAAAACAGAAAGTCTATGTTCAAATGAGAAGTTTCAGTTCTGTTGTGTGCAATCATTCCTGTGATATTGCTTCTGTTTCCCACCCAAAGTCAACAAAGATCAAGAAAGGAAGCAAGGGAGACACCAGCGTCCTGCAGCCCACTCTGATGGCAGCCGTCCCGGTATGTCCCGGCAGTACACTCGGCACAACAGCATGTATTAATCAGTATAATGTTGGAGAAGCGTTGACCTTTACAGTATCTCTCAATGAGTCGCTCTCCCTTAAGTCTGTGTTTAAAACAATACTGTTTGGTCTCATCTGGCAGCAAGACAGATTTTACTCTGTCTTTGTTCATAGTCCAGCTGTGGAGTAAGACTGACAGAGTCCAGCAGGCCTGGGTCTGCTGGATCAGACTTTGGACTGACTGTGACGTAAATACTCTTTGCCTCCTGCTGCTGGCCAAAGCTGCTCTTCATAACTAAACAGTGTTCAACACACAGGGGCTAAAATGGCATATTTGAGGTTGGCTGATCCTGCTTGTCTGTGTTTGAGTGATTAATCCATTTCAGCAGTGATGACATGGCTTCACTCAAAAACTAGCATGGCTGTATTTATTTTGTCAGTGAAAGAGCAGAGAGGGTAATCTGTACTTAAGTGCTTTATTAGTTTTAGGACTTTACAGGGAAAGAAAAAAGGGCACACAGTGTGAACTGAAAAACTAAAGTCTGTAGTCAGGGTGTTACCATATGAGAATTAAAGGAGCTATAATTATTATTTTTATGTAAATAATGCATCAAATTAGTCAAAGACTCTGTAGTCTCAGTTTTACAGGATTTTAGCATCTTTCAGCTCATTGTTTTGATTTTACAGCCTGCAACTTTTAGTTCAATCTCACTGCTCTCATCAACCTCATTTCCAGCAACAGCAAGCAGCTGTTTTGAGTGAAAAATCTCTACCCCACTGCAACCCACTGTCTGCTCTGATTGGTCAGCTCACACACGCCTGAGCTAGCTAACTGGTTTCATGCTTACAAATGTTGAAACGTCGATGGTCACATGTTAAAAATGTGCTGGTACGTGCAGCAAACCACAGAGCAGCTGTGCTTGGTTCTTATGTGTCAAACTAGCCACAAGCCGTCAATCAATCAATCAATCAATCAATCAATCTTTATTTGTATAGCGCCAATTTGCAACAAAAGTTAGCTCATGACACTTTCCAATTTGAGCAGGTCTAGACCATAATCTTCAATTTAGAAGTCATGGAACTAAAGGCGTGACTACTGACGAGTCGTTAAAGAAGCTCCCGTTGCCGTGGACTTTGGGCTTTAAATTTCAAGACCTTTTCCATAACACTGAAGAAAAGAAAAAAAACAAAAAAGCATAATATATCTCCTTTATATCGGCCCCCAAAAACACGTAACATGTAAACATGTTGTCGAGCATGTCACATAAACAGTCAGTCAGTGACTATGATAAGCGTTGAGCAGTGGTCTACTATTTGTGTTTGGATAAGTTCCAGTGACCGTTAGTAAAGGGTTTAAGGGAGGTGTTAAGCTTGATGGACTTTCTGAATATAAAAAGTTTAAATCTTTCCACTCTCCTTTATCAAAAAACAAACTGATCTTTAATCTTTGGAAAACCTCAAAAAGGATTCATGTACGTATACCTACGTAGCTATGACGAAACTGTAATCATTACCATGAAGAAAATTGAGATGACTAAAGCCTTTAAATATAAAATAAATAAAATAATTCCCTTGATCATGTTGGTTAGACTGTATGCCAGATGCTTAAAGACAATAGGCCGTTGCTGCTGTATTCTTTTTCTCTCTCACACACCATGAGCTCAGCCCCACCACCGCCGCCCCCACCACAACCCCCCATCTCCCAGTGGTCGTAGTGTAAAGGGCAGAGGGCCCCAGTGTCTGGAACCATTCACAGCTGTAAACAGAACGTGAGAAAGCCCCATGTGGTTATCCCCACGACACACACAAATACTCATACACACACATACAAATTGTTTGCTGTGATATGACAACGGGCTGCTGCATGAATCCTGTGTCGACTTCCTCTCTCACTGCTTCACACACACACGTACACACACAGGGACCGGCAGGGTTTTTTGTTTGTGCCCTTTTCCCCACTTAAGTATGAGTCCAGCTTTTCAAGACACACAGCTGATTATGATGACGAGGTGTTCTTGATCTGACTGTTTAAGTTCTCACCACTCACCACTACACTTCAAAAGACCACCAATTCCTTTGATATTGCTCATCCAAACACACTTTTTTCAAAATCATTTTGGTGGTACTGTGTCTTGTAATCAGTGTTGGGCAATTTATTTTCAAAATGCAATATATTTCATATTACTAGTTACCTTCATTTTAAAGTAATATATTACATTACAATATTACTGTCTGCGTAGAGTAATGAATGAAGTGCCCAAATAACCTATATAAAACAGTTAAATAGCCTAGATTGCACAAAACGCTGTGCAAAATGCATTCTCCTCACTTCCGCTGTCTGAGTTCTCAAAATCCCATCTCTACGGGAAACAACCACCAACAACCACGCTAGCAATCTAGACGCTAAAAAAGGCTAGTCCCAACCTGGTCACTACCAGTATAAATGTTAACCAGCTAGCAGCTCATACTTTTTCTTTTGCAGGGATTAAGTTATTGTAAATGCTAGGGCTTGCTTCCCCAGGTGTAAATGTTCCACTGGTTTACCACTCACCACTACACTTCAAACACAAACAAACCAAAGCACTTTTTCCCCTGTAGCATAATGGGTGCAGCCAGACCTTTCTCCAGCGCAGACACAGCGGTGTTAAGATAGGTCTGGCTATGCAAGAATATTTTTACACAGGCGCAGGTTCGGTTCTGTTACTCCGCTGCCAACTTAAAGGCAGAACAACAAGTTTACTACAATTCTGTTTGTCATTTAGCCTCCGCAGAGATTCACCCTTGTGGATGCCTTTGGTTTCCCTCTTGTTTTTTGTAGGTCACTTGTTGTAAGTAAATCATGTGGGAGCCTTGCTCTTATGTAACTAAACTTTAAAACATGTGTTCCACATTGAGCTAATGTGTTCTTTTGGACTTGTTGTATTGACTTGTTGTATTCAGAGAAAGTTGTTCTGTTCTTTACCAGTTCTGTTTTATATATGAGCTCTGGCCCTCATAAATCATTCTGTGCCCTGAGACTGGCTTCCTTAAGCTCTTTTTCTCTTACCATGTCAGTAAAAAAAGGTTTTGATCTCATCAAGTTTGTATGTACTGTGCCTCTGTACTCAAGATCCAGTACTTTGGCTTAGCTGGGTTTGTGGCAGAATCTCCACTTTAAGGTGTCAGTGCTCCGACTAGGCACCATATTAGGAGCTGTAATGGCAACTAACACTGACCAACATCTGTCTTATCTGAGTTTTCCCTCTTTCTCACTCTTCTTTATTGTATCTCCTCATTTTGTCTTCCTCTTACTTCTCTTTCTTTCTTTTTGTCTCAAATTCATCTCTGTCCCCCTTACTGGTGAAAGGAGATCATGGATCGCATCTATAAGAACGTGATGACCAAGGTGGAGGAGATGAACTGTGTCCAACGAACACTTTTCATTCTGGCATACAACTACAAACTGGAGCAGCTCACCAAAGGATACAGCACACCTCTATGTGACAAGTGTGTGGATGAGTTGTAACTGTGGCATCTTAATATGAGTTACAATGATTTCTGTAACCTGTAGAGGAGCATGTTATTCTCCAGGTTCTCATCCCTACCCCTGTGATCTACTCCTGGCTTCTGTTTATCCATCCAGGCTGGTGTTCAAGAAGGTTCGCTCTCTGCTGGGAGGTCGAACGCGGGTCTTGTTATCAGGTGGAGCGCCGCTCTCGGCCGCCACACAACGCTTCATGAATGTGTGTTTCTGCTGCCCGGTGGGTCAAGGATATGGCCTGACGGAGACCTGCGGTGCTGGAACTATAAGCGAGTGTAAGCAGTAAATGCAAAACTTGAGACAAGCCCCCCTGAGGATGAATTGCAACAGCTTTCGGGATGTTTTAGCTTTCCTCTAGTGTCGTCATCAGGTGAAAATTGTATTTGTTTTTGTCCAATACTTTGGTTTATGACCAAGCACCTGAGACAAAGACCTTCCCATCAGGCTCAGATGCACTTTGTGTCTAGCTCTAATTAGCAAGCAAACATTGTACCTGCTAAACATCTGGATGTTTGGATGTTAGCATTGTCTTTGTGAGCTTGTTAGCATTTAGCTATACCACTGCTGTGTCAATGTCACAAAGCCACTATTGTGGCTGCAGAATCTGCAATCCCAATGTCCCCCCAAAGGCCTTAAGCCCTGAACCCTCACAGACTTTGTTGAAGGTACCTGGTAAGTGTCTGAGTGTGGGAGGCTGAAAGACATATCACATTAACTTGTGGGTTTTGGACTTTTTATTTTACTTAAAAAGTAGAAATATATATCGAAATTAAAAACAGGTCTACAAATGTACAAAAATCTAAACTTAAATTTAGTCAGAGGTTTCAAAGGAAAAAATCCCTAATGGTTAAAAAAGCTTATTACTTTTTTTGTTGTTTAATTAACTTTTATTAAAAGTGATTTAAGTAGAAAATGACTTCTAGGAGAAAACGTGAGATCTTGGGGCGTGATTTTCAGATATTCAAACACGGTATTATCAGGATTATTTCTCGAACATTTTCATGTAACCCTTTGTTAAATATTCCGACGCTATTAACCTCGGGTAACTCCCTCAGGCTGCAGAAATGCTGACTAATGAAATGTGGGCATAAATGTGCTAGGGATCCCTCATGCAATGCACAATCTGATAGCTGGACAGTCCTGGACCTGCATGGACTTACCAAGAGTGTGCCCGAAAGTCTATGAGACCCTGAATGTGGAAAAACTCAATGTGGAGGACAGCCATAAATCAACAGTAATGACTGAAATTAAAACAGTGATTGTCTCCATTTGAAGATTCATTAACCGGAAAAGTTGCACATCATTGAGCAGCTGTGGGAAGTCTCTTAGAAAATGTTTCCACAGCATACAAGTAGAGATAAAAGTGGTGGGAGGACAAGAAGAGCGAAAGGGAATTTTACAGCACTGACAGGAAAATGGATGAAAGGAGAGTAATAAGCAGATCTATTGTGCGTGGGTGGTAGTAAACAGAGAAGGGAGTAGGTAATCTGTTTTGAAGAGAATGACAGTGGTGTGGAAAAATCAACATTAGCAACAAGTCTGAGTAACGGGTAGTGTAACACTTTAAGCCTGATGTGAAATTTGTGCTCATGATGTTTTGTAAAATAAATACACGTAATCGTCTCTACACAAAAATACAGACATTCCATCTTCCCAAAACCGGGAAATAATTTTCTTATCTCTTTATAATGTGCGTAAAATCATGCCACTCATATCTGTGGTGACGGTTTTGAACTTTGTAGCTTATCTATTGGCTCTCATTGCCGACACGTACAGTTTGTCAAATAATGGAAGTCCTCCCAGCCTTTCCCAGGCAGACTAAACCACTGCCCGCCACTCTCCACTGTGGTCATTTGAGCCAGGAAAACACTGCTCTGTGCTCCTTTGGGATTGGGTTTCCATGGCGAGGGAACAAGTGAGGTCGTGTTGCTATGGTAATAAATTTCATTCCTTGATGCTAGCGTGTTTCCTGATCTTGCGTGTATGTGTGTGTTGTCTGTTCCAGTGTGGGATTACAGCACTGGGAGAGTGGGGGGGCCACTGGTTTGCTGTGAGATCAAGCTCAAAGACTGGGTGGAGGGTAAGTGAGACACACACACAACCCATGATGGAATGATACACAGTGTCACGTGGATTCACAGGGACTCATATCAGTGCTGGTTGCTTTTCATGCTTCATCTCATGCACACACAAACACTTTGCACCAGTCCATCCAGCATTAATCATTTCCCAGGCTCATGAGTCCATAACCTTGTAAGGAAAGCATACTTCTTCTTTTCCTTCCACTCCTGCAAAACCTCCATCTTTTTTTACGTCAGGGATCATAACTCATTTTTATTACACTGTTGAATCTTGATATTTATCAATTTGACTTTATCGCTTGCTTGGCTCGCGGAGCAGAAATAGAGTTTGAAGTAAACATGCTGTCAGAGTCTTATCGCGGCAAAATCATTTATTATGTAGCAGAATCAGGAGAATTGAATGTTTGTCCACGTGCAGTTTTCCACTGAATTCAAACCCTTCTTTCAGGTGGTTACCGTAGCACCGACAAGCCACATCCAAGAGGAGAGATTCTGGTCGGCGGACCCAACGTAACCATGGGATACTACAAGAACGAGGCAAAAAACCAAGAGGATTTCTTCGTAGATGAGAACGGCCAGCGGTGGTTCTGCACAGGAGACATCGGAGAGTTCCACCAAGATGGATGCCTCAAGATAATTGGTGAGGAAAGGTGGATGGACGGATGAGGGTTGAAAGGAGAAGTGTAGTGGATACGTAGCTGGTTTTATAGGTGCAGATTACCACTTGGAATAATCTGTCCTGCTTCAGATGCTGTTGCTACATCAAAAGCACAAATGATCAACATTGTGCCCCAGATTCCTGGATTTGTTCCAGGCAGCCTCTCTGTTCCACTCCCATCCATCAGTCTGACAGGGAACCTTTTAACAAATCAGATTTTTACCTCACTTCCAAGAATTACTGTTTACTTAGGCAGAGACCATGAATATTCTCTGTTATCTAGATGACACTGGTCAGATATACACATGTATACACATGGAAAATGGGTCCTTCCCCCAGGTTTCTCCCTTCTTCTTATGAAATACAAGCACTTGATGTGTGCAGTGGAAAAACGCATGTTATCATTCTGCTTGGTTTTCCAGACCGTAAGAAAGACTTGGTGAAGCTGCAGGCAGGAGAATACGTCTCCCTCGGGAAGGTGGAGGCCATGTTGAAGAACTGCTCTCTGGTCGACAACATCTGTGCCTATGCAAACAGGTGTGTGTGTGTGTGTGTGTGTGCGCGCGTGCTGTGAAGTTCAAATGTTTACATGAATGCACAAATCATGAAACAGCTGGATTAGACTGTTTAGAACATTTTTATTGGCTTGGCTCACATTTGGTCCCATGTTCAGTTAGGTGTAAGAGGATCCTTCAAAGTTATTTTAGCTTAGCTTCTTTTCATTCTCTTCCTCCTGTTAAAACTGCACTTGAAATTTGAAATTACTCCAATCTGAAGGGCAACCGAGAATTATTAACCACTTCCACAGCTTTATAGCCTCTTTTTCTACTCACTGTTTTTGGTTTTACAGTTTGCAGATGTATTCGATTGTTCAGTCTCACCACTCCCATCAAGCCCTGCTCCTATCAACAGCTGGTGGCTGCGTACAGCAGAAAGCTGTAAAGCTGTCTGATTCTATCCTCGGTGACATGGAACTTTGATTCCCACAAATTAATAGCATTCCTTTGGCAGCATCGAGACCTCTGGTCTCTTTGTTGGACACACACCAGTTTGGCCCGCTCCACATCTTTCAGTTTCTCTCTCACATGTATTTGTCTTCTCTGTGGACTTTCTTTATCATTTTGGATTTAAAATCAATGTGTGACGGCCAATGTTGATATTGTGGCATGCCGCCACAAATAAACAAATCTGTGGGAAATCCTGCAAGTGTCAAGGCCACTGCTTGACAGTAACTGGTAAATGACTGAGATGCTTCTGGTGAAGCATCAACATTACAGGATATAAAGCACCCGGGTGATCAATAGTTACTTCATATGATTAACACTGTATAATTGACAGGGGCTCCATGTACACATTACAGAGCAATTTATGATTATAATGCCTCTGGGATTTCTTTTGACAACGTCATTTCTGTTGCTGTGTAAACTTTTCTGTCTATATCTGTGGTCACCTCATCCATACTTATTATTGCCTGTTTATTATTTTTACATTCTGTACATAAAAGCTGCTCTTACCAATATTTTTATTACCGATTTTATACAGAAAGTGAGCGTGTAAGGTAAAGGTACAGAGTCCCCAGGGTCCTTAAAAGTGATTTTTTAAAATATATATATAATATGTTTTGTGCACAAGATGATATTGTGTGGACAAGTTATTGTTGTCTTGTGCACAACTGATCCATAACTAGATCCATGACTTGGGCGAGACAAGGTAACAATGGTAACAATGACTTGTTCACACAGTTAGGTCATACTGTATCCTGTTTGCACAGGATAACAACTTGAACAACATAAAAGTATCACCTTTCGTCCCAGCAACTGCACAGGTCCTCTCAGCTCCACACATATGAAGACAGGTTTGAGCCCAAAAGCACAACATTATGGCAGCTGACCCTCTTTGCGTCTTTCAGCTCATTGTTTTGGTTTTCTGGCTCACAACTTTACTGTTTATGTTCTGCTACTAGCCAGTGGATTATGCTTAACAAGCTGGAAGCTAAAAGAACCAGAGACATTTTTTCTGAGGAGTTGATGGAGTGTAAAACAGAGCTGAAGTGAAGTCAATGTTGGACTTCCATCAAGTGGCTAGAGACACGACTCCAATGAATGCTAATGTTGCTGTTTATATGTTACAGCTATGTGTATGCTCAACTTCTTCTGCCCTCAAAATGATTAAAACAGCATCAAACATTATCTTCTTATTCAAACATTAAACATTATAGATATTTTCAAACACTCAATCAATGTCTTACAAATCTAAATTGTACCATACTGACAGAGCCTGAAGGCAATTCACTTGACGTCTATGACTGACGCACACTGTGGGACTTTCAGAGAGATTGTAGCTTCTATTACACATTTAGATTTACTTAACTGATTTTGAAGGTGGTGATGTCTCCTGCTCCATTTCATACCATAACAAGCATTTTACACCTTGATCCTGATGATCATATTTCTGCAGCCTGAAATGTTTATTCAGTTGTGTGTCACTGTGCAACAGATAGTGTTTTAAAATAACTTGCAATCTGTTCACACTCTGCTCCGACACATGTTTTCATTTCCTTTTATGGGCAAATATCTCACTTGTTGAAGAACTGATGATTTGTGCACATACATGTTCCATCCATGTACTCCATCACCCTGCACGGCCGAACATCCAGTTTCCAGAATACACACAGATCCCAGTGTCACTTAACCCTGTTCTTCTTCCACTTTGACATGTTGTCTCCTCTTCTCCCACTCTGCAGTGATGAGACATACGTGATTGGCTTTGTGGTGCCCAATCAAAAGCATTTGCTGGCTTTGGCTGACCAGTACGGTATTCGAGGCTCGTGTGAGCAGCTGTGCAACACTAAAGCCATGGAGGAGCTGGTCCTCAAGATCATCACTGAGGCTGCTCTGGCAGGTGAGAAGCGGTCAAAGAGGAGGTGAAACTTAAGCTCAGATCTCCAGGTCATGTGGGAACTTTTGCGAGTTAATGTCTCGTCTTCTTCTCTTGTAGCCCAGCTAGAGCGCTTTGAGATCCCTCGCAAGATCTGTCTGAGCCCAGAGCCATGGACTCCTGAGACTGGACTAGTGACTGACGCATTCAAGCTCAAACGCAAGGAGCTGAAAACGCGTTACCAGGACGACATTGAGAGAATGTACGGCGGGAAATAACAAGGACCAGCACAGCATTGGTCATTCTCAAAAGCACAGACCAACACTCAACTCTGAACACTCCCAGTACCCTGTCACTGCTCTCCTATCTCCTAACCCATGAACATCAGAGCATCTCTCAAAGAAAGAAGAATAAGGATAGGGTGTTACCAAACTAAGACGCAGTTTTTACTTGAATTTGTAACCAAGACAGGCTGAAAAAGTGTTGAGGAAAACACAACAAATCCCTGTCCACTTGCTGCCTTTTTCCCTTTCTTCCCCCAGGTGTATGAACTCTGTGTGTAGAGCTTTATTGTTCCAGATGTGAGTTGTGAAACAGATGGTGTGTTGGCTGATGTTGTCTGTTGAACTCTTTCTGAGTGCCAGAGCAGAAGCTCAGGTCGGTCCGAAAGGTTTGTCGCTTTGTGTTCACCCATGAGACACTAGATTAGTCAGGTACGTCTCCAAATTGTTCCTTTTAATCGTCTTCTTAACTTCTTTTAACTTAAAAGTTTCAAATTCCTTCTTCCTGCAGGTCAGGACACGGTTAACTTCTCTTTCTTTGTCCCATGTTTTGAGTTCTGTCAGGGGTTTATTTTGTCTCCCACCCACAGTCAGACTTCGACTCCCACGGTGGTGGGACGTTTCTCCTGCCAGCACATGTTGATACCACAAGCACAAAGTCATTTGAGGGCAAACGAGAGCATTTTGGTAAAAATTCCATCTCTAATCTTGTCCAACATTTTTTTTTAAATTTCATTAAGGCCATAGTCCTTTTTTTGGGAAAACAACAGATATTGCACCTGATATTCTTATTTAAAAACAAAAGAAACAAAGATGCGGCGTTGTTTAGTCTATTGTATTTTCCTACAGTGATAGAGTATAGTTTTTTATGTGGTGTACAGACCACACTGTGCAGAAAAATGCACTTTACTTGCTTGTATTACAGATGAAATGACTGTGTAATCATTGTCATGTTTGATAAATCATAGTGCAATATGAAAATGGATCATTTCTGTCCAAATAAGGCAGTTGATTACAGATAGGACATACGGTAAATAAAACTTTGTCATTGTGGGTGGGGGCACTGGTTCTAAAGTTAGCACACTTTGACAAGTTTTTAACATTTATTCTGCATGACTGTCGTGACCAACCAGCTTAAAGCCTTGTCACATATTTCTGTCAAGTGTGTGACTCAACGTGTCCATGCACGGCACAAACGTGGCCCTGCATCCCTCACCCTGTGACACCTGTTGCCTTTTCTAATCCCGGACTGATTCTGACTTTAATGTTTCTCCTTAAGTGTACATATTATGTATTTGGAGGAGCTGTGATCAGCAGAGGAGGCACATGTATTGCCTCTCTTTTAACTTAAGCTTTGTTATCATAGAGCAGTTTTGGCACTCCACTCCCTCTCTCAAGAGCCAGCCTTGTAAAATAAGTGCATCCAGCTATTTATTTGTAATTTGCCTTTGGAAAAATACTCAAATGAAGTAAATAAAGATTGTGTTTGGTCTACATGCAGGAGTCGTTTGTTGTTTTGGTGAAAAGCATTTAATATTTCTGCCACGATCATCCTATTCTTTTCTATTCAGTATATCAGCCTTGTTGGGTACGAATCCGGTGCCTTTGTGACTAAAAGACAGACGGATGATGACATTTATTTATGTCTGTGCCTCTGAAACAAAGGAAGCGAGTGAAATCAGCCTTCACTAATTCAATAATAGCCACGTGTGATTGGAACCTAATGCAATTCAACCATTAAGGCTCACCATTTATTACGATATCGAGGTGTAAATTCTCCTGTTGTCAGACTGATCCTTGGCTGTGTCTGGTGAAAAGGGAGGAGATGAGATGGACTATCTTAATTAACTCCGTCATCATTTTTAATAGAAAAGGAGCCACCCTTAGAATGACCCAGAATCACTACAAAATTGTACACAGTTGAATCAAACACTGTAAAGAGCAAAAAGATGTTGACTTTTTTATAGAATTTGATACTTATGCTCTCATTTTTCTTCCAAATAAGCTTTGTTTTCTGTCGTCCATGTCAGCGTCACAAAGTTGCTGTTGCATGCACTGAGCAGCTGCAGGATTATCTTTTGCTCATGTGTTACTAAACCTATGATGTTTCTGAAATCCGAGCTTTGACGTAGAATCAGCACTGCAAAAGTCATGCTTGAGGGAAAGTTAATATATCATGTCAAAATATTAAAAAGGTAAAAGTGAAAGTCACCCATACAAACAGCACACGAGTCTGATATTAATGTACTTCAGCATTCAAAGTAATTTTCTGTTAAGTCTTAAAATGACGTGCGAACTTTGCATGAAATATGACCGATGTCATTGAAATTGTTCAATCACTCTTTTTTTTTCTTTTTTTGAGTCGAGTGGAGGTATAAAGACAAAAAAATGGAAATACTCAAGTGAAGTACAGGTACCTTAAAATTGTACTCAAATAATGTACTTTATTGAGTTACATTCCATCACTGCTTGGAATTCTACACTGGTAAAAAGTAACAGTACTATTATTAAATGCAGTACTATGCTTTAGCACAACTTTCAGCAACTCAAAACACCAGTTGAGTTTTTCTGTTCTGTGCGACTTCTCTGCCAGACGTCACTCTATCATTACTATCTATTTCAGAATCAGAAACCCTTTATTTATTTATTTATTTATTTGACAGTTAAAGTTACTGTTTATTTTTTAGATGAAGTCTTTACATTAGAAAATATGTTTAGTTAATACAGTAAAATACGATGCATAGTTAAAGGTGCAATATGTAAGAATTGACCACTTGTTGAATTCATACCCGAAATAGAGTAACTGCTAAGTGAAGCTGCCGTTAGCGAGATAGCTCAGTTAGCCATGCATCTAGTGGTCTGAACGGTTTAGTTTATCTTAATAAACTAAACTAAACTAAACTAAACGGGAACTCAGAAGAACCAGAGAAGAGTTGGAGTTTACATGGCCAGCACAGGAGATTAGGACCTAGACTTGCCGGGGCTAGCTGGTAAGCATGCTAACGTCAGTCATTACATCAAAACTGTGATTCCTTCCCAGTCTGGTTTCAACTAAAATTCTTCCATACTGCACCTTTAAAGACTAATATTGGTTCTTGTGCAAAAGATCTTAGTACTTAACAAATGTCCCCTCCGACTCACTGTAGATCATCTGCATGTCAGTTTCCCTTATGGAATCTTGATCTGTCTGTCTCCCCCCTCATGCACTGGTGGTGCGTGCAGTGGTGAGTTTATGGGAAGAAACAATGAGTTTTTTATTGGAGTCTGTCACTTCCAACATGTTGACTGACTGTTTTGCATGATTTTATTCATTGGATTTAGGCTCATTTGCAAGGAAATGGAAAAATCCTGTGTGATGGAGGAGGAGAGCATTTACTGTTTGCGCTGCAGAACAGTACAGAGGCTTGATGGAAAATAAGGAGACTGATCCAGTGTGGCGTTTGTAGATACAAGCGAGACTCTTAGATTAATTCTCATTTTATCACCAGTTTCTAATCATTTGGCGTTCCTCCTCTAAATGTTCTTTTCCATCACAGCCCCTCAAGGCCTCTTTTTGTTGGACTCTAGAGATGATGTAGTCATCGTTCAGTAAGTTGACTTTAATATACTCATGGGTATTCAATGATTTCATCAGATCTCCCTAAAGGCAACGATAATGTTAAAAAGATACTCAGCTTTTTCGTATTTCTTTTTTTTTTTTTAACATGACGTCCCTTCAGGGCTTCCATAGACACAGGACTCATCTTACAATCAGTCCCCATCACGTGACTCGTGATGACACTCCAGGGTCTCTGTATAAATAACTTCATCCTTTTAGTCTGTGCTCCAAACTCCACAAGAGCTGCAGGAAGATAGAAGCGGGAACGTTTCACATGAGACTTAGCTTTTCAGTGTGGTGAGTAGAGAATTTGACTGAATCATTATTGTTTATAGATTGTTCGTTTAGTTTTATATAAACTTTGTGTAGACTTTGTGTAACTTTTATTAAACTTCTCTGGAAAGTGTTTTGTTCAACACAAAAAGTGAAGAAATGCAAGTTAAAAGATAACATGAGTGCAAAACTTCAAACAGTATATTCTTATGAGCGGTTGTTTATTTAGGTAACATGATGGAAACTTAAAAACATATTTAAACGTTGCATTTTAAAAAAAATAAATAAATAATAAGAAACTGTAAACGGTCTGTACTGAATATCATTGGCAAAAGTGAAGCATTTTAACTTTTCCCCACTCATTTGAAACCTATCCTTGTGCGTAAAGTGTGCGTAAAGTTGACCAATATTCATGGATCTCCTATATCTTTTCCAGCGCACTTTCTAGGTCGTCCACTTTGGCTGCACTGAAAACATGGAGCACCTGGAAAACTCCACAGCGTCACACCAGAGCACCGCGGACTCCCCGGCGGACACAAGCGACGGGAACGCGTACCTGTACATATTAATAGTCATGTCTTTCTACGGAGTCTTCCTCTGTGGTATAATGCTGGGCTACTTCCGCTCCAAAAGGAGAGAGAAGAAAAGGATCAACGTGTTCACGCGCCTGGTGCACGAGGAGGAGCAGCGGGAGTGGGGCGCGCTGCCAAAGAAGCACAGTCTCACCTTTCCCGCCGCCGTGTCGGGACTGCGCTCGGTGCAGGTGTCCCTGCCTTTCTGCGGGAACCACGGCAACCACTTTGGACATCTCCACTACGAGGGCGCGCTGCCCTCTCCGCTTGCGTGCGCGCTGTGCACGGAGCAGAGCAGCATCAGCTCCCTGTGCTCCTCCGCGGACACGCGCTTCGCCATAGAGGAGGAGACGGACAGCGGCACGGCGGAGGAGAGCACGAAGGGGGCGTCCGAGAACAGCGGAGATGACTCAGGCTGAGCTCCGCCCAGAGACACTGACACGAAGAGGAGAAAGAGGAGAAACATCACCTGTAGAGAAGACCAGGAGGTCCTCAAGCGTCTTATCACAGAGGCCCGAACTTCAGCAGCAACTCCTAAATAATCTCAAAATACCCTCCAAACCATCTTCATCCATGATATGACATCCATACAAGGGCTGGATCAGAGTATGAGGCCGGTGTGACACGTGTTAGGCGTTAGTCAGTAAGTAGCTGACAGGTTAGAGGGGTCAGTGGTCCAGAATAGTTTTTTGAATATGTTTTGAACTAATTTCAAACATTTTACATGACCTCTGCTCGTATTTATGACAGTATAAACACATCTTGACTCAATGCCACGCCTCACCATACCCAGCAGCATCATGAAACCACACATGCACACCACACACACAACTGTTTTTAGTTTAAGCATAATTCTGAATGACAAGATAATATAGGAGAGAGTGAAACATATAACGAACTGGTCATTTATACGTAAGACTACAACTTCATTCATCCCTGTAAGGGCAGTTGCAGGGATATGCAGCCGCTCTCCTCACAGGTCAACATAAACACATTTAAGCACACGGTTAATATCACAGCTGAAGCTATATAGGCTGGATTTATTAATAAATACATTTATAGATAAATATATCCAAATATATCTTAAAACAAAACGCGTAGTAAAGCTGTAAGAACAAGATACGATATTATGTTGAAAATAAAACATGTTCTGTTATTTTCCATGTATCACTCTGACTTTGCCTCATTTGGTGGTGGTGTCCCCCCCTGCTGGAGCCCCTCCTGACGCCACACTGAGAACCAACCCACTGTTTTGGAGTGATGACTCACCCTGCAGGGGAATGAGTGACAGACTGGCTTTTTGGCTGTTTGGACTGAACTTGACTCGCTCTTGCCAACATGGCCTCGAGTGTCAAAAACGTACCTGGAACCACTTGAAAGATTGTCCTTAAAACTAAAATGTATTTGTTGTAGCTTCATGACGGACACTGTTCATACTTCAGTGATGTAGGTTTACTTGATGAAAGCGTTGCACTGTACATATTGTTTGTATTGTTCACTTTGTGAGGCTTAATTTAAGACCGAGTCTTTGTAGTGTTTTTCTGAAAAAAATAAATGCTCATAAACTGATGTAAGCCTCATTTTCTTCTTTTTGTTTGCTGTGCTATGATGTTTCACCAGTAGAGAGCGCTCTTGTAGTGCTGTCTTACTGTGGTTTCTTCAAACAAATAAGGAAGATGAAAGTGAGATAAGGCGAGGGGAAAGAGATTCTATTATTACCGTGTTATTTTTAGAGATAGCCTACATTCGATCATTAGAATAATGCAGAAAAGGGCAGATAATAACTGAATCAGTCCCACCAAAGCACTCAGTACAGGAACTGGTCTTTTTAACTCATGTCCTTAGTTAAACCTGCTTCTCATCCTCAAGATGTTACACAGCAGACTGTCCCAATCATCCCAAATATGTTCCAGTGTTTAGAACTGACCATGTTTATACTTTTGGTGGCAATTACGAAGCCTGATAGAAAGGAGATAGTTCATTTGTTCATTTGTTCATTAATTAGTTTTATTTCATACGTCATGCAAAAGAGCCCTGAGGGACATTTAAAGGAGACCTATTATTCCCTTTTTTCAGTGTGTTACATAGGTTCTTGTGCATGTAAGAGAGGGTTAGTACAGCAGAAAATGCTGCTCCTGAAACATCTCGTCAGTAGTCTCACCTTCCATTCCGTGACTTTGTGACATCATCTTACGTCACCATGTCACACATTTACAAACTTTATATCTAGCAGCCAGTTTGGCAAGTAAGAATTGATTTAGCACAGCTGCTCTGTTGTTGTTAGCGGTGGTGGCTCAGGTGTGTGTGAGCTGACCAATCAGAGCAGACTTGGTATTTGGGAGTGGGGGCCTCCTTAAAGAGACAGCAGCTAATATAGAGCATTTCAGACAGAGGGGGAATACAGTGCTGCAGCTCAGGACAGTATGAGAAAACTGATTTGTTTTTTGAGCATTAATTCATCAAACCTGCTTTAGTAGTAATCCAAAAACAATTCTGAACCTGAAAATGAACATAATACGTCTCCTTTAAAGACCCATGAGACTGGACTATCACACCCATGACTCTGACTGAGGTTTTTCTCTCCTCTCCTCCATGTCTGAAGATACAGACACCTGGAGGCAGCTTCACGTTCTCTGTTCCTCCAAGGCAACGCTCTTTTTGCTTCCTCTCTGCTGCGTCACTCACACACACACATTAACACACAAACAGAGGCTATCAGCAGCGCTGCAGGCTCTCAGTCCCTCAACTCACCACAATGACAGCTCGCCACACCAACGTAAGCAACAATAATGGCCAGAGGGAATACAAACACAGATTTTATGACGTACATGTATTGACTGTGTAATAGCCCCTATAGGCCCAAAATGTGTCTGCAAGGTCCCGGGTTGGATGAGTGCGTGTCTGTGAGTTTCATCAATCTCTTTCTCCTCTTTCATTCAGGCATTTTCAATTTAGTGTCATTGTCAGTAATTCTAGGTGAGCTGAATGACTCGGAGTGTGATTAGGTACAACAGCTGGCAGGAAATCGGCGACATTGTCATACAGTATGTGTGCATGTGTTTTTACTCCGAAAGACATTATCCTTTTTTTTAACCTACCTCCTGTCAGTTATACAGAGGATTTCACAGTTTAAAGCCCTCCCCTTCAGTTTTTCTTCCTGTCTAACGGTCAAGGTTCTTTCCCAAACAGAGAATGAGGTGTGGTTAATATTCGTGCGTAGTTATTTCCATCGCAACCAGACTGTTCCATAGAACATAGATAGCATCAATATTAGCATGGGCAGGCAGCATAAATATTAGCAGGGATAGTGATAGCTGTCACTCAAACTCAAACTTCACCCTCTGCTCTTCTTTTCGCAAAGTTGCCTGGAGTGTTTCTTTGTCTTTTCCCAGGACACTGACTCTACAAAGACCTCAGCTGAAAGTTAATCTCCATTTAACTAATTATGTTACTTCTAAAACCTGTTGACTGCATATGTGGTGGTTGAGGAAGGTTAATACTTTTGCAAAAAAAAATGTATTTTGTAATTAAAGGTGAGAAAGGAACCTGTTGAATCCATACTTCAGTTAGAGTTAACCGTACATCTAGTGGGTAACTGGCTGACTCTGACTGAACTGAGACTTGGAGCACTCGGGGAGTGTTGGTGTTGTTTACTATCCGATGAGCACCGCTTTAGGTACAATCTGACGAGCGGCTGGCTGGTTAGCATGCTAACTTCAATAGATATTTCTAAACACAATACATAGACGTCTTTGAGATAACATCAAAACTGTTCTTTCTTCTCGTTTTTTAAAATGTTTTTAACTAACATTCTCTCTCTATTTTCACTCAGACATCGAAGGATCTTTCTCAGTTGATCGCTGTTAAAGAAAGCCACTTTAAATCTACTTTGATTCATAAAAACTTTAAACTTCCAAGGGAGGAATGAATACTTTAATTGGCACTGTGAAGGAACGGGAGGGTTGAATTAATCAAGTTCCTGAAGAGAAGAGCTATGAGAGGGAGACACAAGCGTTTCTGTATCGCTCCGTCTCTGTCTTCCTCCTCCACACAGTGTGACACAGATACAGACTTGTTGAAGCAAAATGAAATCTTATTTCCTACACAACATAAACACCACGCTGAATAATTCATGTTCAACAAACACACACGACCACACAGTGAACCATTCATTTATTGTCAACAAGGAAGTCGAGGGGGGTGCACCGCTGTGTCTGCTGCGACGAGCAGGAAGAATATGTGCAAGCTGCCTTGTCCGCTTTTATGGTGCAACGGCAGCATTGTGTGTGTGTGTGTGTGTGTGTGTGTGTGTGTGTGTGTGTGTGTTTGTGTGTGTGAGAGAGCGAGAGAGAGAGAGAGAGATAGTGGGACAGAAATCAAGGGAGTTTTTCTCAGGACAAAGAGCAAGTAAGAGTAAGCAGGGTGAGAATAAGGAGCAGATGAGATGCATGGAGTGTCTCCTGCACCGTGTGGCAGGATGTTTGTCATTACTTTCCCCCTGTGGGACTCGATGGTGGGGGCCTGTGTCCTGCCTCAGGCCTCACACATACTCACCATTAATGAGTCTGGAAATGAGTCACGTCGAACGCCATCTTTCTCCTTGCTTCCATTCTTACCCGCTCCCTCCTCCCTCCCTTCAGTCTCCTCATTAAATTTTCTTTTCATTAAGTTGAGATTTCACCAGAGGGGGGCGTTTGTAATATATACTATCACATTCTGTCTGTAAAAGTATGATTAGTATAAGTACGAGTCATATTTCCATTTAACATCATTGCTAAAGTTTTGTGGGAGACACTGAATGGCTGTCATTTTATGCACTGGCATGCTGTCATGTCATCCATCTTTATATACAGCCAGTGAAGTTAGCAACTGGCCGGTTTTCGCATATGGGTTAGGGTTAGGGTTAAAAAGTTAAAAAGAGAGCTAAAAGAGTATTGGACCTTCATTATTCGGATCACCAGAAAAACAACTTCAAATTAATGCTAATGCTGCCCAGTGTTTGCCAGGGGCCATATTCACAAACATCTGAGAACTCCTGACATAGCCCAAAAAATTCTAGCTTAAAAGTGATTTAGAAGGCCGGTAGCTCCTCCAAATTATGCTACATTTTTGTTTTATTGGCCATCATTTTTTCAGATTTATTGCTGAAACACGTCCTGCCCATAGCAGAAACACTGTCATCACCATTGGAGAAGAAAGTGGGTGTGTTGATTTAAGAGCAGCAGAATTTGAGACTGCCCCAGGGAGGGGCTGAATACAAGCCGTGGTAATCCAGCTTGGTTTAAGGCTGCTCCTGGCTAATGTCCGGTCACAGGAAGAGGAAATGGACAAAATGGGACTCAGGCTGGCCAAACAACATGAAATCAGAGACTGTTGTGCCAACAGAGACCTGTCACCACCACAACACCTCAGATCACACTGTTGCACTCGACGGCAGACCGTGTTCTGAGCCGACAGAGGGCAGGACCACAGCTGGATGAGGAGAGGTGGTATCCGTGTTTATAACATCGATGCTTGGTGCTCACACACAGTCAGAGTTGATGGACAGTGTTTACCAGATGTCGAACTTTTGATTCGAAGATGCTGATCACATTATCATCACCATCTTGTTGCTGCTACTTACAGATTCAAAAGATGCACTGCATGATTATGTTTATTTGTATATAAATAACTGTATGTATGTTCTGTAATTTGTGCAGCATGAAGGAGTTAACAAACGTCAACTCTGAGGAAGGCAAGGACAAAAACTTTTATTTTGCGAGGTGACACATTCTTTTAAAAGCTGGGATTGGTTGTTTGAAGATGAAATACAATTATTATTATATTAAAATTATATTATTCAATTTTAGTGGTCATGGGTAGAAAACTGACAATGAAATCGATTGGTCTAATCATAGAATTGTGTCTCTATTAAGACAATAGATTAACAACACTTTGAAAAAAGCCTACATATTGAAAATACAGACCTACATGTGCAGTAACCTTTGCAGATGCTCATAGTTTTTTATTCTCTTTCTACTGCGCCTCAGTGGGAGAAGTGAGTGTATCTTTTATGAGATCGGACAGACTTTCCCCTTAAGAGCTCTCTTTAAGGCTAAGATGCTTTGTTAATAACTATAACTTATTTACGAGGAGCTAGTCTTAATTTTAAGGAAAAGATTCTCAGAAAACATCATAATTCTAAGACGTTTCTCAGAATTTCGTCAGTGGGAGCAACTCTTAGTACTAGGAAGCTTTATGAATACGGCCCCAGGAATGTAAATAGACAATTGTGTGCTTAAACAGATGGTACTATGTCTCACGGCTTGTTTCGTTGCCCCTAGTGGCAAAGAATGTGAGGACAGGTTTGTTTAAAATCTTTCGTCTCTCTTTGTGGTGTAATTAATATCCTTACAGCTAAAATTGTTTCAGACTTATTTCATGAAATGATGCAACATTGCTTTGACATATTTTCAGCTTCTGCTACATAACAATAGGTTTAAATATCCACCTATAGAAAACCTATAAATCTACTGTTCTCCACCATGTATGAAGCTGGCCGCTGGAGCCAGTCCACCTGATAAAGGCCAGAGCTTTCTGTCTGATATGCTAGCCTGCATTGGCTGTGCTAAATTACCCAGACCTTTTTCTGGGTCATCCAGATTGAGCAAATTATAATATGACATCAAAGCAATTACAGCAGTGTAGCAGGTCTGCGTCAGTCAGGCTCTCAGGGCTGACAGTTGTTATTAAGGAACAATCTGAAAATCTGTGTAAGATGTAACTTCACTTTGTCAGCCTGCCTGAAAGACTTGCACTCATTATGTCTGAGTACAGCTAAATCAAGGATAATAGTTCAAATTTGAGGCTCTTACATCATTTTATTTCTCTTGGTGTGCTGTGTTTTGGAAATCTAGTCTATTGCTGCATTCTGTTCATGTCCAAAAAATTGTCTTTTTTTTTTTATTTTTGACTCACCTTCTTCATGAGCACTCCTCATCTGAGCTCAATCAGTCTCCAGCTGTTGTACGTGTCAGTATGTGAGCCTAATCCTATTTACTGCACATACTGTGGCTCACAGCCTCTTCGGCAAAGCAATATAACGTGGCCTTTGCGAGCAGGAGTGCCGCAGCGATACGAATGCACTCAGAGATAGGAGGCACCGCTGATGAGCTTATTATGAGAACCACAACTTTCTCTGGAGTTCCCGTTTCGACTCTGACCTTCTGATCTTTATCTCAGGGACCATTAGAGTCTAATCTTGGAGAGCTTCTCATTATATTCTGTTTGTTTAATGTGCCGTTCTCCTGAGCAGATCATAATAACTTTCTCAAACAATCGCAGGCGTCTGCAGGAGTCTTAGTCATTGTCTGTTGAGACACTTAACCTTGACGGAATTTAATGAGATTTTGGCTCAAAAGTAGAGATGTTCGCCTTTTCTTTTGGAGCTGGTAGCACACTTCTAATTGGTCTGGGCGCTGCCCTCCTCCTCTTTGAATAAACAGACTAATTCTGTCAGTAAAGTGTCAGTCGTCTCTTATCTAAAACTGCACTCACACCCCTGTCAGCACAAACAAAAGGGCAAGCTCAAATGTTTGCCTGTTGCTTTGACTGCTTTCCTGTACACAAACAGTCAAGAGTCAACCTTTTACCTAATGAGTGTTGCTATGGAAACGTAAGCCAGGGGCTAATTTGCATCTGTGCTGCTGGTCTGGAGAGATCACAGCTCCAAGTTGAGACAGAGGAGAGAGCCTCCAAATAAGTGAATATATGAAAAGGACAATTAATTGTCTAGATCATGTAAATTAATCTACAGAGTGACGTTTATTGTAAATCAGTCTGACTAAAGATGAACATAAAACATTTGATGCGATGAATGCAACAGTGTTTTAACTGTATCTTGTTTAAAAAAATGATGTATCATATTCATAAAAGGGCTCACATTAGTACCTGTAATATACTATCAGACATCGCTTTCTGTTTAAAAAAAACCCCAAACACATTTGTCTTAAACGTACCAGAGATATGTGATGTCTCCCCTGTAATATCATGTCACCCACTGCATGAGTTGTTCCTTATATACAATGGTCTGTGTAATGTGAAACATTTGGGTGTGTGTGGGCATGGTCACACGTGTGACATGAAGGGTCTGAAAATACGTGGTCGGGAAACTTCAAAGTCAGTGGGTGGTGTTTGTTCCTTCTGTCCAGTTTTGCCTGGGTCACTACTAATGAGCACTATCATAGATCACTGTCAAAGTGCAAAAAACTCAAAATCTCTGTCTCTCTCCGGTGAACTCACTGGACCAAAGCCGGCCCATGTGGCTGCGCAGTGCAATCTTCCTCTTTAATAGCAAGCGAAGCAAACAGCAGAAGATGCGTCTTTCTGCTCCCTGTTTAAACACACCTGTCTAATGAATGGCAAATTGAGGCACGGTGGTTAATTACACACTCAAAGACTATGTCCCCTATGTGCTTGTTACCATGACAACCATACACCAATGCAGGAGTCTCGATCATTATATGCATGAAAGCTGCACTCTGTTTCTGTCACTAATAAACACAGCTGATGTGAAGAAAATCAGTTCATCCTTTTCTAGTCTGAGCTTTGTATGACTGAACTCTACAGTATGTGACATCAAGAGTCTGGGGCACATTTATGAGTACTTTACCACGGTGCACACCATGTACCAGACGTGCTGATAGCTGTGACTTGTGGGAAATGTTTCCCCTGTGGAGGGATTAAACACCTCTGATACTTCTACAAGGTTGCGACGGCTCTGTCAGTCAGTCTCTGAATTACACCTTGTCCGTATTTAAGTCTGGAGTACAAGGAGGCTAATTGTGTATTAACTGTCATCTGATGTAACTAATCATAAGATAAGATTACATTCTGCATGGGTTGAGAATCTAATGAAGCCTGTTAATGTGGCTACATCTCGAATCTGTAGAGGCTGCGCTCGTCTGTCGTGGCTGCTTGTCTATGTCTATTGTATTGTTAGTTTTAATGTCTAGATTAGAGTGGTGTATCATTCATTTTAATCCTTTAAAGGCTAACCAGGAACAAGGACTGCAATTTAGTCGTATATACATTGCATCGGTTGCATTTTAATTAGATGCAAGGATACCTACATGTATTGTACCTGTCAAATAAACTGATGAATGAATGACTAAATGAATAAATAAATAAAAAAATAAATAATGCATGTATTTTCACAATTATTATTTTAATTAAACATTCAGTAGGTAATAAATGATCAGGTGGCTAAGACATCTTCAATTTCATTAAAGGAGACATAAGGAGTCTCCGGTCAGCTCTGTCATGTTTTCAGTTTCCAGCTAGCTTCGCCTCTACCGTGAACATAGGCATAAATCATGCAAATGTGTGACATGGTGATGTAGTGTGATGTAAAAAAACAGATTTAGAGGCAGAACTACTGCTGAGGTGTTTCAGGCACTTCAGGAGCAGTGTTTTCTGTGGGAGAGAGATCCGACTTTGACATTTGTAACTTTCAAGAACTCAACGGTCAGACCTTAAAGGTCTTTCTGTGTGCATGAAGACAGGAGACTGAAGTTCTTTGTTAAACATACCATACGTGTTCAAAGATACAGTAGGTAGCTCACCTGGCGAGGCAGATGTTTGTGATTATGCAATCTCAAGAATCCATCTTGCCAGGCTTCAAGCTACAGTATGCACTAGTGGCTGAGCCATAGTAGTTCAGACTGATCAGCGTACTGAGAAAGCTCTGGCGGTGGTTTAGATATAACGACAGCAAGGGAAGCAACTTTTCATTTGAAAACAACAATGGCAATCATCTGCCAAGGATCTTTTGAAAGTGCTTAGCATTTTCCAAACAGTTTCCAGATGGTTTAAACCCCCCAAAACATACCTGTATTCACAAATATCCCAGATATCCCTTTAACATTTTGGAGGGCCCCATGTTAAACAAATGAGGCACAACTTTACTTCAGGCAGAGCACGGAATTCATGCTTGTTGGATGGCCCGCTTAATTGTACATCTACCTCGACCACATGATATACAAACACAAACAAGTCAAGGGAGACTGATAGGACGGAGAACTGATGAATGTCATGGAGGCTTACATAAAATCATTGGAGCAAACAGTTCAGTGCAGACTGTGCGTTAATGAAAAATATAGGAGCATTAAAAACATCTATGAAAATTCAAACTGATGTTTACTTTCCTCAAGTGTTTCATCACGCTCAAACCACAATCACATCTCTTAATTACTGATGTGAATCTGAACCAGTAGGATGAAGCCAGTCTGTATTCTCTAACTGTTTCTCATTAACACTGAGCTGGTGTAACAGTCTCATCTGCCTAATTGGCACCAGGCAGGTAGAAGCATAATGTGAGCTGCTGATGTTGCAACGTGTTGTTTGGGGACTAACTACATAACAACAGCGAGTACAGTGGTTATGTGTCTGTATGGGCCTGCAGAGATGTTATTTATACTAATGAGCAAGGGCTGTGCAGAGGTGTTAGGGTGTCAGAACAAAGAAGAGAAAGGTGGAGAGAGTCATACTGAGAGAGTGAGGGAGAAAGTTAATACTGCTGTGTACTAAGATGATATATACCGTTTGAGTTAAAGAATTATGGTTAAATATTTATTTTTTTTTATTTCACTTGTGTTTCTTAGCTACTTATCACATTCAGCCATGTCTATACGCTAAACACTTTTCAAATGCCATCTGGTAGGGATCAAAGAAAATCTTCATCAGATCAACCAGTCGTGAGCGAATCAGGGGTGGTCGATTTCTGTACAACCCCAACAATGGTGGAAACAATAATTTGAAAATGTATGCAAAAAACACACATAAGAAAGTGGTACACGATCTCATGCAGTGTATCATTTGCAGGGCCGGCCCAAGCCTTTTGGGGGCCCTAAGCAGAATTTGATTTGGGGCCCCCTTCCCACCACCGCAGAGTCACCTGTGCTTGACAATTATTGACACAAATGTCACACTATAATGTAACATTCTTAATTGTACTAATACAGTGACGGATTATTAACTACTGTCCTCCTGGGCACAGAAAATTCTGAAATTGGTAGATGTGATTTCCTGTATTCTGATGCATTTTTGGGATGCATCTTGATGCAGTATCTATGCGCGAATTGTCTATGCACACGAGGTGTCTAGTTTATGTGCATGACTCAAATGCTGGCAGACACAGCAGTTGTAGGCAGGTATATTGATCATGAAATCAGAATCATGTTGTCTTGAATTATTCATTCATTCATTTATGTCACTCGTTTAATTTATTGAAAATATTAAAACTAAAAATTTTGCAGCCGCTTATGCTTCGGGCTGAACTTGCTGAACTTGATGGAGATGAAAAAGGTTAATTTTGTCCTCCTCAACTGATCATTAATTGCTTGATTAACATTCTTGCTGTGTGAATTTGTTTTGTTAGCTAGACTGAATGTTGTTAGTGGGGCAGCCATGTTGTTTAGATGTGAATCACAGAATGTGATTTTGAATGTAAACATTTAGAAACAAAGGAAAAGAAGAAATGGAACTGTACAAATGAAAGCAAACAATCAAAGCCAAATGGAATGGAGCCTTCAATCATCAAGATTCCATAATGCAGGTGTATAAATAGGACAGCTGTTCTCCGGTCACATCGTTGCAATCGTTCAACCGTCTCAACAAGTTACACCACTGAGAAAAAGGTTCAACAGGCAGACCACTGATCCAGAAGACATCTGTTCATCAGACAACATCTATCGATCTGAAGACAACTGTCCATCAGAAGACATCTTTCCTTCCGAGTCAAACATTAAATCTACCAGCCAGCAAAAATGCGGTCTGTGAAGAACTCGAGAGTAATCAAGCGGACCTCTAGACAGCGGTTCAGAGACAGTTCTCGGGAGAGGCTGTCCAACAAGTGCCAAGCACTTAGTCAAGAAAATGCAGAGCTGACAAGCAAGTTGGATGAAGAGAAGAAAAACTTTTTCAGTCAGAAGAAACTGACAGTCCAACTTCGCCAAGAGTTGGCTGAGACAAGAGACCAGTTGGAAAGACAAAAAGCCCTGAAAGAAATGTTCATCAACAGGGGAAAAGAAACAAAGAGAGATCTGGAGAGGCTGCAAAAGTACAGTGATCCAGTTACTCTCAACAACACAAAGACTGCCACGCAGGTGAGAAATAATGCAAAGAGAAAGAAGAAGAAAGACCTTCAAGCAGATTATGAGGAACTCCAAGTGTCCCATATAATCAACGGAGGCAAGTTCACAGCTGAGCTCCAAGTGGACAAGTGTAGCAAGCTTCTCCAAGACGAACTGGAGAGGACCAGAGCTTCACACAACCAAATCATCCTAAGGTACGAAACCGATGTCATCAATGCCAGACAGCAGGTTGACAACCTTCTGCGTGAGCTTGAAAATGGAGTCCAGCAGCACAAACGCCTTCAAAAAGATTACGAGGAGCAGCGTGTTGCACACATGTTCAGCCAGGAGAATTTCACAGCTCAGCTTCATGCAGAGAGAGAAAAGAGCAGGCTTCTCCAAGAAGAACTTGAGAAGATCAGCTTTTCACGCCATGAGATCAGCCAAAGATATGAAACTGATGTCATCGCTGTCAGACAGCAGGTAGACACCCTTCAGCGTGAGCTTGAACAGGAAGTCAAGTCTCACGCAGACACAGTGTCGGAAGACTGCCGTCGGATCAGCAACTTGAGGGCTGAGCAAAACGCCCTTCGTGAAAAGATGGCAGAGGAGATCAATGTCTTGCAGCAAAACAACTCAGAGAGGGAGAGATCTTACGTGAGAGAGCTGGAGGAGCAGAAAATGCAGCTCAACGTTCAGTTGTCACTCAATCTTGAGCTCTCCACTAAGCTCGAGGCTGAGAGAGAGGACTATCGCCTTCCTCGCAAAAGAGCCAGGCGTGAGGAGAAGTGTGTGGATGAGCCGTGCCAGCAGCAAGAAATGCTCCCTGACATCGGACGCCTGACATTGGTTGAAGTCCCTGAGGAGACGCCATGCAAGTCCACCGATAATGTACTGGCCCCCAAACTCCTGGAGGAGGCTCAAGTCCTTGAGGAGAATCTCCCAGAAACAGCAGTAGTGACCCCTTCCATCTGGAAAAGAACCCGTCACTTTCTGGGATTGCGAAAACCAAAGAAGTAGAAGGAGTAGGCTTCAAACAGCTCCACCTCCAACAACGCATAGTGACAATCACAATACAATTGTTAATATGCATTGTTGGAAGGCATGGTGGTACAGGACACACTGTCACCTCACAAGAGGAACCTGCTAACTAGTTGGTATCTTTCTGTGTGGTGTGTGTGTGTGTGTACCTCCATGCCTGTGTGGGTTTTCCCCGGGTGCTCCGGTTTGCCCCACAATCTTAATAAGAAAAAAATTCAAAATAAAAAATCAACAGGTACAGGACACACTGTCACCTCACAAGAGGAACCTTCTAACTAGTTGGTATCCTTCTGTGTGGTGTGTGTGTGTACCTCCATGCCTGTGTGGGTTTTTCCCCGGGTGCTCCGGTTTGTCCCACAATTTTAATGAGAAAAAAGATAAAATATAAAACATTAAAAATCAATAAAAATTGAAAATAAAATTGAAAATAAAATGTCTGCATTAATAGCTGTATTTTGTAGAATGTAGTATTTTTACAGTCACATTTTTAAAAGGGTTGTCTTTCTTGAGATGGGGACACATTTTGTCCCTCAAGTGGCATTTCATTTTTTGCACATGGTCAACAGGTCTGTAGAATATCCTGACCAGCAGGGACATTAAATTCATTCACTAATGAAAACATATAGGTGACAAGTTCTGAGAGCCACGCCAGTGGCTCAGTGAAGCTGTACTCAACAGCTGTATATTAAAGTACATAGCCTTGTCAGCGCGCTAAGACGCTCTTAATAAGAAGGTGAATATGCTGAAGGTTTTCATCAGCAATCATTACTGACAAGCTAACATTACCTGAGCTGTAGAGACAAGACTGTAACACTGTCCCTTTTGAGAGGAATAGGGAGTGGATTTTGGTGTAATTGGACACGATACACTGATGGACTGGATGGATTTTACAGCTTGACTAAATATTAGTTCATAATTTTTGCTCAAAATAGATATACCATACCTTATATATCTATAAGGTAAGGTAAATATATATATCTATAACCATCATTCTTTAGCACAAACAGTATATGTGTCTTATGTTGGACAAAACAAAGAAACCCTAAAATCCTCCCATAAAAATCAATCAAAAGTATATAGTCAGTCTTTGCATAGGGAACATTGAGTGTCTGCAGAAGTGGTAAAACTACTCATGCTTAGGGGCCAGATAGCTGTGAAAGTGTTGTAAACACTTGCAAACAGGGATTTTGGGGAGATGATTCAGGATAACAATGATGTGTAAAACACTATGGCTTGCTGGCTCACGACACTGGCCATAGGTTGGATACAATGACAATGCTGGAGACGCATAGAGAAACACAAGTGAAAAAAAAAAACTGAATCTAACCAACACTCTTTAACTCAACGGTAAATTTAAAATGAGAAAATTACCAAGAGTATAAATCAAATCAAATTTTATTTGTATAGCCCAAATTCACAAATCAGTTTGCCTCAGAGGGCTTTACAATCTGTACAGAGACGACACCCTCTGTCCTTCGACCCTCGATTCGAGTGAGGAAAAACTTGCCCCAAAAAAAAGCCCTTTTAACAGGGAAAAAAAAATGCGGAAGAAACCTCAGGGAGAGCCACAGAGGAGGGATCCCTCTCCCAGGACGGACAGACGTGCAATAGATGTCGCATGTACAGAGCAGATCAACGAGATCACAATGTATACAATTATAATGGATGGTTGACAGGAATGAAAGCACATAAAGAGGCATCACAGCAACAACAATGAAATGCACATGGAAATGTGATTACTAGTGATAACAGTAGTAGTGGTTAACGGTACGGATAGTATGTAGTAATGCATTACAATAATAGTAGTGGAACGTATGTAACAGAGATATGACTAATATTAGCGACAGTAGTGGTGGGATTTTTTCAAATTTCATTCTGCTACTGCTTCAGCATACGTTCAGCTATAGAAACCGTTCAACTATCAAAATGTTCAGCTTTTTAAGCTCTTTCAGCCTTGTACTTTTCAGCTTTTTAGCTTTTCAAATATTCAGCTTTTTCAAAAACATTTAATATGGAAGCAAATGGGAAAATCTTCAAATCCTCTTCAAAACTCATCCACTTTCAACCTCTTCTGCTCCCTCATACCTTGAGCTAGAGACACCATTCCAACTTTAAACTATTCACAAGACCTTGAACTATTGAACTTGTCTTTCAACATTTTTAAATCTTTTACGGTTTTGAAATTATCACAGTTTTAGTTTGAAGGATTTTTAGCTCGTCTTCTGGTTTTATAATGGGTGTGTATTGCGTGAGCTAGAGTGGGTGACATCATCGCTAGAGTGGAGAGCAGCTGCTAAAACTTTAGAAAAACTTATTTTCAGCTTGATTTGGGTCCCACATCTTTTACGTCACATAAACAAAATATACATAGAAATGTAGGAAATCTTGTTGGCTTTCAGATGATGGTCTTATTTCAGATGTAGGACTTCAACTTTTGGCTGTAGAAGCCCTCGAGCGACAAGCACTCCAGCAACTTCCCCATAAGCCGCAGTGTTAACTTCGAGCCTAAATCTCTGGAGTGGAGCAGACGGTACCGTAGGGTTGGGCGGTAATACGGTAATAAGGTATAACGCGGGGTCTTAAAAATAGCAACGGTATCAGTTTCAATACCGTCATTAAAAAAAAATACAATGCACTTACATAGGAGATAAGGATTAAACATTAAATATAATTTATTTAGTGGCAGTATTTAGGTTCCGAGCTAACGAGACAATTAGTAAATTGTGCAATAAGGACATTTCCGAAACAACAACGCACACCCTTTTCACACAGAGACGCCGCATTATCGCTGCAGCGGCGGTTCTCCAATTCTCCACCGTTGGTTGTTCACACAGAGCCGAGCAGCTCCGGAGTAAAAGATGAACCAGAGTGTAATTCACACAGCAAGCCGGCGCTGCGACTCCAACAGTGGCGTGACGATACGCGTCATGGTGATGACGTGTGTTTTTTTCAACGTGTTTCCCCGGTGTCCACCTGTTAACCTAAACATGTACCGCTGACTGTTTATAATCATGTGATGCTGGTATAATGTGTTGTGATTGAGATCCTGACCCACCAAACATCCTGGAAAGTGACAAAGTTACGTTTTTCTCTAAATTACATAATTACATAATCACCATCAGTCAACTGGACGCTGTCTGACTCTGTCACTTGGGGAGGGAGGCTGTTTTCTGGGGGAAAGATCACTGAAAAATCACCGCGACAAACAGTTGGTGAGTTAAAGTTTTTTGCCGGGGACAGATGCTGTTTTTCGGGCAGAAATGTGACAAAGAGTCGGTAGGACCGACAGGCTGACAGACACTCCACGTATAACTGCGGAGTTTTTTTCCTGCTTTGTGGGACATTTCTCTTTATTTTGCTGAGTGATGGACATGTTTAGTTATCGGACAGTGAACACCATCAGACCGACACACCCCCGCTCCGTGCCGCCGGCTTATCCGTTCACACTGGTTCGGTTCGCCAATACTGCGCACCATCGGAGTGGGTTTTCAGCACCGCAGGTAAAGTGCCCTGTTAAAGCCGGAAAAAGTGCTGCTCTTTGTTATTAGAAGTTGTTCGGGCTGTGATTTAATTTAATTGATTTGTGTGCGTGAAAACTGTTCTGGATGTTTATGTTAATTTACTTCAATTTGACTGTTGTATTAGCACTTTTTTATAAGCTGCTATTTGTTGCTAATAAAAGTTGTTAATATTGTGCATGTTATGTTGTTATTGTTTCAGTAGGCTATTAGTGTTTGGTGACGCAGTCTGAGCCTTACGTCGTAATTTTTAATTAGTCACGTTAATACCGTATACCCTGGTAAAATAGGGAGGAGGTTTGACGGTATCAAAATTTGGATACCGCCCAACTCTACGGTACCGGTTTTGCCTCTCGTTCTGGCTCCCTCATTTTTCACTCTACAGAAATAAAAAACACATCACATGGTTCAGCAATGTCTCCTGTTACTGACTGTATACATATTTTGGCCATAACCATTACACTTTTTTCTAAACCTGCAGGTGTTTGGGAGGTGTTTTCCCATTCATTCTTATGGGGACATTTTCAGCTTTGGTTCTGCTACTGTTTGGCTGTCAAACTGTTCAGCTTTTTAAGCTATTTCAGCCTATTACTTTCAGCTTTTCAGCTTTTTCAGCTTTTTCAAATATTCAGCTTTATATTCAGCTATAGAAACCATTCAACTATCAAAATCTTCAGCTTTTTAAGCTCTTTCAACCTTGTACTTTTCAGCTTTTTAACCTTTCCATCCTTTTCAAATATTCAGCTTTCTGACTTTTCAGCTTTTTCAAGTATTCAGCTTTATGTTCAGCCATAGAAACTGTTCAGCTATCAAAATGTTCAGCTTTTTAAGCTCTTTCAGTTTATTACTTTTCAGCTTTTCTGCCTTTTCAGCCTTTTCAAATATTCATCTTTATGTTCAGCCATAGAAACTGTTCAGCTATCAAAATGTTCAGCTTTTTAAGCTCTTTCAGCCTATTACTTTTCAGCCTTTCTGCCTTTTCAGCTTTTGAAAAAATCAGCATTGCCTGCAAATTCTTGACCATTCATTCTCATAGTTTTATGCATTTTCTATGCATTAGGCAAGTGTTTTCCTGCACATTCAGCAGATTTCCGAAATCACTTCAGCCGTCAGCATTCACACTGTATTTTCGCAGGAAATGCAATTTTTCTAGTTTCTTTTTCTTCTCCTTCTCCTTCTTCTTCTTCTACTTCTCCTCAAGCCCGGATCCCGAACCGGGCCGTCTGGGCCGCGGCCCGGGGACCTCGAGCTTCGGGGGGCCTCCGTCACTTAGTGTTTTTTTTTTTTTTTTTTTCTTGTGAGTAGACCTCATTAAGTGTGTGATGAATTACAAAGTTATAGCCTACCCAATTTATTTGCAAATAAAAATATGACTGATTGTTTGTTTTGCTGTCTGTGTCCGGGTGATAACAGGGCGATAATGACGGGGACGTAGGCACCTCTTTTATACAGTCTGTGGGACGCTACGTACACACATATGTAGGCACGTATGCACGTACACTAGAGCATGACACGGGAGTGGATTTTCACTCCCGTCCCATCCCACTCCCAGAGAAAAAATCCCATCCCATCCCAATCCCGGGCCCAATTCCCAATTCCCGAAAAATGTCATGCTCTAACGTACACACATATGACAGATGACAGATAAAAAGAAAAAGGAAAAAAAGAGACAGATGACAGATGACAGATGACCGCGAAATTTGAATCTAGACACTTATTGCTGTTGAGATGATTGTTAGCTAGCTAGTCTAAAAGGAAAAACATGGGAAAAAAATTAAAACGGTGGGAGAGTGGGGCCTCTAAATTAAAAGCAAACAGGAGAGGGATAAAAGACAGTCTCAACTCCGGCAGAGCATTACGAACATCTCAAGTTTTTTCACCGCATCTAACTTTAAGTCTTGTGGGAGCTTAACCGTTAGTGGAGAGCCAGCAGTAGAGGATGAGAATGTTGACGGCATCAGCGACAGTGAAGAGCAGGACGGTCAGGACCGTTATCCGGCAGATGCCTCCACTTTACCAGCTCATCCACAGCGGGGTGCCTTGACTGAGACGGTGACAGTCACCTGTTCATCGGCGGCCCCACTCGCATCTTCGACCAGCCAGAAGGGCCCGCCTGACAGCCGTGGTGAGGCCAGTGATGCGGCGGATGATCCGGTGAGTGATCCCGCGGACAATGTTGCGGATGATGCCATGGGTGACAGCAGGGACCTGCCAGTGACAACGCCGCTGGGACCGGCGGCCCCCGAAGCTGAACCAGAAATGCAGGAGTGGTACGAGAAGACTACGGATCCGGCATTGTGGAAAGACACAAGCAGCGAGAGGATAAAGACCGTTCTTATTCAGAGAGGCGCAGCAGGATTTCATAATTGCAGGTCGACCTACCCAGCTTCTGCCAGGGACAGAAATATTGGAGGTAAAAATTGCCACTTTAACAATGATTTACGGTATTGCTGTTTGCCAAATGGACAGAAAGTAATGAGAGACTGGATGATGTACTCCCCCTCAAATGGAAATATTTACTGTTTTGCTTGTAAACTTTTCTTGAAGTGTCATCATCAGTTTGTGGAGGGATTTCGTGACTGGAAACATTCAGAACATATCGGGGACCATGAGAGGAGTGAGGAGCATAAGGCTTTCATGTTATCCTTACTCCACAGGGGCAAGGGCATCGGGACTGTTGATGTTTCTATGGCAACAGAAATGGAAGCAGCTAGGCAATACTGGAGAGAAGTCCTCCAAAGAGTTGTTGCTGTCATAAAGTTCCTCGGGGAGAGAGGGCTTCCATTTAGAGGAGATAGTGAATTACTGGGGTCATCTCATAATGGGAATTTCCTTGGTGTATTGGAACTGATAGCTCAGTTTGATCCATTTTTGTCTGGTCATATAAATTAGTATGGGCAGAAAGGCCGGGGAAGTGTGTCTTACTTGTCATCAACGATTTGTGAGGAATTTATTGATGTCATGGGAGACAAAACTAGACAGATTATTGCAGAGGAAATTAAGTACTTCTCTGTTGTTGTCGACTCCACCCCAGACCTTTCACATGTTGACCAACTTACTTTCATTTTCAGGTTTGTAAACACAGAAGGCAAAATTGTTGAACGTTTTCTAACTTTTGAGCCAATCGAAAGCCATACTGGTGAAAGTTTGGCTGAATGTGTTGTTGCTATGGTTGCCAGTTTAGGCTTAGAGCTGTCAAATTGCAGGGGACAGTCATACGACAACGCAAGTAACATGTCTGGGAAGTACAATGGACTCCAATCACATCTGAAGAAGAGAAATCCTTTAATCCATAATGTTCCATGCGCTGCTCACTCCCTAAATTTAGTTGGAGTCAACACCATTGAGGCCAGCAGCCCCGAGGCTGGACACTACTTTGACACTTTACAGTCTTTTTATAACTTTTGTTCCTCCTCTACAAGTAGATGGGGGAAAGTTTTTCGCAAAACAGGAATAAGTTTGACGTTGAAATCTCTCTCAACCACCAGATGGAGCAGTCAAGCAGAATCCAGCAAAGCTCAGTGGAAAAACTATTCACACATAAAAGATGCACTTGAAAAAATAGCAGGCTCAGATGATGAAAAAAGGATACTAGAAATGAAGCAGGGGCTCTCTGTGGTAAACTGGAGCAATTAGAAACAGCATTTATGGCTAATTTCTGGGATGCAATCCTTGACAGATTTCAAGCCACGAGCATAATGTTACAAAAAAGTGACATAAACATTTTGACAGCTGTAAATCTTCTTAAGTCCTTGCGTGCCTTTGTTTCCTCACAGCGTGACCAATTTGACATTTATAAAAAAGCAGCATTGAATGTAACAGGTGTTAGCAAAACCTACAAACGTGACCTACAACGAAGTAGAAAGCATAAAACCTTTGCAGACGAAGAGGGTGCAAATGATGTAAGTAACCTACACAGTGGAAGGGACAAATTCAAAACTGAGACTTTTTATGTCATCATAGACAAACTGGTGAGCTGCCTTGATCATCGCCTCTCTGCTTACAAACACTTAACAGAAATATTTGGGGTGTTATTTCTGGTTGAAAGCGCAAGCAGCTGTGAGATCACAGAACATGCTAAAACATAGTTCAGTGCTTATCCATCAGACTTAGACAGTGGCTTAGCCAACAAGCTCCTGCAGTTCCGCTCCTTCATGTTGGCTGAAACAGACAAGTCACCCTCAAACATGCTCAAAGCCATATTGAAATTTGGCCTGCAGTCAGTCTTCCCTAATGTTTATGTGGCTTTGAGGATGTTCCTCACGTTGCCAGTGACAAACTGTGAGGGGGAGCGCTCATTTTCTCATCTGGGAAGAATCAAAAATGAGCTCAGAACAAGCATGAAACAAAAATGCCTGAAGTCCTTATCATTACTGGCAATAGAGTCTGAACTTGTCAGAGACCTGGACTTTGGTGATGTTGTGGAGGAGTTTGCTAGGAGAAAGGCCAGGAAAAAGGTCATTGCATAAGGAGCTATATATGTGTGTGTGTATTCTTGCCTCCCAAGTGTTGTTAATGTGCATTGTTTTTTTATGACTTGGAAAACATTTGTTGTTGGGATGTTTGATATTGTGGAGATTCTAAAAAAGGTTGTTTATTCTTTGTGTTTCTGCATATCTGAGTGTAGACTGTTTTGATAATGCACACATATACTGTATGTGCTGAGAGTCTTGTGTTGAATTTATATACAGTTGTAGATTTTTGCTAGGAGTTTGCTAGGAGAAAGGCCAGGAAAAAGGTCATTGCATAAGGGAGCTACTCTAATGTGTGTGTGTATTCTTGCCTCCCAAGTGCTGTTAATGTGCATTGTTTTTTTATGACTCAGAAAACATTTGTTGTTGGGATGTTTGATATTGTGGAGATTCTAAAAACAGGTTGTTTGCTATTCCTTGAAGTGTTTCTGCATATCTGAGTGTAGACTGTTTTGATAATACACACGTACTGTACACTGCATGTGCTGAGAGTCTTGTGTTGAATTTATCAGTCAGTGTGAATCCTGTGCAAGTACAGGAGTTTCCAACAACTACTACATCCACACTTGTGCACTAGTAAACTAGTTGTCTGTTGTGTGTGTGTGTGTGTGTGTGTGTGTGTGTGTGCGCGCGCGCGCGCGCGCGCGTGAGGGCCTCTAAGAGTCTGGCCCAAGGGCGTCTGAATTCTTAATCCAGGCTTGCTTCTCCTTCGTCTCCTTCTTCTTCTCTAGTTTACTATTTTATAGACCTTTTCACACTAACGTGCTAAGATTTTTGGAAAAACTCTTCATACTTGAAATCTTCTAAGTCATCAGACATTTTTTAGGTTTTAAACTGAACCTATCAATATTTAATATACTCACACTGGGTAAAAATGAAAGGTGTCCCTCATACAGACAGACCAACACAGAGTAATCACCCGACTCGGCAGTTCCCATAAAAAATTTTTTTTAGTTTTTGCCCATTTTGGTTTGGATATCCAGCAGTAACAGAAAACTTGCACAAAAGAAAAGTCCCTATTGTGACCTTTCAGCAACAAGGGAGGTTTTTTTAAAAAACTTCTTGACTATACATCGCTTAGGTGGATACCTGCTGCTTTTGACAACCTACATTTTAGCAAATATCTGACTTGTTTCATGTTATAACATATACAAGGACATGGAGGTCTGATGAAGCAGGTGGAATGTGTATATATAACGTCAGTTGCTAGGGAACCAGGGCAAACTGATGTGAAATGGGCTACTGGAACGAAACACAGATGGATGAGGGCAGAAAATACCGAGTTGCTGGAATGCTACTATACAAGCAATCCCAGAGAGAGGGGATACATGCAGCGAATGTGGGACCATTGGATGCTTCGAAACCCACAATCAAGGCTAACAAAGAAACAGTTGTTAGCCCAGTGGTCCAACATCCGTAATCGAAATCTACTATCACAACTAGAGATTAATGAAATACAACAACGATGCTACGGCAAGGGGAAGCCAGGAGGACAGGTCAGTGGGGAGATGTCATCATCATCCCGACAACCAGAGATTGGGTACCAAGCCCAACAGATACCAACAGCCTCAACACAAGAGCTGAGTTGCCAAGTACCTTCAGAAGATCTACTAGTGGATGTGAACGCTGCTCTGAAGAGAATCCCCACAGGAACCATCACTGAGCCCAACAAGCTGATACACAGCACAGCAACAGTAATCATGGAGATGCTTGGGTATAAGGTGGGCTCGGGACATAACAAACAGTGCCCACCATGGAAGAGACGGTTAGAGGCCAAGATAAAGGCAACACGGAGAGAAGTTAGCCAGCTAGCAGAACTGCAGAAAGGGAACATGGTGAATAAAGGGGCACCCAGGAAGTACAACTCACTCTCCATACCAGAGGCACTCGAAACTGCCAAACAACGACTAACAGCTCTGGCCACCCGGTTGAAGAGATACACCAAGGAGGGAGAGGCCAGGAGAATAAACAAGCTGTTCTCCACTGAACCAGCCAAGGTGTACTCTCAGTGGCAGGGAAACAACAACCGGTCAGACCCACCAAGAGCTGAGGTGGAAAAATACTGGAAAGACATATGGGAAAGAGAGGCATCACACAACACCGATGCCCAATGGTTAGTGGACCTAAGAGCTGACCACAGCAACCTCCCAAAACAGGAACCAGTAACCATCTCAATGGCAGACATATCCAAGAAAGAGTGTCAAAGATGAAGAGCTGGACAGCACCAGGCCCCGATATGATCCATTGTACTGGCTGAAGAAGCTAACTGCACTCCATGAACGCCTAGCAGCACAGATGAACCAGCTGCTGAGGGATGGGACCCACCCAGAGTGGCTAACCCAGGGCAGGACAGTCCTAATCCTTAAGGACCCCCAGAGGGGACCCATCCCATCCAACTACCGGCCAATTACCTGTCTCTGCACAACATGGATGGCCCTGTCAGGCATCATTGCGGCAAAAATGAGTAAGCACGTGGCTCAATACATGAGTGAGGCACAGAAAGGAATTGGCAGTAACACCAGAGGAGCCAAGCACCAGCTACTGGTTGATAGAACAGTTGCCCGAGACTGTAAGAAGAGACAGACCAACCTGTGCACTGCCTGGATTGACTACAAGAAAGCCTACAATTCAATGCCGCACACATGGATACTGGAATGTCTGGAACTGTATAAGATCAACAGGAACCTAAGGGCCTTCATCCAGAACTCGATGGAAATGTGGAAGACAACCCTAGAGGCCAATACAAAGCCGGTTGCACAAGTCAACATCAAGTGCAGCATATACCAGGGAGATGCGCTATCACCACTGCTGTTCTGCATAGGCCTGAACCCCGTCAGTCAGATCATCACGAAGAGTGGCTACGGGTACCGATTCCGTAGTGGGGCAACAATCAGCCACCTGCTCTACATGGATGACATCAAGCTGTATGCCAGGAGCGAGCGAGAAATAGACTCACTGATCCACACCACCAGGATCTACAGCGATGACATAGGGATGTCATTTGGATTGGACAAGTGTGGCTGGATGGTCTCAAAGAGAGGCAAAATGATCAGGACTGAGGGGATTGACCTACCAGAGGGCAACATAGGTGATATCCAAGACAGCTACAAGTACCTTGGCATCCCACAGGCTAATGGAAACCATGAAGAGGCCACAAGGAAGTCAACCACAGCCAAATACCTCCAGGGAGTAAGGCAGGTCCTGAAAAGTCAGCTGAATGGTAAGAACAAGATCCGAGCCATCAACATGTACGCACTACCAGTCATCAGATACCCCGCTGGTATCATAAGCTGGCCAAAGGAGGAGATAGAAGCCACAGATTTCAAGACTAGAAAGCTCCTCACCATGCACGGAGGGTTCCACCCCAAGTCCAGCACCCTGAGGCTATACACTACACTCAGCTTTTTCAGCTTTAAAATCTCTTGAGTTGTTGCAGTCAGCCTTTGACACTGTTCAGTCCCGTTTGACTCAGCTCAAGTTAGTGCTGAATGCAGATAAATCAAAGACCATGCTATTTTCACCTTCCTAGCTTGTCAACTGTTCATGGGGTTGAAATTGAAATGGTCACATCTTATAAATACCTAGGCATTTTAATTGATGAGAACCTGTCCTTTAAACTGCACATTGATAAACTCGTTTCTAAACTGAAATTGAAATTACGTTTCTTTTTTAGGAATAAATCATGTTTTTCATTGTAAGTCAGAAAACGCTTGATCAGCACAACTTTTTTACCCTTGTTGGACTATGGAGACCTGCTTTTTATGAACGCTCCTAGTCAATTTTTAAAGAAATTGGATACTGTATACCACTGTGCGTTGCGTTTTATTACTGGTTGCCACTACCGTGTACATCACTGTTCCATATATGCCGTCGCACATTGTCCATCTTTGTATGTCCGTAGACTCTCTCATTGGCTGACTTTCATTTATAAATCTGTTCTTGGACTTTTGCCTACATATTTGTGTTTACACGTGTAGACACTACAGCCGATATGGCCTGCGTTCTCATGACATTATACAGATGCAGGTCCCGAAAGTGAGAACTGAACTGGGCAAAAAGACTTTTAAATTTTCTGCCCCGTCTACCTGGAACGATGTGCAGAAGGATATGAAACTGACACATCTTGTAACTCTGGGGGAATTCAAGTCAATTATAATAGACAGAGAATTGAGCTCAATCGGATCGTGTGATTGCATTGTTTAATCATGTTTTCCTGAAATGTGTGATTGTATTTTATTTATGTCTTGTGTGTTGTGCAACTGATCCACTTGTGTGCTGCCGTCTTGGCCAGGTCACTCTTGGAAAAGAGGTTTTAAATCTCAATGAGTTTTTTACCTGGTTAAATAAAGGATATTGATTGATTGATATTGAAGCAGAAAGAGGGAGGCCGAGGGCTAGTGAGTGTCAAGGCCACGGTCCAGGGTGAAACATTGAAAATTCGAGAATACATCGAAAAAATGGCCCCAAAGGATGAACTGCTAAGTGAATGTCTCAGGCAGCAGAACCCTGATGAGAGTGCAGAGGAGGAGGAGCAGACAACCTGGAGGGACAAGCCCCTACATTGCATGTACCACCATCAGATAGAGGAAGTGGCTGATATCAAGAAATCCTACCAGTGGCTGGAAAATGCAGGACTGACAGACAGCACAGAGGCACTAATCATGGCAGCACAAAAACAGGCCATAAGCACAAGAGCCATAGAGGCCAGGATCTACCAGAGTAGATCAGACCCAAGATGCAGACTGTGCAAAGAAGCCCCTGAGACAGTCCAGCACATAGTAGCAGGGTGTAAGATGCTAGCTGGATCAGCGTACATGGAGAGGCACAACCAAGTGGCTGGGATAGTACACAGGAACATCTGCAACCAGTATGGAATAGAAGTACCCAAATCCCAATGGGCCATACCACAGAAGGTGGCTGAGAACAACAGGGCCAAGGTTCTGTGGGACTTCAACTTCCAGACCGACAAACAGCTCCTGGCTAACCAACCGGACATAGTGGTGGTGGACAAAGAGCAGAAGATGGTGGTGATGATAGATGTGGCAATCCCAGCTGACACCAACATCAGGAAGAAGGAACACAAGAAACTTGAGAAGTACCAAGGGTTGAAAGAGCAGCTGGAACAGATGTGGAAGGTCAAGGCTAGCGTGGTCCCCATGGTAGTGGGGGCACTCGGGGCAGTAACCCCCAAACTGGGAGAGTGGCTCCAACAGATCCCAGGAACAACATCTGAATCCTCAGTCCAGAAGAGCGCAGTCCTAGGAACAGCCAAGATACTGCGCAGAACCCTCAAACTCCCAGGCCTCTGGTAGAGGACCCTAGCTTGAGGATGACACAGATACCACCCCACCAGGGTGAGGAGATTTTTTTTATAAATATACATACATATATATATATATGTATATGGACTGATCTCCAGCAGATTATCTAAATGGCTGCTTTTGTCTGTCTGGGCAGGAAATTGATCAGCCCCAGCACTGTTATTCTCTGTGCTGCCTGTGCTTTGGAGGCAAACACAAATTATCTGAATGACAACTCTCTCTGTGAGGGGAGATGGGAGGTCGGAGAGATTAGAGAAGGAGGCCGAATGAGTGATATAGATATCAAATCTTCATAAAATGAGTTTGTGTTACCAAAGTTTTTGCTACTGGCCTTACTTTGATCTGTTGAGTGTGTTGCAAGGGAACGAGACAGTGATGCAGTATACGATGTAAGTAGTGAATTATGACTCACCCACACAGGGTAATTACAGACTAAGGGACAAAACAGAGCAATAATCATTTGCAGCTTATGTCACAAAATGATAACATGCATGTAAACACAGTTTTACTTCATCACTCTGCCTCCAGAGTGGAGATTAATTCAAGAGAAAAAGCAACAGAGAGGCAGAAAAAGAGCAAGAAGTCATTCACAAACATGTAATTGGCCAAATGTTAGGATGAATCTACTCACCCTGCAGAGGAATCTCTTTTCAGCCACTCGTGTCTGTGAAATCGTAACCTAACTTAATATTTATTTTGTAGCTAAGTTCTTTCCTCACCACAGTAATTCTGTAAACTCCCGCATTTCTGTAACCAGTGCAGTCAGCCAGCAGTCAGACCTCCTCCGCTTTGGAAATTTGCTCCCAAATTAAACAAACAAAAGAAAAAGTCTCTCCATGATCCCTAGAGCTACACATGGAAGCACTCTCCAATCCCACGCCACTATCAGCAACATCATTTGTCTGTGCCTTCCAAAACTGTTTCAAAGATCGGTTTTACATCAATTCTAAGACGTAACAAAGCTGTGATTAAAGTTTGGTTAGGTAGGCACAAAAATGACTTGGATGGTTTTAGAAAACTTACAGTAATGGAAAGTAATCAAGTTACATTACTTTAATATTGTGATACTTGGATTACGTTACTGACTACATTTTTTAACAAGTAATTAGTAACTGTATTGGAGTACATTTTTAAAGCAGCCCTCCCAACCCTCTCCATTTGTAGGATGCATATCTAAACGTCCTCCTCAGATCTGAGCTTCTGAGCATACACAGGCTCGGTCTCTGTCTGGATACTTTGGAAGCGCTTTATACAGATCAAATGTTGCCATTGAACATCCTGGATCTCACAAAGGTGTCGTGATTATCCAATTTAAACAGGGCCTTATTTTTCAAAAGAAATGTTGCTTTTGAGTTCCTCAAAGTTTATTTATGCTGAGCACCACAAATCAAATTCCATTCATGCACTTTGTATTGGGGTGGTGTAAGAAATCTGAGAAGAGGCACTATCAGCATGGTTAGATACCACCAGGGGTGTGGAAAAAATACTTCTATGCTTCTATACTTCTATGGATGAAATGATCCTTCAAGCCACCTTTGAAGTGTTTGGCACTTAAAGGGATTATGGCTCGGGAATCCCTTTAATACTGTGAGTGTACAGATAATGAATAGATTGCAGCGGTGACGGCACCCCATACAACTGCACCCTCCAAGAACTCCTCAGGAAACACACCTTCCAATAAATAAAACCCCTGAGAACCCGAAATCCCCAAAACACAAGATAGACGTGTTGACTGCAGCAGCCTGACAATTTTCAGTATTTGAGGACCAATCTAATCCACCTCCTCAATCATGCCCCCAAGGAGTTTACTGACTACAGTGAGCACAGCTGACAAAATGGGCTGACCCTCCAAATCGCTCAGTTTCATTTCCTGAACAGTTTAGGAGTAACTAAAGGTTCTTCAGCCAACTGTATCCCCAGCTGAATTCAGTATTTCTCCAGCCTTAATGAGAACAGGCCTACCTTCACCTCCTCGATCACTCAATAGTTTTCATAGTTTAATTCAATGCAAAGTTTTAAGAGTGTGTTACTGTATACTTTTACCATCATCTCACACATACCTGTCAAACACAGGCATAGAGTGGATCTCAAGGTCAATAGCAACCTTTGAAACGTCTTTTATCACATCTGCCCTCCACATTTCTTGCCTTTTAATGCTCTGTGACATTTACAGCAAAAAGCTTACTTTTGATAAATTCAAGTGTCAAGGCTGCAGCTTGTTACGTAACTAATGTACAATGCTTCAAGTGAAGTGTCAACATAATATGAAATGTGGAACCAGTAAAGCAGCCCTCTGAGGTTTCCTGTTGTCAGATGGTGTCTACAATTGACAGCCATCTTATGAGTCACATGGGCTGGACATGTACACAAAATATATATGAAATTCAGGTTTAATAAGTGCATGAAACAGTTGTTTGTCATATACAGTGTGAGCACTGAAAGGAGTTGAAATGTCAGTAGTCACACATCTCTGAAATTGGTGGGTGCTGTTGCTCGGTTTCTTACAGCTAATGCACAGTAAAGTAATCTGGCTGTTTGGGGCAAATCATTTTAGTAAGACATTTTAACGTAGAAATGTTACATATTCTAAAAAATAATAACCAACACCAGTTTGATTGATATTCCCTGGAGTGCAAAAAAAGGCATGATTTAGAAAAATAAATCAAAATGGAGGCATCTGTTTTTGTAAAGGAACCAGGCAGCATGGTGGCGCAGTGGGTAGCACTCTTGCCTCACAGCACGAAGGTCCCGGATTTGAATCCAGAGCAGAGATTGCATGTTCTCCCTGTGCTCACGTGGGTTTCCTGGGTACTCTGGATCCCCCCCACCATCAAAACCTGCACAAATACTATAGGTTGATTCTCCAGTCAGTACCCTTGACCAAAGGCACCAGCTAAGATCTGGAGTTGGTCCCCAGGCGTGAGGATTAACCCGTCCCCACTGCTCCCTTTGGATGGGTTAAATGCAGATTACCAATTTCAAATATGTGATCAAATAAAGATTCTTCTTCTATATGTTGATGGCACCTGAGACTGCTAGAACATGCAAGTGAATTGTCAGTTGTGTGTTTTCCCTTATGAAACGCTGCAATTACTTTAAGGAGTGTGAAGACACCTAGTCCTGGGTGTAAGCGGTTTGTGTGTGTGTGTGTGTGTGTGTGTGTGTGTGTGTGTGTGTGCGTCCCAAGAGTCCCATAGCCAATCCAATGACACTACATGTTAGACACTCTTCAGAAGGGCATTCATCCAAAGAAGCACCATCTTTGGTCTCCATGGATACCAGCTGTGCACCTGATCACAGTGGAATTCATTCTTGGTGGAGAGTGAAAGAGACCCTGAGATGATATATGAGCAGGTATGTCAGCAGGTGTGAGTGTGTGTGTGTGTGTGTGTGTGTGTTTTGGTAGCTTTTTAAGTGAGTTTTACACGACTGTGTAACATTTCAGACATACAGTAGCGATGTTCAATAGAACATACTCCTATAGAATATACACACACGCACTCACACGCACACACACACCCACTCCTCTTGCACTTTCCTCCTCACAGTCCCCCTGTCTCCAGTGACTCAGTATAATTGCAGTCATTTTTCTCCCTCAGTAATCGAACTCTTTGCGTGGGCATCAACATGACATGACAGGAAAAGTACAGGGTCTCAGTTCTCATTCTCCGGTGCCAAGGGAGCTAATTGAATTCACAATGAACCTCTGTCAACGCACCTCAGTGTGTAATTCAGTTGTTTTGACACTCTCCACAATGAATTCCTTCTAACAGAATGTATGTGTGTATGTGCATTTGAGCTCTGGCAGTAGCTCTGTTTGTGTTAAGGGAGACATAAAATGAAAACATTAAGCGGCTAATGAAGAGAGATATCAGCTGAGGATTTGAACTGTTCGGGCCCTGCGGCCATCTGATGTGTGACAAGGGAGAGGGAAAGGATGTGCGTACAGATTCTGACAGCCACCAAAGAAGTAATTTGTTGGTTTGCCAGAGGTGGTTTGTCAGAGTAAATGATTTTTTCCTGACTGGTCCAAAGATCCTGAGGAGAAAGATTGACAAAAACAGAAAGGGAGAAGACAGTAATCCACGGTAAGGTCATTAAACAGCATACAGACTAAGTTTGTTTTTGACTATCAATAATTTGTTAAGTGTGGCTAACTTTCATTAAGACTTAATTGATCTAAATGTATCGATCTCTCATATTGAAAGACAGTCTCAAATGGTTAATTACTTGCAACTTCTGTCTGTCAAGCTGCATAAACACCCAGCGAACTGACAAGGCAGTCAACCAATCGTGACGTACAACAGAGCTCAGACCTTCTGTGCGATTCTCATTTAGCCCTCTGGAACTGTCCCACAATGAATTCATACCACCACTTTTTAGCCACAAATCTCAACAACTACTGGATAGATTGCCATAAAATTTAGGGTTAGGGTTTGGGCTCACTGCAGAACTTGAAGCACCGGCAACAGTGATCCGTTTTAATCTTTGCTCCTGTTCTAAGCTTTACTATTTGATCCTCATAAAATACGGAGTGCTCACAGTCATTCAGGGTAATCAGGGCAGTAAGTAATAGCAGAGACTGTTTCATAAGGTCTCCTTTAAATAGCTACGTGTCCTGTTAAAACGTCCCCGAGCGTTACAGTGACGCCTGCTAACTCGCTCTGTGTAAATTGCTTGCAATGAGAGTGTGAATGAAGTGAACGTTGAGGGGCTCACACTGAAGGTACACGTGTTGGAAAAAGTAAATGTTCCATCAAGAGAAATATCACTTTGATGCATTTTAATATTCTGTGAATGATTCAGAGTGGAGGCTGGAGGGACCTGGATTCTTTCTGCTTTCCTTCAGAAACAAATTAACACAGAGGCACAACTTTGCATAATGTGCAAATGCAGAGATGTGATTTCACGTGCACACACAGGTACACACACACCCACACACACACACACACACACACACACATAGTACACATACACTTTCTCATTCACTCACGCAAATGTGACCTATGAGTCATCCTGGCTGTACTTCCAGACGCCCCTCTCTCCTCTCCCCCTCCCTCTCTAACCCACTCTCTAACCATCCATGTCACAGATGGATGCTGCAGACAGCCGCAGTCTTAATGCTGCTTCCTGTCTCTCTCTGGGCACTTAGCAACCACTAGGCTCAGGCCCAGTTTAACCGGCAATTAAAGGGGCAATACGTCATAATTCACCATTGCGGAGAGAGAGAGAGAGAGAGGACAGGATTGGATAAACTAAAACAATAGCTTTGGAAAATTATCCCCACAAAATGTGAAAGTTGATTTCAGTCAGTCATATCTCCAGTCCTAATGTGTGAAATCAGCTGCAAAAGTGTTTGGCCGGTAATAAAACAGGCAGACTCTTGTTCCAAATGACTCATGGCTTTATGGGAATTTGAATTGGTCAGTCCTCCGTTTCCTGAATTGATTTTCTGCGGTCAGCCATTACTTTCGACAAGTTGAAAACAAAAAAGGGCACCTTACTGCATGCCTCTGGACGACAGTCACGTACAATATATCAGCTTGGTGTGATATTGAATATTCAAAATGCCTAAATACTGATATACACATCGTTATATGTATTTTCTTTTTGATGTATTAAATGTGTCATAATGAATGAAATTAAAAAAACAATTGTTAAAAAGACAATCATTTCAAATGTATTGCCATTTTGGCAATATTAGCTACCTTGCAGACATTTATTAGCATTAGCTTGTCCTCCTACACTAAAGCAGTAAGCATTGACTGGAAACTAATGCTAACTATCTGTCAACACCTCCTAAGTGTCTGTATTGGTATCCCTTTGGCCACCTAGCCCACAGGAAACTGTTTTAATGGGAAAGTCTGTTGTGGCAGCCATGAGACCAAGATTTAATAATGGAAATCTGGATACAGCGTTGGAGGTGGAGCCCCGTTCATTCCTATCAAAGCTGCTCAGTTGCACATGAAGCCAAAAAAGTTCCTGGGTGTACAATAACCTGGATCTTCTGCATAGCTTTTACATTGTGTAGCCCATAGAACATGCGCACTAGAGATTTCCGCAGGCCGAGCCAGCTAACCCCCAGTTTGGCCCATGTCATCAGACCGATCAGCTCAAATTTTGATGTGAAATGAAGTAAAATGGGTCATTTGACACTGGTTGTGAAGCTAAAAAAAATATATAATGCATTTTACAGCCATTTCAGCCATTCAGTCTTTTTGAGCATGTCTGCTTTGCTTTACAGCTGCGACAGGGCTGCCAGCCAAAAATGATGGAAAAACAACAAAATAAACACAATGTGTACAAGTCAACAATATCAGGCAGGCATGACACTCCGCTCCTAAAATGCTCCTGGTGGGATATGAAGCCACGTAGAGGACAGAATAGCACGGACACACCAGGTCACAGAGACAAGCCCAGTGGAATCAAGGTTTGGCAGCATGGTATTTAATTGGCTTCATATCCCAACGCTGTTTAGGGCTTGGTCATATGACTGATGATAAGATACTCATGATTCCACTGAAAACTGTTGACAGTTGAATGCTCTTTATTTTTGAATGGATAATGCATATCCATTTCACAAAAAAATGCTGCCTAAATATTGTACAAAATGTACAGTGAAATACAACTCATTCAGCTATTGAAGAAAAAAGGTAAATAATCACTTGTTTAACATGTTTTTTTTAACTATGACACAGACAATAAACCCGTAAAAAGGAGACATATATATATAAGTGTATTGTTTAGTTTTTATTGAGGAATTTTAGGAATCTTTCACAGTCCCAGAACAAGTCAAAATATTTTGAAAGTGCCTGAATTTATGTCAAACTGTGATATAAGCCAGGTGGGCCTGGCCCAACCAGAATCAAACTGGGGCATTGTGTTGTTTTAATGTTTAAGTATGCTGTGTAAAAACATCCACATGCATGAACATGCTAAAGGCCTGCCTAGGTCCTTCGCGTCAACTGAGTCAGACTGTATCTTAACAGTCTCTAAATAGCCTGAACATGACAACACTTAAAAAGTGTTAACTGTCAAGTTGATGTTATTCCCATATGACAGCAGTGTGGCGTTTCACACACTGAGTTCTAAACAGGAAGTGTCACGGCTGTGAATGTAATATGTAATGGCAGGTTTTTTGTCTTAGCCAAGTCTAGAGGGAGGACTGTAACACTGTTCTGAGGATAGAAGCTGCTGCAGACAGACCCTGCAAACATTCAGACTTTTATTAATGATGGCATTCAGTACCCATCTGAGTCCACCCCAGGGAGGGGGACAAAATATCCAGGGACATTTTCCATTCATCCACTTATTTTTTTGTGCGAGGCTGAAGCTGACATTGGCTGAAAGGCAGCGTACATCACTGGCAGGTCCCCAGTCTACCACAGAGCTCCAGGGTTAATTTACTGATATAATTGAGTGCATTGTGCATGTGTTTATGTTATTGTGACCACCCAAAATATATCTTTCTGATATCAGACCTTTGTTGAAGGAGGGGGGATTTTACGCCTTCATAAGAGATTATAGAATGAAATATGAAAGAAAATGAGGACTGAGAGAGATCCGAAGGTCCCTGGCTACTCAAAGTGAAAAAGTTAGGATTCACGGCCATGAGGACACCGTCAAAACATCCTAAGATCACTGATGGTATTGTTCACTGTCATTCTCTGAGAAAGAATGAAGAATGCAGCAAGCTTCACAGCAGTTTGTTGACCACTTCATGTACCTGCAGGGTACACAGGGCAGAAGAAGAGAAATAAGCAAAAGGCACCAGAGGAGGTGAAAATATTGACAAAAGATATTTGGATCTTGCGCTTGGGAAAAACACACCTGCCTGCCTGAGGTCTAAGCAGCAGTAGCTGCTCTTACTGGAAGTGGCATTTGACCTTAATGAAGTGAGTGCTGTTGTTGTGTGGTCCCTGAAGAGTGGTGCGGGGTTGTGGTGGGAGCAGGCTAAGCAAGGAAGTCCATACATCCCTCTCTTGTGCAACTTTTTCTAGCTCCTCCTGGGGATCGTAAGATGTTCCCAAGCCAGATGAGCAATATAATCTTACTTGTTGCACCCTGATCAGATGCCTGAAGCACATCAGCTGGCTCCTCATGAGCAGCACCTCGACTTTGAGCCCCCTCCAGATGTATGAGCTACTTACCCTATCCCTAAGAGCGAGCCAAGCCGCCCTCAGGACGAAACTAATTTCATCTGCAATATAATTCTTTCGATCACTACCCAAAGCTCATGACATAGATGAGGTTTGGAACGTACAGTAGATTACTGGTAGATCAAACGCTTTACCTGGCCTCACCTTTACCTAGCTCGGCTTTCTCTTCATTACAACAGCACAGTACAGTGCCCATAATACTACTAATGCTGCACTTATCTGTCTGTTGATCACTACCAAGATACTTGATCTCTGACTCTCTTCCCCAGCCATTCAGATTCAACTCTACCCAGACTGGGAGCTCAGAGCAGCTGGGGATTGTCGGTGTTGTTCACTTCGGATCACCTCTTGAGGTAAAAGGTGGCTAGGGGTTAGCTGGTTAGCATGCTTACTTCAATAGATATCTCTGTAACACAATACATAGATGTCTGAAATAATTTCTAATAACTGTTGTTTCTTCACTCTCTGTTGATAATTTTAGTTAAATTTTGAATGTTTTAAACTAAAATTCTTACATATTGCACCTTTAAAGGGGCCATTTGTAAGATATGGCCAACATTTTAATTTAATACATTCAAAAAATGAACTGACAATTTAGACAGAGTGTGAAGAAACAACAGTCTTAGAAGATTACTGCCATTAAAAAGTTACTTGTTACGTTACTGTGTTATCTTCTGAGAAGAGAAACGCATTAAAGTAATTTAGAGTTACCAAAAATTACAGTCAAACTCTTTGCGACTCGTTGCGCATGTCGGTTATATTGTCCAGTACCTTTGAATGTAATGACTCCGTCATTTTGTAGCCTTCTTTACGGCCCAAAGTCGGTAACACGGCAGCCTAATAATAGGAATGACAGATGCAGCTCTTTATTTTGCAAACAATCTGACAGTTAACTGGGCAGAGGCATACAGTATTAGTCACAGCTGTTGCAATGAAAACAATACAACACAGGCACTTATAGCCTAGTACATGATGCAGCTGACAAACACTTGTCCTCCAGGCACAACTTGCATTTCACTGTGATGTTGTTCTTGTCCTTTTTGTCCAGAAATTCAAAATAATTAGAATATTTCCATGAAGTTAATGCTGTCTTCTCTGCCATCTCACTACGTTGAATTAGCTAGTTACACATGCGCGCTGACACAAACGTAGATTTACAGTACCTTCCACAGGCACGCAGCCACCTGCTAAGCAGCAGGAGAGAAATAGAAACAGTGCAAGTGCTTCAGGGATTTTATTTTATTTTTGTGGCTACAAAAGGGAAGGAAAAGACTAAATAATGGATTACTTGAATTGCAGAACTAACATGTTACATTACTCATTACAACAAAAGAAATACTCAGAGTACTCTAACAGATTACTTTTACCTCCTACACTGATTGACTTCATGTATCGTCAGCTAATACAGCTAATTAGCTCCATGGCTTACTGAACTAATTGCTAACACCAGCTAGTGCAAAGTGTATACTGAGCAGCAGTTAGTGGTTATGCTTTCCCCCTATAGTTTTCGAACTACCCTGAGTTCTGGCCAGTCCTTACAAATTAAACCATTTAAGTTTAATATTCTAGGTTAAACATATCATGCCAACAGATCTCCTCATTTATGCCTTTAGGAGATAGCATTTGGAAAGTAAAAATCCAATATAGGATAGATAAATAACGATGAGGCACAGGGCCAGTGGCATTGCATTTATTAGAATTCCACAATGTGTCCACATATTTATTGCTACAAGGTTATCTGCACAACAGACAGTTGAGGCCAGGGACGAGGACCTGAATGGCTGACCTGAGAGAGGAAATCACTGATAATAAATGATTCAAGAGATCTGTGCAGTGGGGGCTCTGGGATGGAGAGGAGAATCAATAACCATAAGCAACAGACACCTGTTCTGAGGCAAATTTATAACATGGAATGAAAAAGCAAGGTTGTTAAAGCCGCAGGTCAAAAAGTGCAACGGCACTGAAATGGTAAGATTTAACAACAGAATTCGGCAGAGGTATAGCTGAAATTCAAGTCACGATTGTGGCTTCATGCTTCAACAGTCTTGGACACTTTGGACACTTTGGAGTCTGTCGTAGGAAGTGCTGCTGTTAGCTTTTTGATGTTATGTTGGCCAGTATGCTCTGCAGCAACATTAACCACATGTTGCCCAGTCCTCCCCCCAACATCTACTCCCATAAGCTCAGATGTTCTACCATGCTCGATGCACATTTTAATTTGTCCCTGTGCTCAAAAACAGATGGATCATAGACAGTGTGGAAGCTGGATATGGATCAGTTCCTTCTTTAAGATGTTCTTTTCTTTTTTGTAATGGAGGTTTCGATGGTTTCCAACATGAACACTTTGAATAAAGGAAATTATAAATCACAATTCATTCATTAAATGATTCATGTTTATGCAAAATGACATGCAATTCAATTATTGTTGAAATATTCAAGTCTGGGCCAAAGATTTCCTTTCCTATATATGAGCTCTTGCAAGGCTTTAGGAGGTCCCAGTACTCAGACAGTGAAATGCTAGGTTTTACATTACATTATCCTTTTGACACCTTGGACTATGGTATGGTGTCTATCTTAAGTCTCCAACAAATTTTCCTTGTTTTGCGTTGGGATGTAAAGTTAATTAAGGAAACCTTTTTAAGAAATGCATGAACAGCGCCTACATCGTCATAATGCCGCAATTACAGTTAAAAACAAGAGAAATCCACAAAGTCTAACACACAGTATACTCTGACACCTGTCAGAGTTGTGCTGAGAGCTGGAGGCGGCTGCCTATCTATGCAGACATAGCCTGCGTTGGTGCAAGAGATGAGAAGCATCAATGAAGAGAATCATTTGGAGCGTGGACATGAGCAGATAACATCATTTACATTACGTGGACTAAAGCAGAATCTTGCGGACATGTGAAAGTATGAATAGGGGTTAAGTATGAATTTGGCATAACTTCTCTAGTGGCACAATGCTTTTTATAGGTTCCCTTGTGTGTACATTAAGCTTTCGCCATATATTCCATGTTCCATGTCTGTGGACAGCTGCAGACTTGCACCAATAACTCGTGACAACTACCCGGATGTAACTGGGTCAACTTTCCTGTTTAAAGTGCTTATGTGCACAGTTTGTCTATGTTGAAAAGGAAAGAGTTAACAAGATGGTTCATAGATGTTGCTGGGGGACCTCTAAAAGCGACACTCGACACCCTGACCGCGTGGAAGGCGTTGTGTTTATTCCGTTCCCAAAACCAAAGACAAATGTTGTCCAATGTAAAGAGTTGATCACGCTGTGCAGTAGCCCTCACCCTTTGCTGAACATCAACACCATCACCAAAGATCCCTTGTTGGTTCAAAGGTAACATTACAATGTTAAGTCACATTAGATTAATGCCAATATCTTCACCAGCACATCACATTGTGTACAGTCACATCTTAGGTTAGCCAATGTTAGCAAAACTCTATCTAATATATAACGGTCGGCACCATGGTCTGTAGTCAGAATAAATACATAGAGTACTTTATTAATCCTACAAAGGGGTAGAGAGGACATTCCAGCCAGTGCAGGAGTGATGATGACTGACAATCTTGTCATCCTCGGCCTCTATGAAATGTATGTGTGGCTAATCTTGTTTAGTTTTGACTTGGCTTCAATGCACGTCATTTTGCCCTGTTCATTAAACCTAACATCTTAAATACATTCTTCCATCGTGTACTGTAGCCCTTGCTGACAACTTCTTGAAGCTATATTGCCTGACTCCAAGAAACACTGCAGTTGTCAAGCTTGTCCGACATAGCAACAGTAACTATGTGGGGGGGGGGGGTTGAACTTAGGATCAGTCAACTGAGGATCTGTGCAATCTGGTGTTCGACGCATGCCCACTTTATGATCCACGCTCCATTTCAGTCGGTGGTAGAGTCCCCAGACCATTGCAGACACTGGGGGATGACCACATTTAGGTAATGCAGACAGACCCTGGCAGACACTAGAATGCAGAAAGTATGAATTTCGCATAATTGTTATCGGCCCTGGAACTGAGGTAGAGGGCGAATTCCCTGCCAGTAGACCAAAAAGCCAGGGCTTTGGCTTTATCCCTGCAGATACACTAAACAGTCAACCATCAAATCATCTAAGACACCTGGGCTCACCCTCACCTCTCTGTCTCCTCTTTTTCTTCTCTATAAACGTTAAATAGTAATGCTTAAGGGTTCATTTCAGAAAAGCCCCTTTTTGCCCCCTGCGCCTTTACATGTATGCTCGCTGTTTTCTGATGCGTTGCAGCAGAAAGAGCCTGTTTCTCAGAGATGCCAGTGGGGTAGCAGAGGAAGGAGGGGCAGGTTTATTTCTGTCTTTCAAAAGGAGGTAAACAACAAATATTCCCTTACGTGCCAACAACACAACATTCTGCTCTGCGACTTTAAGATGGAGGACAGAAGCAGAGGCTTTATTCACCAACGGCAACATCAAAGCTCAAGACCATGAAAAGGCAACGTGAGGCTGTACTGTATTTCATAAGAACCCAAGTCTATGTTTTCTTTTCATATTCCTCAAACAGAAATCAGTGAACATAATGGTGTAACTTGGCAGAAATAATATGAGAATAGATGCTGATACTTTAGGATCCAGAGGACAATAAACCCAGGAAAGAAAGAAAATGTGCTCCCTTCTTAATAATCCCTTCAGACAACTCCCTTGTATCTGTTTTTTAATCATCTCTCTTTTTCTGGGTTTCATCAGCTGCCTTAGGCAAGAAAGATGGAGACAAAAGAGAAATGAATACAGCGGGGAAGTAAGATCATGCACCATCGTACCATTACTGTGGTAAAGCCATGTTGCTGTATGATGTGTTGTGACAACTGAAAAAGAGTGGCTCAGAATAGACACAAGTGAGTAGGTGGTTAACGAAGGGAACATTGTCTTATAGAAATCATAAGGCACTTTGTTCAGTAAAGGTTTACAGAAGTTAACTACACAGAAAGTAATCTCTAGTTATGACAGAACAACACTGATGTAACGTGACAATAAACACATTTTTTATGAATTATTTCATTATTTGAATTTTTTTCTTATATAATCCGTTTTACTGGAGTCCATTTTAATGTATTTCATAATGATATCTCTCCCAATAACACTTTTATTTAATTTAATGTCACTTTTTTATTATATTATTTCACTCTCTATGACGATGGAGTTGCCCCCGAGCCTCTCTTTAACACGAAAGCTCAACAACTGCTATAAAATGGAGGCAGTTAGCTCTAGTAAGCTAAAGCAACAATGTCAAAGTAATCAACCGAGGATTAATCTAATCTATCTAATCAAAGCTCGCAACCTAGCCTGCAGATGGCCGAGCTAGTTATCTGGCAAGGTAGGTAGCATGTGCAGCCTTGTTAAGCTAAACATTGGTGTGTTCTGTGTTTATTTACAGCTGGTTGATTTAGAATAAGTTTTGCTGTTGGTCTATAGTTCAGTGCTTCCTAACCTCTGGGTCAGGTCCCCCGAAGAAGCCAGTAACACAACACAATTAGACATTGTTTTGCTTTAAAGGGTAACAATGTAAAATGCATTAAGGAGAACTGGATACCATGTGTCAAGATGGTGCCCCATTCATTCCTATGAAAGCTGCTATAGGCATATACCATATAGGTATAAAGGAGAACACAGGCGTGAGCCACTGCTCAAGCAACCAGGAGTAAACTGAGTTGGGGACATGTGATTGGCTGGAACATGAGGTCACTGTTGACAACACCACCGTCATGGAAAGTGACATTATGAACTAAAGTGATGCTATAAAATAAGATATGACATTATTAAAAGGGAATGTTATGAAATAAAATGTGGGATGAAATAAAGGTGTTATCAGGGGAAATGCCCTTATTAAATAAAAAAAGACTTTTGAAATAAAAATATAATGAAAAAAAAGATACAAGGAGAAAAAAAATGTGTTTTCATGATACTGAGTTTTAGTGATTTCTTAACATTTTTTATAATTATTTATTTCATGATGTTTTTATTGATATAATTTTAAACACTTTGGGGTTCTGCTGTGCTATTTGCTGATGTATTGGAGCATTAAACATTGCTATTATCTGTGTAATGATACAGATCGTAGTTAGACCCTCAGACTACCCAGACACTCCCCCTCATACATCATGTGGTTCTTGTTTTAATTTTCCATACGTGCTAAAGGTCCTGCCAATTTCATTCAGATTTTCCAAAGCAGCCAAAGTGGTCTGATTGTTTCTGCTGTATTCTCCTCACAAAGCGTCAGTAAACCTAGTGACTCATGCACCCCTGGATACACAAATCATTTTTACCTGCAGCGGGTCTCTTTTGTTCATCACAACAAGAAACACAACATGAAAATGGATTGGAGCACAGTTACATAAATGGTGTTTTTGGATAAAGTACTTCAAAATTAGTACCCTGGGGTCTTGTAATGGTTGTCTTACAAAAACATTTTCTAAATGTCAGGCTCTGTGTTCTTCCTTTGCCCCCCTTCTCTCTCTAAGTAGTACACTCTGGGTCTCCTGTAGTCATACATAATCCTCACAGACAGATGTGAGCGCTGTAAGCATGCAGTTTTGGGAACTGAATGATTTCAGTGTTTTTATATTTCAGGGAAAGGTGACAAATGTGGTGGGGAACATTGTGTATATCTGCCCTCCCCTGTGCTATAACTGCCTTGGAGAGACTCCGCCACAATCGGGTGACACATCTCACATTTCAACAAAAGAGCAGAAATTGATGCATCACACCTATTCCCAGACACACACACACACACATACACACACATAATCGACCAGAGAAAAGAGGATGACGTCAAACCCTGTAGACCCATTCACAACCTCTCCCTCCGTCGCTCTCTCTACATTGCGCCTGCCAAGCTTCTGACAACCTGAGTTAAGGAGCAGAATTATTGGTTGTCAGGATGGGTGGTAATGAATGGGGAGCAGCCAGGCAGTCGCCAGGGGAGAAACACACAGAAAGAAAGGGTAAAGAGGGGAGATGATATGATGCCCACGACCAGGAGAGGTGAGTGTTTGTGTGTAAAGAGCACTTAAAGTTACAGTTTTACATGTGCTTCAATGAGGCTGGCAGCCTGGCAATCTAAATTAATTAAGGTAGACATATTATGCTTATTTTCAAGTTCATACCTTTATTTTAGGTTGCTACTAGACATGGTTTACATGCTTTAATGCTAAAAAAGAAAATGCATCAGTTTTCTCAGCACTGTATTCCCCCTCCTGTCTCTTTAAGGCCACCCCCCCACGAATACCCAGTCTGTCTGCTCTGATTGGTCAGCTCACACACGCCTGACCCACCACCATTAACATCAACAGAGCAGCTGTGCTTTGTCAGTTCTTACATGCCAAACTAGCTGCTAGGCATGAATTATGCAAATGTGTGACATGGTGAGGTAGTGTGATGTCACAAAGTCACAGAATAAAAGGAGAGACTTCTGGCGAGGGGTTTTCAAGAGCTTCTTTTGGTGCGGATTTTGATTTTTCAAATCTTTAACATGTACAAGAACCTATATAAAACGCTGAATGAAAGGGTATTAAAGAAAAAGTATAATGGGTTTAGTAAACTCTCAGTTTGTCCTGTGTTGTTGGTTGCGTATCAAAAGAATACAAGAATAACTCAGGTTGCCAATAATAATACCACTAACTTTGACTTTGATTGTTGCTTATTTTGTTGTTAAAACTTTTGTTGGAAAGAATTACTGAACAAAGAGGCAGACAAATCAACCCTTTGGTGCCAATATCCAGAGAATCATGTCTCTTGTCCATGATGGCACTGTGCACTGATTTACCGATGTAATAGATTTGGGCTATTGGACCATGTCATTACAGACTTGCACAAGAGGACGCACCCATCATGCCAGAAAATAACTCTATGTACTGTCACAGCTCGCACAAAGTTTTGGGGGTTTTTGTCCAACTTTCTTTGGAAAAGTATAACAAAGAAACTTCATACAAGGGTACCCCAACTCATGGTCCACTTTGTTTGTCCATTTGTTTTTTCAAATGCTTTCAGCTGGATCAAAAGGTCTTCATCGGTAGATGGAGTTTATGATACTGATACATATGTATTTTTTTTATTTCTTATATTTTTGTATGTATTATTACCACTGAAGACCATATAATATGGTCCAATGCCAAAAAGACAATAAGTGGACCTTGAGTTTGTATTATTTTGTCAAACTGACATTTCCAAAGTCAAGAATTAACTTTGATACTTAAAAAACTCAATGAGATGATGGTGAGTAGTTTCCATCTTCCATCTTACAGTAACTTCTGAGGTTTCTTTATCAGACATTGGTTTTTATTTTTCCAGTGCAGGCCTGACTCAAACCAATCTTGAAAAGGACTAAGAGCCAAAGAAGTGAAAGTAAATGCTGGAAAGGTTTCAGATCCACCATCTTACAAAAAGGGTGACCCCAAACAGTCACACCACGCTGCTGTGTGAAAAGGGGAAAACTACTAATTGCCTCTGAGAAACTTCTCATTCGACCTGAGGAAAACCTTATGTTTTATTTCCGTGGACAGACAAGTGGAAATGGGGGTGGAACCGAGCTGTAATTGGCTTCTGTTTACCAGTAATCATGCCACAGATACAACCACAAGCAATTAGCCAGACAGCTTGGGCTTTATCAGTGCAAAAGTGGCACTGTGTGTGTGTGTGTGTGTGTGTGTGTGTGTGTGTGTGTGTGTGTGTGTGTTAGTCATGAGGGAAAATGTAATTAGGCTGAGAGAGACATGAGATTACAATCAGCTCCTTTGTCCTGGTTTCTTTTGCTGAAACGTTGCGTATGACAATATTAGAAAGGTAGACGTTATTCTGACAAATGACTCTCACAGAAAAGATCTATACAAATACTGAATGGGAATAATTTACATCCATATCTACGAAGAAGTGAATGTGACAGGTCCGAGCCTTTAAAGTTCTTGAATGAGTTTGAAAGGCTGCCTGTGTGTGACTCAGCGCTGCAGACACAGTGCTGTTTAAAGCACCAGAAAAATGATTCTTTTGGTTTGTAGTATTTTAACAATCCCCTCTTCATTCAGAGTCAGTTCTGTTCGCATTTCAACAGTGACACAGTTTCTGAACAATTGTGGGTGGAATCACATCATGAATATGTTGCAGAACCTTCATTTTCGTGAACATGGACCAGTCTTTGTACTGCAACTGTGACAAAGCTGAAAACAAGATAGCTCCACTGAATATCACACAATCAGGTCAGTGGAGGGTTGTCTGAGCCCACATCAAACACAACATAGAGAGGGATTTATGAATGAAACTGCGCACGTAAACACACACACACACACACACACACACACACACACGCTGATCCATGCCAGACACGATTTGACAGGCAGCCAAAAATAGAGACCACAGTGACGACGAAAGTGCACTCTCTCTCTCTTTCACACACACACACACGCACGCACGCACACGCACGCACGCACGCACGCACACACTCCCCTCTGCAGTCCCTCTGTCACCCCGCCCGTCTCGGGCTCTGGCGGAGTCCGTGTGTGAGTCATCGGTGGTCTTTAACCGTCTCCGTCCCTCAGTGCCGCAGCAGAGACACAACAGCAGTCAGTGACGACAGCCGTTCAACAGTCAACACTATCACTGTATAACCTTCAGAGAAGAAACAAAAGGAAAAAATGAAAACATTCATTTATTAAGCGTTTATCAGCAGTTTAACAGCATTTACTTATCAATTAAGAGAAGAGAAAGGACATTGAAAGGCCAGTAAATGAGTTTAAGCAGCTCTGCCTCCACTTCTCTCACATGCTCACATTCTTCATAAACACGCTTATACATTCTGTCACGGTTCATGTCGCTGCACACAGCCGAGACAGGAAGAGTCCGTCTTTAGTCTTTAGTCAGTCAATGGTCCTAAATATAGACCCATTATGAATTTATTCATTTCAACAGAAGCTGCGACAAAAGCCGTTATGCAGCCAATGAGACGTGCTGGGTCACAACCAGCGTCAGTTCATATTCGGAGAGGGAAGCAGTTTTGTTTGGCTGACTCAAATTAACTGTGTGTGTGTGTGTGTGTGTGTGTGTGTGCGTGTGCGTCTGTGTGCATGCGTGCGTGTGCGCGTCGCATATCTCCTCGCTCTGTGACGCACGAGTCAGGTGGTCCCTCTAATAGCAGGAGGAGCTGTCCGCGGTGCTGAAACCAGACTCACACCAAGAGACGCGCAGAGAGATGCTCAGTTCACCCGCGAGCCTCCGGAGAAACTAACTACATACAGGTAAGACTGGGCTGTCACTGACTGCATGACCCTCATTACACTACCGAGATGTGTTTTCTGTCTGTCACGCGTTACGTGACGATAGAGTTTGTTTCGCAGTGAACTTAAGCCGGCTTCTGTTAACAGTAGCTCTTTTCCAACCTGATGCACCGCCACAGATGTTGAAGCGAGGAGGTTGCGTTGCGTTGCCCGCAGTTTCTTTGTTCTCACTTCGGCTCGGATTATTCAGAATTGCTTGTGCTCTGTTGCGCTTAAGTGCGTCTTTCTGTCACGGGTTAAAAAAAAAAAAGAACAAAAAAAAAACAGAAAAAAGTTCAGCGGATCAGATTGAGGCTGGAAAAATGAAGGAAAAGTAAAGGTCCAATCCAAAAGACGAAAGCATGCCGTTGCATCGTCGCTCGTGCTCTGTTGCGTGTTTTTCTTTTCTTCCTCGTGTTTTAGAAAAAGTTCCCGCCTCAAAAAAGGGGGATTAGGGGTTTAACATTAATTTAGCACGCATTTGCGTCAAAATGTCTCATTAAATAAATAAACACGTTTCGTGTGAATGTTTCAGAATTCAGACACCTGAGGGCAACTGGTTCCAACAGAACATCGTTCAATTAAACTTACAGCTTGAAAAACAGTGATAATTAGGTTTAGAGGTTCTCCGCGGTTAAAGGAGAGGTTCTGTGGGAACATCAGCCTTACCGGGTTACCTTGACAACGGGGCCGTGACTCACCGAGAGCAGCAATTTGACGATTAATGAGATTTGCACGAGAGCTGCATGCCGCTGCTATTACTGCCGCTGGCTGATCCTAAAATACCAGCAACAGGCAGGGGAAGATACAAACACACTGTTGACCCAGTAATATATCACACAATATTATCTCCATCATCATCATCATCATTATCATCATCATCATCATCATCATCATCATCATTATTATTATTATTATTATTATTAAAATGAAGATTGGCCACTGCTTGCTTCTGCATTCGATTTAGTTTCCATGAAAACTGTAAGAACGACGTATATGTGATATGTTTATTTTAAAAATGCAGTTAAAAATAACGTAAAAACATTTAAAATAGGTCTAAATAAAGTTACTATACTGCCTAACAAAATCAAAAATTATATATACATATATATATATATATATATATATATATATATATATATACCATTTGTTGACTGGATTTTGTTAGGCAGTACAGTATTGTCAAGATAAACTGAGGTGTTTGACCTGGTATACACCAAAGCAAAAGCCATAGCTCCAAACATAAATCTGATCTCCTGCCTTTACATCAATACAAATGTCGCATTGGTCTGTGATCTTATCATCAGACCAGACATTTAAAGTGATGATAAGAGCAAAAGACATTTAAGAAATGCCAGAGCGGCAACCGTTGCGAACCTGTTAGCTTAATGTGTAAAGGTCAGTGCTGACATGTGCCTCTTTATCTTTCCTCTGCAGGCGTCACCATGCCGTCGCTCCCCAAGACCTTCACAGCAGGCGAACCTTTCTTCGTCTGTTGTGCCAACCTCTTAATCCTCCTCCTCCTCAGTTCCCCCGGCGTGCACGGGGCTTCTCTTAGAGAGCACAGACTGCGAGGAAGCGAATCAGACTCCCAGAGAGGAAATGTCCACCAGGCTCCTAATGCTGACATGCTCAAAGCTTTGGAGTACATAGAGAGCCTCCGTCAAAGAACTGGCACGGACTCCCAGCAGCATGCTCCTCTCACTACAGGATACGATGCCAGCCACATGGATGATGCAGAGAAGCTGCGTGCCATGCTGAGACTGGCTTCTAACCCTATACAGAGCAAAGATGAGGATGAGGAAGAGGAGGAAACAGAGGAGGGAAGGGAGGATAAGAGTGAAGAGCTGCTCCAGGCTGTGCTCAGCACCCTCCAGCAGACGGAAAAGGCCTCCAAGCCAGCTTCACTTCACCCCAGTGTCGAAGGGGCGGGCCTAAAGGACGGCATGTTCCCCAGGGTGCAGCAGAAGCAACATGGCATCAGGCCTCACAAGAAGCTGCCACTAATGTTTGAGGATGAGGAAGAGGGTGAGGGGGATGAGGAAGAGGAAGAGGAGGGCCCAGATCTGGAGCATGAGAGCCCCTTCAAACGCACCAACGAGAACGTGGAAGAGAAGTACACGCCTCAGAACCTGGCAACTCTGCAGTCTGTGTTCGACGAACTGGACAAGCTGACGAGTGCGAAGATCATGCCCAAGCGCCAAGATGAGGAGGATGACATGGAGGAGGACGGTGAGGAAGAAGATGATGATGTGTTTAATGCAAGGAATGTGGCATACGATGGCGTAGGCGGGGATCTCGCAGACTGGGGCCCACTACAAGAACAGGAAGAGGAAGAGGAGGAGGAGGAGAGGGAGAACAAACATGAGGCTAATCGAGGGCTTGATTACCTCGATGACGACGATGAAGAAGCTGATGAGGATGATGAAGAGGAAGATGATGAAGGCTACCCAGTCAAGAGGTCAAATGATCAAGATGATGTTGCCAAGCTGGTGGACTATTACCTTCTGAAAGTGCTGGAGAAAACAGAAGAGGAAGAGCAGAAGCGGGAGATAGAGGAAGAGGAGAAGGAGAGGGCTGAGAGGAGAGTGGCTCAGTCACAGTATAGAGATAACGTAGATCCCCGTGCCATCTACCAGCTCATTCAGATATCACAGAAGTATCAGATCCCGCCTGAAGACCTGGTGGACATGCTAAAAAGTGGAGAAATGGCGAATCAAGACAAGTCACGAAAGAGCAACCAATTAGCCAGAGCAGAGAACAGGCTCTCTCAGATAGCCTCAAAGAAAACACACAAGTTCCCTCAAGTTCTATTCTACAACAGACGCTTTCCTGACAGACAAAAGACCGCAGAAGAGCTGAGGACAGAAGAGATACTAAACATCCTGGGGTTAGGGGGCGGGGAGGATCGTGCTCCTGTCAGGAAGCAGTACAAAAGCTCGCTGTCACGACTTCACACTCAGCCTCCGAGGCGTTCGGGGGAATCCGCACCCACGCAACGGCGCCTTCCCAGCACATTAAAGACCGACTACGATGACACCGTGGACGAGGATGAACTGGCAGCGTATTTAGCAGCTCAGATGCTGGCACGGTATCCAAAACCCGCGTACAGCAGGAACAACAAGGCAAGCCAAAAGCGGGACGAAGATGGACAGAGCGTGACGGGCTCTTTTGAACAGGCGATACAGGATTATTTTGATCAAATGGACTCAGATAAAAGCCTGAATGAAAAGAGACAGTCCGAGGATGACGAGAGGGGCAGCGACACACAGGTGCAAGGCTTTGATAATGTGGCGGTGATGAAATTGCTGAGTTACCTGAACCCAGAAACTGAAGAAAGTGATTCTGATGCCAAAACTGCCCATGGAATATAAATAAAGCTGTAGATACATATACATATAAATATATATATATATATTGTTTGGGTGGAGGGAGAGGGTGAAAATAAAGTATTTTGAAGAATAAAACATGCAGTCAACTTTAGTTATTCTGTAGGTATACACAAGTTCTTCTTTATTAGCAGGAAATAGTGTTCAGACATTCATTTGATGTTTTCTTTTTAAAAATATGAGTTAACACTTAACAACCAGAACACGTGACTCACCAGCCTTGCACACACAAACACACACATAACCAAAATCAGTGTTGGATTCCCTCGATTCACTTGTGTTTTTTGGTAACTCTTTCTTAAGTGTGGTCTTATGTGACATACCTGAGGTTAATAAAGCATTGACTATATTTTTTCCTTACCGTGTCGTGTTTCTTCATTTACTCACGTCACACAGTGCATCAGTATCAACATAAACTTTCCCTTGCTCTACATGAATCACTATAAAGTATACAAAAACATATTCAAACATGAAAAAAGTATTTAGATAAGCTGGGGACAACATACTTTTAAAAAACCCTGAGATTTAACAATACGAGGCACTGACAGATTAAAAAAACAATTACAATTCTTAAAACGTATGAAGAGATGAGAACGAATCCCCAGGTTTGTGCTTCTGTATCACCGCAGCATTAAGCCAAGTGAGTCATTATTAGTCACTAAATAGAAATGTTGCGGACTGATAAACCTTTTGCTTCAAGTCTTGAAATGTGAAACACCCTCGTCTTCTCTTGGCTCAGTAGGCGGGTTTACTCATGTATTCCTCCATCGTCTGTGATCAGAGCAGAGATTTTAAAAAACACATTTCATATGAGTCATAAGGAAAGCCCACGTCCACTAAACAGTGCCCTGAACTACCTCTTGGAGTGTGTCAGCCTCCTCAATAGATACTCCCACAGCTACTTTGGATGTTTCTTGAACTTCTCCTCCCATCAGAAATTCGTCCAGGATGAAGTAAGCCTTCTCAAAGTTGAAAATGATGTCAAGCTCACACACCTGAAACAGAATAACAGACCAGCCATTAGACCAGAGGTAAATTACACTTCATTGATGAATATCAACCATACCATGAGAGAAGATGACAAAGACTACCAGGCCCTTACTGAATATAATAAAGGATACAGAAACAGCAAGTTGATTAAAGAAAATAAAACAGGCAAGGTGTTTAAGATACTAATAAACAGCCTCTTTTTCCATGTCTCCCCCTTTTGTATCTATAATCACAATTTTCAGTTTCATTCTCTGAGTTTTAGTAAATTTGAAGGCGTGGCCTTGTTTTTAAATCAAACCAAGCTGGCTGGACCTCAAGTGATTCTGGAGCAGATGCACATTATGGACACCAGGGGGAGTCAGACTGGTAAAAAAAAAAAAAAAGTCAAGAGGAATAGGGTAGTTGTTGAACTCTTGCTAGTTTTACGAACACAGAAGTAATGTAAAGCCTTTGTGTACATTATTGTAATATATATTGATAATACTGAACCTCACGGTTTTCTGTCCCGTTCCTTTTTTACAGTGCCTTGTCTGGGGAAATCTTAAAGTCACACCAGCCATCAATTATATTTAAACACAATGTGCTTCTGTCTTTGAGGCAATAGTTTGGGTTAGGCTCTCCTCTGTTTCAACATCACATTGCCCCAGTGCACAAAACCAGCTCCATCAAGAAGTCATTGTCCTGGTTCGTGTGGATGAACTGCTGATGAACTATTTGCCTTTTTCCATCGCCATTTGCAATGATCTGGAACTCTGACTCTGACTCACACTTGATCACCGAGCACCTACATCAGACCTCACCGATGCTCTAAAGTCTGAATGTGAACAAATCCCTGCAGCCAAAATCCTGTGGAAAAGCTTTCACAGAGGTGGAGGCTGTTATAGCAGCATTTTAAAGGGTAACCAATTTTATACATTAAAGTGTGTTTACAGTTCCTCTTGGGGAGAACTACTACAATGTAAAATAATAATTATTAACTAATTATAATAATATAAAGCCTTTTGTGGCTTTGATAAATTTCCTCCAGTGATGTCACTCAGTGGCTAAATTACATTGTAATGTAGGCACCAGGTTTTGAAAAGGAAGAAGAATGTGTGAGGTATAGATTTTTAGTGTTAATGAATTTGTCAAGATATATAACATCCTCCTGTCCCCTCTAGAATAATTGAAAGCACCCAGTGTGGGGGCGCAGGGTTAACTCACAACACAGAGGACATTTAAACAGAGTCTCGGAACAACAAGTAAATTCTGCCTGAGCCATGACTTCAGGCTCTACTTACGTTTCCAAAGTATTTATCCAACAACTCGACATATCTGTGCAGCACTTCAAGGGCCAGCAGCTCATTATCCCGGTCATCCAGACCAGTACAAAAATACAAACTGGCATACCTGCATTAGAAGAGGACAAAGCTCGAGTGTTACAGCCATAGTTGCCACACTGTTAAGAAGAAACTAGGAAAAATTAAAGACTGCCTGTACAGCGGATTTTGGATTAAACTTGTGTTGGAAGTGTAAGAAAGAGGCTTTAAAAAGGACAAGCATATACTGTGAAAGTTTCAATGTAATTGTGCATGTTTTAAAGGTCCCATATTGGAGAAAGTGAGATTTCCATGTCCCTTTTGATTATAAAGCATTTGTAGGTGCTATATAAAACTGTAAGTATCAAAACTCTCAATCCATGGAGAAATGCAAACAAGGAAAATATTCCTTGAAACAAGCCTTCAGGACTTCCTGTGAGTTTGTGATGTCACAACTATACAGTCACCACCCTCAGCCACGCCCCAAGCATGGCCATGGTTGCATAACATCGGCAGAGCTGATGCAGAGACACAGTGGGCGGTGTCTGCTCCGGCCCGTCAGAGCTGACCAATCAGAGCTGACTGGGCTTTTTGGGATGGGAGTGAATAGAGGTGCTACAGCAATGGACTGTATGAGAAAAATAATGTGTTTTTTGAATATTAAAACATGTAAACAAAGACATAAAAACAAGTAAATGACAAACAAAAGCACAAATCATACAATAATAAAAAAAAGCAAAGAAAGACATTCAAAAATACTGGAAATTATATTAAAAACAAAATAAAAAAGGTAGAGAGCAATTCAGGAGAAAGCCACTCTAAGACAACGTGTCTTTAAAAGAGATTTAGAAGAAGAAACAGTTCTATCCTGCCTGATCTCCTCCGGCAGCACGTTGCTAAGTCAAGAAGCCCTGACTTTACACTTAATTTGGATCACATTATCCTGTGAGCTGTTCCTCTTAATTTGTCCACTCCCGGTAACTCTACTTTAATTACAAGACTGTGAAGGAGATGAGATGAGGAATAGCACTGTGTTGCACCATCACTGTAATGGTCCAATCGGCAATCTAGGTCAGGCTCTGTGAGTTTAACTGCCCCTTGACTCTGTCCAGGTCTTGTTAACTCATTGTTGATAATGGGTGTGTCTGTTATCAGCGGGTGTTTTGAAAGAGGTCACAAGTTAAGCATTAATCGTGAGCAGAGTCAAAGGTGGTTTCTGCTCAACAGACAAGCCTGTATCTGCCATGAAATTAAAATATCTTGTAATTATAACACAAATCAAAAGCACCTCTTGTAAACAATCTTGAGGTCCCTCCATTGGATGAAGTTGCAGGAACGTGGTTGACGGGCCAACACCAGCATCATCATGTCCCGGATCACCTTCTTCTTCTCCCGCTCTGTTATTGGTACGAACCATTTCTGCAGCCGCAGCTTCCCCTGCCGGCTGAACAGCAACAGAAAGTGCATCTGGAGAGGGCAGAAAGTGGGGAAACAAGAGAGGAAAACATTGACTTCTGAAAATTCAAGGGATTTTTGTCTTGCAGTGTTTATGGAGAACTGCAAAACAGGGTGTACCATGGCAAAACAGGAGGGTCGTGACGGTAAAAGACGTAACTGAAAGGTGATCAATGTGCAGCCTTTCAGCAAAGCAAACCAAACACACACACACTCATGAACACATGCATGTGCAAACACACATACGCTCACACACGCCCAAACCTCCACCTTCAACTGCAGTGAGTCAGAGCTGCCCACAACCACAAACAACCACCACACAGCAATTAGGTTTCGCAACTAGAAATGTGAATGAAGATCACCTGGGAAATATAACACGTCTACATCACCGTGAGTGCAATAACACAGTAAAAACAATCTGTGTGTTGTGCAAGGGCAATTAATAAGAGCTCTTTGCCCTGAGGTACAGCTGTACGCAGCACTGCTTCTGATAAAGCAGGACATGTGGAGTAAGGAAGGAGCAGGTGCAACTTGAACACGCCTGTGTGGTGGCTGGACAAATATGAAGAAGGATTTCAAATACATGAATGCTATATGATTATTTTGTGTGATATCGCCTTCATTCATATTGTTTAATACTTGTCTTCAAATTAAAAAAAGCACATTTAAACATATGCAAATGAAAGCAGCGTTTGGAGATTTGCATTAATTATCAGACATGGAATGGTTGTTACCTTGCAAAAACTTAATAAAAACTTAATAAAAACTTAAATAAACTTAATAAAATGGTGATGAACGCAAACTATCAGGGTGTTGAATAGAATAACGCCACCTGCAGTATCAAATAAACGACCTTTGATCAAGGAAGTACTAATGTGCAGAAACAAAGAAGTAGTGTAAAGAGACAGTAACTGACTTTGGCGTTTATTGCAGCGTGGCACCATTTATTGCCAACAGGTGCATGGATTTAAAAAAAAAAAATGGTGACACTCACCATTTTGAGGCAGCAGTCCAGAAGAGGTCACCCAAGTTCAAATCCTTCAGGCTTAAACCCGAACCCACAGTGCTACAGTCAGAGCCTACTGCATCTCGTGTGTTTTGAGATGCGGCGACATTGTAGATCTTCCCAGAAATCCGTGCGCTCACACCTTCTCCGGTCAGAGCCGCGCCCCGCTGCGCTCCAGCGGCGGATTGGCTGTGGGCTGGCCGCCGGGCAGAGCTGCGCACAGGCTGCAGCCAGCACGGACAGGTGAGGCGGCACAGTGCGGGGCAGGCAGTGAGGAGGACACATGTTTATGGACCACTGAGTTGTGTCCTACAATAAACAGAAAGAAATAGAAAGAGTTAGTTAAAAAAAAAAAAAAAAAAAAAAAAAAAAGTCGTCATACTGTGTCATAATCATGAGAATGTTGTGTTGCTAAATTAACTCCCCCCCCACCCCCACCCCTATTTTTTAATCTCCCTTCAGGCTAACAGTCTCCTATAGGAGCATTTTATTTTATTTTATTATATTTTACCATCCTTCAAGTGTGTCACTGTTTTTGAATACATTCTCGTCCTCTTCCATAATATTAACTCTGTCTTGACATATATTTCCACTTATGGAGTTATTATAAACCAAACACTACCAGCTGAGTTCCTATTCACAAAGCTACCCAGATCAGATGAGCGTAAAAGCTTGAGCTAACTGTCAGCTAGTTTATTTAGGTTATGTAGATTCGTTATCTGTATCTGTTAAGTGTGTTTTGCTGTTTATGGGTTTATAGTTTATATCGCATCTTACTGTAAAGACCTTTGTTTTATTGACTTGCGGGAGAGGAGCCATTTTATTGTCACGGGAGATGTCTCCTTACACAGCAGAATAAACTCCTAAGACAGCGCACATGCAGGAGGAACAGCGCATCCATCCTCGCCCCGTGCCGCTGGGTGGCCGCTGGAGCTGTCGCCCCGCTGATGTTAATTCGGTGGAGCCACACGTGGTTTGGGTTCCAGGGTAAAAGAGGAGGAGAGAGCTGAGAGCAGCGAGAGGCTTCCAGAGCGCCACCATGTCTCTGTACCGCAACTCCGCCTGGTTCCTGAAGGGAGTGACCGAGTTCACCAGGTAAGATGTCTTTATCTCTCCATATACAGCTGATGATACACAGCACTGCAGTGCCTGAGCAGCTGGAGTCAGTCTGTGACCTCCTGCTGTGTCCTGTGTGCAAACCCACATCAGGACACAGTTAGAACTCTGCTCGAAGGGAAACACATTATTAAGGTGTCGTTTTGTGGACTGTTTAATGCCTAAACTATTAAACTGAATGTCATTTTCTGCCTGATGATTTTATTGTATTTGTGATTCTTAAAATATCACAGGGCACTTTGACATTAAAATGTCACTATAGGCTCTTTCCATGCCAACTCAGCAAGAATTCAGCTTCATTTTCATGTTAAAGTGTCTATTAAATTCACATGGCCTTGCGAAATCCTATAGCTGTACTCCAAATACTTTTTAAGTGATGAGTTTTTTTTAAGTTTGACCCTAAAACTTAATTTCATCATTTTTGTTATTCCATGTATGTGTATGCTCTCTCTGTAGCCTCTCCAACTGCTTATTTTTCTCTGTTTGGGGTTGAAATTGTGTCCTGAACGTCCAAGAAACCCTGAGCATACTTGGCAACATGTATTCATTAAAGTAATTGTTGCAGAATTGCAAATTAATCACAATGCTTTAGTTTTAAAAAATGCATATCTCCACTAGTTTTCACTTTCTTGCAACCACATTTGTTGGGTCCTGTGTAGTATTAATATAGTTCATTATTTGCTCCTCCTCCCCCGAGTACCGCAGATCTTGCTAAATATAGTTTTGGAGCTGAAAACCCAACTTTTTAGATATTTTGACTTTTTTTTCCCAAGAGGGATTATTTTATTGTCCTAAAACTTGTATTAAATGTAAATATTTATTACACACACATCTATGACAAAATCCAGATGTTATATTAATTCTTCATCATTGAAAATAGCTAATTCTTTCTACCTTTCACTGGCTGTAATAATACATTTAGGGGTTTTATTTCATAGGTGCATATTAGCACTGTGTTGAATTCAAGCCTTCCTATCTGTGTGTTACCTAAACACACTGTTTTTCATTGGATTCAGGAAATGTGTAAGTTAAAGCTAGTAAAGGTTTGGTCTGTAGCATACTAGATGTCATCTTGCTCTCAGTGGACAAAATAATAATCTTATTAATTATATTAATATTATATGAATTTAATCTCACTCCATTAGCCTCGTTCACAGAGTAGGACAGAATGAATAGAAACAGGGAAACCAGAGCTCTCAGGCCTTTTCATTGAGATTGTCCTGGGAAATTGTGTTAAACATTATTTTCTATTATCTGATATATAACAGACCAAATTACCAATGCTTTCATCACTAAATGTTTCAACAGATCAATGTATAATGAAAATAATTGTTACTTGCAAATGTATAGTTTCCATAGGGTTGGGTTAGGTGAAAGGTTATTTAAGGGCTTGTAACTTCATACAGCTAATCTCCGCTTCTGCTGGTGGTTGGTGATCACTGACTTGAGGTTTTAGTTAACAGACCTTTTGATTTCCACTGCATCATTGAACAGAATGGAGCTGAGGCACATCTATGAATATCATTGATTTATGAATTGATCAGAGTTTTCAGTGACTCAGCAGGAGCCACGTAAGACCATAAGTCAGTTGTTCAACCACAACGAGGTTCTAGATGTATTATCGGTCCTATCTGATCCATCGCAGCCCTAAGGCGCCTTTCCTCATCAGTATACAGCTCACCGAGCTGTCTGAAGAGGTGTTTTGTGATTGTTTCCCATCTCCCCTTTGTTCTGTGTTATCTTTTCTCCCAGAGAGCAGCCCGGCAACCCGCTCTGACCCTGCACTAATAGCTCCCTGCATGACACCATCGAACAGAGCAGGCATTTAGCCTCAGTATTACCCCCTCCTTGTCCCCTTTATCCCCCCCTTCAGCCGCCCTCAACAATGGCATCCAGGACAATGGAGGGAATTGAAGTCCTCGGTGCCATACAAGCTCTAACACACACACACACACACACACACACACTCACACACACCAATCCTGTTGTCATCGCCGGTAGTCTGACCCTAAACCCCTTCTCATCAGAGATGATGCCAGGCACACTCTCGTCTTCATTGTATCTGTACAGTAAAGCTGTGAAGAGATGTACAGTAACCAGGCTGACCTCAAACACTGACCCTCTCTGACCTGAACACACACTCACACACACACACACACACTCACACACACACACACACACACACACACACACACACACACACACACACACACACACACACACAAACACACACAAACACACACATGCTGTACACATTAACAGACATTCACACACTCTGATCTCTCAAGGATCTGTATTTATTTCTTTACTATTGCTTTACTATTACACTGATTCTAATTTTGACCCCTTCAGTCTCATGGTATAAAGTCTTATCCTGACATCGATGAGCTGAGGCACAGTTATACAGCAGACTCATGGATACATTATATATAAACAGGTTGCTGACATGAGTATAATTCAGTAAATGTTGATGTCCTGCAGGAATGCCTACCTGTCAGCCTCCAAGAGGTTTGTGGAGAAGGACCTGGAGGTGTCCATGGCTGGACGTGCCTTCATGATAACAGGAGCCAACAGTGGCATCGGGAAAGCCACTGCCATGGCCATCGCTAAGAGAGGTACCAATCCTACTGCCTGTTTTTCAGCTCATACATGTGGAAGAGTAATTGCAGCACTTTCCTATTTTGGATCATACAAACCATCAGCTAGGACTATATTGCCCAGCCCTACAATCAGCTGGAACTGGAGTACTTACTTTAATCCAAGACCATGAATGAAACCCTAAAGAATGACACAATTAAAACATTTTTAATGTTTAGTTGGTACTTTCCTGGAAATGAAAGGAAAAGACTGACTTAATTGGTGCACAGCCTAAATATAAATGATTTTTGATTTCCCTGAATTCCAGAAATGTCTTCACAGCCCAGGCAGCTGTAGGTCTGTGTGTTCTCCGTTACTGTATCCTCTGCTCCCTTTCAAATACCATCACAAAGGACAGAAGGATTTCTCAGTGATGTGTGAATAGGTCTAACTCACTGTGACAAACATGTCCTGATTCATTTGGATATTCTGTGCGCTGTAATAAAAACATGTTTGAGTGTATAAACTTGAAAATAAATCGAATACTCTACTTACTTCTTTACTTACTTCTTTTCATCTTGAATATGTGTGTATTCATCAGCTGCTAAAGAATAATGTTTATTCCATGTCATGCTCGTCACAGGTGGAACGATCCACATGGTGTGCAGGAACAAAGACAAGGCCGAGGAGGCGAGGGCTGATATCATTAAGGAGACGGGAAATAAAGTACAGTATGACTCACTTCTTCAAAAAAAATACGGGGCCGACTGTTTCCCCAGACGTGAGATCATTCATTACTCTAAATGTCATTACAGGAGGTCTATGTCCACATCCTGGACCTGTCTGAGACCAAGAAGGTCTGGGAGTTTGCTGAGGCTTTCAAGAGAAAGTACAAGGCTCTCAATGTGCTGGTGAGTTACTGATTTTCATATTTTGAAATACATGCCAATCTATCAGTGTTGTCTTTAGGTTTTGTAGCACTTCACTTCTCTTCTCTTCTCTTATATATTTTTTATATGTTTTGGATCAATATAAGTGGGAAAATGATTGTCTCATGTGTTGTGCAGATCAATAATGCAGGCTCCATAATGAGTCAGAGGGATGTGAATGCTGAGGGGCTCGAGAAAAGCTTTGCTACCAACGTCCTTGGTGAGTCAAATGTCAGGATTGAGGTTAGAAGAAAACGTTAATGGGAAGGAAACATGGGGTTGGTTATGAAAAGTGTTTTTATCGTCCACTAGGGGTTTACATCCTCACTAAGAGTCTGATTCCCTTGCTGGAGAAGAGTGCAGATCCCAGAGTGGTGAGACACACAAGCTATGTTTATTTCACACTGTCACGATCTCCTGCTATCTGTCTGTCTTATCTCACAGTAGTTATAGACTCCAGGTGTTTTAAAAACTTTTATGAACACCTCATAGACTTTAGATTTTGCTGCACTGGTCAATGTAATCCATCATTTTAATGAGCATTTAATGGGTTTGGGCCATGGCTATTTGCTGGTTCATTGCTGGTCACACCAATGAGACATTTTCTCAGAAAGCATCCTGAAAAAAGGAGTAACAAAGAATAGGGGATTATTGCCTAATGACACAGGGCCACAGGCTGCAGAACAAACCCAATGGATTTATTTAAAATGATAAATGTATTATTGTGTATCATATTTTATCCTAGTTTTTCCATGGGATCATCGTTTTTTAAAATATTACTTAAAGGTATCTGTGTTTTATCTGCAATCAGGAGTCTTAGTGACTCTAGCTAATGGTAGGGCTCAATAACACCTTTGAATATAATACTTCAATAAATATACCACTATATACTGTGCACAGTAAAATGCAGTGTGCTGACCTGATTTTAAATATAATTTAATATCATGCCCATATTAAACCTAGCTCGCTCTTTTGCCCCTCACCCATGTTTCCATTGGTCCATGTTCAGATCACAGTGTCATCAGGGGGGATGTTGGTGCAGAAGCTCAGGACAGGAAACCTGCAGTCTGAGAGGGGCCGCTATGACGGCACCATGGTCTACGCCCAGCACAAAGTAAGAAGTCAGCTCGAAGCCTGCTAATGAATGTGATGGACTGTCTCGCTATTCTGTCCTTAAGTGCTCTGAGGTTATTAAGAAACAAGACATAGATGATCTATTTTCATGTCAAATGTATTATTGAAAGAAAAACCTAGAAGAGTGTGATTAGTCTATTGCAGTTTGCATATTGCAGCTGATATTGGCCTTTTGTTATTCATTGAGATAATTCATTGATCAGGTCCTGAAATATTTTGTTTACCTTTGACATGAATGATAGGGTGTAGGCTTTTTGATTATCTGGTGACTGTAGAGTTCACTAGCACTACAATGAACCTCAATTAAATTGTGTAATTGATGGTATGAAGACAAATATTGGCAAAGGCATTGTTTTGGTCCAGAAACAGTAACATCCTTTAACAGCCGATGTAAAATAAATCCTGTTTCGTGTGATGTCGTAGGTCACTGTGATTCATTATGACACCGAGCCTGGATATCTCAAATCTGAGCCCCTTGTCTTTTTCATGTGTTTTACCTCCTTGCAGTCCAACCCTTTAGATATCATCACTGCATAGACACACTTATTCGTGTGTGTGTGTGTGTGTGTGTGTGTGTGTGTGTGTGTGTGTGTGTGTGTGTGTGTGTGTGTGTGTGTTTCAGAGGCAGCAGGTGGTGATGACAGAGCAGCTGGCCAAGACTCACACTAACATCAACTTCTCCGTCATGCATCCTGGCTGGGTCGACACTCCAGGTATGGCCAGCTCACACAAACAGGCACAACAATGAGAATTAACAGCCAGGACAAAGTTCATTCTCTATAAAAAAAAGATGATCTCTACCTAAAACTTATTGTAGTTTGTTTCTCTCTCTGTCTCTCTCTCTCTCTCTTTTCCTGTGCATCCCAGCGGTGGCTAATGCCATGCCCGACTTCCACAGCTCTATGAAGGAGAGTCTGAGGACCCCGGAGCAGGGGGCCGACACTGTAGTCTGGCTGGCTATCTCTGAGGCTGCAATCACAAACCCCAGCGGACGTTTCTACCAGGGTATGCTGCAAAATGCATGCAATCTTTGTCATTTTCATTTACCTGCTTATCTATTAGGGATTAGTGTATTAAAAAGTGTGTCAAACCAGACAAAAATGTAATTTTGGTGACCCAAGATTACAAAAAGAAGAAGACCGTTGGCTGAATTATGCGTTTGTCAGTTGTGGGTCGGCATGGTGCGTGTGTGTGTGTGTGTGTGTGTGTCTGTGTGTGTTTGTGTGACGGTTTGGCCTGTGTCCATTGCAGCTGGAGTGGGTTGCTTTTGGTGCCAGATACTGCCAAGGAGTACAGTGCCTCTATGCGCAAACGCACACTCACAAATGCACTTTAGTAGGACGTACACACACACACGCACACACACAAAGACCCCAGTGGCCTTGTAGAGGGAGGCTATAGTCTCACAGACACAAACATGCTGCATTCATCTTGTTGTGTGATGTGATCCATATGATCCAGTTTTAATTGTAGGTAGGTTGGTCCACCTCGTTCTGTCAGTGAATTTATGTAATACCAATATGAAGTGACAGTGACAGGGAGAGGACATGTTTGAGTGACAGAAGACACTGGAACATGTTGCTTTATACCTGAGGTGTCAGGCAAGCTGTCTGCTTGGCTTTTTCTTCACTTACTCAGCCAAACGGCTGTAGGTGCCAAAATTGTAGCAGCTGTCAAGCTGTCAATATTTATTACTATCGTGGCAACACTTTTTTTTTTTTTGTCATTTGCATGAGCGTACAAGTCCTGGGATCCAATCTTGTACAAATCCAGATTCCAATTGGATCTTGATATGCACAAGCAACCAAGAAGCTCATTGTTTCATAAGTGTTGATCTTAGTAAAAACTTAAATAAGCAAATCATTTTTAATTGGTTAAAGCTGCTGTAAGCATTATTTTCTTGTATTCCAACAGTAATCACTGTCATAGAGTGTTTGGTCAGTAACCAACGTCTCCTCCTCCTTTCCTTGCTGTAAAAGAGAAAAGAACATTTCTGGTATCCCAGCCCACTTTACCCAATCAGGACAGAGAATTTCATAAAGAGGCGGTGCTGTCTGCAGGATTCTCCTGTTTTACCGGCAATGGCGGAACAGGGAAAGCAACCAATTAGACTCATTAGACTCATACTACCAAACAGGCCAAGCGATGAAAAACACTTGAAGAAAAGAAAGAGGCAAAGAGTATAGTAATAAATAGTTTGAGGCCACATCTTCCCTATTGGTTTTCCGTTATACTTTGGCCAGTGTGACTGTGAGAAAATTGCATTAAATTGCATTCAGTGTGGTAATAAAAAGGTCTAAAAAGTCTCAGATTGAACTTGGTGTATTTGCTGAAACCTTGGCATTTGAATCATGTGTCAGTGTCGGGAGAGAAGCCTGGATCTATGGAAATGTTGTGTCTGGTCTCTATTGCCTTTTAAACACAGGCCATATAAAAGCTGACCTTCTAACAACTTGTTGAAATCAATATTACATAAACATGGGGTTAGGTTCTACACAAAAGTCAATAGATAAACCTGGATGTTAACCTGTGTGTTTTTGCCCAGACCGGAAGATGGTGTCCACCCACCTGCCGCTGGCCTGGACCCACAGCTCTCCCCTGGAGGAGCAGAAGTTATTGTCTCTGCTGGAGGACTTGGCCAAGACGTTTCAGCCACATTGAGACAGCAGGAACTGGTCGCCGATACACCGCCAACACTAACACCTTCTGTTCATACTGACCGAGGCTGGACTCAGCGTTTCATCCCCATGATGATGTAACACACTCCAGCAGAGGGAGCAGATCTGGGTCCATTTTTTTTTCAAAGCATTTGCAGTTTTTAACACTACCTATGGTCTTAAAATTGAACTGAATGAAGAAATACTATGAAACCCAAGCCTTACAGTACCACATTATGCTCACCTATAACTGGGGATCTGTAATGCTCGCTAACTATTTATATGATGACACCTTTTCCTATTTGTGAGCTTTAAAAGGACTAAAATGTAACTTTAGCGGATTTGATAGTGATGCTGCTTTCAAAGGTTGTATCTTGCTGATGGAGAGAGCACCTTCATAAATCACACACACACACACACACACACACACAATCCAGTCTGTTACTTTGACTTTATGAAAGTTGTCAATCAGATGGGAATCTGATATGACCAAAGTCACACACACACACACTGCATTATTACTTCACAACACCAGCCATGGGTTCAATCTCATACTTGTTGTCTTGATGACTTACAAACGTTCCAAGTGATGTGTGTTTAACAGCCATGTCAACATGTCAATAACTTGTGTATTTGCTGTATTGTAGTGCAGCTTGTGCTCAGGCTGGAGATGAGGTGCTCTCTCCATTGGTCGAGTGCCTTGAATACACCACACGGCAGCATCATGTGAGATGTGCAATAAAACATGTATTTAAGACTCAGTAATATCTAACCAGCACTTTTAAAAAATACCATATACCGACTGTGACTTTGGCTTGAGTTTATCTTGTAAATGCTTGCTTGAATAAAGAAAATGGCTCAATGTTTTGTGTCTCATTGTACTGCTGAGTTATATTGAGATTGAGTTGATACAAAAACAAACGAAAACAGTCGAATAAACATATCAGAATATCTTTATTAAGCATCAGTTCTTTAGTCTCTCTGTGCCGTCAAACCAAGACAGAGAGACTTAAGTCAACAATTGTATTGTCAACAAAAGTATTTAAAAATACAATTATTTTGAGATATACATTAACAACATCATGTTGGAACAGCGAGTGTATTTTACAAGCATCTGAAGAGAAAAAGTCAACCAACAGAAATCAATTTACAGAGTTTGAGATTATTGGCCATGGTGTTTTGGAAAATGAATCATCTTTAACATGTTGATGTGGCCTCTTATCAACATGTAGGCCACCCATTCTGGTGTTTGATGAACTAAAGATGACACAATGACTCCTACAACTGCTCCATCTCAACCATTTATTACATGATGAAATCTATTCCTTCCTTCCTGCAACTGGCTAGCAATCTGAAGATAACAGCAAGGCCTGCCATCCGTCATACCTTTGACATCTTGTCCATCTGCTGGGCAGTTAAGGCTCCACATCCAGGGAGACTTTCATCCCCAAATTAAATCTGTTACAAGGACATGATGAGAGGTAATTCCTGGAAGAAGCTTCTATGTCTAATGAACAGAAAAAGTAAGGCGAGCTTTGACTCCTGATTGTACGGTAGCATCGTCAATAACCCTGTAGATCCAAGATGACGCTTTGTGACATGAGCTTTTTAATGATACTTAGGGTTGGACTGATGGATGTATGCCAATATCGGCAATTTAACTGAAAACTACTCTATTTCTAATATGACAGAAGATTAACTTTATAAAGTCTTGAAAGCATGTAAACAGCTGCGCTAACCAATATTTTAAATTAATGATGGAAAAAATTACAAAATCTAATGTGAAAGATGTCACTTTTAAACCAAAATTAGTGTGTATGTGCAGGTTTTTTAAACTTTTTCTTGTGTGTCACATTCTTCATCACGAACATGCTGGAGAAACAGGGAACAGTTGCTGGAGCTGATGTTGGGAAGTTGCTAAGGAGGAGTGTACACACTGACATTGAAGACAAAAGCCAGATGTTAGTGGCTGTTCATGAGCTTTTTTGTCCAGTGTGAAAGCATAGAGCTCCAAACTCTGGAGCTCTATGCAGGTCTAAACAGCTTTTTTGGGTTCTTTTAGCACATTGTTTTGATTTTGCAGCTCATAAATTCTGCTCTCATTCACGTATTTTCCAGCAGGCAGCTAGTTTGAGTAAAAAAAAGGTCTGATATAGCCATGGTAGGCTACCTGCCCAGCACCAAACAGCAGAGTTACTGTCTTAGTTAACATAGTGGAACATTTAACAGCTACAGAACCAGAATTCTTTGTCTGGAGGTGGTGGAGACCAAAACAGAGTTTAAAGGAGAGTGACTATTGGACATTCATCAAGTGACTAGAAACTCAACTCCAAATGAATGCTCATATTGCTCCTTGTCTGCTGGATGCGTAAATAGGGAGCTATTTGCTAGCATGTTTGCTACAACATATTTATGGGTCTTTGTGAATGCTGTGTTTACAGAATTGTTCCGCTGTTCAGCTACTTAGACCTGCACTAATCAATGTTTTTTTAATTAACTAGAGACCATCGAGCTGTGGAATCATGACAACAATGTGTACTCTGCAGTCTTCACTAGTGTGCTTGTGTATGTGTGTGTGTGTGTGTGTGTGGGGGGGGGGGGGGGGGGGGGGGGGCATCATGGCAAAATGTGGTCCTGGAGACACCTGTTGCAGCAAGAACTAACATAGGAGCAGTTTTGAAACGTGAAACATGCAGTCATGAAACTTTAAAGGTGTGCAGTTGAGATCAAAATGAAGGCCAAGTTCAAAGGTGGGTGTTGCCCCAGCAGGGGCGCTGGAAGTAGGAGGGTAGGGCAGAAAGGGGCTACTGGCCCCCCCACTTCACATCCCTGACCCACGTTTGTTTTGACGCAGTCACATGACGTTTCAGTTGTGTAGGTGGGATCAAAATGAAGGCTGAGTTCAAAGATGTCTGTGGTCCCACCCATGTGTACTGACTACTCATGTACGTAACTGACTACTTCTTTATAAGGGATATATCAGTGTTGTGTTTCAGGTTGTTTGGCTGAAAAATAAAAAAAATCAAGTAATGCAGCTTCAATTTAATAATATTTTTTGTAAATTCTTTCTTATAATTTTGCAGTTTTGTCCCAGAGCATCCACTTTGACCGAAGTGATGGAAGGACAGAAATGCTCAAATTTTGATATAATGAACATTTGAACTAAATATTGGCAACTGACTAACAGGATCAGTATCAGCTTTCAGTCTAACCCCAAGTATAACTGTAAAACATCTAAATATAATGGAGTAAAGTCTTGATGATGGGGAACAACAACAGTCATATGACAACCACTGCTGTCACTTGATTAACAAGTCAACCTTTGTCCACATTAGGATATTAAATAATGGAGTCATTCTCAACATTACCTAGTTTGCACGTGCTTCATTACAGAGTCCCGAACATGTTCTAGTTTGTTATTACGAGGAAATAAAGACTACTACATGGGCACAAAGAAAAGTAAACCACCATGTACAATGATAACAGATAAATACTTTACTACAAATATAAATATACACTACATGATCAAAAAACTGGAATGTGACTACATTTTGAGATCAGGAATTCCACATTATAATGCTCATTTTTTCACTTACAGTAAGGCAAGCGTTAGTCTAACATTAGAAGATTACGAGCCGCTATTTACAAGGACGCTACATCGAATCCAGCTCCCAGATCTGAACTTACAAAAATGTTCTGTTTAATTCAAAGACAAAAGACCACGAGTTGTGCAATACAGTGCAGTGGTATGCGTTAGCGTTATGAGACATCCTTGATGCACACGTGTGGGGAAAGTAGGAGAGCTCAGAACAGGATTTGTTAAAAACAGGATGAAAAGGAAGAGCAAACATCCAGAGCTTTCTAAAGAGGTGAGTGCATGAGTGAACGATGGTGAGTGAACAGTCGTAAGCACTGATAAACCACTAAAAAGGCTTTGTGAGCGTGTCCTTCTCTCTTTAAGGCTTTTGAAGGAACACATGCAGCCCTGATCTGACCTGTGATTCAGCTGGGGAAGATTCAACATGCCAGCACTGAGTGCTACAATAAGTTTGGAGTACCTGTCCAGTTCATAAGTGCCTCTCTGGTGGGAGGGAAATCCAATTTTGCATCATAAAGAATTTACAAATATTTATATTTTTGGAATTAAGAGATGAAAAGTAATTCTCATGAGGTATTAGAATATTGGGCTTCCACCATTAGTGCCATGTGGTATCTACCTACACAATTAAAAGTTCACAAGACAAAGAAAATTCAGTCATTATTTACTCCCACCCATGTCCATGCAAAGTGTTCTCTGCGGTGTTCTCCTGAATGACTGCAGTAGATGGAGACTTGTTTTAAAATGTAAAAAATAATCTAAAAAAGACATGAAATGGCTAAATACAGCTCGCCCAGCTCGCCCCAAGTCTCCAGAAGCCCTGAGATCTCAAACCGATTTGAAAAGACATCATTTACGCCCTCTCGTGCACCAGCTTCAGACAGGCTGCACGCTAATGCTTGTAGCTTAGCAGCTACAGTGAAGATTCTGGCTTTAAAAAGGGGTGAAAATAATGTCTATTCAAATCAATTTCAGATCTTGTGGCTTCTGGGGACTGGGACTACATCAGATGAGCTATAAGGAGCCTTTTAAACATGTCCCCATCTACTTCAGTTGTTTAGGATAATGCTGCAATGCTGTTTTGCTGTGAAGCTCCAGAAATGTTTTGTCACTACAAAACCTCACCCGATTTTCCCTCGGCACGGGGGTGAGTAGATAACGACAGAACTTTCATTTTTGGGCGCAGTTTTCCTTGAATATGTAGGAGGTGGTGATGCTGTGCTATTTTCTGAAAGTCACACCAATTAAATCTGGAGTTGTTTTAGGGCTGGTACACCTCAGGATGGCTGTGACAGGATGGTTGATGCTGCCTCTGTCAGTGCATGTCACAATGGCAACATATTAAATTTTCCCATGGGTCACCTGGCTGGGTGGGCGCTGTCATGCAGACATCTGACGAGTACATTAAATTTCTATGGCAGCATCTTTGTGTGTATCAAGAGATCTATTGAGGGAAGAGACCATTCATTTTTTTACCACCCTTCAGTGATAACACATCAATAATGGTTACGACTGACATGAAGAGCCCCCGCCCAGTGACAACCGACTGATGTAAAACCTCCTGAGAGTGATTTAAGGCCAACTAGTGAAAGAAAAAAATAGCGCAAACGAGGAAAAAAGCTGATCGCTTCGATCAGTGAGAGTTAATTCAAGCAACTATCTACTATACACATGATGCAGGGGTATATACAGATGTTCAGGGTTGTTTGTACATGTTTCAGTGACTGAGTAATATGCAGTTAGTGGGCCACAGTAATAATCAAGCTAGTGTATGTTTGTACAGGGATGGCAGGTCAGCGATATAGTGAAACCTATCTTTTCAGTGCGAGGCTAATTCAAAAATGACCTTTGTCAAAAGAAGCATTGGAAGTATTTATATCATGTAAACACTAATATCAATACCATTCCTCCCATAGGAGGAATCATTACGATACATGCACACATGTACACACACACCATTGTGCTTAGGGTTCTGTTTCGGATCAGAGCAAAAAGTCAAAAAGCAGTCACACACACCTTGATGGAGGACTGACAGTTGGTAAAATTAAAGATGAATTTGTTATGAGAGGCAAAGGAAATGTGGAGGTCTGCAATAACAACACACTCACACTCTCTCACACACACACACACACACACACATTCGGACACATTCACCAGGGGGCAGGCCTGGTTCTAGCTGAAGATCCCAGGCATGATGAAGAGATATACTGTACAGAGGGGTTTCCATGACACTGGAAGAGTGGGCGGAGCATGTAGTGGCCTAGGCCAATCAGCGGGAAGAGAAGCCTGTTGCTAAGCTACAGCCAACCACCTGCGTCATATCCCAGATCTGTGGAGACAAACAGCCAATAAGAATGACAGAAAGTGCAAAGCTGCATCATTACTGAAACAGTTTCTGTTACTGCCTCAATACTTACAGGATGCTGTCAAGACATCAATGTGCTCGATTCAAAGTATTTACTCTTAATTAACACCAGACTACACAATGGAATAGAATAAAAATGGAATAGAGATGTGAAATAAAGGCAGCAACGAAAATGTGATTTGAACACAAAAGTCTCTACTTCTGAAATTAAGAGTAAGATATCCCCAAAATCTCGTGTTTGAATCTATTAACCTAATAAATTAAAAAAGTTGCCATTTTTTGTTTGTAGTTTGCTTCTTTATGGAGAACACACTCTGTGGTCTACTTGAATTAACTGTAACAAATCCCAACGACGACACGTTTTCAAAAATGGCAGAAAAATTAAAAATGTCCTCTCAAACCATTTTGGCAGCATTATCCATCTTTCTGCATCGATCAGCCACAACATTAAAACCACTGATGTGACCACACGTGAAGTTCATAACTGTGATCATCTTGTTACAATGCATTGTTCAGTTGGGAAAACCTTGGGTCGTGGCATTCATGCCGATGCCACCTGACACGCACAACCCACCTAAACTTTGTCGCAAACCAAGTAGGCCCCCTCATGGTAACAGTACTCTCTGATGGCAGGGACCCTCCCCAGCAGGACAATGAGCCCTACCACTGCAAAAACTGCTCATGAATGACCCAAGGAATGTGACAAAAAGCTCAAGATGTCAACCCAGCCTCCAAATTCCCCAGATCTCAGCCGGATCAGGCATCTGTGGGACATCCTGGAACAAGTCCAACCGATGGAGGCCTCATGTTGCAACCCCCCAGGACTCAAAGGATCTGTCAGGAGTGCAAGTGGTTCCTGGCACCACAGGACACCCCCAGAAGTCCTGTGTCCATGACCCGATGGGTCAGAGCCAAGTCCTATGCACACCTTGTGCTCTTTGTCAAGTTCATCGAGCCATTCCTGAGCAGCTGTTGCAGTGTGGCAGAATTGTCCTGCTGTGAGGGTCACTGCCGTCGGGGGCGAGAACCGTTGCTAATGGGGGGCCTGTGCTTGGTCTGCAGCAGTGTTTGTGTGGGTGATGTTTGTCAGGTGGCGTTGACATGAATGCCAGGACCCAAGGTTTCCCATCCAAACAATGCGAGATGATCAAAGTTATTACCTTCACGTGTCAGTGGTTTTAATGTTGTGGCTGATTGGTGTATGTGCCAGGAACTTACACTTCCCTGCAGCTTTATAGACTTCTGGTGCCTGAGTAACATTAGTGTCACCTCACAGACGGACAGAGGAGGAGTAGATGATGCTGCAGCAGTGGTTTGAGTCTACAGGAAAGTTTTGCTACTTTGTTCACTCTTTGAACATTTGTCACGACTTGAGCACGATGTAACAAAATGAATTCAAGTTTTTTATCACAAATGACAAGAGGAGAACTGACAGTCCACCCAATCAGGTTCCTGCCAAGTGAAGCAAATCTACCAGCCCTGTGGTGGCTGGTTCTAATATTGTGCCTTGGGTTAAATACCATATATTACTTTTAAATCAACAGAATTAGTCATCATAAGACTTTGAGTTAAGATCATTTTTTAGGTTTTAGGACTGCCTGCATTCACGCTAATTTTAACCAGGAATCTGAGATAACAGAAGCAAAAAAATGATAGTGATTTAATTAGTTTTGTATTTGACAAAGCCTGAATACACGCATGAATTAGCTGGTTTCAAAGAACTGTTGTTTACCTTAACAATGCGGTCGCTTCCACAAGTGACCATCAGGCCTCTGGATGGGTCCATGTCCATGTGGGCAATGTTGTGTTTCCCCTCGTGGAACGTGGCCAGTGCTGTTCGACTGCAACACACACACACACACACACACACAAACAGCTTTTAATCAGATTTGCCCTCAGTACACTGAAAATCTGGGTAAAATGTGACCAATTGCATCAACATTTAGAGAAGCCTTTGACTCACTCTTCTTCTTTGATGGTATCAAAGCAGGCATCACAAACCCGCACAGGGAACTCAAAGCCCATGATCGGGTATGTGGAGCGTTTAGAACTACATTTTCCACAAACAGCCTGGCCACACTTCCTGCAGTGGTGCTGCACAAAGAAAAAACAAACAGTATATTAGCATGACTGATGGGCTGAGGGACTCGAACTGGGGAGGACACTATCCAGACTCTCCTACCTGTCTGAGGCCCAGGGTCTTCGTGTCCCACATCTGCTTGATGTTCCAAAAGAAAGGCTGCTCACACTTCTGACAGGAGTCGCTGTCTAACCACTGGGGCGCCTGCAGAGACACATGCAATTGGAGGCTACTGTTAAACACACAAAACACTTAATCAATTACAACTAGCTCCCTACACTAATATACTACACCTTCTACACCGTGCTGCTTCGACCATTATACTGAATGAGCAGTGAGCGCTCTGACTTATTGTCAATTAGCAATGAAGAATGACAAAAGCTGCATCATCACTAGAGTACAGAGATCAGTCCATTTAAATCTAATGAGACACCATTATTTGTTTTTCACACCCTCTGCTATGAGAAAAACGGGAACTCAAAACTAGATAACCATAAAATAGTCCAACCCCAAGTCTGCTTTTTACCAAAGTCTGAGATTAATGTTTGGTTATAACCTTTAGCAGGCAGTTATAAACATGATGCAAACCTCTTCTCTCTGTGCGTCCATGTTCCACACTGCAATGCCTCCGTCGGCTGAGCACGACAACAACTGCCTGGTCAGCTGGAGGTACCGCAAGGCCTGGACACGCTCGCTGAGGGAGACATCGGACACAATGAAAGGGAAGAATGATTTAAATCTTAGATTTGAGTGAAACCTAAGTAAAATCCTAATGCTAGGAGAAATGCTACATGCAATGATCAATTTTGAGATTTTGTCTTCGTTCAGATAAGAGGCAACAGTGTCCAAGATACTCACTGAGGTGCTCTTTAATTAGATGGACTCATTTGCACATTCAAACATAAAATAGCAGCAAACTTGTAGTACCAAAAATTATTGTCCTAATGCAAGTAATCACCACACCATTTTTTTGTCTAAAACTGCATGAAATGTATACATCTTTATAGGCCATTTTCTCGAAACAAGTTTTTTCTCATACTGGAGGGGGAGAGTAGTGATAAGGACACCAAAAATGCTTGAAAAGAGATGAAAACTTGTTCAGCATAGGATTAAGGACCTGTCCAAAATACAACAGCATTATAACTCTCACATAATGGGTGTCTGAGAGACAAACCTCTGTAAATCCTGCTAGGGTGTGACAGGATCCACAGAGGCTTGCTCCTGCACACATCAGTGGACCGAGGTTTTGTTGATGACTCCTGTCACGGGGGGAGGTGGACCAGGAGGTGGTGAAATATGTATGATAATCAAGAAGTGGAGATAAACACAGTGCCTGGGGACATCTGTTGCTGACCCCACCTCTTCATTGATTCCATTTTAAGCCCCCCAAACCCTGACAAACACAGAGGAGGTAATGCGAACACTGGCGGACTTACTGGTGTCCCTGCAACAGTAACGTTCGTCCTTTGCGGCCCCCGATGTCCCACATGATGACGCTGTGGTCAGAGGCCCCGGAGAAAAGCAGCCTCTGGACAGGATCCCACCACAGGGTCCCTATACTGCCTGGAGGGGACAGAGGGACGAGAGAAAAACAAGTTTAGGGACAGTGTTGTGGTCTGACCTGTTGGCACCATCTGCTGCCTGCTGGGAGAACTACAGGAAGTTGCGACCAAACACCTTAAACCTGGAAGCTGACTGCAGCTGGAGAATCACCTCTTTAAGGCATAAATCTACCCATTTTTGAAAGAGTCCTTTTTTTTTTCCATTGCTGTCCTCCATACTGATCGAGATCTCATCATTTGCTTCAGTATAGGGCTTCCCTAAGCCTTGCTTAGAGAGTTTGGCTTTCCTCTCTGCTACAACACTAGGACCTTAACATAGTTATTACATCCTAAAGGGGACCCATCATGCTCATTTTCAGGTTCATAATTTTGTTTTGGGTTACTACTAGAATGGGTTTGAATGATTTAATGCTTCATTAGAAAAGAGATTTCAGCGCCGTGCAATTGTTGTTGTTACCAACTTCTAATAATAGAAACTTTTATCATTAAACTAAATCCACAAAATAATCATAATTCTGTGTATTAGAATGAGCTGCTAGAAACTAGCCTGTAAAGCTAGCTAGAATAATTTTGACTTATCTGTGTATCTTATTTCTTATTTCTATTCTACATCTGTTGGTTTTTATTTCCCACTCGCTTTAGCAGTGTAAACATGTTTTCCATGCCAGTACAGTCAATTTGAATTGAATCGACGCAAACAAATAACTGAGAAATCTGTTGGTTATCTCCTTGCTCGTAAGCTTAGTTGCTGAATTGACGCAGCCATGCTCATTGTTACTGACACTCCTAACCAAGTGAACCAAACTGGCTATCTGTGACCGTCACTGGTAGAAAGTAACAAACTGGAGGTATTTGTACATTACCTATAATTATTTCTATTTCAGTGTGTGAAACATAGTACTTCCTCTTTCACTACGATCTTATCACTCTTTCACTACAAAAAACAGACAATTTTCTTCGTAGATAAAGATCATAATAAAGTGATGATCAACAGTGCGAGGGAAGTGAAAAATCAAACATTTGCATTCAGGAAAGAAGAAAAAACATAAATGTGTACTGGACTTGCATTTTAATGACAATCCGTTATATTCATATTTAAGCTCAATCCTGACACAAGTTGCAAGTTTAAGAAATAAGATACACAGATCAAAAGCTGCCGCCACTGGTCTGATATAGGGTGGCCACGGACAGATTCGACTAATAACCACACCAAACAGACCATCTGCTCGTTCTTGTCAGAGGGTAGAGCATGTTGCTCGGGAAACACCCACGGTTCTTCTGTGTGTGGCCACAAAAACAACACACAGCTGTTGTTACATTACAGTGCACACAGTGCCCATGACTTAAAATGCTTTAAGTGTACTTCTGATGTTCTTGGTGAATCACAGATTCTCCAGACAAGCCAACTTGCAAATACTTAAAGTTTTCCATGTTTACAGCGAAACCTTCGGCATTCTAAGCAAAATCAACTCTGGGAGAGACAATGAAGCTCTTGAAGTTGGACCAGTACATGATGATTAATGGCCTGTGGCAGGTGGTGGTGGTGGACTGACTAGGCTAACAGTAACTGTAGCTACATGACACACAGGGCACCCACACATAAACACACACACACACTCAGAATCGTGTCATCTGACCCACTTTTAAAGCTATCTTAAGAACTTCATTTTATACACGTAGTATTGTTATAAATTATATTCAACAGTAGGAAGAAGACCACACACTGGGTTCTGCATTCATGGCCACATTATTGACAATATTTAGAGCCAATGTGGGAAAAAAAAACAGTTAGTTTCCATCAGCTGACATGTGAGGAAAACACAAGACTCATATCTGAATGCAAAACAGTGTCATAAAAACCATTAATTTCTATGTTTAATGTTGTCATAAGATGAAAACTAAGGTGTAAATTTGGCAATACGTCACTGCACCAACCATACAACCACAATAGATACATTTTAGATACAGGAGGAGGTTATTTCCTGGAGCCAGTGAAGGACAATTTAACAAAGAATTTAGGCAATTTAGGAAAAATGCATTTTTCTAACAAGGGCAAGTATAAAAACCTTGATGTGAGACTAGTGAGGTCAGGTCTGACCTTTCCATTCTGTTTTGATCAAGCTTAATTTTCTATTAAATATTTGGGTGGAACTCCGGCACAGCTTGAGCCAACACCACACCCATTAACATGTATCAACATGTATTATCAGTCTAATCAATATTAATTATCATGGGCGGATGAAAGAGAGGTTTTCTGCAGGATGTAGGGATTTGTATTTTCTACATTTTAAAAGGTAAGGCACACTGACACGCCTCTCCTAACTGGCTTACCTGTAAATGACAGGTCTGTGGTAAAAATAGGATTTTTGAGTAGTAGAGAGCATCATCTGGTCAGAAGAGTCATCCATCACACTGTTCTCAACCAGCTCATGAGCACATGTGTGATAAGTGCCCGAATGAGAACACAGGGAAGTGTTTGCTTCACACAATGACGTGTCCTAGCAGCTCATTTTTGTCGTGGGATCCATTTTACACCAAAGTACACGAACCCTTGAATGCAACACCAATATGAGTAATCAATTCACCAGTCGATGATGCATCTGTATTCAGATGGGAGTTTCCGGAAAATCCCATCTAAAAGACTTCAACAATTGTGGGGCAGCTTAATGAGCATGGAAACAACACAGTAATCACATCTCAACTCAAACAAACAGACCTGGGAATTTCAAGAGAAGTACGAGAAACGGCAAAATCCATCATCTGTAAACCCACAGGATGGGTTTTCTTATGTAAACGTGGTCACACATCCACCAATAAGAGCAGAGTAAATGTCAGTCCCAGTAAAGACTGTGGCAGTGTGAGATGTTCTATCTGACAGAGTGTATATACTCTTCCTACTCAATCCATAAGCTGTCATAGGTAACGCTTTATATTAAGGCCCTTGTAGTCAGTGCTAGTTAATAGGTAAGAAGGCCCTTATAAGAATTAGTAAAGTATTTAGATTAGTATTAGAATTTAGCGCTTGCTGGTTTCTACAGTCTTACCAACCTCAGCTTTAAGCAGTCTATTAACTGTTAGCAAGTCTCTTGTAAGTGCTTATTAATCTCTTACAATCTAATAATAAACATTTATTATGCCATTATTAACACTAATATAGTCTTCTAAATGTCAATAAAGATATATAATATCTTTTATAATACCTTATAAAAGGACTTATTACCTATTAACTAACACTTATTACAAGGAACTTAATATAAACTGTAACCCTTTATAATGCAAAAATGCACTAAACTTTTTAAGGAAACACAATCATCATGTTGGATTCAATATTGGATTCAATTAGGGCGCACTCACACTTGGCCCAGTTGCTCCATACCGAGCTAAAGCATGATTGTCCCTCCTCCCCAGTCACCCCAACCGGGCCTGAGCACGGTTACCTCTTGTACATACGTGTTCACGCTGCGTACCTGTGCTTGTGCTCGTGCATTAGCAACCGTACCGTGCCGAAGCACACCTCTTCCAACCGTGCCAGGGTCAAGAAAGTGTGCTTGAGCATGGTACAGAGCGCTCACGCTGGTGTAACAAACTGGACTTTGGGGGTCAAACGTGCTTGGGCACCATACGGATTGCCGGGTGTGAGTGCACCCTTAGTCTCTTATTTTCTTGCATCATGATGACAGTTAGAGAAATCTGGGTCATCTATTTTTCTATGAACACATATGCATATCTGGCTTCAGCATCAGAAGACAAACTATTTGTGCAGAGACCTTGTGTGATCCACCTACATTGGGAGATAGCAATAGTGCTGTGTGGACGATTCTTTATGTGTATTTAGGTGTGTGTCTTTACCTTCATGACCCTTCAGAGTAGTGATGGTGGAATACGTCTGCCTCTCCAGTTTCAGCAGCGTGATCTGCCCTGAGTAATCGCCGATAAAGGCATGCTGCGTCTCGTGATCGTATCTGAGCAGGGAGTCAGGGCTTTAACACACTCTCTGCATGTTACTACTTAGCTGATGATTGTTCCTATACACTGTACACATAGTGAGTCAATGAAGGATACTGTAGGCAGGAGGCCCAGGCGGTGAAGTAGTGTCTCCCCAGCATGCTGCCACTCTGGGTGCACATCCAGCTCACACTCTTGTCGTGGCCGGTGCTCACCACCCACTCGCTCTCCAGGGAGAACACCATATCCGACACGCGGTTTTGGTGGGCTGCAAAACACAAACGCATCAAGTGTCATGTTAGATGAACGTCAAGCAAGATCTTATCTATTCCATTGGAGTTAATATCCGAGCCGTCATGGATGAGCACCATCTAAGACTAATTTGCCCTTTCCACGTGCTGATCCCATCTGCTTAGTGTCGCTGTAATCCGGACTAAGACAGGCGAATCCCTTCAAATAATTTGTATACCCATCAGTCTTAATGGTCCATCTGGGGGGGATCACTTTAACGGTGCACACTTTTGTTGTATACTTTATGTATTCAATGTCTCTTGTTTTACAGACAGCAGGGTGTTAACCCCTTTTGAAACTCCATATTGTGTAGACATCTGGCCAACAGCTTTATTGATGTAACATAAAATGTATTGCCGAAATCTGGCTGATAGTAACAGTATGTGCTGATCTGCTATTAATGTATACAATATATCTAAAACTGCAATCATAGATTTGAATGCCCTTGTTTTGGCATTAGTAAGAAATATTCAGCCACACTTCAGTTTAAAGCTCCATTAATTGATTTTCTGGGCACAACAAGCTGTGAACACAACACAGACTTACAGAATTATCATCTGATGAAGTTGATGCGGCTAAAAGTCTTGCATATACACAGCAACATTCACAAATTTGAGAGTTGTGCGTTCTGGCTACCCCATGAATAGAAATCCAACACTAAAGCTCTGTTTTGGTCTCCACAAACTTTGTTTTCACCAGCTAGATACTTGCTTTGTCTACATGTCGATCAGTGTCAGGCAAGTAGAATGAGATAATGAAAGTAGTGAGACTGAACCAGAACAGTTTAGTTGCGAGTAATAAAGAAACAAATCAATGAGCTTAAAGATGCTAAAATGTGCTGTAAAGTGGAGGAAAGTGCAGCTGTGGTTATTTCATCACAAAAGCATGCTGTTCAGTCAGTACAGCATTGTCAAATATCAAATGGGTTTCATGGATAAGCGGGGAAAACATTGTTCTCAAAAACCTTTTTTTATGACTTCAAAGCTGCTTAAAGGAAATAATTTACAGGGAAATAGACTAAACTCATTGCTGCACAGTGTAACAAATGCTACATGCTATCTGGACAGGCCTTTTGACTGTGTAGCACTTCACTGATAAGTGCGCGATTGGATAAATAAAGTTATGAGGGCTCATTGTACAACAAAGCATCTCTGATAAATGAAGCACAGAGGAATCATTTCTTTCTTCTTCAAGTGTACAAGACTGTTAGTGGCAAACTACACATACTTTCCATTTAACCCTGCACTATTTTTGATCAATGAGAAATTCTTCTCATATTTGTATTGCCTCATGACCAAACCATGACTGTCCATGGCTCTGAGCGGGGGCTGAAACTTTGATCTTCCCTGTCCTCTTTCCAATTAGTGATCTTTCTCCTCAAAGATTCTTTCTTCCCGGGATTCAATGAACAGGCATTTATGAGGCATTTCGACTATATTTATCTTACTGCTGTGTTTTCTGTAACTTGCAGCAGTTCTAGGCGTCTGATGGAGCAATAGCTTTTGTCCCTTGTGCAGTGTGTGCAACAAGCCACCATGGACATGTTCTTATAATAATGCGGTACAGATTTTGCGAAGTAATTAATCTGAACAACAGAGAGGAACACGTTTTCCAAATTTGTTCTTTCATATCATTTTCTGACCAGACTAAACATGTGTAAGCTGTCTTTCATCATCAGCAATGGGCTGCCGAAAATTAAAGTCAGTCTTGCCTTGTCTGCAGCTCTGAGGAAAGCAACACTGACTGCCAAAAGGCAAATGGTAATGTTAAGCCCCACCTGTCTTTGAAGTGTATATAGACATCCTAATGCCTGTTTGTTCTGACTGTGAGTCATGTTTGAGCTGTTCTGCCTCTGCTGCTCGATTTTGCTACAAGTGGTAGAAACCAGATGGAGCATTCCAGTGCTGACGTGGTGTTCAGCCATCTAAACAGACTGGAAGTTTTTCCCCCGAACTCGATTTTCCACTGATGAGGCTAAATATCTGCGGATACGGTCACAGAAACTGTGTTCTGTACATAACCTACCAATTATGAGCGTATGACAGGAGATGAACTCAAGATGTTGGGCTGCAACTAGCAATTATTTTTATTATCGCTTGTGAGAAATTTCTCCCACAGTCCAAAGTGGTGGGATCAAGATGTCATAGTTTGTTCCACTAACGGGACAAAGTATCTTTACATTACAATGATTATATATATTAGAAATATTTTAACAACTATTAGTAATTGGGGCTGCACCAAATAGCTCAAAGCTTCATTCATAACATAAAACCCAGTATTTCTGCACAGCTGCACCGGAATATTAGGCTACATTAATATTATTATTATTATTATTATACTATTTGTAAAATTAGATTCCAGTTGTGGCTACCTAGGTTTGTTTCTGACTTTTGTGATCCGAACATTTCCAAATACTTCAGAGCACTGTAAAGTCCAAAAGCCAAACTGTATTGAAAAAAGATCAATGTAATCATTACTAAAAATTCACAACATATGTTTTCTCACATAATATTCTGCTTTATCCATATTTTTTGGCGTTCAGCCTTTCAAAAACAACATTTTCACTGCGGTCAAAAAACTATGGCGCACTGTTGCTGCACACAAACAGAGGCACCCACCTGAATTAATTTGGCGGTCTAGCAGCACTCTAAAACTGACGTGTATATAACCACAACACCAAAAAAATATATTTTAGCTCTAAAACTATTATTCAGATGTTTTTCAATGCCATTTCTATGGTACTATAATTTTGTTATAAGCCTCAGTGCTTTGTTTGGTTACATTTTTATTACATTTTCCAAATGTTCTGTTGTGATGTTATTTGAGTCCACAAAACATCACAAATGAAAAGAGGCTCAATTGTGATGTTGCAGTTTGCAATCATATGAGAAACATTTTAGCCCGTCAGTCAAACATAAACAACACAACTCTGCCTAGTCTCTCAGCTTGTTGCTAAATTGGATTTGACAGTTTGTGTGTGCGTGTGTGTGTCCTCATCATGTTCTCACCTGGATACGTTTTGACGTGGTTCATCTTGTTGAAGTCTTCAGAGATGAGAAACTCCTGAAGGCAAGCAAACATACACACAAACACATTGAAAACAAGTTTCAAATCAAATAACTGTCCTGAGCCTACAGGCACTCAGAGGAGTCCAAATATTGAAATTGTGGCCTAGTCAAACCAGATATGCAGATTTTAAAGAAACTACACTGTTTGAACAACCAAACGAGTGAACCTGGAGCAAGAATATGAAGACGAGTTAGCTTCACTCACCACAACAGCTCCATTGTCCTGGCCTATGAAGATGCGTCTGCTGTCATGGTGGTACGACATGCAAGAGCATGGAGCTAAGAAGGAGGAAGAGGCAAACGGTAGCAATGAGCCGGGAAAATGAAACAAACAAGCATATAGGGACAGACACAGTCATGACTAATTTTCCAATTGAAGCAATGCATTCTTACTTACAGGACACTGTGTGGTAGATGCTTGGCCAGTACTGACCGCTGTCTCTTTTCAGCCAAACTCGGATGGTTCTGAAGGAAAATGTCAAAATATGCAATTCAAAGCACTCTCCTATGTCTCATTCTGTAGTCTAGTACATGTGAAAAAGGTGAATTTTTGATCTAATCTTTTACTTTCGGTTTGTCTTGACCTAACACACAGTTAGACAAGTACATACTTGATGTAAAAACGGAAATACTCAATGGAAATATCCACTGAAGGGAGCCCTCATTTAGGACTGGGCTTAATCCTCGTCTGGGAAACCAGCCACAATTCTCTTTAAACACAATGCTCGATTCTGTTCATGAAACAGCAGTGAAGGCGGCAGGATGACACATTTGTCAATGGCATATTGAAATTATTTCTGTTGGTGATAAATTATTCTTGGCAGGTCACCGTTTTAGTATTATCTAACTGACAGAGCAGTCGTTCACACAGGCTTGGTAAATGTTACTGTTGAGACCACAATACAGAAGTGATGATTCAAAACCGAACCACTTTCGATACTTATCTGATCATTTTTGTTTCACTTTAAGGCATGCATTTCCCTGTCATGTTGTGTTTTTGAAAACCACGTTCAACTTCAGTAAGCCTCGGTCGACCTTTTAAGGATTCAGGTTTAAGGGTTTTACTTTTATTCCAGTAAAATGTCTGCAAATAAGTAATAATATCAAACGCAGCACCTGTCCACTTCCCTTTTGAATATAAAGTAGGTTAGATGTGTGATGGACACTGCAACACACTTCTTCAAAGCAACCAAGTTCCTTTATTTAAAGAAGGATGTTGCTTCTTCGCACTTGTTCTCAGGCAGGACAGCTTTAATGTCACTCACAGCAGAGCAGTGAATGTGATGGGCTGGTATGAGCCCGCTTACATCTTCTCTACCGCGATTATCTGGTTACTGGGCTGCTGCCTTCACGTGTTGCTGAAAATATGTTACTGGCTTGATGTTGTTAATCACCAGTGGACGCTGCAACAAAAAGGATTTTCAGCTCTACTCAAGTTATCAAGATGTGACGTTCAGGGAGCAGAAAAACGCAAAGTATAAAATCCTGCGTAGCTTAGACGTCACATATAATAAAGCAATTTGTAACTAGATAAGATGAACAAACAACCTGTGAAACCCTGAGCAGCGTTCAGTAAATAACAGAACTTTTATTACAAGGTAGAGTTAAAAGCATTTCACTAACAGCACCTGCGATCAATAAAATCTTTACAGCATACGAGCAGCACTTAAAGGCAACAGCCGCTGGTTTGAGAAAGTAATGTTTACTATGAGCAATAGCTCGGTAGCTAACTAGCTAGTTAAGTCAATATAACCTAGAGTTAATACAATGTGACACTTGCGTATAGCAAGTCGTGGGTCGTAACACTCAATGTTGCAGAATAAAAACCAAATATTATATTCCCGTTTACTAATACAGTTGGTTGTTTGTTCGCGGATACTTTATGGATATGACTCATTCTTTCTGGATTTCTAGCTAACCCCGTACCCTCCCACGCGAGCCCAAACAAATCCCTCTCAGAGTGAAAAAAACATCTTTTGTGTTGTCCTTCTTGATCCAGTGCTCCAGGAATTATGAGCGCAATGACCAGCAAATAGACCGAGCCCGCTAGCTAGTGTTACTGCTGTTAGGCTAACCGTTAGCCTGCTCGGCAGAGCTCACCTGTCCTCGCTGACCGTGATCACTCCATCTTCTTTTGGTATTAAGACGGCTTTGTTGACAGCGTCTGAGTGGCCCTCGATCTTGTTCAAAAGAATCGGTCGAGCCGTCTGGGGCCTCGAATGAATCTCCGCAGCCATGGTTTTGACTAGCCAGCAGTGTTTTCCTTCAGCTGATTTTCCTCCTCACTCGCCAGTAGAGGAGGATCAGCTGACACCATGGACGTACCCGGAGCCGCTGTCAGGATTACCGTAATGACCGTAAATTCAGACGGGGCAAGACCGAAATGGGATATGAGCGAGAATTCAGATTCATCGGATGCCATATTACCGTACCAACAAGGCGAGTGGCTCAAACGTCCCAGGGGCCACAGCAGGGCCACAAAACCCTGCACAGCACCACAGCCTGAAACTAGCAATAAGTTAAAGTAGGCTCAATGCTAATAGTAAGACATTATTATAAACAGCTGCAGGTATGATGAATACAGCAGTGTGAGATAGCCACAACTTATTATCGTGTGCAATGACATTACAAAAAAATCTGCCAGCAGTCTTCACCTCTCCTCTTAGTTTTGTTGCTAGGCTATTTACAACTTGATTGTTCTTGAGCCTAACAAGACACATAACATCACTGAAAACACCTGTGGCTGTGAGGGTATGTGGGGCTTTTAATCAGTAATAATAGCACATCATATTTATTAAGTTGATGACCTGATTCATATTTAAAATCAAAGTAGGACCTACTGAGTGTTAGTGTTTTATTGTAATGTCCTTGATGTTAGCTAATAGCTGTTGAATAAATAATGTATGAAGTGAAAGGTACAATATTTTCCACTGAATTGTAGTGGAGTAGAAGTATAAAGTATCATAAATTGGGCCTTTCACACTGCATATCCTTCGCCCTGGGCTAAGAGTTGACCCTGGGATAATTCAACCCCTTTTCAAACAAAAGATTATTAACCTAGGGTTAACTTAAGCCCAGGGCTGTATGATTCTGCTGCATTTGTACCAGCCCTAGGCAGGCTTGGGAAGTAGAGGAATACATGTAATGAGATTATGTAATCAGGATACAAGGATTACTAACAGGATTATAATTTTTTTTAAACTAAAGAATGATATACTAGTATGTAACCATGCACACAGTTTCACACACAATCACTCTGGTCTTAAGAGAAACCAAATATACAAGATCAAATATTAAATATTAAATATTATATTATATTAAATCAAAGTAATCTTATTATATTTACTTTCTTTAGTCATTATTTGCATATGTTTGGTCTAGAGCTAATCTAAAAGTAACAGAAAGTAGTAGTAAGTTACTTTAATTTTAAATTGTGATACTTGGAGTAACTGTATCGAAATATATTTAAGTAAGCCTACCAACCCTGGTCCTAGCTTAAATGTACGTTGAATGCTGTGTTATACAGGGCCGGCTCAAGCCTTCTGGGGGCCCTAAGCAGAATTTGATTTGGGGCCCCCTTCCCACCACCGCAGAGTCACCTGTGCTTGACAATTATTGACACAAATGTCACACTATAATGTAACATTCTAAATTGTACTAATACAGTGACGGATTATGAACTACTGTCCGTAAAGACCCCGCCTACCTTATTTGTGTGAAAGTGGGTGCAAATGGGGGAAGGGGGTGTGCAAGCCCTCCCCCAGATAATTCTGAAATTGGTAGATGTGATTTCCTGTATTCTGATGCATTTTTGGGATGCAACCTGATGCAGTTCCCTATGCGCGCGAATTGTCTATGCACGCGAGGTGTCTAGTTTATGTGCATGACTCAAATGCTGGCAGACACAGCAGTTGTAGGCAGGTATATTGATCATGAAATCAGAATCATGTTGTCTTGAATTATTCATTCATTCATTCATTCATTTATGTCACTCATTTAATTATTTAAAATATTAAAATTTAAAATTCAAATTTTTTTTGCAGCCGCTTAGTTCGCTTATGCTTAGGGCCGGCCCTGATCATTTGATAATGTCACAAAATTTGAGGGAGAGATCGAAGCAAAAATTATAATTTTCCACCACGCAGCTGACCGCCATCGCCCGCTGTGTTACAAAACTCATGAGGCCCCCAACAAAGAAACTGTCTGGTTATACCTACACGATAACCATTATTATTTGATAGAAAACCAGACAGGGTTCTGGGGTGTTTCATACTTATGTCATTATTGTTATGAAACATATGAAACACCCCTGTACCATAATTGCAAACTCAGATGCAACATCATGAGAGAGAACATAAGGGAGCGGTTCAAACATTTGAGGAATAATATCAAACACAAGCGCAGACAGACATTAACATTTGAGGTATTAAACTTAATGTTTTTAATCCAGTCTTTGAACTGAGGATTTGAACTTGATGGAGATGAAAAAGGTTCATTTTGTCATCCTCAACTGATCATTAATTGCTTGATTAACATTCTTGCTGTGTGAATTTGTTTTGTTAGCTAGATTGAATGTTGTTAGTGGGGCAGCCATGTTGTTTAGATGTGAATCACAGAATGTGATTTTGAATGTAAACATTTAGAAACAAAGGAAAAGAAGAAATGGAACTGTACAAATGAAAGCAAACAATCAAAGCCAAATGGAATGGAGCCTTCAATCATCAAGATTCCATGATGCAGGTGTATAAATAGGACAGCTGTTCTCCGGTCACATCGTTGCAATCGTTCAACCGTCTCAACAAGTTACACCACTGAGAAAAAGGTTCAACAGGCAGACCACTGATCCAGAAGACATCTGTTCATCAGACAACATCTATCCATCAGAAGACAACTGTCCATCAGAAGACATCTTTCCTTCCGAGTCAAACATTAGCATTACTCTGAGACCAAATCTACCAGCCAGCGAAAATGCGGTCTGTGAAGAACTCGAGAGTAATCAAGCGGACCTCTAGACGGCGGTTCAGAGACAGTTCTCGGGAGAGGCTGTCCAACAAGTGCCAAGCACTTTGTCAAGAAAATGCAGAGCTGACAAGCAAGTTGGATGAAGAGAAGAAAAACTTTTTCAGTCAGAAGAATCTGACAGTCCAACTTCGCCAAGAGTTGGCTGAGACAAGAGACCAGTTGGAAAGACAAAAAACCCTGAAAGAAATGTTCATCAACAGGGGAAAAGAAACAAAGAGAGATCTGGAGAGGCTGCAAAAGTACAGTGATCCAGTTACTCTCAACAACACAAAGACTGCCACGCAGGTGAGAAACAATGCAAAGAGAAAGAAGAAGAAAGACCTTCAAGCAGATTATGAGGAACTCCAAGTGTCCCATATAATCAACGGAGGCAAGTTCACAGCTGAAATCCAAGTGGACAAGGACAGTAGCAAGCTTCTCCAAGACGAACTGGAGAGGACCAGAGCTTCACACAACCAGATCATCCTAAGGTACGAAACCGATGTCATCAATGCCAGACAGCAGGTTGACAACCTTCTGCGTGAGCTTGAAAATGGAGTCCAGCAGCACAAACGCCTTCAAAAAGATTACGAGGAGCAGCGTGTTGCACACATGTTCAGCCAGGAGAATTTCACAGCTCAGCTCCATGCAGAGAGAGAAAAGAGCAGGCTTCTCCAAGAAGAACTCGAGAAGATCAGCTTTTCACGCCATGAGATCAGCCAAAGATATGAAACTGATGTCATCGCTGTCAGACAGCAGGTAGACACCCTTCAGCGTGAGCTTGAACAGGAAGTCAAGTCTCACGCAGACACAGTGTCGGAAGACTGCCGTCTGATCAGCAACTTGAGGGCTGAGCAAAACGCCCTTCGTGAAAAGATGGCAGAGGAGATCAATGTCTTGCAGCAAAACACCTCAGAGAGGGAGAGATCTTACGTGAGAGAGCTGGAGGAGCAGAAAATGCAGCTCAACGTTCAGTTGTCACTCAATCTTGAGCTCTCCACTAAGCTCGAGGCTGAGAGAGAGGACTATCGCCTTCCTCGCAAAAGAGCCAGGCGTGAGGAGAAGTGTGTGGATGAGCCGTGCCAGCAGCAAGAAATGCTCCCTGACATCGGACGCCTGACATTGGTTGAAGTCCCTGAGGAGACGCCGTCCAAGTCCACCGATAATGTACTGGCCCCCAAACTCCTGGAGGAGGCTCAAGTCCTTGAGGAGAATCTCCCAGAAACAGCAGTAGTGACCCCTTCCATCTGGAAAAGAACCCGTCACTTTCTGGGATTGCGAAAACCAAAGAAGTAGAAGGAGTAGGCTTCAAACAGCTCCACCTCCAACAACGCATAGTGACAATCACAATACAATTGTTAATATGCATTGTTGAAAGGCATGGTGGTACAGGACACACTGTCACCTCACAAGAGGAACCTGCTAACTAGTTGGTATCCTTCTGTGTGGTGTGTGTGTGTACCTCCATGCCTGTGTGGGTTTTCCCCGGGTGCTCCGGTTTGCCCCACAATTTTAATGAGAAAAAAGATAAAATACAAAAAATTAAAAATCAATAAAAATTGAAAATAAAATTGAAAATAAAATGTCTGCATTAATAGCTGTATTTTGTAGGATGTAGTATTTTTACAGTCACATTTTTAAAAGGGTTGTCTTTCTTGAGATGGGGACACATTTTGTCCCTCAAGTGGCATTTCATTTTTTGCACATGGTCAACAGGTCTGTAGAATATCCTGACCAACAGGGACATTAAATTCATTCACTAATGAAAACATATAGGTGACAAGTTCTGAGAGCCACGCCTGAAGCTGTACTTAACAGCTGTATAGTATATACTGTATGTATTGGTATGTGACAGAATAATTAGTGCAGGTAAATGTATGTGCAGCAGTGTGGCAGGTTGAGGCAGAGACAGTTATATATGACCAATCCCATTGTCTTCACTGAGGACGGATTCCTGGAGCTCTGAGGCCTCTAGAAAAACAAAAACATTTAGTTTTTCTTTCTTTCTTTTTTTTTGTATATGAACGCAGAGGGCCTCGTGTGTGTATACTGTGTCAGGCCTGTAATTCACTGATAACTTCAGTTTGTGTAACTCAACCAGATCTTTCAACATCAACACTGTGATTATGTGTTTGTCTGTATGTGGTTCAGCCTTGTAAACAACTGGTGACCTCTCCAGAATATGGCCTCCCTCTTTCCTAATATGCTTAAAAAAACTCCTGCAACCCACAACCCTCAACGATTGAAGTGGTTTGGAAAGTACATTGATGTTTTAATAGTTGCTGAATAAATAAGCCATACATGTGAACAAACTGTTAAGAAGCAGTATCACTTAATTCTGTAGCTGAATAAGTTATACTCAAAAGACAAAAACAAAGCAATAGAACGTCACATGGAGACAAACATTGCCTTGTAAAAACACTTTTAAATACTGCTATGAAAATAAGGTAGACAAAATCCTTGATGTTATAAATATGTGTATTTATTTGCTCAAATATGAAGCAAGTATAATAACAGAAGACTTCCTCAGCGAGGGAAACAAGAAGCTGAATACATTGCGTTCAGGATGTGATTTACATCGCCATAACTTAGGAGTGAAACTTAGAACAGACTGGAGTGACATGACTTGAAATGGAGAATTTTCAAACTGAAACAGTAACACGATAAACAACTGATTATTATCCTAGTCCAGAGTTGAGAACATACACAACTGACATTCAAAGTCTTTTAAAAATGTAATAAATTCAAAAAAGTGTACAAAAAAATTAAAACAGCTGGAAAATTTAGTCTGTTATGCATTTCAGAAACAGGGTAACATAAAAAGCAATATTTAAAACAAATAACATATGTCCACACTGTACATAAGTCTACAGCAAAGTTTGTGTGAGTGAGTGTGTAGGTGTGTGTTCATGTGTGTGTGTTCATGCATGGCAGTGTAGAAGCATTTCCTGTGCTGGCCTGTGATGCTACCAGGGGCTGAGCAGTGATGGCTAGGCTCTAGGCTGGTTGATCTGGCCCATGAAGAGAATCGTACCTAGAGGCAGAGACAGAGACAGAGACAACTCATTATGCACAAGCACCACTTTCTTTGGGTCACCTGGTTTCACTAAGGCTGGGCTCAGACTACAGGGCTTTTAAAATCCTAACTGACTGTTGTATCCCTCTTATAAGAGGAATCCTCACAGATGTTCTTCTCTCCAATCTCAAACCTGCACACACTACAAGAAAAGAAAATAACGGTGCATCACACACTATAGGATGTCAATATGATTGAAGAATAATGCAGCAGGATCTGTAAAACCCCTCACATAACAGATAATCTGGGCCCACCCTCGGGATGACCAAGCTCTGTGCCCAGATTTCTCCTCTGACTGTTGGATGGGGCAAAACGGGGTTAAATCAGACAGATTCTCCTGTTGTCTGAGCCCGGCTCAAGCCTAATCGGTGATTAAAAGGTCCCACATGCCCAAAGTGAGCACCACTAGCGGTCACAGTTCAGCACCAGCAAGAGGGAGGGTGACGTCACTCTATGCTCTGGATGTCTTTACCCCGTTATGTCTTCACATGGCAAGTAGTTGTTCCCTGACATCTAGTGCAGCTGAATGTTGTTTATTGGACCTTTGACCATATTACCATTTATAAATGGTGCTATGTCTAGTTTATTTCTCATGTGGTTGTACAGATGTTAGATCTTCTATATACATTTATATTATATATACACCTTTAAATGTGATGGACATATTTGACTGTACCTGTTGGGTTATGTCTGATGAGGAAGAGGAAAGGTCTGTCCACTGTAACCCAGGGTGGAGAGGACCGAGCCAGCAAAATGGCAGCTAAACACAAAAGCAAGAACATTGTAAAGCCATGTCAGAAACTATAAGAGCAGAGATTACTGAATGTTATGAATGTACTAAAAAGTAAATGATTACTCCTTATATAGAACATTTTCATCAACTAAACATACAGCTTTGTGTTTGGCACAGTAAGTCCAAGATAAGGCTCACTGTACAAATACTTACTAGTGGCAGCTGCTGCTTTTGTTCCATCTTCGTTCACTATAATTTTGGCTTTCTGGAGTGCCTTGGATACATGCAGAGGCTCAGCACCTGAGAAAACAAGAACTGTTTATTCTCGCTTTAGAAACACATATACTTCATCTTTTTTATGAACAATTTTGATACTGACCAGCCAATGCTGTCCACATTCAACACAATGGGTGTGATAAAAACTACACCAACTCTTGATGGGAAATCCTTAAAGGATAAGTTCACCCAAAAATGAAAATTCAGTCATTATCTACATATTCCCAGATGGATGAAAAGTCAGGTCATGTTTCATAATCCACAAAACATTTCTGGAACTTTACAGCAAAACAGTGTTGCAGCATTTTCTTAAAAACAGGGACTTAATTGAAAACAAAAAAAAAAAACGCCGGACCAGCTGTATGGAGCCAATTATGTTTTCTTTTTTTTAAGGTTGTTTTTCAATGTTTTAAAACAAGACCCCAATCTACTTCAGTTGTTGAGGAGAATGCTACAATGCTGTTTGGGACTTTCCATTGGCATAGGGAAAAAGTAAATTATCACTGAATTCTTGTTTGGGGATGAACTTTTCCTTTAAGGGCCCTGTGTGACCATAGTTCACCCAAAGAGCATTTTTTACTCATCTAGACTCTGTGGAGAGTGTTTAATTGACATCACAGGGCGAGACTCATTTGCTTCCAGTTGCAAATGGGCCTGCCTGCTTCACTGTGCAGAGATCAATCTGATTCAACTTCGACACGTGAAGCCACATGGTTCTCCAGTGTCCAGCCAGCTGCTTTGAGAAAGGGGGTGGGACTGACCTCATATTTCAGGAAATATTGGTTGTTTTATAACTGCCAGTTAAATACAAGCAGCAGAGAAGAAGGGATGCTGTTGTCAACATTCTAGCAATGCTAGCTCCTCCAGCTTATATGTTACACCCTACCCACGGCATTTCAGTCCCCCCTGCTTTTGGTCACACCAGGCTTGTTAACTTTGCCAGACAGATTTTGGTCTGACAGTGCCACCACAGTGCTGTCACATCTGTTAAAGCAAGACAACTTAGATTTAGAGCTGCAATTTCAGGGATTTCCAAGGAAACAAATAAAATTCCCAGACTTCAGTTTCTTGAATATGAATATTTTCTGGTTTCTTCACTCCTCTAATTAAATTAACTGTCTTTGGGCTGTGGACAAAAGACATTTGAGGACATCATCTTGGGCTTTAAGAAACACAGATGGTCAATTTTCACCATTTTCTGACATTAATCAAGAAAATGGTTGACAGATTAATCAGCAATGAAATTAACCATTAGGTGAGTTTGGTGTGTCGTCCTCCACCACATGGGCTCTGCTTCTAGAACATCTCTGTTCAAGATTCTTGGTGCCTTAATGCCAACTAACAAACCAGCCCACATTTCCACCAGTTTTGAGCGGAACCGCTTTAATCAAAGATGTGTCATCAACAGAGGCTGTTGCACAATGCCCAACTTGGACCCACATGAGGAAATCAAATTATAGGGACTGACCGCAGGTCATGTAGCACTTCTTATGTGTTTGTTTATCTTCTGTGGCGTCACATAGAGCTCACAAAGACATAAGAGAGTGCAAGCATTATTAGGCGAGACTGCAACTAGGCCTCATATATCATAAATAATGACCAAAAAGGGAAAAAAGGAGGTGTATGGTACCATAATAATAGTACCAGGGAATGTTGCAGAGTGAACTAAATTTTTCAAAGATACAGACTAATGCAGCTTCTGATGAGCTCTACTTTTTAGTATTAGCCTGGTTGATTAATCATTTAGTCAAAGTATAAAAGCATTAACTGTCACATTGCACCACATGACGGCCATAGAGGAAAAATTCACACCTGTCAGACAGAACTTAGTTGATTTTTGTGCTCGAGTGATCCTATGAACTCCTTTGTTTATGCCACAAAGCCGCCACATGATGGCAGTAGAGTACTTCACTTAGAGCTCCTTTGATTCAGAGGGAAGATGAGGGAAGGAAAGAGAACAGGAGAGGTCCTGTTTTTCACACTGGACAGCTAGACACAGTTCATGCTACTTATTGGCTCTGGCAATAAAAAGCCAACAATGCTCGTATCCAAATAAACCTGTTGTACATACTCGTATGCACTGCGTCACATTTGGATTTGGACTGACTGTGCTTTCACTCACTGAGGTGTCTGAAGTCTGCCTTGTCCTCTCTGAACATGTCTGTTATTCCCAGTGCTGAAAGAGGGGCTTCCAAATCTACTTCGGCATCAGCAGTAAACCTACAGACATAAACACACACATGCACCCAGTGTTACTGTAACATTCGATCACAGAAGTCTTAAGAACTGACACATTGTATCGTGTGTTGGTCTTACCTGGGGATGAGCAGGCGGACTTTTCTCATGTGCATCAGTGTAGTCCAACTCTGGACCGTGGCTGTGCTGATGTGCGGGACAACACGGGACAGAGGCGTGTCCTCTTCAGAGGGCAGAACTATCAGCATGCTGATGGTGTTGCCGTGATAGGGCAGCTCAATCACCTTATACTTCAGTCCCTGTGGGGTGGTGGCCACACCTGGCAGAGAGGTGGAGGTTAAGGGTGAATAGTTTAAAAAGGTGGGGTCATGAATTATCTCTTTTCTTGTATCTGTTAAAAATGTTGAGTAGACAGATGACTGACTGGGAACCAAGATACTTCCTTTTCCTTTTTTGTACATCTGACTAAAGAATACAATTCTGCAGAAAAGTCTTCCTTTAATTTAAAGGTCTTTCTGTTCACACATGTGCAAAACCTAAACCACTTCTGTCACTGAAAGACTGCACAACATTATTTCCACTTCCTTGTGATGCAAGAATAATGGAATGAAATTAGAGGAGCACGATATATATCAGACTGATAAATTTAGCCCGACATTGAAAAATGCTGATAAATAGAGCTGATAATATGAAGCCTAATTCCCTTCATTAACTTCACAATTGCAGCATTTACAATCTCTGATGCAGTAGGTAGCGGTTTGCACCTTGAAAGTTGGTTTGTAATCCACCAGTACACAAAGATGGAGAAGAAGAAGAAAACAAGTGCAGTCTGTTTAGCTCATTATGTCAAACTGCTGTAGCCTGGTAGAGCCACACAGTGTAGACTAGAGAGCCAACCATGTCGTCCACAGTGTGGCCGTTTTTGTACAGTTTCAGAGGAAGACAACACGATTGTAACTTTAATGATCTGATAGGGTTGAGGAGGGAGAAAATTCATAACATAACAAATCTTATTAGAGCTGTGGAATATTAAAAAATCCATGTTTGCTCACTACATTTCCATAACTATAGGTTAGGAATAAATGTGAAATTATTGGTTATCTTGGTATTGGCTAAAAAAAAAAAAAAAAAACATATTGTGAAACCCCTAAATAAATTAACATTATTCCCTGTTAAACATCTGTAAAAGCTTTGTAATTTCATTCCTCTTTTTCCTTGCATGAGCTGATTTACTTAATATTAGTGCAATTCCACATTATTTGTGTTTTCATAAAGAAGTAAAAAGGTTTTTAATGCTATGCAACTATCCATTTTGCCAGGATTTTCTGTTAAAGAACTCTGTGTGAGTGAAACTGTTTTCTTTATGACTCTGATCTTGATTACTTCTTGATATTCTGAAATCTCCTTAAAAGCACTTCATAAATGCTTGGACTGGGTGACAAAATCAAATATCCGGATATTTTTGAAAATAATCACCAGTAATGTGGATACAGTGACTAAGTGGGTGAAGGCAAGTATAAGAACAAGTAGAACAGTCTGGTAAATTTAGAAAATGACATCACTTCACTGATGATATATATATATGACATATGCTTATCACAGCAACTGCGAAACTCACAACAAACAAATAATATTGTGTGATATAATTTAGCATGGGGGAGTAGCAAAATAGTGATGTTAAAATAACGATTATGACTTTTTATTCACACAGGGATACTGTGTTCGAGTATGCTGGACTGTATGGTTCCTATGACTTTTCAATTAACAAATTTTCATCTTCCACAGCAGGCACTTAATTGAAAAAAAAAAAAATAAAATTATGGTTTAACAACAGTACCAGAGTTATGTCACAAACATCCATTTCCATGCTTTATATGGCCATTTAACTAATCACAGTGAACTGTGTTGTGAAGTCATTCAGCCAAGTACGTGTAAGTCCCATTATATTCCTAAAACTAACTGTAGCAACCCATAGCCAAGAGTTTTCCAGCTGTTACAAACATGTGCTCTCTTTATGACCTCAGAGTGGTAATTTGTCTTGTTTGTCTGATTTGTCTGAATGAATCCAATTAACCAGGGAACACAGACTTTGTACACTAAAGTCAACACACTGCAGAATACTGAAGAAAAACACAGACATCTGTGCCTCACCGCTGAACATGGCCTTAGCTTGACTCTAGCACTGTATGAGAATCTATCCACAGCACTCACCATGCTAACTCAACTCTGACACTCGTCTAAAAATAGACAACTGACTGGTATATCATTTCATTTCACACAGGACTAAATAATGTCCTACGGATGTGGCAGGTCTCAGCCTGCATTTCCTCGGTACAAGCCCATGAATCATACAGTGGCATTGGCTGGAATTGCGGCCCCATTTGGCCCATTTGTTGCCATTTGTGCAAACTTGATTTGGTGACAGTTAAACCATATAGTGGTAACTCAAAGAAATGTATTCCAACTGAATGTTGAGTTAAAGGAAAAGTTCACCCAAAAATGAATATTCAGTTATTATCTATCCCGTTATCTAGGTTTCGCAGTTCACAAAACATTTCTGGAGCTTCACAGCAAAACAGTGCTGCAGCATTCTCCTAAACAACGGAAGTAGGTGGGTACTTGTTTTAAAATGTTTTAAAATGTTTATTATTTTTTTTTTTTTTTAAATGGCTCCATACAGCTCGTCCGGCATAATCCAATTCTCCAGATGCATTAACACCATCAACACACAGTCACGGTCAAGCTTGTGCACCCACTTTAGACGGGGTGCATGCTAACGCTTTTATCTTAACAGCTACAGTGAAGATTTTGACATAAAAAAGGCTGTAAATAACATGTTTTTACATCAATTTTGGATCTCGGGCCTTCTAGAGACTTGGATTACACTGGATGGAACCAATTTGTGGGTTTTTTAAATTTTATTTTCACATTCGGCACCCATCTACTTCAGAAATGTTTTCTTTTTTGCCTAACCAAACTCCAACTTAAAACTAAAACTTTTTTATAAAAAAAAAACAAAACAAACCTAAAAAGTAAGTAAACCTGTAAAATAAAGGGTCAATGTTGACTTTTGGTTTCACATAGGACACAATCCCCAGTCTCCTGAGTCCAAGTTCTGTGTTTGACCCATTCATCCACCACAACCTCCTCCCTGTGCTGACTTTGTAGCTTGTTATAGTGCCTAACCTGAGTTCCTAAAACCTTTGCTGAATCAAGTGCACATGCACAAGAGTTTCGCAAATCTAGGATTACAATCTAGCATAAACTTGAACGACTGACTGTACTTCATGAGCACCTAATAAACAAGCTGACAACAGATTCTTGCAAAAGTAGTAAAGAAACATAGCACGTAGCATTCAGAGCAATCTGAAACCTTTTTGGATTACTTTTACTTACCTTATTATTTGAAACTTTGACCTTGTTCAATATGAGCATCCAACATTGTAACATAATATTTAACATGACAGAAAAAAACACAATATGTCCCCTTTAAAAGGTACTGCCTTCCACTCATTCTATATTATTACATGGATAATGCACTAATCCGGTATCTAGCAAATCTGTATGACTAAACATACCTCAACAACCTACCCACAAAACCAGCATGTCTCCACTGACTCCCATCGCTGATAAAAATAATCACCTTCTTATCTGGCAAATTCACTTTAACCAGCCTGAATCCAATACTGCAACCATCTACAGCAGAGCCCTCTAGTTATGGCTTTAAACCTCTTTAAATCTCATTTGGTTGTAAAATGTAACAAAGAAAACTTTGTAAGCAAGTCTGTGATATCAAAGCAAAAGCATTAACACTGTTAAGCTGTTATAAATCATAAAAAATCAAACAGTTAGTCTCACACAGCAGGCCATCAGTGGAAACGTGCCACACATCACTGCTCACCGATGTTGAAGACAGATAGTTGGGACATCATTGGAACTTTGTATACATTTCCATTGCCTGCATTGAAAGGCCTCATCTTGGTGTTCTCGGGCTGGAAGCGAGACTTCCATAAGCCTTTGAAGTAGATCGCGTTGACTGCAACCAGACGGGTCAGAGCCGGGTCCAGCATGTCTGCTTTGATCAAGCTGGGGATATGACCTGGATTAATATGCAACACAGGAGCATTATTCAGTCAGAAAGGTTCGATAAAAACCATCATCTCTTTTCATATTCACTTCAGCATTGATGAGGAAGTAATAATGCAGCATGATATAAGGACACGCCAACCTACGTGGTAGAAATTTGGCCACAATACAAAGTCGAGGCTTTTTAATTGAGCTGCAACCATTAGTCAATCAATCGATTAGTCGATGGAAAAACTCAACAACTCAACTTTTTTGATACATACTGTATGATGATTTTGGTGGAGTGAGGTGAGAGAGTGCCATGGGTTATATGATTGTTCTAAGCCTGCCTGAGGGGAGGGTGGTGAACAGTGATTGTCCAGGGTGTGTGGGGTCTGTCATGATTTTTTGGGAGTGGGGAGTCGACAATCCCCTGAGCTGTTTTGGTGAGCTGGAGCAACCAGGACTGGGCTTTCTATAGTGCAGCAGTGGAAGTTAGCCAACAGTTCTGGGGGGAGTGTTGTGCCTCAGGGTCCTCAGAAAAAAGAGGTGCTGTTGACCAGGTGAGGGTTGTTCTGGCTGCAGGTTAGGTCCTCAGATACATGGACACCTAGGAACTTGAAGCCAGAAACCCCCTCCGTCTCCTCCCATACACAGACATGTCAATAAGTATTTATTTTGAGTTTTTGTTTTGTGTTTAGGGTCAGCTCGTTTCCCTTACACCATACAGCCAGTGTCTGGACCTTCTCTCTGTAGGCTGTTTCACTGTTGTTGGATATCAGGCACGGTACGGTTTTGTCATCAGCAAATATGATTATAGTGTTGGAGTTTTGGGTGGTACTAAAGTCATAGATGTAAAGGTAAACTTCTCTCCATTTTTCATGCACTCAGAGCCCACCACTCTTTCGCCGGCAAATATCTGCCATGTCAAAACGACTCATGTAAGCACTCATCCATGGACACAAAGAGTATAGTCGGAATGAGAGAGAGAGCCCCCGCTCTGTATTATGTTATTGTTTGTTACCAGCTGGCCGCCTCACTGTTTTCCGTTTCAAATTGAACGAGTCAAAACAAGCACATACATGCCCACAGCTGTTGCTCACACCTGCCTTTGCAAGGGCTCTTGGAGATTTTTTTAATGTTGTGTATACAGCTGCTACAGTACGACACCTACCTTTGGTCTTATTGCTGACCCATTCATTGATTTCATCTGCTGCCACATTTGGGTGGCTGAAGTCCATGCTCCTGCTCTCAGATTGGAAGTTGGCCTTGTTGGTGGCTACAAAAGCCTCCTCCATGGGGAAGTCCTTCTGGCTGAACATGGCATTGGCAATTAGCACAAGGTCCTGGTTGGACTTAGCCGTCAAGGTCTTGTGCAGCTTCCTCAACATCTTGTATGGGCCTGTGTAGATCAAGTAAACTTTGAATTATTTTTTTTCAATTATTGCTTATGGTTTAAATGTGAAACAACATGCAGTGAGTTTGGTTCATGAGGAGAACTAATTTACCAAATTCGAACAAACACTGAGACTTCGGTCCTCTACAGGCAGAGGGGTTCCTTACCATTTTTCTTGTAACGGAGACCACTGAGGATCTGCTTCCGAGTCTCTCCATGGGCTCCTGGTAGCAACATCCCAAGGATGGAAGCTACCCCATGGGGTGACAGCACCACATTTTCAAGAGGCTTGGCACGGACTACTTGCTGAAATACCTGTATGCCGAGATCAGAACCCCGTTCACCGTAGGAGGGAGCCTGGGACAGCACACCCTCAACGCCATACAAGGTCACCAGCGCCAACAGGCACAATAATGACAGGTGCCTCATTTTATGCTCACACCTTGTAAGAAGCAAAGAACAAAACATTAGAGGCATTTTGTGAGAACCATGGCAGTCCATCTGTTGAATTGTTCTCCAACAGACAGTGATTATTGGTATCACCTACTGTGTACCTCAACTATATTTCATCTTTATAAGAGCTACCATCTGACTAGCAACAGATTTATGAAAACATCAATCTACAACCATAGGCATTCCTTAAAAACTCTCGTCCATATGACTCATCACAGCTAACCACAATCATCACATGCACCTTAGGCAACAGTTTATAGTTTACCCATGCTGCATGGTTTGACTAACTCTTGCTGCTTAAATACTACAGTCCAACCCTGGTCAGCCTACTGAAACTGGGCTGTTTCTTTCATTTCAATTTTAGATCGAATGAAATCTTTTGGACCACTTTAGGAAAATGATTCAGCCTGCACCCCACTCACTGAAGCAGTATAAACGTAGCCAGCCAGGATTCCTGCTGGCTTGCTTACTTCTTAGAGGGGCATATTACATCAGTGTTATCATCTGTGTAGTCATCCAGCTTCAGGCTATTTCCACAGTTTCAGAGTGAAATGTGGATTTCGGTAAGAGCCTTGGGTTTATTTGCTGATTGGATTTGCAGTTAAATGTCTGACATTGTTCTCACGAACTTCAAAACGCAGTGAAACCGCCTTACACGCAGTTGGTCAACCGAAATCCACACACACAATTTATCTTTATGAGCTTTTATAACCTTCTTTTGTTGGCAAAGTTCCAGGAAATCCGTCAAAATGTCTAAAAATACTGGTTAAGTATGAGTTTAGTGGATGCTAATGTGATTTTGGGGGCTCTTTATCAAACTGAGCAGTCACACGGATGACAAGAAGCCATCTCTGACCACCATGATTCACATTAAAACTGCACCCGGAGGAAAAACAGCTCAACACTGAATGTGAAGCGCACTTTTCTCTGGGACTATTGTAATGTCAGTCACGTTAACCTACATTTCACTTTTCCGTGGCACGTTGACGCTAATTATTTGTAGCTAACGTAAGGTGTCAATCAAAACCCACCTGGGTAAAAGTCTCTGAAGTCTTTTATATCAACTACACACATTGGTATTTAAAAAAGGAAGCAGCAGGACGTTTGGCTGGAGTGCTTAATACAAGCTACACGTTGTTAAGCTAGGTATAACTTTTAGACTTATTTGAAACAGTTGTTTAATCTTCTGTAAAAGTAAAAAAAAACGCCAGTCCTTACCTATCACGAGGTGACGAGAGTCTGATGTGTCCCGCAGGTGAAACTGTGACCTTGTTAGTCCGCTTTGCACTGTGGTCCCGACAAAAAGCGAAGGTTCGTCCACAGTGTAAATGAAAAAGTAAACTTCTATATTCCAGTGAAAGTGCGAACTAATACTGACTCCCGTGTTGTTTCACAGAGGACTTTATTGGACTGAACTCCGCCTTCTAACAGACAGTCGAGCATGAAGAGAAGCTCCGTTAGTCTCAGCTTCAGAGAGACAAGGTATGAGCTTCCGGTTGACTTTCAAAATAAAACCACATTACGACGTCCGTTTACACCGAAAAATAGTTTTACACCCTCTAAAACTAAAACGACTTTATTTTAACATTGTTAAACAGTGTTGTTGTGGTATTTAACGAAGTTACCTCTCATAGTTTCCTGGGAGGCAAATAAAAAAAAAGTTTCGTGTTTTCGTCTATGTAGTTACTTCCGGCACTGTTTGGCCCACTTCGGCTAACTTGACGCAGCTAAAAACTAATAAGGTGTTTACAACAGGAAGTGACTGATGGGAATGTTTGGAAACATTCAGGAGCAGTCATCTCTGTAATGTTTTGTAATCTCTGGAAAATTACTGCGAGGCTCCACTTGTCCTTGATGCATTCATGAACCAGCGCGAAGTACCAGTACAAAGCATTAACACCAGCAACATGCTCAGATGAGAAAGTAAGATAGTCTTGTTTTCTTTTAATATTACAGTTTGCTGCACAGAGCATTGATTAACAAAAAAAAAAGTAAATGTTTGTAAATAAACAGGTCTCTTGTACCATTTTATTGGGAAGTTTGGTCTTATCCAACTTTGATGTGATTTTATATTTACATCACCTCCAAGTGATCAAAAAGTAGATTAAGTAGGCAAATTTTGGCATAACTTGCCCACAACTGAGGCACATTCACGAAGGAGAACCTGATGCTTTTCCATCTGATCAGGTGATACGGTTGGGTGGAGACGCACAAACACACCTGGAAAAAAAAAAAAAGGCTGAGGCTCAATTACATCCCTGCTGCAGCCAAAGAGAGGATTATGAGTAGGTGCATGGGGGGTTCAATTACAGGGGATTAAATGAGAGTGTATGGGCAATTATGACTAAATACATCTTAAATGTTTACCTTAACAAAGAAAGGATTGTGGGTAGTGATGATAATATATTTTCCACGTTTATTTTGGGGACTCAACCTCAGCTTTAATAGATTGGTTTCACACAGCCTCTGACTGAATATCCGGGTGGAGGCTTTAAGCACTCACTGCCACAGCATGGGACAGCTGTAGTGGGGCTGGATTCAGAGCAGGAACTTGGTCTGCAGTCTTTGTGGGTGTGTGGTTTGTGCTGGGAGTGGGGGTCTTATATGTCCAGCTGAGATGGGACTGTTGTGAAAACAAACACTGTTAGGCAAAGTGGGGTCATTGTGTCTGTGTTTTGAGGAGGTAGTCAATGTACACACAGCTGCGTACTTTATTCATGCCTTCAGGACCACTTCAATTTTCCTAAACTAAATCCATTGAGTGGGAACATTGCGATGTGTTGCACAAATTACACAATTTCCAGAAGTTTTTGGTGTGCCCAAGACACCATCTCTGGATCCTGCTCGAGATATCATTACGCTCCTATTGAGGAGCCAAGACAACATTTAGTTCTTATCACCAAACAAGACTAAGCTTGTGCTGAGCAACACCAGATGTGTGCATGTTTGTGCAACATGTATCCAATGCAATTACATGAACTGGGGCCATTTCTTGGCATTTCTCTGGTTAAAAGTTGTATATCTTTGTTTTACTGATGCCTGTTTAAACACGATTTTCAGTGTGTTATCAAACCATGAAATGCAACAGTGAAATGAAAAGCGCACAGTCATTGCTGATATACTGACTGATAACTTTTGTTTTGAAAGCACTGGAACTTTCCAAAGGTTGCTGGGGAAGACAAAGTTTCTCAATATGAAATGTATTTGTCAAGCACCGACCACACACAGATAAGATCGTTATATTTACCGGCAAATGTGATGAAATTCTCAATTCTTTTGTAAAACAAGAAGTTATGGAGGGTGTTGCTCTTGTTAACAAGTAGTTCTGGATGATGCTATGTATTTGTCTTCAATCAAATAGTTCAAATAATCAATAATGAGTGCATCCACAGACATAATTCTTTTACGGTTAAACCTGCCTCCTTGAAAATGTAATTTGACTATCTGGGACTATTCTAAAGCATGTCTGAGAAAGCAAACTCAACTACTGCTCCTAGTTTATTGTATACACTGCCCAGAAACCAGCCAAGTGGCTCTAATTCTTCATTATAGCCTATTCACCTTTGCAATATCAAGACAAGAAATAGTGTCTACAGTCATAAAAACATATTTATTCAGCATATTTAGCGCAAAATTGTCTCTCATTTAAAATACCTGAAAATTGTACCTTCTTATGCTTGTGTAAAGTGCAATTTCAAGCAGTCATACAAGTGGCAGTAAAATAAGCAGTCTCACTCCAGTGTCAGTGATCTGGACAAAACAGTAATCAGTTTGCTCTGCAAAGCTATTGATTGGCATATTCTGCGATCAGTCATTGCTTCAACCACTGCTGGAGCAGTAAGAAGACGTGGTCACGGGCCAGAGCGAGCTGGGGGAGATCCTCGGTCCTGGCAGGGTACATGTTGGCACAGTGGGCTGTTCCTGGATCAGAGAAAAAATAGAAATATAAAGGATGTGGCAGCGAAAAACAGTAAAACTGAGATTTTCTGAGTTACAAGAACAATTATCCACCTAATAAAGCTAGTGCTGAACAAGTAAGTCATTGTTCTACTCGGAAACTGTTGTTTGGCTTCTGTAGTGTAGAGCAACCACGAGTGAAAGTCAGTCTACAGTTAAAGCAGTTTAATGGAACTTTCAGTATTTGTTTATTATGGTGCCCCCTGTGGACAAAGGTGGTATGGAGTAAACATTTTGATGTAGCTGTCATGTGCATTTGTTTTTAATATCTTTCTTAAACACAGCTTTTTGCAGGATTTATAGCAATGAGGTTATTATCTATTTGTAGCTATGTAAGATTAATAACTGTAATATAACAATATGAACCAAAGTAACTTTCTTTTAGTGCTGATTATTCACCTAAGTTATGTGTAATCCTTCAGCTAATAGATTTGGTTGCTAATAGATTCAGCTGCTAATAAAATAGCATTTTTTTTTGGCTCAAGTTGTCAGAATTTACTCGTAATGTTATGTCTTCATAAAAATAAGCCACAGCAAGATATAGCTGGGGTGTGTTCTGACCCGGTGACGGGCATTAAGAATAACTATATCGAAAAATGTTCACTAAAACGGACTTGTTTTCCTATGGAGGTCTAATTGAGGCATCAGTATTAAATTGAGACCGATAAAAAGTTCCTTGTAGTACGTTTAACTTGTGTACTTCAACAGAGTTTGGATTTGGAAATACACTAGTTCAAAAAGTTCCTTAAAGGCTTAATGATGAACTCTGGTCAAAGGAGAGGTGGACCTTCAAAGCACCAGTTATAATTACTATACATATGCATTGGCTTATTTTAATCAGATATTTTGGCTTAAATTTTGTACTGCATGTTACTTTATATGTTTTAAAATCATACTGTACAGATACAACTAAGTAAATGGAAAAATGTAGGCGATCCTTCACGTTAGTGCCAACTAACAAGCCACCCATCAGCCTTGCTAGCTAGTTGTTGTGAGCTGGAATTGCTTTTTAAGCTAGCAAGCTGAATAGCAGGTAAAATGGTAAAATTACTGAATAAAATTGTTACTAAATGTTTTAAAATCTTGTATCGAGACAACAGTATAACATCAACTTTCTTTGGAGCTGTAAAAACAAAGTACACCTATTCTTTCTTACCTTTGATGAAAACAGCCGGGAGGTCAGCTACGATGTCCTGCGTGATCCCCAAAGCGTGCCAGGGGTCAATGGACCCATTGGGAAAAACTATTCTGGTGGAGCGGATGTCATAGCCACCATAATACTCATTTGTCTGGGCCACGGCCTCTGCCAGCTGCTCAGCACTGACATTGTAGTAGAGTGCACATTGTTTCACTTGATACCTAAATGAGAAAACACAGATTAACAATGCCACGCGTAATGAAGCTGGAAACAGAGGAAGAAAATATCCAGTGTAAGATGTGGAAATAGCAATAGGCGCAGGGATAAAAACATAATTATGAGTAGGCAGAGAGGCAATGTTTAGTGCACTCACTCAAGAGGGAAGCCGGTGAATGGTTGGTTGGGCGAATCAGTGCTCTGGTAGAAGCCGAATTCAGTGCAGGTCTGGTAGACCCACTGTCTCCCTGACACAGGGCAGGTAAAGCTAACAGTTAGTTTTTTAATGGCTTTTTCTCCTAAAAAGTACTTACTTTTAGTTATTCAGCCCCAATTAAGAGAGGAAAGAGTCCAGCTGAAACCCACATGACAAGCTGGTGGTTGGTTGGGTTAAACACATCCCTGTGGCTTTTTAAGAGACCACTTCCTGTTCCAGTGATCCCCCTCCAGCCCTCCCACTCATGAAACTGAAGCTGTGAACTGGAACCACATCCCAGGGCAAAGGTACAACATCGACCACAGAAAACCCATTTTTGGTTAAACATGCAAAGTTGTTACTCGATACTGAGAGCCTCAACAAGAGACAACGCAGTAAAAACAAAAAGTGGTCTTAAAATAGCATTTCTCACTAAAATCTGGATGTTTTAAAACCTGATACCCAAAGAAGATAAAAACTGTATTGTTTTCCATGACTTATTCAGTATTTAAGTGATGTAACTGTCTACTTTTTTTTTTTTTTAACTTTTCCTAAAAAAGCCCTTTGACAACACCCAAAATGGGTTTGCAACATTACGACTGTGACCACATCCCACATTCAACACATAACTGTCATGTGGCTGCGTTATATTCTGGCCTCCTAAGGCTGCTATAGTTGGAGTATGACAGTGGAAAATGTCAATGTGACGTTACAATGTCTATGCCTGTTAATACTTGACATAAGAACAAATACACACCATCGGACAACCAACCAATGAAATGGACCCAAAAATACATCAAAATAGATGTTTTTCAACAGTTATTATGGTGACATTTTAAAATAGAACGGACTAGAACAACCATGTTTACACATGCAAAAATACCACTTCCCAGTTCATTTTTATACCCACCTCCCCCTGCAGCTGACCCTTCCCAGGATGTATTAGTCATGTCTCTGAGGTTGGTACTGAAGCTGACATCCAGGCATCTCCTAAAGAAGGTGTCCATCATAAGGCGGGCCACAGCAGCATAGCGGGCATAAGGCTCCCCCAGTGAGGTGTCACCCATCATACTGCACAGCACCTTGATGGTGATGTTGGTGCCTACCATACCCTAAGTTGACAGAACACAGCCACACCAGAGAAGAAAAACAGCAGATTACTTAAAATCATTAAAATCCATTATCACCTTAATATATCATATTTTATGGTGACTAAGTACTCACAGTAAGATGAAGAATGGCAATTTATGAGTAGTTTTCTGTGGGTGAATGTATTACTAAAGGCTTTATTGTAACAGGAGGTGTAAATGTGTACAATTTATCAAATTAATAAATTAATTTTTGGTTTCATTGTTCTGCAGATCTCCCTAACATGTTGATTTGACAAAAATATCAAGGGGCAACATGTAAGAATTTTAGTTTAAGACATTTGAAAATTACCTAAAATGATTAACAGAATATGATGAAACCATTTTTTACATCATGCTAAAGAGTCATAGTCCTGGATGGAGCCGCTGTAAATCACCTCGGTACTGTTCAGTCCCTGTCCGGCTATGTTTAGTGAGAGGCAGTCGGGTCCGTCCAGCCTGAAAACCTCTTCCTCCAGACGGTCTAAAGCTCCTAACTGAGCTAACAGCAGCTATGGTTAGCAGCAAGTAACGTTATTCTGGTGATATGCTGCCCCCTATTTGTTTGGAGTATGAATTGAACAGGTGACAAATCCTTACATATTACACCTTTAAATAAGTTCAGAAATCACTATATACTGGAAGTAGAAAGCTGTTAAGACTCAGTTTCAGTGTCCTACTAACTAAATCTCAACCTCCCCTCTGCACTGCTCTGATCATCGGACAGAATATGACAATCAACTGCTCTTAAAAAAATGTTAAAAAGGGAAAATGTTTTGTCACCAATGGATATTGGAGACACCTAATGACAAGAGCAAAAGTTCCTCCTCATGTTTCCTGAAAATTTGGAAAATACTGGTGTTGCTGCAATTTGCCCTCCCCAAGTTCTGCCAATGATGTCATTTTTGTCTGTACTGGTTAGCCACACAAAAGCAGCAACCTCAGGGGCTAAAAGATGAAGCCAACGTAATGTGCCAAAGAAAACAGTTCCTCTAATGGCCACTTAAGCCCTGCTCCTGAAGCAAGGCAATCCCACTAAGACGAAAGTTAAGAACTGTAAATAAGATTGATGATGACTCTTTCTTTTATGAATTTTTGATCCATGGAGGTTTAATATTTGGTAAACTTTCCTCAAGCTGAGAAAAGCGATTTAAAATCGATGACGTCATCACAATGTATAGCCTATGGGCCGAGCAGGAACTCATGGGCGGGGCCAGCGGAGGAAACTCTACTGCGCATATTCAACGGGCTGCATAATGAGGAAGTAAACACAGAAGCCAGAAAACTTTTTGGGCGTATGCGCTACTCAAGCAATTCTTATCGGGCGCCATCTTTGCATCTGCAATCTAATTCTTATCTAAATCTATGAATTAAAGGCGTGCCACTTTGAGTGACAGCTAGCTGCTAGCTGTCTAGCTAGCTGTCAACAACCAGGCTTGCCTCAGCTCCACCCACGCTCCACCTCTTTGCCCATTTTTGGAATTAGCCAGGAGTAAGCTTTACAATGGCTCTTCAGAAACCTATAGGTGACGTCGAGGAGACTACGTCTATGTTTTATAGTCTATAGCCACACAGTAGCGACCACAACCATGCATTCTATGGTTGTGGTCTATACGTTTTTTTGTTCTCTGCCACCCAATGGACTGCTGTAGCCAAACAGTTGACGCATCGGTTCACCCAAATCAGGGGAGGTTCGAGAGGCCATTACATTAAAACATGAACTATCTGCATGGTGAGACACAAAAGGAGATAAGTGAGATTTTTTTGTCAGGGCTTGGAAACAGCAGCTGAATAAACAATCTCATCTCAAGGTTCATATAGTCAGGGTTGTTGATGTTTTCCACAGACTGTGGAATGGCATAACATTAAAATCTTTGTTTAGCAGGAAACCTCCACTGAAATTATAAAAAAATGTGTCCCCTGGCCATGGTATGCAGCAAAACAAACAAAACAAGCAAACAAACAACTGGTGATAGACTCCACTAAATGCATACCATATGATATATCCATATACAGATAATATACACTTGGGCACAGTGGAGCTTTGAGCTAAATGCTAAAATGCTCATAATGACAATCGTAGCATCGTGATGTTTACAGCATGTTCATCATTTTTATTTGCTAATATATGCTAGTCGGCATAAAACAAATACACAAATACATACAAATATCAACTCCATGGTGGTGCTAGAGGAAAAGTCACAGGATCACCAAAGTCAGAAGACAAACATGAATGTTTGTACAAAATGTCATGACAATTCATGCTGTAGTATAGACATTGCAGTCGGGATGCAAGTGGTGGACACACCAACTTAACAAACCTCGTTGGAAATAAAGAGATTTGTTTTATACCCCATCCAAGATTTGCAGCATCAGAACAACGATAAATGACCAACTGGTGACAAAATGCACAAAATGTATCCAATACCATGAAAATATTGTGTAGTAAAATTAAAAACCTATGGTCTGTGTGAGGAGATGGCAGCATCACAGGTTAGCGCTGGAGTGTATAAAGGCACATGTGAGGTGAGGAGCTCAGAGGGCTGTGCTACAGGGCTTTCCCTCCATAATCACAAGACAAGTGAATGCATCAAAGGTGCTTCACAGTGCATTTCAACCTTGGGGATCAGTTGTTTGAGTATACTGATGGCTCAAGGTCTGTATAGGTAAAAACTATCACCCATTGGTTTGAAGCCATAAGTTTGGCATAACAGTTGTCGCCATCTTGGCTTTTTGGAACCAGACGTGACCTTATTTGGATGAGAGTGTAGCTGGCAAGGATACGTAGTGCTGTGCCTCTGTCCTCTACCCCTGACAACCTGTCAAACACAAGGTAGCCACGCTCTACAGCATACCCTGTTTTATTCTCTATTTTACTGTAAATGGGACCATAATTTACAAACATCATGCTGTATTGAAGAAGACTTAAAACTAGTGATTGAGACCAGAAAGTTGTCAGGAAACTGTTTACTGAGGTATTAAATCAAGTGAGAAGTGGAGTAATTTTTTTCATAAGCTTACATACAATCTGACTACCTTTTCCAACCAGTGGAGTCGCCCCAGGACTGGCCTTAGAAAGAATATAGGTTTAAGGCATTTGCGCATAGGTTTCACTTTGAAATGCAGCCTTGGAATGAGGATTGAAGGAGTGAACAGTCTGTAGTAGTTACATTTGTTCTTAAGTGTGAAATGAAAGCCTTGTTAACTATAAATGACCCTATGATTCCTGTCCTATTTGCATCTCTCTGCATCTTCCGAGTAAAAAGAGGAACTGTTAGTTCTTGTTCTCCAGGCTGTGCTGTTACATAATGTCCTTCCGTATTTTATAAAGCACCCCTTTGATAACCCCTCAACTGTGAAGCCACTGCTCTGACTCTTCTGATAGAGTTACACCTCGGCCCTGGTTCTTACCAAAATTCCTCAGTGGTACCTAAAACCTGGTAGCTCGCCCTATACCCAGCCCTTTGTGTCAGAGAGGCAGCTGTTGCCTGAGTTTGTCCGCTGGTGCTGTGGACTCTCTGGCCCACCGCTCCTCTCGGTTCTTTTATAAGCGTCTCTTTAGCTTGGGGCGACAGGAAACCAGAGAGACCACAGAGTCTTTTGTTACTTTTTCACATCAGCTTATTGGTAACCGGACTCACGTCTCCTCAAGGCACCAGGGGGGACAGAGAGGGGATGGGATGAAGAAAGGGGAGGGGAAAAATGGGGTAACTTGTAAAAAAAAACAAAAGGGCACCAAGAGGGAAAAGGCAAGCAGACAGTAACAGTACAGTGACAGATAATAATAGAAAACATGTTGTGAGACGTAGTGTGGACTACATCCGGCCACAGGGGGAAAGCTGGAAGATTTTTTTCACAATTTCAGTACAAAGGCTGGGCAATTTAATTTCTATGTATATAACTGTAGTATGGAAATTTCTTTACAATGTGACATGTGATACAGAGTTTTCATTTTGTTGCCTTTATTGTCTTCTGAAAGATGGTCTTGGATTACAGCACAGAAAACAGGTATGTCATTAAAAGACACATAACCTACAACTGAACAGACAATAGATTGAACTGACTGGCCCCCTATCCTTTTTCTGTCCTCCACTAGTTGCCCATTAATAAGTTGAAAGGGAGTAGTTTTGAGGAGTACGACTGAAAATGTGTAAAAAGTTGTGTAAAGCCTTTTGTATCTCCAGAAATAGCTGTCTCATACATTGCCTCAAGTGACTGAGTCAGAGTCAGTTTGGCCCTGAGCACTACCAGTTTGAAAATGAATACAATCTGGGGGTGTGGACCTCTGTAGGCTACACCTCACCTCTGCTGGTGGCAAGCAGCTCGAGGCTACATTAGCTGCTATTTGCAAAACACACTCGCATCTCCAACCCTTGGGGGTCAAGTTGCATTGTGAGTAATGTTAGGGTGCCAGGTATTTGGCAAGAAAGCCAGGTTTTTGGCAAGGAAGGATAAATGCGTTGAAAAAGAAATATGATATCTCTTGGTCTGCTGCAACAGTTTTGTACTCCAAAAGTTTTCTTCTGCTGCCCAAGACGGGTTCCCTTGATGCTGAATGCAGAAGCCCTGCAGGGGTACTTACAAACAGCCAGTGTGCAGTTGGTATGAGACTGATGCCACAGTGTTCACTTAATAAGGAGACCTAAATAAACTGCAGAAGTAGGCACAGTGACATCAGGTCACAGACAGACCTGCTTCAGCTGAACTTTACTCTTCTAGTATTTGGTTTGACTTGACAGGTCATGATGGATTTATCAGAGAGGAGATCATTTTGCCAGAGTTTGGGGCGATGATGCAAATTTAAGGGTTTTTAAAGACTTGACCAAACATTGACCTAACTGAAGTACTGTTTGGTGTTCAGGCCCGTTGTTTGCTAAGCTAACAGCATGGCTCTAGTAATGTATATGTTAGCTTTGGTCCAGACTGAAATATCTCAACAAATTTTGAATGGATTGCTATGAAATCCCAGACATTCATGGTCCACAGAGGATAACTTACTTTGATGGTGTCGTGACCTATCCCTTTCGTGCATCCATCTCGTCAAAGTTTCAATTGGTTCAGTACAGTGCTATCAGCCTTACACTTTGTTTTGTGGTATTTTTCCATATATTAGCTAACACGATAAACTGAAATGGTGAACATACTGTAATACCTGTTTAACCAGCATCTTAGCATTTTCACTATGAGTCTGTTAGCATGACCACATTAGCATTTAGGTAAAAGCACTGCTGTGTCTAAGTAGAGCTTCAGAGGTCCTGTCGTGGCTGAAGACTTGTGTTTGTGTATATATGTTGCTAAAAGGAAGCCACCTCTCATACAGCTATACTAACAAAGTGAGCAAGCAAGCGGCCCCGGGAGCAATCTTGGAGACTTCTTACAAGGCAGCATCTTTGGGCCCCTCACTCGTACACCTCATAACTGCCTTCCACTCAACCAAGACCGAATAATGGGTCGACCCTTGACCTACAAAGGCTCCACACAAACTCTCCCTTTCTTCTGTCTCAGTTCTACATGCATAAGTGATGTGTCATATGTGATAAATTGTTTCTATATCAGATATCAGGAGATTTCGTAAGCTATACTGGAATACTGTCTGAGGTCAGTCTTTAAAGATTGCAAACGGCCTTGAAGCTCAGCTCCAGTTATTCAGTTATTTTCAACGTGGAATTTGTCAGTTTATTTATTTATATTCATTTAGAGCCTTTGAAGTGCTTGTAGTGGATTTTTGAATAGAATAGGAAAGGACACACAGTAAAATAATTATAATATTAGCTAGGAAGTGGTTGAATGCTAACATAAGCTAATGGGTTCAAATAAAACACGGTGCTAGACTTTGAAATACGGCCTCATGTTCACTCTACTTTTCACTATCCATTGTCTTTTCAGTTGCTGATCAATCAGGAAGCGGTGATATGATAATTTGTCAGATGACCTACGTTTATATGACTTGCGTGGCAGAACAACATTTAACCTTCCCACCATGAGCGTGACGTCAGAGGAAAATGGTCGCAGTGTGAATATGGTCTATAATTAGTGTGATACGCAATAAAGAGCTTCAGTACCTCACGATGGTCTACACACTCTTTGTGAGCAATGGATACTGATCTTGGTATGAAACAACTAAATTCAAAAATAGTAACTGTTCAGTATCTGCCTCCAAAATCCATGTTTTAAGATGTTTTAGTGATGTTGTTTGGCATGTGTCTACTATCTCTCACCTCAAACGCCCTGTTGTCTTCATTGTACTGGACCACATCCATAAAGTTGCCAGCAAGCATTTCTAGGAAGTAGGCCGAGTCCATCTCTGACTGGATCTGCAGTTTGGAACACAAGCTGGAGGTGGAGAGGAGGAAGAGAGGAAGCAAAGGAATAGGGAGGAAGATGATGAAGAAGTGGAGAAGGAGGGGGAATTGGGAGGTGGAGGAAGTGAGGCAAGGTGGGGGAGATGAAGAATAAAATAAGACGAAAGTTAGACCAGAGTGTGTTGTGACATTTATACACTGCATCTTACAATATTTTGTCTTTGAACCAGGTTCTTCTGTATGATAACTAGCGACAGAGCATGGATGTGTTGAACCATGATTGTGGATGGATTGTGTTGACCACTATTCAGAAAGTTTCAACTAATCTCTCCAACTTCAGAATAAAATCTGTATTAGCCACACTGGCTGGCGTGGCTGGGATAGCTCCAGGGACAGACAACAAATACTAGCATTCATTTTCGTACAGACATTCCTTAGTTCCCAAAACATGCATCCTACTGTCATTGGTGGCCCCCTAACTTGTCCTGTAGCACCAGCACAAGGTTGATATTCTAGATTTTTTTGTGAAATGTCTCTACAACTACAAATAGGATTGCCATGAATATGTGTCGGATATTCAAAATGTACAGAAGATAAGAGGGAAATGTGCTCAGTGTTGTAGAAAGTACCCAAAAGTCATACTTGAGTAAAAGTAAAGATATTGTGTTAAAATATTACTTTGGTAAAAATTAAAGTTACCCATACAAATAGTACTTGAGTAATAGTCTAAAAGTATCTGATATCAAATGTACTTAAGTATCAAAAGTACAGGTAAAAGTAAATTACACATATATTTACATGTATGTAAATATTGTTTACTATGGGTTGACCAATCAGATCAGACACTCAGCATTTTTCTGATTATCTGAATCTGTGTATTTTATTGATTTTTAAAAATCTGATTGTTGATAAAATAAGTTAATTTAAAAATGCACTCATGGCCCTGATGCAGCATGCAATCAGAAAAGTCACAGGTAACTGAAGTTATCAAATTAATATAATAAGTATAAAGTACGATATTTGCCTCCAGTATGTAGTGGAGTGGAAGTATAAAGTAGTAAAGTACCTCAAAATTGTACTTAAGTACAGTCCTTGCGTAAATGTACTTAGTTAGACTACATCACTGCAAATGTTATCATGCAGGCAGACACAATACACATTACACATGCTAATGATAAACATAAGCATTAGCACTGGCATTTTAAGCTTGTTGCCATGCTGATTTTAACATTGAGCTTTCCCTGCGTACAGCCTCACACAGAGCTGGTGACATGGCTGCAGAGTCTGAGTCTTGTTTAGTCTGAACAGTTGATTTCACGTCTTAGTAGAACAGTGATTCATTCAGTTAATACACATATGGTGATAAGGTTCATTTGTCAAATGGACAGTAATTAAGGTGCGGTGTCAAACAAAAATGAAAGTGTTTGTTATACTTTCTCGGCTATCAGTCAGACCTTTTCTTTGGTAAAGTGATGTTGTGACATGTTGATTTTAGCAACAATTCATCTGTGAGTGTGTGTATGAGTCGGTGTGCAGTGAACCATATTTCCTTCATGATGAAATCATGACGCATGTACTGTATTCTCTGAGGCGTTGTGGTTTGGCAGCTGGACAAGCCTCCAAACCACCTTACTGGCCTTTGTGTGTTTGTGCCTGCATGAGGACATGTCTGAATCTACAGTCTGCATGATGTGCAAGAAGCTAAAATAAAAGATGTCCACTGTGGTCAGGGCAGCACAGACACACTGCTTCAGTGTGTCTCCATGGCATTATTACTTCTGTGGGACTAACCACACAATTATAAAAGCCTTTTAAGCCTGTTTATTCATCATGGTGACTGACCTTACAGTCACTCTAATGACCTAAAATACAGAAACATAAAATATCACCACAGACAGCCCTAATGACTGCTGACTGTGTGTGCCACATGATTGAAATGTTTACTTTGGTTTACAAGCTTTTTCATAGACAACCAGTGCAGTGCTGATGGGTCTACAATAAACAGATGTAGATAAACTGGATCACATTCATCCGAGGGGGGTGACACTGGCTGGTCTGACATTCCTGAGTCCCAGGCTCAGTCCAAAAAGGCTTGAGGGACACTCATGAAGCTATAACAGGACCTGACTCGAACCAGGAACCAAGACAACCCTCACTGCTCTTTGAACTCCTAACAGAGCAGAGGTATCACATTAGTCCACTTATTCCTACACTGACGCTAACAGTTTAGATCTAACAGTGCTGTTTCCCATGCTGCCCTGCTCACTGTCTGAAAATTAGCTGATTTAAAGCATCATTATGTAGAAACTGGCATTTTGTGCGATTTGGCACCCCCCAGAGGGTTAGGTTTAGTGTGAGAGTGCAACACCACTGTCAATTTCCAGGACTTTGTCATCATTTGTCAGATGTAATGTAGTTTACTAACTACAAACAAAACTCATTACATGTATGTAACACTGTGATCCTCCCCTTTCACTGAAGCTACATAGTGCAGAAACAAGTGATAGTGAGGCAGAGTGGCTGAGACAGAGACACCATTCACCCTATTACAAGACGCTGTACCATCAACATGATTCTGAAGCTTATTTCTAAGGTCAAAAGTTACATAATGTTGCTTAATAACCATTTTCTTTCTAGCTGAGAGTTAGATAAAACTACTGATATCATTTTCATGTCTGTTCGATGAACGCCGGTTAGCTCAGCTTGGCATAAAGACTGGAAACCGCTAACCTGGCTCCGAGGATTTGTACAAAAATGTATGGAATTCAACCCGTTGTAAATAAAACACAAGGAAATGCAAGAAAATGTATGAAGTAGAAGGCATGCTAAAACAATAATAGAGAATGAAGTGTACCAGAGTCTGGGATTAATTAACTAAAAATGTATCATACACTGAAAGCAAAAAATAATAACTTTGCATTAAGGATGTGTTTCCTCATCAGTTACACAGGTATCATGATGTATCCCAGAAGACTGTCTTATCATATCGTAAAATAATTTGTTCCAGATAGTCATCAAAAATCATTTTACATGGCTAGTTAGTTGCTTGACAGTACATTTATGGAGTTACTTGAAAGAAAGTTTGAATACCATTCCAACTCCCAGAACTGTAGGATGACGTACATCATCCAGGGCCTGGCTCAGTTGAAATGTAGCCATCTGTTTGTAAATTACAGGAAAGAGACAGTATGGTCTACAGAGAGTTTAGACACCGTACTTGAAGTCTTTGGTGATGTTGTCATAGGTCTTGGGGTCCTTCAGGCGCTCCACAAGGGTATCTGAAGCCTTTTTTACCAGTAGGGGGCACTCTGCATTCTCTGAGGCCAGCGAACGCTGCACAACCTCCAAGTACTCTGGCAAAACATGAAAACACAGGGAGGGGTGGACACTTAAACCTGGGCTGCTATAAAAAGACCGCAATAATACACGAGAGCCTCAGTTAAACATACAGGACTATTTTAAGGTGCTGCAAAAGCACCAATTCATCTTCAAAATGATGACCCAGTTCTAGTCGAGTGCTGGAGAAAGTATTTGTTTCAAAGGGTTTCGGTGAGGTTAGAAGTGAAATGATGAGTCAAAACCAAAGTAAATTTCACAGTTTATGAAACTCTAATAGCAGGCTCTCAAGGGAAAAACTCCACATTACAAAATCCTGGAATATTTCCACCTGGAGTGAAAGCCAGCCTCTTACTGCTGACTAACTGCAGTGCTGTCTGGGGAAATAATAACTTTGTGGTGCCATGGACTGGGGAGCAAAAAGACATCTGACGTCAGTGCACCATGTACACTCTTCTCTGTGTGTTTTGTCTTGGATATATTCCTTTTGTCAAAGAGAATGTGTGTGATTATGTCTTCCAGATAGCATGAGTGTGTGGGTGGAACAGTACAGATCCATGTTCAAAGCTAATCTGACCTTGATTCCAGCCTGCAGCCTTCCGGAGAAAAACAACGGGCTCAGCCAAACACAACACAGACGCAGAAAGAAAGTGAACCCTTGCTCATCTTTGATCTGTCTGGGACTCTTATTTCCAAGACACTGAACAAAACTGGAAAATTGCAGTGAATTACAATTAAATGCTTGATGTAGTCGACAAAGATCCTCATATGGGAGCCCTCTGCAGGGATTACAGACCAAATTAAATTTCGATGAAGATCTTTTCTTTAATTAAGGGTTGTTTGGTGCACCATGTAAAGCTGAATTTGACATACAATTAAACAGTCTCAGGTCATTCTTTATGTAGCATCTATAATTCATTTCCCCATAGCAGATCTAACATACATTTCCTGTTTCTTTAAAATAGAGTTTAAAACTGTAAATATCCAAAAAGGAATGCCATTATTTTCATAAGATGAAATTGAAGACCAATATTAGTGTGTGTGACTGTGACGTGTGTGTGTGGTCATGTCATACAGTCTCTCTTCATACCTGGGAAGTTAACAGTGGCATGAACAGGTGCACTTGTGGCCACAGAGGCATGGACCAGGTGTGGATACTTGAGCCTGAACCAAGCAGCGAGAGAACCTGGGTATGACCCACCAAACGCCACCCACTTCCTGTTGGCCAGCCCTCGGGTCTCTCCCACAACGGTGCGGAAGTGTGCCAGGTCAGCCAATGCCTGGCGACTGCTGAGGTAACGCAGGTTGTCTGTGCTGAGGTCACTAAATGAAGAGGAGAGGGAATTTAAATAGTAGTTTGAGTGAGCAGTACATCCATCATTCAGGACTGTCCTTGAAATGCACCGCTGCCATCTAGTGGTAAACAGCTGCACCAGCATCGTTTCCTGTTCACACTGAACACATGAAGCTTGTTGCCCAGCAGATTTTGTCCTTTTGTTGATCCCACAGTATTGTGCAACCAGAGTTGCAGGAAGAGCTCAAACCGCAGAGAACTCTTGGTCAGAATGATGGTAATGGCTGTCCTTTGGCACAGCTCATACTGTAAAGTGATACTTTCGCAATCCCAACTGGGAAACTATTTGTTTATTTTACAGTGGGTGACGACACTACTCTGTGACAAAGAGAAGAAAGACCTGAACCAATCTGTTGTCTGAAAAGCAACATTTCTGAAAGTACTGAATGAGAATTCACAACCAAGATTCATCAAGTTCCATAAATGACATACATACATACATACACATACAAATAACAATTAACTTCATTATCAATTAATCTTCCAGTTATTTTCTTGATTAATCGATTAATCGTTTGGTTTATAAAATGCCAAAATATTGTGAAAAATACTCATCACAATTTCCCAGAGCCCAAAGTGACGCCTTCAAATTGCTTCTTTTGTCCAACAAACAATCCAAAGCCCAAAGACTTTTCATTTACTGTCATGAATGACAAAGACAGCAAATCCTCACATTTAAGAAGCTGGATCCAGAAAACATTTTACCATTCTGCTTTGAAAGTGACTGAGACAATTAATTGATTATCAAAATAGTTGCTGATTAATTTTCAACCAATTGAGTCGTCGACAGACTAGACTAATTGTTGCACCACTTTTATGTGTCTGAATTTTCTTAATGCTCCATCAAGATGTCTTCAAGGTCAGGGATTAAATCATAAAGATCAAACGTACACAGTTGGGCGACTCTTTCCATAGAAGCGATGTTCCAGCATCAAGCAAAGTGCTCCCATTTTCTCTGCGTAGGTGAGCCAGGTGCCCTCCAGCATCCAAGCTGAATTGGCCGGGCCCTCTCCACCTATCATCAGAAACACTGGACCACCCGGCCTGTAGAAGTCTTCATTCACAAAGAACCTCTGATGGGAAAGAAAGGGAGAGTCAGTCAGAGTGGAAAAAACCTACAGACAGAGGGGACGTCAGTGGTCAGGTTTACATCAGTATGCATGTAGTTTTTAGAATAAGCCAAGAAGGTTAAGTTTTTGACAGATGCACTGGATGCACTAAATGTACTGGATGGGATCATTTTCAACACAAATGCAATATGCTTAACTTACTGAAGGTCATGACGAGCTAAATCTGATCCCTTTGGTAATCTCAAAATATGTTTCAACCATTATAAGGATGCACATAACACATCAACAGACTTACCTGCTTCCACTCTCTGGTATCTGCACCATTGAAGTGATCCAGCTTCTGGGGGAACCACTGCTCCTCAAACACAGCTCCACGGCTGCTATCCTGCACCTGAATAAACTTCCTGAAGCCCTTAAACTGTCCCTCTGCCACAACAAAGAGAGAAACCACGAAAAGTAGGGTTACTTTACACAGAAACAACCGACACGTTTGAAAAGCCATGTTGATATAAACAGGGAAGCAGTCAGGGGCATGTGATTTATTTCCATACGGTCACATGACACGCTCCTCTGCTACTTAAAATTACTTCCAAAAACATGGGAGATTTGAACTCGTACGCATCTTCTCATACCAATGTAACACTTGTGACATGCTCACCATCTACATATGAATAATTCAAGTGAAAATGGTCTATAAGTTATATTATTAATATGTATTTGTCGAAAATGCTTAAAAACGATCGAAATAACTTGTATTGAATGAGTGTAAGTCACAATACAGCGTGTTACATGGCTTCAAATATGTCACTCAAAATGCGGATGCTTGTAAATACTACTAAATAGCAATAAAAATCATAGTTTTTCAACGGGGCGTTTGGCTGCTTTTGTTTCCTGTTCACCGTAAAGTTGTCACTCGAAGTTCCCCTGTATTTCCGGGACCTGAAGTACCCCTAAACAAGCATATGACCTGTCCACCAGCAGGGGCGGTAAAGAGAAATCACAACACACCGTCTGTGCCGAAGAAGAAGCACTCCCTCTCAGTTCCGTTTGCTAGCCGACAGTTCACAGAGCCGCAGCTATGGAGGAGGCAAAAAACAAAGAGAAAAAGCAGCCCGAAAAGACCGATGAGAAGGACAAGGACAAGGAAAAGGGGCAGCAGCCCTCGGGGAAGGATAAGGATAAGAAAGAGGAGCAAGAATTGGTACGTTTTGGTATTTTCCTCATTCAAATGTGTGGCAACCAGCGTTACAGGAGCCAGACGTGTTATTTTGCCTTAGTCACTGCCGCTTTGACAACATGGTTGAGCAGGCCGAAGTCGATGCCACTCAAGTTAGATGACTGACAGGCTCCCCGTTACCATAAACCCATTTCTCAAATAAAGCACACTCGCTTTAAGTTGTTGGAATTTCGTGATTCTTAGAAATTGTACAGCTGAAGTGACCCAGTTAGCTTTTAACTTTAGCCTAGCCTAGCGCAGCCGGTAGGCTAATGTTAGCTTCCCAGTCGTTGTGTTGCTTCCCTGTCTGTAGTGTCATCGCTGTTAGCTTCTCTCACTGAAGTGCTAGCACATTCAGCTAGCCGGTTTACCCTGTGGCAACGTACCGTATGACACAGCAGCTAACTTGAAGACAAATGAAGTCTCACACCACATAATAATACTTATTCTGCATCTCACTTACTGTTACAACAGACTGGCGTTGTAGTTTAGCTTGTAGTAGTCTGTAGCCAACGCTGGCCAGATTGTTTTGTTCCATTTAGTTAGTGGCTAGCCATGTGAAATTCAGTGCAAACAAGGAAATGTATAGCTATCTTGTTTATGCCTCGTGTAACACATCAACATTCATTGTCGTTTAACATGTCATTATCACAATGCATCCTAATGGAGGTAAACATAGCCGTGTAAACTCGTATCAAATGTTGAAATTCAATTAAAGTGCTTTTAGGGCATGACTTATATAAACAATATACCATAGGTATGGTCTAAATGCACCAAACAGATATGCACTGTTAAAAATGTATATAACAGGACTTTTTCATGGTTTCGCGTCAAAGTTGCTAGTAAACTTGAAAGATGCATCACTGTCAAAGTTTAGTGTCATGTAAGTGGTGGCTAGTGCTAACCCTTCATCCTTAGTGTGTATGCCAATTCACAAACGGCACTTATGTCAGGCATCTACAAGATCATTAATCAATATTCTGTATCTGTCACTATGGGTACCTGATTTACAGCAAGTATACAAAGCAACATTATAATGTACTATACTGTTAGGCAGCAGCTGCAGCATTAATCAGGTTGTTGGCAGTTTAAGGTTTTGGTTAGTTTTGAGATGAAAGCATTAGTAAACAAATGTTACAGCCATCATCACATATCGACATAAAACTGCAATCTTCTCTCTCCTCTTTAAGACCATATGCAGTAGTGACAAATAAACCCCTGTTTTTTTTTTTGTTTGTTTGTTTTTTAACATTTGCAAGATTTTGTTGTCAATAACAGATTATTTTATTCTCTTCTTTCACTACGTCTCAGTCAGAGGAAGACAAGCAGTTACAGGAGGACCTGGAGATGATGGTGGAGAGATTGGGTGTAAGTATAAGAGCTATTTTTTTTTTTAAACAACAGGTCCTGTGTGTCGGGGAGTAAAAGTCCCCACCAAGCTAAAAACCTCACGTGTTTCTACACCTCTGCAGGAGAAGAACACAGAGTTGTACCGTCCTGCGTTGGAAGAGCTACGCAGACTAATCCGCTCCTCAACCACCTCCATGACCTCCGTACCCAAACCCCTCAAATTCCTGCGTCCACACTATGGCAAGCTCAAAGAGATCTATGACGGCATGGCTCCTGGGGAAAACAAGGTGAGATTCTGCTGTGCTGCCACAAAATGAGGAAATTTATATACAGGCACATTTTTTGCCCAACTTTCAGTAGAATCACCAGATGAAATATGGTGCATATTTCCTTGAAACACAAAGAAATGCACACTGATGTGTATGGCAATCCTGACTCCCAATTATTAAAGAAAAAAAATAAAGGGTTTTAAAGGCGGATGCAGATAAGTAGAGTAGAAGCTTTACATTGCAGCCATTTTTTCTTCCAATCCATACCCGGAATATTTTCTGCGTCTAACAGTCACCTGTACTGTGTTTTCCTCGGGATTAAACAAACTGATTTTCATGCATGCTGTTAGAATGGTGTTTGTAGTATTCACATCATATTGTCATAAATTTACTGACTAATATCTGACTTTTTAAACATTTTATTTTATTCATTTTTATTTAAAACTGTTACTTTTTTTCTCCAAAACACTGATGTAAAAACCAATGCAGATATTTATGAACTACAGCTGCAGCTATCAATTATTTTCAGTATCAATTAGTCCACCACTTATTTTCTTGACTTTCTAAACAATTAATTGTTTGTTCTGTAAAAACGACAATGTCAGAATTTAACATCGTCATTTGTGAGAGGCCAAAGTGAGGTCTTTTTTTGTCCACCAGTTCAAAACAATAAGATATTTAGTATATTTTAATGTAAGTCTGGGAAAAGCTGTAAATCCTCATATTTAGGCTCCAGTACCAACAAATGTTCAGCATTCTTGTTTGAAAAGAGCCAAAGTTCAAACATGTATGGTGTTTTTAATTGCAGCATTTCTGTGCTGACGTGGTGTCAGTCCTGGCCATGACCATGAGCGGTGAGAGAGAGTGTCTGAAGTACCGTCTGCTGGGCTCTCAGGAAGAGCTGGCCTCCTGGGGACATGAATATGTCAGGTAAGACACGACTCTGCATCATCAGCTGATACATTCAATTTGTCACTGTTGGAGAAGCGGCATTGTAAACAGACAAAATGCAGAGATTATTTGCTGGTATTTTTGTATGTGGTGTGTGTCACATTAGCATTAAAAACGTCCTACTCAAGGATTAGCTGTCAATTGCTATCACATTTTGTCCTCGAGTTTTATTAAAAATTAAGCTGTTCCAATATTATGAGCCCTTACAGTAGTTGATGTCCATTAAGCATGGACCATTATGTTTCAGCTTTTCATAAAGACAAGTGGAAGAAGCCTCTGAGAAATGTCACTGAGAAATGAAAACTATCCAGACAGAAGCGGAGGTTGTCATGGCAAATTAATTGTATTGGAAATGGAGACTGATGCCGTTCCCTCCACTGACTATTGGTGTACAATGTCACCATAAGGCCTATTGTTAGTGTAAAGTATGGGCTCACTCAAAGGTTACCCCATGAATAAGAAAAATGATGAAGTACATGACTGAATTGGCAGAGAAAGCGTTTATACAGACACTGGGCAGATGATGGGATTAAAAACAGGAAATCTGAATATCCAGTACCTTTCTTTCTGACGTCTTCCAGGCACCTGGCCGGTGAGGTGGCCAAAGAGTGGCAGGAGGTGGAGGAGAATGACAAGACACAGCAGGAGACTCTGCTAAAACTAGTGAAAGAGATTGTGCCCTACAACATGGCCCACAATGCCGAGCATGAGGCCTGCGACCTGCTGATGGAGATCGAGAGACTGGAAATGCTGGAGGACTACATTGATGAAAACGCCTACGGCAAAGTCTGCCTGTACCTCACTAGGTATGTTCAGGATGAATATTTTGCAAATAAGACACCAACACTATTATTTAGAATGTTGTACACATGTAGATACTTGAAATATGTCCTTTTCATTTCTTAACCTTCTGCTTCTGTCCTCCAGCTGCGTGAGTTACGTTCCTGAGCCAGAAAACTCTGCACTGCTGAGATGTGCCCTGAAAATCTTCAGAAAGTTCAACCGTTACCCAGAGGCCCTGCGCCTGGCCCTGATGCTCAACGATGTGGAGCTAGTGGAAAACATCTTCACATCCTGTAAAGACATGTAAGGACTAAATAAACAGTACTTCTAGAACAGACAAGAAGGCCAAGGTAATGGTGGCCAGATCCCTTTGTAATGTACTTCTGATACAATTAAAGGGGACAAAATTTGCAGTGATTTTGGTGCAAAAAATCATTTCAAACTTAAACTGAAGAGCGTTAGAAGCTTCAGCAGTCAGTTAGTCAAATCAAGTGAGTAGCTTTCAAGATAACAGTCTTCAAAGTATGAACATGTATCTCTCCTCCACAGCTCAGCAAAGAAACATTGTCCAAGGAAATAAAAAGAAGGAATTTTGTTTCAAAGCAACTGCAACTTTGGAACGGGATTTAAATAATCCTGAAGGCTCAAATTGGCTTCAGCTAAAGTTTGGAATGTATTTTAGCACAGAGCGAGTACTGTAGATTTTATCCCCATCTCTTCCATCGAAAGTGATGTTGGGTAATGGAGGGCCTGCTGTCTCATCGTGGTTGATGTATGAAGAAACAAACTCTTGTTGCTTTGCAGAGTTATCCAGAAGCAGATGGCCTTCATGCTGGGTCGTCATGGCATGTTCCTGGAGCTCAATGAGGACGTAGAGGACTACGAGGACTTGACAGAGATCATGTCCAACGTGCAGCTCAACAGCAACTTCTTGGCCCTGGCCAGAGAGGTAAGAGACATGTAGGACATCTGAGACAAAAAAACTTTTTACTTTTAAGGCATGTTGGGAATTTTCTGCATTTAAAAGTTATTTACCACCCTATAAAGTGGTACATTTCTATGTTTTTGAAATGTCATGGATATTTATTCAGACACACTCAAAGCTGGATTCATGTTTGTCAAGCTTGGCTGCTGATAAGAAACTTCTCGGGCTGTGTATCACAAAGGTCTCAGATAATGGATCGCGACAGCATCAAAAAGCAGAATTAAAAGAAAAAATTAATTTTGGACTTCTGTCAAGCAATCCAGTGGGTAACTTAACAATCAACAGCTTGAAGGCTTGGACTGTGAAGCAGCTGCAGACACGTGATACGTACAGTTTATCAGAGTTTTTTTGTGCCATAGAATATAGATATGCAAATTATTTTTGTTACTATCTAGGCCCTACTCTGTGTATTCTGAATGGTCAATTAAATGTGTAACCCATTGTTAACCATAACAATGTGTGTTGTATGATTTGTGAACGCAAAATAGTTTGACCAGTGCGCAGAGCTTCAGATCAAATGTAAGCCTAGAAATCCACTGGTTGCATGTGCGTTGTGGAACGGCTCCACTACAGTTTTGCTCTGTGCTCCCTCATCTATCAACACCGTTTTGAGCGAGCACTGCCAGACAGCTGGAGTGGTGAGACGAGGAGTTCCCACAATAATAACAGAATCACGCGCAATTATACATATATGTGGTATAAAGACAACAACAAACAGACAAAAGGTTAGTGTTTCCAACCAAAGGAGTAGAGGAAGGTTGGACTTGCTTGGATTTGTCGCTTTTTTTTATAGATTTGATAGACGTGAGTCTATGAGTGTTTTATTCTGAAAAATTACCGGATGTTGTGATGTTGTTCCGGTGTCTGACTTCCTGTCTGCTTTGGGCTGAATTCGGCTGAATTCATGTGCCGTGCGCCGGCATTCAGCATAACTAGAAGCCTTGCGTATCTGCTAGGGAAGGGTCCGGACTGCCGGAGCTGCAGAGGAAGTACACACATGGACTAGAGTGAAACCCATCAGCTCCGCTGCTGTGGCAGATCGGAGGCGGACTGAACACGCTTCTGCTGGAATTTAGGGATAAGACTGAAAAGATTTCCAGTGGAGGAGGTGGCACGTGAATGGAGGCGGCATGAATTAAAGCTGATGGCACAGCATGATTTTTATCACTAGGAACTGAGAGGGAGAGGTGGCACTGCAAAAAAAATAATGGTGTAATGTTCATGGAAAGAGATTTAATTTCACCTTTTGTTAATAACACACACGTCTTGTCCTCCTCAGTTGGACATCATGGAACCCAAAGTGCCTGATGACATCTACAAAACACACCTGGAAAACAACAGTGAGTCCATATCCACAGTTAGTGTATGTCCAGACAGGTATTGGTCTGTGACAGACATAACTCTGTTTAAATCAGTCTACATAAAGACAATATGTACTGTAAATTAAGGAGGGCTGTTGTGTTTTGTGATTTAAAAGCGGAAGTGACTGAAAATACATTTTGTGTATTGATTGTTCATTGGTTTTGCATGACCTCTGTGCTGTATGTGATAGGGTTTGGAGGCAGTGGCTCCCAGGTGGACTCAGCTCGCATGAACTTGGCCTCTTCCTTCGTGAATGGCTTTGTCAACGCAGCTTTTGGACAGGACAAGCTGCTCACAGACGACGGCAACAAATGGTTGTACAAGAACAAGGACCATGGTAAAATAAAACACGCATACACACACACTCACGTACAGTAGTAGCTGTAGTATTCAACTTTTCTTTACATTAGTCTTGTCTAATCTGATATATCGACACCCTCGTACTCACAATGATTTCTGATTGTGATTGTTCAGTGACTAAAGATGATGTTTATGTCCTCAGGTATGTTGAGTGCAGCAGCCTCCCTGGGTATGATCCTGCTGTGGGATGTCGATGGTGGTCTGACCCAGATCGACAAATATCTATATTCCTCCGAGGACTACATCAAGGTAAACATCAGGCTAGGAAGTAGAGGAAACTTTCCCATAATATAGCTCATATATTACCATCACATAATATCACAAGCTTTTTAAGGTGAGCCATCAAAATTAAAATCTTCAGTTCAAGAAGGTCAGAACACATTTGCTTAAAGTTAGCGTAATTATTTGTATTGACTTGAGTGCAACTCTGTTAGGATTGCTTCTTTATGGGGTGTTGAGTTTGGCTAAACAGCCATTATCTATTTTATGGTCATTCCTATGGTTATTACCCAGTAGGGAAAACTGTTTCTTTGTTTATCTTCTTGTTTTTCTTACACCTGCGTCATGTCTCTCTGTCTCTGTGCAGTCTGGTGCCCTCCTGGCCTGTGGCATTGTCAACTCAGGTGTGAGGAACGAGTGTGACCCAGCCCTCGCCTTGCTGTCCGACTACGTCCTTCACAACAGCAACATCATGAGGATAGGAGCTATCTTTGGGTAAGGAGAATGTTCACATGAATAAAGTTAAACATTTGAGCATATGTACAGGGACATTTTTTAAATTGCACAAAGACGGGCTATTTAATACTTGAATATCTCATATCTCACCTGGTTATCAATAAAGTGTTCATAATCCTTGTGGTCCTGATTTCAGATTGGGCCTGGCCTACGCTGGCTCCAACAGAGAAGATGTCCTTTCTCTGCTTCTCCCTGTCATGGGAGACTCCAAATCCAGCATGGAGGTATGGATGAGTGTTTTGTTTTGAGCGTAGTCTCACTCTACATATGTCTGGTTTAGCAACCTTTGAGTGTTTGTTTTCAATCTCCAGGTGGTTGGAGTGACAGCATTGGCATGCGGTATGATCGCAGTAGGATCTTGTAACGGAGACGTGACCTCCACCATCGTCCAGACCATCATGGAGAAGAACGAACAGGAGCTGAAGGACTCGTATGCCCGCTGGTTGCCTTTAGGCTTGGGACTCAACCATCTGGGTAAACATGGGCATTCACAGGCCTCAGTGACTAACTATGATAATAACTAGATATTCTTTAAAATGGTGAAAAACAAAGTAGCATGTGGTGTCTGACAGCTTTTTCTAAACCTCAAGATGTATTTTAGAGGTCAGATCCATTACCACTGCATAATTTCTGTCCTTCTCTTGTGATGTAGCTGCTGTAACCGTTCTGTTGGTTATTCTCTGTCTATAGGGAAAGGAGAGGCGATTGAGACGACCCTGGCAGCTCTACAGGTCGTACCTGAACCTTTCCGCAGCTTTGCCAACACACTAGTGGATATCTGTGCATACGCAGGTCAGTCTCATAATAACACCTTCCAGCCATTGCAAAATTATTTTGTTTTCTACTTGTGCAGAGAGCCGTTACATGATCTCTGCATGGACTCTGGGGTGTCTACATATCCTTTTAAAAAGTCTTAAATTCAGTTTTATAAATATTGGGCCCTTAAAGGCCACCTCTTGAATTCATACTTAAAAAAAATACGTAGCAGTATGTCACCAAGGTAACTGCCAATATATATAAACCTAATATTGTCTTCTCACTATACTTGCACTTACCTGTTTGTAAAATGTAGATTAACCTAACTCACTCAAATAACCATATTCCTACATAAAACCTCCGTCTGCACAGGATTAATAACACCTACCTTTATACTTACCTTTATGGTTAAATAAGAAATAGAAGAGTCTTAAATTTGGTTAGAAAATCATTTTGAAAAGATCTTAAAAAATCAATGTAAGTGCCTGTAGACACCCTGGTATCAATATAACTCAACCAAACACCAATCTGCCTTTAGTGCAACGTTGGCTGATTTAAATCTTCACATCTCCAAAACGGTCTTAACTCACTGGAACAATTCGCCTCATCTCCATTTCAGGTTCTGGAAATGTGCTGAAGGTGCAGCAGCTTCTCCATATCTGCAGTGAGCACTACGAAGCCAAGGAGAAGGAAAAGGAGGAGGACAAGGACAAGAAGGATAAGAAGGACAAGGATAAGAAGGAGACTGCTGCTGACATGGGCTCCCACCAGGTAAGGACTAAATAATTACCACTAATAACTTTTCCTTTTTCAGCTATTTTATAGATGCTTGTGTAGTTTTTGTGTTGTGGAGAAAAAAGAAGAAATGGTTGTCTGTTATGTTTTCCTCTCAGGGTGTAGCTGTTCTTGGTATTGCCCTTATTGCCATGGGGGAGGAGATTGGTTCTGAAATGGCACTGCGAACATTTGGACACCTGGTTAGTAGCACTGCTTACTGTCAGCTTTCTCTTCTTGTTTGATCTTTGTTTACTTTCACTGAATATGTTATTGTTGTCCACCTCTCATTTCTGATTCTTTTGATCTACATCACATTTTTTTATTCCAATGTCTGTTCAAAAAGACTCTGAAAGTGAGAGCAACAGTGCTTTCATATTTTCAGACCTCAGCTTCGGTCCATTGTTTGTGTCTGTTTCTTCTGATGCACATTACTTCATCTCCGCTTTTGATCCTACTCCATATATTGCTCTTCTGTCTTTACTTTTATAATCTGGCATTAGTTGCTCTGTTCGTACTTAAACTAAGATCATGGCACAACAAGTTACTTCTTGTCAGTTATATACTGGGATGTGACAGCTATATAGGCGATTAGAATAATGGGAGCCAGATTGTTATTCCTCTCTTGGTCTTTGTGTGTATTTACATGTCTTAACCTCCCTTATTTTCTCTGTAATTTCATCATCAGCTGCGTTATGGCGAGCCCACCCTGAGGCGAGCGGTGCCACTTGCCCTGGCTCTCATTTCTGTGTCCAACCCTCGTTTGAACATCTTGGACACCCTCAGCAAGTTTTCTCACGATGCTGACCCCGAGGTGTCCCACAACTCCATCTTTGCCATGGGCATGGTGGGCAGTGGTAAGTCTGGTTATAAGCATCACATTTAACAATGTTAACTGTGGATTAATGGCCGCAACATTAAAATCATGTGGTTGTTTCAGAGTTCTTGACTTGGGTGCTTTAATGCACAGTAGCCTGTTTTAAACTGTAAATAAATCGCTAATTAGATGTAATAGTTACCAATAATGACTTATCTTGGCTTTATGTATTTTTTCCCTGGTTTTTATATAAATTTGCAAAATACATTAATTTTGATGCAACATTGGAAAATAAAAACATTTAAACAAATAAAGCCTTATCTGTTTCATGTTAAGTTAATACCTACTAGTTTTTCGTATTTTGAGTACAAACAGATACGTTGCTCAGAGCGTCTCAGAGTTATGCCATTATAACCATAAACCAATATAATACATTATCTGCTATAACTTCTGGCCGTGTTAGAAATACTGTGAATATTACCGTTTCATAATGGTTATTGATTTTACGTAGAGGTTCGGTGTGCTGAAAGTTTGAAACTCATGTCAAATGTGTCAGTCCTCATCAAAATGCATCCGTGTCTTTATAAATAAAAGCTGACCCCACTAAAATAGCATTGAGCTACTTGAAGGTGTAAGTTGTGTATCATTTTCAATGATGCACAAGGCCGCCGCCTTGTCTGGGAGTGCGTCCAATGTTAACTTCCTCAACATATTTAACATCCTCTTCGTTTTTTCCATTTCCTCAGGCACAAATAACGCCCGCCTGGCTGCAATGCTACGGCAGCTGGCCCAGTATCACGCCAAAGACCCTAACAATCTCTTCATGGTCCGACTGGCTCAGGTAGGTGGCCACACAAAAGGCACTGTGTACCAGACACCAGTGGACTTTTGGGTAAGTGTATGAGCTACTATTGACTCTGTGCTGTTTGTGCTTCCACAGGGTCTGACTCACCTGGGCAAAGGCACACTGACACTCTGTCCCTACCATAGCGACAGGCAGCTGATGAGTCAGGTCGCCGTGGCTGGACTGCTCACAGTGCTTGTTTCCTTCCTTGACGTCAAGAACAGTAAGTTAATTGTTAATTTTAGCCTCAGCTCTCAGCTTCCACAAACGCTTCAACTTGTCAGTTTCTGCTTTGATATTTGAAGGTTTTATTCTGTCAGTGATTTCTCTGTGTTCATATTCTCCCTGTGCTCACTGTGTGCGTTACAGTAATCCTGGGGAAATCTCACTACATTCTCTACGGCCTGGTAGCAGCCATGCAGCCACGTATGCTGGTCACCTTCGATGAGGAGCTACGGCCACTGCCTGTGTCTGTCAGAGTTGGACAGGTGAAGCCTAGAATCATTATTAGCAGAATTAGTCCAGCAGGCACATCTGTAGAAATTCTGCTTTGTCCAATTATTATATATTGCCAGGTATTTGAGTCAAAGGAAATAGCTCTACTAGACTTACAAATGTTAAGGGAATATTTTAGTTAAATTTTACAGATTAAAAAGTTTTAAGCTTTAAACAGAACGTTAGATATTTAAACTTAGAGTTGTCAAAGTGGGTACTTTAAGTAAGTTTTTTTTGGTTTCCCAAACTATTTTTTAAGTTTTTATTCTTTCTTCAATTTAGACGACTGCAATCATGTGAAATCTTGTAACTTAAATGTAATCATGAGTTTGCTTGTTAATGCAACAATATTTCTAATCCAGGCACTCCAAATCTAAGAAAATATGTCAAACAAGGAGGGAAATATAAAAAAGTCTTTATTATAGTTGGTTGTCTGGAGCCCTGATGATGACGTGTTGGCTTTTTTAATGATTTGCCTTTTTTATGACCGTCGCTATAATAAAGGCTTTTTAAAATATTTTAATGTTTACATGTGCTCATTAGGAGTGCCTCGATTGCCTTCTAGTTTTTAAAGAACTCATTTTCCAATTTTTTTCAAGTGCACCAGACACAGTGTGTAATCTACATTTTACTACATAGAGCAACCAGTCATCTAATTTTCTTGAACTTGCTTAACTCTAAAGGAATAGTTTAACATTTTGGGACCTTTGCTTTCTGACTGAGAATAAGATGAGAAAATTGATACCACCTTCATGTCTGAAATGTGTTGCAAGTTAGCTTAGCAAAGACTGGGAAACACTTAGCCTTGATCTTTCTGAAGGTAACAACGCCTACCTAAAAGGACCTCTAATGCTCACTGATCCATGCTCAGTAATTCCCCTCAGAATAAATAAAGTGCTATCTCATCTCATCCTGACACGTTATATCTTGTCGTCACTATTATGTTGCTAGGCAACTAACAGACTACAGGAAGACACAGGTTACCAGCTCAAGAAACAGTTGGGCACATAACCCTGTAAAGCCACAACTTGTAGTTATTTTTTCATAGTTTTTGTTTGGCTTAAACAAACATTTTGACTGGACAGAGCCCGACTAGCTGTTTCCCCCTGCCTCCAGTCCCCAAGCTAATTGTCTCCTAGCTGTAGCTTCACATTTAACAGGAAATAATTAAGTGTTATCAGTTCTCCAAATGAGCGGATTTCCCTAAATGTATTTTTAATTGTTTGAGGACGTTGATGTGTAGACAAACATCCAACACGTGTTTTCATGCAAAAATAAATACGTTGTTGAGAAATTAGAGAATTTGATGAGCAACCAAAATCCAAGAATTTTGCCCTGACTGTTTTCTTCATCTGTCTACAGGCTGTGGATGTCGTGGGCCAGGCGGGTAAACCAAAGGCCATCACAGGTTTCCAGACCCACACCACACCGGTTTTGCTGGCTCATGGAGAGAGGGCCGAGCTGGCCACAGAGGAGTACCTCCCCGTCACCCCCATCCTGGAAGGCTTTGTTATCCTCCGCAAGAATCCCAACTATGAAACCTAGACTGCCCCCCTGCAAAAAATAACCCATTCTCATCGGCATTTGCCTCTTGCTCTGTGTAAAAGGATAGCCCTCCATGGCTCTTGGCAGTTGTTATATTAAGTAGTTTATTGTGTGGCTGAAAAGAGCAAGGCAGGCCTATCCTTCCTCTCTGAGTCTTCTCACCGTCACCATTTGTGGCCCAGCTCCAGCAGTCATTAAAAATGGATGGTTTGGGTCTGGTTAATTGGATTGAGATGACACAGGGAGGGTCAAACTGGGACCTCATTCTCTCTACATACATGGTTTCCTCATGTGATAATTTTAATCCATCAATCCCACATGCGCTGAACAAGCTGTTAAACTGACCCGGGGCCCGTTCAAAAGTGGGAACTGTTCACTTCTGTATATTTCATCAGTAAATGAATAACAACTGTTCAGTCCACATCAGTTTTCAAATGTGTTTTTCCCCACAACTTACATTCTGGGTCCTCTTTTGTAATTAGAGCATTTAAAAGTATGTACTCTTCATCACGTTTTTTTTCTTCTGTTTTGTTTTCTTTGGTTTTGTTACAGTAATGTAAAAGGTTGATCCAAAATAAAAACTCAGATCCACATGGTGGAAATGCGAGTGCTGTGTGTTGTGTTGTCCATTTAGATTCAAAGCACTGTATGTCGTGGCTGGCTTATAATATACAGGTGCATCTAAAAAAATTAGAATATCATGGAAAAGTTTTTTTTTTTCCATAATTCATTTCAAAAAGTGAAACCTTCATATATTCTAGATTCATTACACATAAAGTGGAAAAACTTCAAGCCTTTTTTCTCTTTTAATTTAGATACTTACAGTTTACAGCTCATGAAAATCAAAAATCCAGTATCTCAAAATATTAGAATACTACATGTAAGACCAATAATAAAAAAGGATTTATAATACAGAAATGTCAACCTTCTGAAAAGTGTGTGGCTTTCAGCTCGTCCACAGTAATAACATGGTCAGCAAACCAGTTACTAGTCCATGTTATTACTGTGCTTGATTGGCCAGCCAACTCGCCTGACCTGAACCTGTCAAGAGGAAGATGACAGACACCGCACCCAGCTACAGACGAGCTGAAGGCTGCTATCGAAGCCGCCTGGGCCACCATAACACCTGAGCAGTGCCACAGGCTGATGGCCTCCGTGCGACGCCGCACTGATGCAGTAATTTGTGCAAAAGATGCCCCAACCAAGTACTGAGTGCATACATGAACATACTTTTCAGAAGGTCAACATTCTGTATTATAAATCTCTTTTTTGATTTATGTAATAATGTAATATTTTGAGATACTGGATTTGTGATTTTCACGAGCTGTAAGCTGTAATCATCAAAATGAAAACATAAAGTCTTGAAATACTTCACTTTATGTGTAATGAATATAGAATATATGAAGGTTTCACTTTTTAGATTATTTTACGGGGTAAAATGAACTTTTCCATGATTGCCTATATTTTATAAACGCACCTGTCACAATCCTGACAAGCACATTCATCACAAGTGAGCAGGCTGCAGGTTCTCCACCAGGAGGAGCTGTTCAGTCAACACCAGACACTTCTACAGAAGCTTGGGGGAAAGAAAAGTGTTAGTACCACACACTCTTATGTGTATTCTATACAAACACACTGCATGTATACACGTGTGTGTGTATTTATGGAGACATCTGCAAAAAATACTATTAATGTACCCGATTGTCTCTTTCTAAACCTCTAAGAAGGCGATGTAACGTATTTCCTCTGCATCCCTCTCCTGTGGATACATCTCATATCAACATATCATTTAAAATAAATTATAAAACTGCGTATCCTAGGTCAATTTATAAATGATAACTAAGTTAAACTGAGGGGGAGATATGCAGTCCTTATTTCTGTCAGCATAACAATGGAAACTTATTTAGAGAACGAAGTTGAAATGTCTTCGGTTACTATATAAAATTAAAATGTATCGAGTTAAGCATGTATCTTAACGCAATAGGTGTGTACACACAGCATGGATGTGTGCAGACAGTCTTTACAGCCGAGATCACGATTACTGGGAAAGTTTCACGTGATGGGATTTTGCCGGAATTACCTAGCTACCGGCTTCCGGGAAGGTTTTCCGTCCGTCCGGCTCTGCGGACTCAAGGAGAGAAAGGTAACGGCCGCGGTCCTGAGTTAAATTCTTATTTTAAATGCTCACATTTTCACAAAAGTGTCATGTTGCTGTTAGACAGAGGCTCCGGAAGGACATCCACATGTATGTGTCGCCTTTTAGCCTGGAGATATACGTAGCTGTGGTGACTTTCTTCAGTGGTTTCTGCTGAGTGCTGTCCCTGCTGTGTTTTCAGGGATTAGCTAGCTAGCTAGCTGGTTGCTAGCATTCAATGCTAATGCGACGTGGGTGTTCTTTCTTCACTTTAGCTAGTCCGGCTAGCAAGCTAATACTGTGATAGACTCAAAGATGAGTCCTTACTCCTGTGACGTTTGGAAACACAGTATATTGTGTGTAATGTATTAAGTATAGCAAGCGACAGACCGACTGTCGCATCTCAATGTTGTCGTTTTCGCCCGTTAACGTAATTTATGGCGCTAGCTATCCAATCGTTTGCTAACTAGCCACACAGTGGGCTAAATAACTGGCAGTGGGTTAAATCACTCTAGTTGTGTTGAAGCCGTGTATCGCCCTGGTGCCAGACTCCTAGCAGAAAGTGATGGGAACTTGTGTTTTCACATTTGTTAGCATGGCTGTGTAAGAAGTGGGATTGTAAACACATAGCAGACTGATAACTTGATACCTGAAACCATTTGATAGCCATGTAATGTTGGTGCCAGATATCTGAAACCATTTATGTTTGGCGGCAAAGCAATGGAAAGGTGCTTAAAAGATGTAGTTGTGAACAGTCAGCCTGTTGTTTATGCAGAAGGGTCTCTGTGTTCACAAGCCAAACAGACGTCCCTCCTCTAGTTACCCAGACAACATAAAATAGGCCTATGTGACAATATATGCTGTCATATATTAAGTCATGAGGAGACAGAGGGTTTGGAGACTGATCTGACAGGACACTTGTTTTGAACTTTGAAGGTTGTGACATACTCGTTAGGGCCTTGCTGAGGTGGTTGACAGGTCGCTGTGCCTCCAGGTTAGCCGGTGTAATGGAAGCTATGCCACACGAGAACTTGGTAAATATAATTTCCCAACAGCATCCCCATATAAACAGCACCCTCTGTAATGCATCAGTGTGAATGTAGGCTGTCGTCGCAGTGGTGATGTTGCTGTTACCCTGGGCGAGATGTTTGCGAAATGATACGGAGGTGTCTGACTCATTCTGGCTAACGTTAGTTACAGTACTCATTGTTGTCACGACATCTTTGACAGCACTGCTGCTGTCTTTATATGCAGCTAGCCAAAGCCTTCGAGCAGAGTTAGTCACTGAATTTGAGTAGCATATTGAGCTACTGAATCGGAATTTATGAGCTAACAACCCTGGAGCCACCTCCTTAGCTTGACAGTTATCTAGGTTAGTATTCCCATTCATTGATACGAGCGTCGTCACGCCTGTCTTCACTGCCGACTCCTTAAAGCGTCGTGTGTTTTGGTATGTTTCATGCTTTTCATAAAATAGATTGTTGTCATAGCTGATATCGGTTGAGGTGTGGCTGACATGCAGCCGGCAGCTGGGGCGTGCATCGCGCCAATAGCAGGAGAAACCACGTGGTAAATCCAGATTGGGCCTAGGAAAGTTAGCAACATGGCTAACAGCACATCACACAGCTGCACGACTTCGCACCCATATTTGTAGATCTTTTGGCTAGACCGATCGCTCGATAAGTGTGTGTTTGTTGTAATGCCATGCAAATAGCTGTCTTTGTCGTACGCTGCGTGTGTGAGTAGACACGCAGGCAGACACGCCCCTGTGCCACAGCAGTAGTAACGCACAGTTAAAGCAGAGGAAACACCGGTGTCTCACCACTGGATAGTTAGCTTTGGTATGAGCATCGCAGCTGTCTTCTGACACTGACATTGTGTTAGATGGTTGGTTCAGAGGATGGCATCAGTGGTATGTTTAATGTCCATGTTTGTTGATCACTTCAGCCTGCTTGCTGCTGCAGGCATGGGGCTGATGTTGAGGACTGCAGACATGTGACCTTAACAGAGAACGTGGGTCCAAAATGGATGCAGTTTCCTATGCATGATCACCATATAGCTACTCGATGCAGATGTGTCTCCCCTGTCTGTCTATGAACATTGCTCCTTGTTTACCACTTATCAGTCCAGGAGAACATTATGCAGTGATCTCAGACATGCTTTTGTCAGAGTGAACGAAACTAATAGCAGAAGTGCAATCGCAAGACAAATGCATGACGTGTCAGAGTCATGCTGTCACAGTTTGCCTGACATAAGGACACAACTGAGCTTCCTGTTGTGAAAGTTGAAAGCCTAGAGTCTGGACATGTGTGGGTTTTGGCAGGATTTTGGTTAACTGGAGCAACATGAGGGGGGTGGGCTGGGTAGAACAGGCTGTGCTGGTGTGATGCTGTGTCACCGGAGCTGAACTTTCTCTGTCTGTACAATGTCTCAAGGAAGTCACATTCGCTGGTTGGACTTAATGGTTGGAAATGTGATCATGGGAAACCAATTTTGTTTCAGGTGTTGACTAATGTCAGTGGCAGAGCAGTATTGTAAAGAATGTGTGTCTTCTGTCATATATATCCCTGTTTTATTCAGTTTTGTGTTTGTTAAATCTGCTGTAGTTTTATGTTTTACCTTTCCTTAATGTGATCAAAATGTGTTGGTTCTGGTTATGAAGTGTGGACCAAAGCTAGGTATGCACAGTTATGTCGGCAAGTGATGAGCTAGCTTTCAAATGAAAGATCGGCATCGGCCTGAAATAAAAAAATGTTTGCCAATGTATGACATGTCGAAGATGATGCTGTGATTATGTGCATACAAGGTGAACCGTTCGCTAAATTGCTTTCTTATTTGAAGTAAATGTTTACATTTTGAGAAGTGTTGTTTTACCACTTTTACATCAAAATTAGCATGTTCCGTGTTTTTTTCTGAAAATAGCCTATTGACTTCTTTCCATTTGCCAGGAGAGGAGACTGCCTTTCTGTTTTTTGTTTGTTTGTGTCTGTCAAGTTTGTCACCAAGAACACGCTGGGAAAACAGGCAACAGTAGAAAGCAGCAGATCATATACTTCATCAAACTACAACCAGAAGACCTCAACACATGTTTTAAAAAGTCATTATCAATATCATTCTGAATTAAACGCATCAGGGTTTTTTTCCGGAGCTGATGATGGAAGTTGCGGAGGAGTGAGACATCTCACTTCTTTTTTTATCTATTTGAGGGTTGCACATGTGTCGTACCAATCTGACAGCTGATGAGCATGGAAGTCCGACTGAACGATGTTCAAGCGCTGCGTGAATGGCGATGGATTTAAAAGCGTATGTACGGTAACAGAGGGCTGACGACACAGCTAATAACAAACTTACCATGCGTAGAGCGATAGAAGCAAAACGCTTACCAGAAACATTCAGTGTCCAGACAATTTGCTACCATAAATGGGCTTGTCTGTCTCTGTTCAGGATAGACGGGCACTGCCAAACAAGCTTCTCCTGCATCTTCTTGGTTGCTAGGGTGACGATTGACAAGTCCGACCTGATCTAATATATGATTGGTTAACTGAACAAGAGCAGTATATATGGATTTTTTTTCAGCCGATATGATAACCGATAATTACCTGACTCATGGTTGATACCAATAAAATAACCAATAATAGAAACCAACATTTTTATGCACACCTGTGTGCAAGAAAGGCTCAGATGTAATGAACAAAGATGGTTTACTTGATTGATACTTCCAAAGCTGTGATAAGATTTTATGGTTGAACCTGAGGACTTTTTCCCTCGTGTTGTGTTCTTCTTGTACAAAAAAAAACAAAAAACGTTCACACCAGTAAGGACATTGGCTCTTGTCTACATTGCGTGGCTCTACACAGGTGCAGCAGTTTGACATTATAAATGCAACATCAGCGTGTTTGTTGTTCTCTGTGTTTATTGGCTGCTCACAAAACAATTTTAAAGGTGCATACCATTCCCTACTGTGTGTAGATGCTGCACTTGTGAAGTCAACAAAAGCAATTTGGCTTTGTTTAATCGGCTATCATTTCTTTATATGCAGATAATGTAAATTTTCCATTGTTGGGCCAATAATTTATCCGTCCGTTTATATATCGTGCATCCCTACTAGCACCACAAGAGCTTTTTGTGTCACCATGTTACTACCACAGCGAACACATTAGCTCTGTGGCAGGTACAGACCGCTATCACAGGCTGCAGGCCATTGAACTGTGTGAAAGAGGAGTTACTAAAGGCATTAGTAATGGGTAATGGGATTTGAGCAGCAATTAGGGTGTGCAAATGGAATTTAAGTAGTTCTTATAGGTAATCATGTGCAATGTATATTATGGCATTGAAAAGTAGTTAATCTGCAGCAGGCCATGAACTCATGAAGCCATGACTCATGTTTTTTTTTTGCTGACGTCACCAGGCAGTGAAGTGCTTTTGGTTCTCAGCGTAGATACAATTGGTAAGGTCCATTCTCAGCAAGCAGCTATTTAACAACAAGTTGCTCTTGGTACAGTGAGTCTAGATCATGTGTGCACAGACAGTAACTACACCCTTTATAGATGACATGAAAGCCAGCTTCTTCAGCAAATGTTCTTGTCCCCCTCTGCTTCTCAGAGGATCATAGGAGTGAACGCAGAGAGTTATGCAACTGTTGAAGGAGCATGTCTCACCAGCAGTGGTTCTGGTGGTTGGATCTCCACAGTGCATGTCAGACCAGCTCAAATGAGTGGACTGTGTGTGATTAGAGTGTGGGGTGAGGGTGCGTTAGCTCATATAACTCCGCTAAAGCACAGATTCCTGCAAAATGAGGGCCTCTGTGGTACCCCTTGTGCTCATAGTGACTGTGCCCCGAATTTGTGCGGATTACTGATATTCTAAATAATTCTGCAGACTAACCTGCATGGTGTTGACGTTGTGTGTCACTGGCACAGTAGTTGTTAGAGAAGCCGGCCCTGTCTTACTACTTCAGGGATAAAGCATTTCCCCAAGCAAGTAAAGGTTTGTTTGGGTTCCTCACTGAGAAGAGTAAAGCCTGTGAGGCAGTGTAGGTTGTAAGTCTGAGACCCCTTTTTTAGCCCTGAGATTGTTTACTCGGCATTTCATCTCCCAGTTTGCCCCACTCAGTCTGACCATCTTTCTGTTGGTGGAAGAGCCTTTGAACTGTCACCTGACACCCCTCTACCTACCTACCTCACCCTAGCTTATATTGCTGCCACTCTTTTACTTCCAAGGCTCCAGTATACTGGGGTAGAGCCTCCCCTCAATGTCTGTCAATCATGTTTTTTTAAGTAGGGGATTTCACCTGGCCATATGGAAACCCTCGCTCCATGATCCATTATTTTTGTTCTTCTTTTGTCTGTATTGATATAGTCATGGCAACACTGATCATTATAACTATTTATGCAGCGTGATTTCCTCTTTGAAAAAAAAAAAAAATCCCTGATTCATCATGACTCAGGCTTTTTACACTGTGTGTGTGTGTGTGTGTGTGTGTGTGTGTGTGTGTGTGTGTGTGTGTGTGTGTGTGTGTGTGTGTGTGTGTGTGTGAGAGAGTGTGAGGGAAGGGGGGGGCATACCTATGTTTGTCAATGGCAGAGAAAATTTAAGCTTTGACTATGCTAAATGTGTCACTATTGCAATCACTCGACAGTCTGATTCCAAAGGGACTAAATGAGGTGGTTTCACTTACTTGTTTCCTGTAATACAAACATGTGCTCTGTCGTTTCTGTGATACAGTTAGGTGCTATTCTGTTGTGAGATTTTGTTTTGTTTGTATGAGCCCCTGTGTGGTCGATTGCTCTCCTTCCAAAGGATACAGCTCCCTCTATTAAGGTACATCTGTTGTGCAGTTTTGGATAACCTATAATAAGCACACGTGTAGTTTTACAGTGATTTTTGCCAGAATACACACAAACATACCACTGATACTCGCAGAAGGGCGTCTTGCCTGAAACGTCTGTGTGGCAAGAATAAACAGTTTGATGGGAGTGCTGTCCTTATTCTATTTCTATTCTATTACAATAACCATATAATCTAAGGAAGATGATTACAACCTTTGAGTTGGGGTGTCATGATTTCGATGTTAAATTGAAAATCGGTCTGCATCCGTACAGAATTGCAAGTCAGTTCTGTTGATCAAAATTAGTTAGCTCAAGATCATTTACAGTAATCCTGTCCACGGATGAATGTGATTTCGAAGGTGGCTCATTTCTCTGTCATTGACATTATGGCGACGTTGACTGCTGGAAAGAGTAGAGAGTGTTTTGTGTGTTGTTACCGCTGAGTTCATGCAAGTTACAAGAAACCCTTCCCTTGAGTCAGTGGGGTGGAACATGCACTAAAACATGTCAAGAGTCACCATTCTGACAAGCACTGCATTATGTTGGGTTTGTTTATCAAATACAAATGTCAAGGTGTTATCAGTATGAATGCAAAGCAAATTTCAGAGCTGGTGCAATTGTAAAAGTATGCCAGTGGATACAAAATCTCTCTTGGTGTAGGAGGTTTGAACTGAGGCATGTTCATTGAAGATGAAAACAATTGAACTTTGGTTCGTTAGTGAAGTGCCTGTTCAAAATTTACTGTTCGACACAGATCGTTTGGTGATGCAAGGGGTACAGATCTAGCCTCTGGATTTAAAATATGGATGATTACATTTGTACTTTTTGAGCCGAACTGCAACAACTGATGATAGAGGCATCCTGGAGCAGCTGATGGTGCTACCAAGCAACGTTAAAGATTGTAGCTAATGTTAGCTAGCATACTACTGTGGACAGAAACTTAAAATCTCATCTCCAGTCCTTGCGGAAAAATAGAAAACCCGTGTTAACCATGTCTTTCCACTCGTTTCTGCTTTTGTTGTATACTAACTGCAAAGCAATACTACAGCAAGTTGTTGCACCACGCTAATCTCATCTGCTTCCCCATAAGAATACATGATGGATTGTGTGCGAGCCCACCTTCAGTCTGCAGAGCCATGAAGCCAGAATTAAAGCCACGGCCCGCTGCTGCACAAAGCGTTGTTCGCCTTGTTCAAAGTGTATTAATTGAACATGTCACGTCTCCAAATTGCACCTAATTCAACAACAAACAACAAATTGTTAGCTACAGAATAGAGCTGCAGGGTATGGCCATGATATATTTAGGCCATATCGCGACATACAATATGTACCTCAATACTTTGAAATCTTCTCAAAAGCACTTCATAAATGTTAGGACTAGGTGACAAAATAAAATATTACAATGTGTTTGGCCAAATACACCCAACTTCAGTATCGATATTGCAACAATATTATCCCTATAATATTACTATTATACTATTGGTGCTTTCACACAGTGAGATTTCTGATCAGTAATCATCAATAATGTGGATATAATGACGAAGTGGTTAAAGGCAAGTATTAGAACAAATAGAACATTTTAGAAAGTTTCGAAAATGACGTCACTTTACTGCAGCCTTTAAAACCAGGAACAGACAACTCTAATGCCTATCATGATATAATGATATCCAAAATCCAAGATTTTATATAGTCTCATATCATAATATTGCCCAGCCCTACTACAGATAAATAAAAGATCTCTACAGATACAATGCCAATATCTTATATTGGCAGGATAACGTATCAGAATCTAAATGCAGCTGACCATGTTTCCTAAATTAAAAGACATTGATATTCTGTATTCTCAGCATGGAATCGTCCACCTAGATAGACAAGGAGGAACTTGTACTTGAGCTGAAAAAGCGCTGGCCAAAAATGGTTTTGACATCAAGCAGACAAGTTCTACTGTGTAACATGATATTATCTGTCATGTAACATTTTGTAAGGTCACAAACAGTGACAGTGAGTTTTTGAACGTAGATTGTGTTGTAATTGTGACTGGAATAAATGAGAAAATGAATGAATCATCCGCTGGTTCAGTGATTAACAAATGTAAGTTAGAGATAGTCTACTTAAATTGGTTAGGAGACATCCCGAAAAAATTGCATTGCATTTTCTTTGTTTATCTATTCTTACCATAAACCCTTTCCTTGCCGCTTTCTTTCTATCTATCTCTCCACAAAGTTTAACTTTAAATTCCCTCTTCCTCCACTCATCTAACATTCAGTTGTAATGCTCTGTAGTTTCTTTTGCAGATGGACAAAACAAAACTCTTTTCACTTTTGCCTCTGGTAACCACCATTGTTAAATGCATACATTTGCTGATCTAAAAGCACAAAATCAGAATGAAAGTTTTGTTTTTACATTTCGGTTCTATTTGTAGTTAGTTGTGTTGGTGTCATTCTACCCTCTATTCACAAGTCTTGATTAAAGCCTTGATTAATGTCTTCCAGGTCCATTGCCAACTATGATCCATTAACCACGATCCACTACTGATTCATCCTGAACAGATGCTTTGTTTTTAAGGTGGATCTCTCTGTTAATAAATCTAAAACTGAAAAGGTTTTTGGCCTACCAGACAAGTTGTAACCTATTTCTGCCTGTCCTGATATGAAGGTTTTATGCAAAACAAAAAGTAGTTAGCTGAACTAGACCCTGTGGGCTAAATTGACTGTCGTTGTGTGAGCTAACCCTAACCCGAGGCACATTGCTCTGGCAATGCTGGTTAATATTCACCTGGATTAACCCTGTTAACTAATTAATCCCATGCCAATGGATTTAACAAGAATTATTGTTTGTAAAACTATGGCTACCAGCAGCGACAGTGTGGCTGGTATTTCTTGTGTCAGCATGGCAAAATGTGGTCCTGGTACACCTCTTTTAGCGTGAACTGTTAGCTTTGGCTCAGGGCTAGAGCCAGCGTCTTGTTGTCAGAAGGTCCCTGGTCTGCATGTCGAAGTGTCCTTGGCAATACCGTTATAAGCGAATGTACACAGTATGATAATTGTCAATTTTCATACCACTGTATTTTGAACATGCTGTAACCCTAAAGACATGAGGCAAAACTATGGACCATCGTGTGATGGGAACACACTAGGGTTGGGCGATCGGACAAATATATTGTCTATTGGCGATAGGCTCAACCCATCGCCAGTTGGTTTGTTGTTATTTTGGTCTATTATTGACATTTTATTTTACTAAATTAATGGTGCGCCTCCATGAAAATTTCACTCAATAAATGATTAACCTGTAAGCTCCAAAAATAGGAACAGGCAAAATCTGTGGTTTTCTTACTGTGAATAGAAACGAGTCAGTAGGAGTAGAACTGTTTAGCACAAAGAAACGCTGGCAGACTGCCTGGGGAGCGGGGCTCTGCGTGCAAGTTACCAGAGCAAGTTGACCAGCAGTGCAGCTCCGCCACTCAATTTTTATTTATTTTTTTTACCTATACACGAGTTCATAAATTGTTAGAAAAATGAGATGTGCAGCATTTCGTATCCATATTTTTTCCGGCACAAATCCATTTCATCCCTGTGCACTGAGGATCACAGAGCTGAAGTACCATACGTTTGCAGAGACTGCAAATTGCTTCAGTTAGGTCCTTTGACTTGCTGGTTGCGTCTGGTTTAAAACAAAACAAAAATCCCAAACTTGTGATTTGTCTTTGCCCTTTTACAACTAGCTCCTCCATAATTGCAGAAAAAGCATGCAGTGCTGGCACACACCTGCACGAATATATCGGCAATGGCTGATTGATGTGCTGACGGTGGCTGGTTGGAAAATTTTATCGCCCAACCCTAGAACACACCAGCCGTGACGCCAAATCCATATTTATAGTGCAATGGAACACAAGACATCAGAGAAGTCAGTTTGGCGAAACAGGTCATTTGTATCATGTTTTATGTTGGATATTCCATGTATCACACAGTGGAGTGGGATATTTCCGCATAACACGTATAGTATTTCAGTACTAACAGGTTAAAAGATGAGCATGCAAGGATGTACAGACATATTGAATAGATCTGGCACAATTCACCTGTTTTGCCTAATTCACTTTCTCATGCCATTTGGGCACACTGACTTAGGTGTTGCAGCTGATGTCATCTCGTCATAAGATCATCTCTAGTTAATTCAAATTCCAGCCAATTCAAATTCACACCAATTTATCACATGATAATTTTTTCTGCCTGTATGTTGGTTTTGACACTATCATCACATTGGACTGGTTCTGCTGAGCTGTATCATCAGAAAATGTCTGTCTGTTATATGCTGTTCTTAATGCCATAAGTCCATCTGTTTGGTACCTACGGTAGTCATTTTTCAGTAAAAAAAAAAAAAAAAATTGAAATGTGCTATTCGCAAATACATGCTCATTGTTTGCAGTGGAGCATCTTCATTCCCCAGGCTGTGAGACTCCTCAATTATCATCAATGCTCCATTTTGTGATATAGGTGTAGCACAAAGGACTCAAACATAGTTTCATTTTTTTTAAACCCTTGTGTTTTAAAAAAGACAATGAATTTACCTTGTAAGCTTGTAATGTTAACAAGGCTTCTCTTTTTTTGTCTGTCTTTCAGGAAAAAACGTTCCTCAGTGTAACCACACTTAGGACCTAAAGATTCATAAATGTAAGTATAAAAGTGAGCTGCTATGTGACTGTTAACAGGAGGTATCAACGTTGACTTAAATTGTCCAGTTATTTCTGAATGTTGGCTTAACTCCAAAGACCTATTCAAGTAAACCTACTAAATATACATCACATAATTAATTGGTCACACATTAGACCTCATCACTGTAGCACTGAATGTGATCGTAATAACTGGCTAGTAATTTGAAATTAAATTAATTTAAAAATGGAGACCCATTTAACCACCCTGTTCTCTTTTGTCAGATTTATACACAGGTCCACATCTGCCTCCCCATGCAGAACTCCATGAAATGAATAAAGCACCACAGCCTATAACAGGATCCCCCTCCAACCCCCACCCTGCCCCCTCCCCTGGCCTTTCACAGGTAAGGAACCCGGCTACTTAACTTCCTCTATTGGCCCCTTTTTAAAACAGCTTGGTCTCTCCCACATTGTTTCTCATAGAAAAGGGGCTGCTGTCAGACAGCGTTGTTATGCACTTAATGGAATGCAGATCACACAACAATGCACTCTCTGGTGGAGAATGTTTGCAGCAGGTGGCCATGTTTACAACAGCCGTATGTCAATTTCCAAGCCTTGCCGTCACATTGGCATCTGACAGTGTGGCTTGCAGCATCTTCATTGTTACTGTCAATTATTAAAAATAGAGTATAATCAAGTTTCCCCTCCTCCTGCTCAAGGTGCATTGTGTATTCCAAAGAACACTCTTTCACACATTCCTCCACTACAAGATTTCAATATGAAAAGATGCTGTTGTTTGACATCAGTACCAGTACGGTTGCTGACCACATCTCACTCCCTATTCCTCCTGCATCCCACTCTTCTGCTGTTGACATCACTTCCTGTCTCTTGCAGCCCTCATTTCCCCCTGGGCAGCCCCCCTCTGTTGTGTTTGCCACCCCACCTCCACAAATGAACCCAACACCACAGCCCCGACAGGTAGGCCAGCCCACAACTCACCCACCCCACAGCACACCTACAATGGTGGACTTTTGATTTCTTCCAGAAAATAATTACTTTTTCCATTACATATCGGAATCACATAAGTTACTGAGTGAACTTCTGTGGTGGATCCTAAGATTTGCTTTGTTTAATGCCTTACTCTCACTTTTGTCGAAATAGTGACAGACAAAACAATAAGGATAAAAGATTGGAATAATTGGTGTCAAGGTCTTTTTTTCACAGTGTGTGCAAACTTGGCATTTTCGCTGCTCACTGTTCCCATCTGAAATCTTCCCAATGAAAAAAATACTTGACATTCTCCAAAATCAGTTTGTGAAATTCTTAAAATGCCTGCATGTCTATTTGCCTACTTCTCACCAGTTCTGCACCATTTTTAACTGTCAGTGTCTGCCTATCCTTTGCACTCTACCTCATAAAGTATCCCAGCTTAATTTGCAACATGCTCACACTGAGTGACCCTATCTACATAATTTATGTGATTTTTAACTCCTTCACTCCTACTCCTTTGTTTTAATAATTTCCAGTAGTTCTGTCCCAGATACCATTTTTGTGGTTTTGAAGCTTCAGTGAAAATTTACCATATATTTGAAGCATTTAGGGGTATACCTTCCTCAAGAGCTTTCCTCGAGAGCAGGAATTCTCCCTTGTGAGGATGTTTTTTTGCTTAAAGATACTGTTCTGTGCACTCTTATCACATGCAGGGACCTGGTTTATGTGCGTTGGTTTCGCAACTTATGTAGCCAGTGGAGGAGCTCCATTTTCCCCTCTTTATCAGTCTTTGCGTCCTTTCCGTGCAGCTGATGCAGCGTCTCCTTCCTCTTAAAAAACAGATAAGAAACATTCAAATATTGTTTTTGGACACCCTACTACCATGACAGCGATGGAAGCTTCGAAGCATTTGAATCAGCCCTAATTTTTTTTTGTATTTGTCAGGTTAATTATGTGATATATGTTTACTGTTTCAATAATTCTTAAAATATTATTGTTCATAAATTGGTAAGCAAGTGTCAGAAATCACTCAAGAAAAAATTGTCGTTATGACAGTGGGTATGGCTATCTGTTAAGAGTGCAGCACAGGTCACATTTTTCTGTCTAAACCCAACCATGCAGCCAAACCCAAACTAGACAGGCGTTCTGTTTATTACATCCAAACCCAACTTGAGTCTGACGCAGTCAGTGTAAGCTGACGCACCGAGTTTGTGTCAACCTGCCACGCAGTTGTCACTATTGTTACAGCTCCCCCATTTACCCTGATTATAGAACATTTTATGTACAAAATATGTGTGTAAAAAAATATATACATACAGTACCTGTCAATTGACATGACTAAACCTGACCTGGACTGGTTTTACAAATCTAAGACCTCCTCCTGTTTTCAGACTGCCCGAACAAAATATTTTTAAAGTGCAGTTTGTAAAGGTGCAGAACTGGAAGGAGCTTGTCAGTGAAGAGTGAAGCATGGATCTTGTGCTTTTGTCTTTAACCTCTGTCCTGTCTGCCTCTCCTCCTCTAGTTTGCCCCAGGGCCCCGGCCTATACACCAACAGGTACTAACAGCACAACTGACTAACACCTGTAACACATATTACAAACAGTAAAGAAGATTGACAGGCTCCATGGTGTGCTTTGACTTGAAAAGTGCATAAGTGTACATATCCTCACTGAGAGCTACACTAATGCTAGGCAATCTTGAACTCAATAGCATAATATCTTTTGACCAAATAACTTTATATCATAACATGATAATATTTTGAGGTGACCATTGTTGCTTTTAGGAAACATAAAACAAATAAAGAAAATAAAGAAAGATAGTTTTCCAAACTTGGAACCAGTCTTACTGCCACCCAATTGAAAATAAAAGACAAAAATTCTTTGTTTCATGAAATGTATACAAAAATTCTAAGATAAATTTAGCTTGATGGCAGAAAATATTAACTGCTAGTAATAGACATTTAACAATGTTTCATACTATGATGGAAGAGTATTTTTATTTCATTTTCACTGCACTTACTGTACATTTGGGATTGTATTTGAGTAATAAAATCATTCTTTAATGATTGACAGCTGGAGCTAAATATAAAGATGAATGTAAAGATGTCCTATGTAAAGAAATACCAGAAAACAGCCTTTATAAGAATGTTAGGAGAGAGCGATTAGTTTTACAACAAAAAACCCAAAAACTATTTGCTCTCTTTTTTGGTTGTAAAAAATAAACATCTATGTGATGCCCATCCTCCAGTTATAGTTGTTGAGTTTTAGTAGTTGAGAGTAACTAGATGTAGTTTATTTGGATACACTGTTCTGCCTATTCTCTGCATGCTACTTGTTAATTCACTGCTTGGCTCAGAATGGACAGTTTCTGGGGGCTTTGCTCTAACTGATTGTGGTGCTCTCTTTCTCAATCCTCCTCTTCCCACCCTCTCCTTGCCTCCATTTGATGTGTGTCTGTGTGTCATCTGTGTTTGCGCTGCTGAAGGGAGGCTTCAGGTCACTACAGGTAACTCAATTTCCTCTTTCTTCCAGTTTCTCCATGTCTTTGTTATTCTCACCCTCTTGAGGAGTGCACATGTGTGTGTCTAATATTTGGCAGTGTTGTGCTTTGTTGGCTTGGTGTCATTTTGCTGGCTACGACGGTTAGCTCCCAGGCCAGCAGCAGAATGTCAATGAGGAGGCTCTGAATGAACCAGCATTAGCTGCTTTATCTCTTCTGGCAGGCAGGGCCAATATGTTTCCAGTTGGAGTCTAGCCATAGATTCATGGACAAACTATGAGCCTAGCTTTTAGGCTGGACAAGCCAGCTCCACTTGTACCAAGACAAAAAATTATACAAGGGAATGTGGGATGGTTTTTATGTCAGAGGTTTAAGAGAGGTAACTTATAATTCCTTCATTTGTTGCTCTCTCTTCTGCCGCTCTTTCCATCCCATTCTTCTTGCCACGTTTTCCTGTGGCATCTCTTTTGTCATTATTTGTCCCCCTCTATCATCTGTCCTTGTTCCCCATCCTCTCAATCACTCCTCCATTCTCACCTTTCTTTTGTCTGTCACCACCTTCATATTCCACATTTCTCCCTCATTTCCCACCTTCCACCTCTCCAGCCCTATTACACCAACAGGGCCAGCCTGCCTCCCAGCAGCGGGCCGCGGGGCGTCCCTCCTAGCAGTGGCCCGAGGCCTGTGACACCCACCCACGTCTACCAGGCGGGCCCTGGCTCCCAAATGATGATGATCCCCGGGCAACAGTTGCCCTTCCCCAGCTCACCACAGGGACCTGCCTACTTCATACCGGGACAGGTAGGGGCCACAGACTTGGATTTAGTGATGCTGCCTGATTTTCTTCCTAGCCAAGCCAGATAGCACAACATTACACCCCACATTTCTCGTCGTGTCACCTGTCATCTTTTTCTTTTTTGAATCAATTCTGTAAACATTGCATCCACAAAAGATTGTACCTTCAAATGGCCCTTAGCTGTGTAAGGTAAAGAGAATGAAATGAAAATGCAGGCCTTTGTTTGCACTTGTGATTTATATTGCTTTTATGACTACATCTAATATTGTTGTTTGTCTCTCCACCCCTCCTCGCTTCCTGCCGCCCTTGCTCTCTCTTCTTTTCCTTTTCTAAGTACCGGTCAGCAACCTATGTGGCCACACCCCAGCAATACCCTGTCCCAGCAGGCACCCCGGGCTTCTACCCAGGCACCAGCCCCGCTGAATATGGTACTTATGGTAAGAGGCTCTACCTGGGGCCTCACCTAACCACTCAAACACAGGCAGACACTAAAGCCATGTTTCCACCAAAAACTCTAGTCCAGCTCAGTTAATGTCATTACACAATAGAGATGTTGCCAAACAGTTATGAAAGTTAAAAGTAGCGGTATGCAAACAAGAAACACGTAGCATCAAACTGCTCAGTGTGACACAAGAAAAATGTTTCACCAGTGTGGGCAAAATGGCTACTGACAAAGAGAGCCAAAGTCCCAAGATCATTGGGAGTGGCCTGCAACTTACTGATGACCTGCATATCACGTCAGTAAAGGCAATTGTTGTGTACAATTATTTTCCCATTATAATTTTACATCTCAGCATCCCATCACTGCTGTATCTATATTTTTCAGGTTGTTTGTGACCTTCTCGGTGGCATTGTGAACCTGAGCTTTGTCCATCTTCTGTCCTATTTTGGCCTACGCCTAAGCTTTTAGTGTGGGAGCCTTCCTGTTTGTTTTGTATGTCTCTTCAAATCAATGTTTACAGAAAAGCTCTTATCATCCTTTCATAAGGCAGACGTATGACTTAATTCTAGCCATCTTTATCTAAAGCCAGAAGTGTCATCAGCGCTTCTGATTCTTCTAGTTGTTGTCCTTGAATTGCTTGAAAGTATGTGAATTTGAGGGAGAAAAATCAAGGCCCCAAAAGTTTTTTTTAATCATTTAGTCATTGAAAGTGCTTGAATTTATATATTTTGTGCAAGAATATAAATTGTTCTGATTTTTTCCCCCCGCAGTTTTCCCATTATAATTACAGTAATTAACCTTGATCCGTATCTTATCTCAAACTGTCATTTTTGCTCCTTGAAATTCTGGGAATTTGCCTTGAAAAGTCTTTGAAAATTCCTTGTATTTAATGTTTAAGAAGGCATGTGAACATTAGCAATGAGAAGTGACAGACCAGCAGGAGAGAAACTCCTTGTGTCTGCTAAGAATCTGCATTCAGTCATACACACACAGACACACACACACACACACACACACACACACACACACACACACACACACACACACCCCTGTACTGCTTAAAAGAGGATGGAGTAGAAGAATGTGTTTGTTTTTTTAAACATCTAAGTTTCTCAGAACCAAAGAACAACAATATCTCTTCAGACTGTCTCACAAGAACTCGGGGGAGATGCCTTTCTTCCTACCGAACACAGAGCATATGGTCATAATGAAATGCAGTTACACTGTTGTGTTGTCCCTGAGGGGTGTGGCTACATTCTGGGAAAAGTTAAAATTTGCTGACTATCATAGTCAAAGCAGGTTTAGTAAGAACAGTATTCCAGATGAATAAATGAAAGCTTGTGAGCATAGATGACGTCTGCATCGAGAATCACAGATTAATTTTCTTTTTTTATGTATTTACATAACAGTATGAGAGCATGTTTCTATAATACACTACACAAATAATGTATCTATCATAGTTCATACAAATGACAAAACATTTCATTTTAGTTTATTCCAAACATACTCCGTTCTCATATTACTACGGACAGCATCACAGATGTTGGCCGCTGATCCCATGTGTTGGCACACCCTCTAGAGGTGGCTGAGTGTCAGTACACACAAGAAGTGATGATGGCCTGAAAACAAACTTGCTGACCCCCCACTAGCAGGCATCTGAACTATGTGTTGTCTTTGTTTAAACTGTAGCTCATCAGCAATAGAATGCACTGGCCTGAATACAGGACTGTAAAAACACAGTTCTTCCTATTAGGCTTCCCATATCATGCTCTGTGCACATCCATGTTTATGCACTGTATGGTGTACATGGTACTTGAACAATGCCTCTGAACATTCTGTATGCATGTTTTCAAAAAATAAACTAGCAATTTAAAAGAATTTGGAGACTGTTTAGTAAATCTATATTGTATTGTTTGTTGGCATATTCAATCCTCAGTGTAGTGTTTTCAGATAGCTGTTATTGTCCTCAGACAACTGGCTTATTTCAGCATCCAACATTAATAGTTAAAATTGCTTAGATTTGAGTATAGTTTGATCAACTCTTTGAGTTGCAGTTGATCTCGAATACCAATTAATTTGCCTATTGCATTATTTTATGCTTGCACAAGAAAATGAATAATCGTTGCATTCGTGTCATCTGTCGGATGAAGTGAGCATCTCTCAGGCTTTTTCACATCATAGTGATATTAAGGCTTTCTATCTGTCAATCATTAACATTGAGAAGGGAGTGAATTTAGTGAATTTTCTAAATTTGAGATGGTATACAAGAGAAATGCGGTGTTTTCTCAACTGCTTCTGGGGTGTCGATCTGTAAAAGTTTGACAAAAACCTTAGATTGACTTGATCCCACGCTTACAAAATGTTTGTTGGGTTGTGAAGCCAGTCATGTGACAGCCCTTCAATTTAATTGTCTTTTTTCATGATGTTATATCAGACTGCATTCATCTAAAATGCATGTGTGATGCTTATCAAAGCTCATTAATAACGACATCATACTGAAGTTCATTCAGAGAAGTAATTTTTCTTTTGGGCCACAGACTAAAAATGACAGCTTGAGTTTACCCAAAGCTAGCAGATATTCCAACCAGTGGTGAGATGTATTGGGTATATTTTGGCTAATCAAAGACACAAACAAAGCACAGTGGAGACATCAGCTAGGTTGGACCACCATGTTTAAATATGTGCTGTATCTTTACAGTAACATTACGTAGTAATATGCATTTTGTGCGATTTTGTGCCTGAGTGCAACACCACTCGTGAATACAAATCCCAGGTCTGTAACAATTTGTCAGACATAATGTAGGTGCTAATTACAAACAAAGGTCATTACGTCATAACAAAGATGTCTTTTAATGTCTTGAAGTAAACATGTATGTGCGCTTTGATCCTACCCTCTCACTGAAGTTACATAGTGCAGAAATGTGCTAGGTGGGTGGAGTGGCTGTGACATACTGTAGACACAATTCACCTTTGCTTTAAATGTTACAATTACAGCTGAAAATGACAACAGTAAAAATGCGCTATTGAAAATATCCGCTTATCCCTGATGGAGACACTTCTACTTCTATAATTTGGGCCAAAACTTGACAGGGATCACACAAAGAGGGATCACACAAACAGGAAATGTGATTTCCAGAAAATTGGATCACCGCTAAATTACTTTACTGCCTTTCCTTGTAATGGCAGCACACCAGAGGCCCGCAGTAGATCTTATATGTCAGTCATGTTTATTGGTGTGACTCTGCCAGACTTAGTGATCTGTTTTCTAGATAAGTTACCCCCCTCACATTGGTTAATACGCTACTGGTGGTAATGTATGACAGAGCTTTGTGGCTATTTATGCAAGATATTTGTATGACCACACAGGACGCTACTTTCCATGTGTTTGTGTTTGAGGGTGTGTCACAGTGGTCACTCTGCAGGTCACATGACGTGTCATGATACTAGTTTGGCACATGACCCTAAATAACCGGTCATGTGACACTGAGACACAACTCTCAAACAGTGGTCTCTTATGGGATTGACCACGACACTGGCTCTGAAAGTGAAGGGGCTTTCAGGGCAAAGTCTCACCATCTCAAAAAGACAGCAAATTGACACAGATCTACTGTAGATTGGCATATAATCAGGTTTTTTGCCTTGAGGACTGAAAATGCCCATTATAACAATTTTGGTAAGTGCATACTTACAACCTCAGAATATCATTCCAACACCCCCCCTGTCCTCTAAGTGGTGCAGTCTCTCTGACCACTGAGTCCTTTTCTAGCAGTCAGATAGAGACACACACACATACACAGTGCTGACGGAGTATGGTGACTATTTTTAAGACTCCCACCCCCCAAGCTCAGTGATTTGCTTCACTCTTCCAATGTACATACTTGTAGCCCGCCCCCTTTGTAGTAGGTTGTGACATCCCTGCCAGCACGGATCGTATCATTTGTCCAGGGCGGAGAGATGGGGGAGTCTTCAAGCAAATCAGAGCTACACAACTCAGTAGCTTTGCTTTCCTGCCAGGGCTCGCTAGAGAGAGGGAGGGGAGGGGAGGGAGGAAGGTGGGGAAAAAAGTGAGAGGCAGGGAGGAATTAGGAAGGTCAGAGGGAGGAGCAAAACGGAGACACGCTGGAAGAGGGAGGGCTGAGCATTAAAAGAAGTCATTCTGAGAGGGCACCTGTAGAGTGAACAGGAAGAAGTTAGAGAGGGGGTTTGAAGAGCAACCCCCTCTCCTCCTTTTTCTGTCCATACGCACTTTTGCATTCAGCAGACATTCAGCATGGGGAACCGTGGGTCTCAAGAGCAGCAGGACTCTGAGGGTAGGTGTCTCCTAGTGTCTCTTTGCAGCCCCCCCCCCCCATATGCTCTCCCCATGTCTTGCACTTTGTGAGTCATATCTCGAGCCTCTGATTTATATCGGGACACCGTCCAAGAAAAGTCTCATTCCAGTTTTCTGGTTTTGAGCATGCTCCTGTTCTCCCTCTCTCTGTCTGTCTTCCCCCCTTTTCCTCTTGTGCGGCAGGCGGTGTGGGGTTTTGACTATATTTAGGCTGCGCTGCTCCTGGTCAACAATGCAGACTCAGTAATGTGAGTTAGACTGAAATGCCTGCAGAGGGAGAGAGAGGCAGAGCTGGCGCAAGCTGAGCGGGGCTGAAGGAGAGGCCTCTTCAATCTGAGGATTTTTTTTTTTTTTGTTGAACGTGGGCTACAGCTGGTTTTGGTCTGCAGCCGAGGCCAGTTACAAGGCCAGGTAATGTTACTAAATGGCTTGATGTCTTGTTGACATTATTGACTGGGTAGGCTAATAGAAGTTCTGTGAACTTGTGGATTTTTTTTAATTTGGTAGCAGCTTGCTTTATGAATTTGTAAGCGTAATAAATATCCATGGTGTTAAGAAATTAGGGACACCGATGCAGAGACTGCTGTGTCATGGTCTGAAGGCCTACCTGTGGGGCCTTCCAGGTGCCATGTCTGCTACTGTTAACTTTCATTCAGATAGAACTTGAAGGGCGGTTTTGAGATGGCACAAAAGTGCAGATTTGAGGCTTCGATGTACGTCCAAGTGGATTACTGGAACTATCATGATGGAGGTGATAATTGCAGTTTATCTTAACATGTAATACTCCATTGGTGCAATGGTCAGATGCAATGAGAAGAGAGCCTTTTGGACAGTAAGCAATTCAAGTTTGTGGTATTTCCTGAAGATGTTAGATTACAATCACCTGATACTTAGTTTTCAGACTTAGTCACCAGTTTCTCTGGGCTGCAGCTGAAACGATTGGTCGAAAATCATACTGGCCTGATTTGTGCAAATCATCATTCTCACAATAATTAAATTATTCAATAAGCTGACTGATGACTTGGTCTGATTGTCCTTGTAGAGTTTAATTGATCTGTATTAGTCCTTTTTAAGTCCGCAAACTTGTCATTTAATTATTTGTTCATTAATAATAACTTAATCCTAAGATTACCCTTTCCAGTTTCGACAAAGAGTTTTGACAATAACACTAAATGCTGCTGATTTTACCAGCTCCCTCCTGCAAGGTTTCTACAGTGTTCTCAGGAATATTGCCAGGACACCTGAAGCCGAACTTAAGCATTGTTTACTTTTGTACTGTAGGGTTTGAAGTTTAGTGAAGCATGTTTACACATATTCTAAGTTGTTCTTTGCTAGAGCATTTGAGGGATGCCTAAAGTGTAACGCATCCAGTCTTGGCAGTGAGAAGACTTTAATAAAGTGTAGTTACATCACCGTAATGACATTATAACTGTTGGGACTTAGAACTACAGCTGTTGCTGCAAATCATTATGAAAACAAACCTTCACATTTTGGATGCAGCTTTTCTAACTGCCTCATAGCAGCAAAACAAGCCTTTAAGAACAAAAGCAATATAGACTGTAATGCTGTTGTGTCAACTCCAGCTTTGTGGTGTTAAGTTGTGTATATGTCCTTTGTGTCTGTAACAGGTTATGGCTATAAGATTAAGACAGTATGTGTTTACATTCTTCTCTCTGTCTGATCCACAGCAGGGGCCTACTACCCCGCCCAGCCTCAGTTCACACCCTCGGTGCAGGCGGCACCCGTCATTATGAACCCTGCCCCTCAACAGCAGCAACCACCACCTCAGCCTCCCCAACACATCCACACCAAACGGGAACGTAAACAGGTACAGTCAGCATTCTACTACACAACTCATCTTAGACTTGGGTTAGGGTGGAATTGATTATTGAGAATGGACATCTGGTTCAGGGGTTCCACATTACCTACTTATGATTTATAGTCTCACCACAAATTATGAATGAAGCAGAATGAACTACCAGTGAACCTGGAGTAGGTCTTTTATATTGATTAAGATGAGGAAATGTTAGTTGGAAAGTGACACAAACTTTGAAAAGTTTACCTAAAATGAAAATATTTTATATTAGCCCTGTTTGGGTCAAATCTGTTCATCAATGGCACTGCACTTTTATGTTAATTCCATCTGAATACATTAGATCTGTGTTTTCTGCTCATTAGAAAAGTCCAGCCTCAAACAGCTACTCTGTGATTAACTCAAGCATACTGTATGTAGACATCTGCATATACACCTGGTGATATGCAGACTCTGCATATCACCAGACGCCGAATAATACTTTTTGCTTTTTAACGAGAAATTGGTAGGGGGAAAAAAAACGCGCTTCGTCACTGTGATGTTCTGTATTTTGGTGCCAATGCAACTGCTTTAAATGTTACCGAAACATGCACGCATGCAGGAAGCTCCTATAGACAGGTACACGGACAGTCACACTCATCTGTCAAATGAGTATTCACTCTGAGTAAAGTCAGTGAGGAGCAGGAAGAAACACTTAGACGACGTGTTATTAAATATCACTTCTGAACATCAGCAGCTTTTGACTGCACGCCTTCATGTTAGTCAAAAGACAGCTGAAGTTTGTTTCTGTAAGTAATGCCCATTGGGATCTGTGGAACAGCTTCCTAACCGGAAGTAAGGCCACTAGTGATTATATTAAAATATAAAATGGAACCATCCTTTTTATTTCTAAGTTAAATGAACTTAAATATGGGACATACCTATGAGTTTCCACCTAGTAACAAGGCTCAAGTGGGAGCACATGATTGCAGCAAGTCTGTTTTTTAGCTAAGTTTCCACCGAACTACCGTTGGTATGATACCCTCCATTTGAACCTACGTAACCCCCGGTGACTGTATCTAAACGTCAGATATGTTTTGTGATCAGCGGACAGTGCCCTTAAGTGTGGGCACACTGACTCACTGTGATCTACACTCTACATTACTGCCCGATAGACAACAAATACAAACTGATAACCTTTTTTCTTCTCTTTGCTGGCATTCACTGTCCCTTTTCTGCCACTGCCTCTCTTTTGCACAATCAAATATTCTCTACACACAGCACACACATGTCGTTGTTTACTACAACAAGGAAACAAGCTTTGTTTTAGAAAAGACTGCAGGCAGCAAGGCAGAAGAATGTCAGCATCCTACTACACAACTCATCTTAGACTTTGAAATTGATTACTGAGAATGGACATCTGGTTCAGGGGTTCCACATTACCTACTTATGATTTATAGTCTCCCCACAAATTATGAATGAAGCAGAATGAACTACCAGTGAACCTGGAGTAGGTCTTTTATATTGTTTAAGATGAGGAAATGTTAAACAATAGGCAGAAGGCAGAAGAATGCTGAAAAAAACAGGAGTTTGGGGAATCCTTTGGGAGAGCCCAGAAGAGGAGCCAACCATCCACAGCTTTTGACATCGGAAACTATAATAATCGTTCCATTGTGAATTGTTGCTAGAAACTGTTTGGAAAAGGAGCAATGTCTGTCACGGGCTAACCTCAACCAATCAGACCAACTCCCGCCAGCAGAACCAGTTGGTAAATCAAACTCATCATGAAGTCAGTCGAGAGAAGAGCGAATATGAGAAAATTCTTCAGTGCCGCTCTTTGCTCTTCTTTCAGTGAAATATACTCTCCAGTTCTAATCAAAATGATGCTATAGTAGCAGTCACACTAACCTTATAGGGAGCTGCCATTGTTGTTTTCAAACAGATAGCCTCTTCTCTCACTGGTTATCTTACCTAAACTTTACCTGTAGCTGCCCTCTGTATCTGCCAGTAGTTCCTCTTAGGAAAATGCCTGGTTGAACAAATGTGTGTTCGTTTACGTGAGTGCATAGCTTGTGAGATAACATGATCTCCCAATGATATTTCATGATCCCGCAAATCCAGCTGCCTTGGTAATCACTGACGGACAACCACAGTTTTGTGTGTGTGTGTGTGGGGGGGGGGGAAAGTTGATAATTGGATGCAATTGGATGAATTTCACCCTGGAAAATAGTTGTTTTGTGTTTAAAGGGGAACCCCACCTATAATACACATCAGGTCTCTGGGAGTATTACCGCATATGTGTTTTTTTTAAAACAGTTGTATAACTGTTGTCTCCAGAGGGAGCTATATGATGTCTGATTGTTTCAAGTGATGTAACTTCAGTCATTATCGGTTGAGTCTGAAGACTAGGGAAAAAAATGTGTTGAATTAGAAAGAAGTGAGTTTAACAGACCTCTGTAGAACGCTCCTCGTCTCTGCTGGGGGCTTGAAGGCTACTATAGCCCAAGTGTTAGTCATGTTAGAATCACTGTAGAAAGGGAAATGAGGAATGTGAAAAATGAATGTTTTGGATTGACCTTTTCAGTTTGAAAGTCGTACATTTAGTCAAGGACCTGATGGTTTTTAGATAATACAGCCAGTCTGTGATGCTGTAATCTCTCTAAAGATGATTCTAGAGTCATTCTTGAGCCTGACCATAGAGTTCAGTTTACAGATTGAAAAAGATCGTGGTGAACCTGACCTCCACTTGGTTTGCTGTAAGACTCAGCTCCTGTGCGACATACTCCCTAGTTCTACAGTATGTCTAGTGTTTCTTTGCTCTCTAAGATGGCCCTCGCCTGGTATGTGGTAGCTCTCTGTGAACTGCAGCCCCAGTTTGTGCCTCTCATGTAATCATCGTTTTTACATTTGAGACTTCTGTGACGCAGGTTGCATTTCGAAATTATTTTCAGACCTTCCCAGGTTCCTCAGACTCTTGCATCCAGCTAGAAGGAAAAATATTGTCTTCTGCACTGTTTGTTCACAAGATGCTACTTTTTTCATTCAACCAAAGATTGCAGCCATACTATTAATCTTTGAGAAAAACAGCTGTGTATATACTGAATCATCTCTGCAAAAGTCCCTTGTAAAAATCGATGGTAACAGAGGCACAGACATGAACTTTTCGGACATGTTTATCTAACGGCTGTATTTGCGTTGTATTTCCTTCAGTGCTCTCTTCATCAACTCTGTTCTATGTGTCTTGAAACTAGCTTTGTCCAGTGTAGAGATTTAGCCATAGTTTGTGTGGGTTTGGGATTCTTTGGCCTGACTGAGCAGTTTTGTGACTACATAGAGACTGGAAAGTACCTGTTTGTCTTCTGCAGATTAAACTTTCCAAATCCAATGTGTGCTTTGCTAAAATGTTGTCATCATTTGTAGTTTTTATGTAGAAACCTTCATAAATTTAGGCCTTGTATAGTGTGCTGCCAGGAAAATGCTGTCAGTGTTAAATGTTGGGACTCTTTTGCCACAAGATTTGCACAATGTCTGATCCCTCTCGCTGGGGAACTCAGCTGCTTATCAGCGACTGTGGTTGCCTGGGGTGTACTTTGTCCCATTCCCATGGGCCCCTACCAATGCAATACAGGTTTCAAGGCCCTAGGCACGCTCACGGTCTCTGTCACAGACATTCCCACAAAATGTATAACGTACATCGTAAGAGTTGAAATGACAGGCAGTGATTGAGGAAAAGTGTGATGTTTGTGGTTCAGCCATAAGATTGTTAGTCAAGGAATCTGTGTGTGCGTAAGTTCACACGACAAGCTTTGCATTATTGGTCTTTGGGAGTGATGCACTTTATAGGGAGCAGGTAGAGATTTTTGCTTCTTGTCAACAGGACAGACGTATGTTGAACTGCAAGGCTATTTTGTTACCCAGAGGTACATACCCTTTTTGTAGTGCATGCAAGTCATATAGAGAAAGAGAAGGAGCGGGTGTGTTTTAACTGTATTAATTCTTAAATGAGTATTCAAGTATCTTCTAGCCATGGTGGTCATGTTTTCAATCGCCACCATTTTCCAAATCTTGCCCCTCTTAGTATCTGGCGACATGCAAAAGTTGTGGCCTTGCAAACTTTCTTTTTTTCTACTTGAAACTTTCTTGCTCTCGCTCTCGCTGTGTGTCAAAGAGAATATCTAGAGGGGAGGGGGTGAAGGACATGTCAGCACATAGCTCAGCTCCACGTGGCCACCAGTCTCCTCCCCATTCTGAGCCGGAAGGGCTGACCGACCAGCCTTCCTCTGCTGCTGTGGCACCCCCTCCTCCTCCTCCTCCTCCTGTGTACTGGTTTCCTCTTCTCTTAGAAGGGGTGAGCATGACAAAAAAGAAAAAGTCTGAAGAGCGACTTGAGTGTGCAGGATGACCGAGCAGACAGAGAGAGTGAGGAAAAAGGGGGAGTTTCTGTACTAGCTTCAGCTCATTTGATAAGGATAACTTTTTTTTCCTGGAAACCCTCCCATTCCCCCCCTACCCTGCCCCTCCGGCCCCTTTAACTGTCTGTTAGTCTCTGTGGGCGGGCTTCTGCATTCCAATACCATAGCTTTACAAGGCCAGTCGCTTTATCCTTTTTTTTCTCCCTCCCTGTTCTGTTCAGCGTATGAGAGAGGGAGAGAGTCAAGTTGCTAGCTAGCATACTGACAGGCCCAGCCCTGCTCTGTCCCGTTCTGTCCGTGTGTAGCTCTCTATCGCAGCCTGGATGCGTGTGAGTTGAGCTGAGATGAAACTACACTGGCTCCGTCCAGCCACCATCCTGCTTTGTTGGGTTTAAAGTCCACCTCCAGAGTCTGCTGGAACAGCTACTTCAGCCCCAGGATGAGAGAGGCCCGCTAGGGTTAGTAATCCTCCGGGAGGGGAGTTTCTGTCGGACTGAACCAGGTAAAGGTCAGTAGCAACAAGCAAATATTGTTGTTCTTAAAGTCAAAAGTAGGCCAGGGAGCAGCCGTGTTTAGCAGCTCACTGTTAACTGTTGCAGTTTAATCCTTGTCTAGTGACGACATGTGTCACTTGCGTTGTGGTTCACCCCAGTTTCATGACAGCTCTGACTTCCTACAGTAAGAGTGATCAAATTGTGACTGTTTTTCTGAGTGTTGTGTGCGAGTACAAGAAAAACTGTATGTTGTCTGCAGTCCTCACGGGTCACAACAATTTAAACTAGCATTATAATTTCTTTGACAATTAGCCTAAAAGTTGGATAACTTGCTTCTCGCTCAGTCAGACATATTCACTGGTGACTAACAGGCTGAAGCGCATTCAGTTGCAGAGCAGAGGAATTTGCATGGCGGTTAGTTTTTGGATCTGGTGTGCCTCTGTTCACAATGTGAGAAATGTAGCTTTCATTGAATCAGAGGCAGCTAGTGAGTCATAGATGCAGAAAGGGCTGACCACTGTAGGCGCTGCATCATGGGAAGGCAACTCCTATTTAACGTTATACTGTCCTCACCCTGAAACAGTTTAACTCTTTGTCTTTATCCTTTACCTTCTTCATTTGTTGTAGGAAAGTAGCCTGTTCTCGAGTGCATTCCTTCACATACAGATTATTTTATTCGATCCTTTCTTTACGTTCATTATTTGTGTTCTCGTCTTAACAGCAGATCTCTTCCCTCTCCTCCACAGATCAGAATAAGAGATCCTAACCAAGGAGGTCGAGACATTACAGAGGAGATTATGTCAGGGGGCCGCAGTGGCTCTACCCCAACCCCACCACAGGTCAGCTTCATAATTTACTCTGGCAAACCGTAAAATGTAGCTATAAAAGACATGAAACAGATCCATCATGACATGAAGTGAGCATCAATAGTTTAGTGTTTATGTGGGGAACCCCATTACTTGTTGCCATAGCCTGTATACAGTCACTTTATTCTTAAATTATACTCGACACTGGTATTCCAATTAACTGTCCATAGTTGTTACCTGGCAACAACTGCTCTTCTATAGGATCTATTACAGAAGAACGATTAATTATCTTTCAACTATCATATTAATTGCAAACTATTTTGATAATCATGTAATTCTAGGAGTAGTTTTCCTGTGAATATTTTGCTGGTCTCTTTACTCCTCTATGACAGTAAAAGTGGATATTTTTGTGCTGTGACCAAAACAAGCATTTGAGAATGTTTTTCACCATTTTCTGACATTTTATAGATCAACCAACTAATTGATTCATTGGCAATGAAAATAACTATCAGTTACGGCCCTGGTCCATTTAAAAAAGTATGTTAAGTATTTTATATAGTGTAACTATCAACTTGATTTATTTTAGAATGTTAAATACATTCAAGAAGACTTGTGTGCTCTGTCCATATGTTACTACTTTATGGGGAATGCTGCAGATTGCCAGCCTGTCAGAATCAAACTGATCTATGATTTGCTCTGAGAATCCAGACATGCGGCTCATATAGACAACTAGGAACTAACGTGAACCTTTTTTTCCCCCCTAATCATGGAAAGTTAGTGATGTCCTCATCACTAAAGTCATACCTTACCTATTCATGTGTGTCCAACAGACAGCCATATCTGGAACAGAGAGTACAGCAGTGGCCCAGGCCAACGGTGAGAGCGTCACAGCTGCTGCTACACCTGCAGTGGTTAGACCAGGTGAGTGCCACATACAGAGCATTGAACACAGTCACAAAAAGATACAACTATCACGGTTTGTATAAAGTCTTGAAAGTTTTTTAAAAACTTAATTTTAACTGTTTGGTTTTCAAGGTTAGGAATATACTTTAATTTAATTTTGCTTGATTTTCAACATGATCTGGTGTTTCATTGACAGTCAAATCATTTAAACCAATTATTTTTGGTAATTGAACAAGAAACATTTCATCCCTTCATATTTGTTTGTTTAAATAGCCATGATTAGAATGATTGAAATACGTAAAGTACGTTTTTTACAGAGTATTTTAAAGTACTCACTGGGGCAGTGGTAGCCTAAAGTTTCGCAAGAAGTGAGTGAGACCAGCAGGATAAATCTGGTTGGGTTAAATGAAAATAGATAAATAATATATTTTAGATTTAGGTACCTTGAAAGTGCTTGTATTTCACTCCTAAAAGCTGTATGAACCCTGAAGTAAGTCATTTACAATTTTGCAATTATAATTTTGCATATTTTTCTGATTTTACTTCAGCTGCTAATATTTGCCAGGCTTATTACACACTGTTCTATTGTTCGTTCCGTTTTTGATAGTGTTGAAGTACCTGTACCGAACCAAGGCATATTTGTTATGAACACAGGAAGTGGATGGCTCAAAATAAGTATGTAGTTGGGGAATGTTTGATGCTACAGTACATCAGGTGTTTGTGAATGCGGTCTCATGTCTATAATGGCTCCATGAATACCTTTGATGCTCGCATGGTCCATATATAGAGGGCAGGGAAAAGTGTGGATTCTGAAAACATGAGCTGTTGCAGTGAAGTCTAACGAGATTTTCTTCTGACCCTCCAGATGACAGCGGGAAGCCTACGCCCCCTCCTCTGTCAAAGACCCCTGAACTTGCTAAGAGTGACCCTATCCCCACTGAGGCAACCTCCTCTGACACGAACACTAAGCCTTCTTCACCCCCACTATTATCAGCAGCAGAGGACAACCCGCTCGACACTATTTCCACACTTGCACCCAGCGCTCCTGCTGCAGATGTAATGGATGCTCCCCCACCCCCCAGGGAACCCACCCCACCCCCTCAATCAGCACCTGAGGTCCCCGCCTACCCTGCACCCCTGCCTGACCCTGTGCCCACCTCTGCTGCACAAGACAAAACAGACAAGAAAGCCACAGAGGTGATGGAGGAGGTGGTGAAAGAGGAGGAGGCTAAAGTAGAAGAGGCAGCTGTCTCTTCGGACACTCCTCTTGCACCGCCCTCCACTGCTAACGGTGTCACAGAGGTGGAGCCAGAAAGACTGTCGGTTGTGTTGCCACTCAGTCACCTGGAGGCCCCTCTGGAGTCTCCCATCGCACAGCCCGAGGAGCTCCGCCTCCCTAACGGCCTGCCGCTGCCAGCCCCTCAAGACCCTGAGGTGCCCATTGTCAGCTCGGCTGAGCGTGATGACAGTCCCATTGCTGAGCCTGACATCAGCCAACAGCCAGTCGTACACGCCTCCACAGCCATCGTTCATGATACACCTACGCCTGTTGTCCAAGCTGCACCTGCACCTGTTGACCAGCCTGCTCCTGCTGCCGCTGTCCAGGAGATTCCTGCTGATCCAGTTGTCCACGCAGCACCTACCCAGCTTGAGGTCCAAGAAACAGTTCCTCCAGTCGCCCTGGATGTCAAAGAAGAAACCCCAGTGCCCCAGTCTGCCACCGAGGAAGAGAAGCCATCTCCTGCAGAGATGGTTTCCATAGCTGACAGCACCCCAGAAACGGTGCCCACTCCCCCCCCTTCCACAGTAGAGGAAAGGGAGGACACTCCTCCTCCCCAGGCGGTCACCCCCGCCCTTGTAGAAACTACTATGCAAGGTCAGTTAATGACATCGTGCTGAAATATTTGATAGTATAGAATAGAATTGAAACTGTTCTGTCAGAAATGGTTTTGCTGCTGGGGCTGATTCTGTTTGTCTTCCTGTAGCTGCTGTGTCTGTGCCAAAGAAAAAGAGGAAGATGAAGGATCTAAACAAAAAGGAGGCAGTGGGAGACCTACTGGATGCCTTTAAAGAGGTGTGTGTGCAGTAATGCGTGTATTCATTAATTTCAATGCTTTTACAGCCTGTTTGAAAGGAACAGTTTGCCCAATGGAAAGTTGGGGGCACGTTTCATCGTCCACAAAGCATTTCTGGAGCTTCACAGCGAAACAAGGTTGCGGCATTCTCCTAATCAACTGAAGAAGCTGGGGACTTGTTTTTAAATGCAATAAAATAACAGCAAAAATACTCCATACAGCTTATCCAGCATTATCCATCTCTTCAGAAGCTCAGAGATCCCAAGTTATTTCTTTTTTCAGCCAAAATCTTCACTGTAACTGCCAAACTAAAAACATTAGTGCGTACCCCATCTGAAGTAGGTACACAAGCTCGACCGCTTATCGAGAGTGTAAATAACTTTTTTGAGATCTTTGGGCTTTTGGGATTACGAAACTTCACCTGACTTTCCATTGGCATGGGAGTGAGTAGATAATGACAGATTTTTACTCTTGGCTGAGCTGTTCCTTTTAATGTACCTGAAGCCACTCCTAACTACTTCCCTATCTTTGAACCAGGAGCAGGTAGTGGCCCCACCGGAGCCCGAGTCAGCCCCCACCCGAGCACCGGAGACCCAGCCACCTGCTGCTTCGCCTCCCGCCCCTGAGGAGGCAGACCTGACCTGGGAGGACAAGGAGGACAAGCTGGACGCCGAGAACATCCAGCCGGGTTCCCCCGAGTCACCCTCCACTGACAAGAAGTACCAGTACAAAGAGGGTGGGTCTCTGAAACTCAATACCTTTCAGTTCCAGATGCTGGCAGTTCACTGTGAACAGTGTTCTTATCTAACCTATGTTCACGAGTCAGCGATGTGTCAGCTGACTACGCTTATGCTTGCTTTGTTGAAAATGAGGGAGTGGAGTTTTAGCTGATTGTGCTTCCGCTGATATGAGTGTTCAGTGGAAAACGATACCTATGTGATGGCAACACATAATATTTGAACAATAAGCCATGAGAAGCTGTGATTTTTAAATTGTAGGTGAATTTTAGGTCACAACATTTTAATTATTATTATTCATTTAATTATTTATTTATTTAATTTTTTTTATTTGAAAGCCTATCTGCCATGTTGTGGACATTATGAGGCATGACAATATTTACAGTTATACTGCCCCATGATAATTTTCTCTTCTGTTGACAATATGTCTCAGTTTCATACTGAACTGAGGAATTTGTAACTTTAAAATGTCAAGGACAAGGACATCCTGCTCATTTTCTGTTCTGGTGTCTCTTTCAGAACAATGGAAGCCGATCAATCCAGAGGAGAAGAAGCAGTACGACAGAGAGTTTCTTCTGGGCTTCCAGTTCATCTCGGCCAGCATGAACAAGCCTGAGGGCCTGCCAGCCATCAGTGATGTTGTCCTAGACAAGGTGCAACATCTAACACTAAAGACAAGACCATATATTTCGTCTTGTTGTTTGAAAAGCATATTTGAATTGCCTCTGTAGCTTAAATGGTGCTGTATAAATGCCCCTCCCCTTCCCTTGCCACATACAATCTGTCCTTTGTAGAGCAAAAGAAACCTAAACTATGAGTAAGTGGAAATTAGTTTTGTTGGTTGTGTGATCACCAATGAAGCACAGATTGGATGTAATTGTGACTGGACACATATGAAGACAAAATGATGACGGCATTATGACTCAGATAATATCAGAACTAGATTTCAGTTGATGTTCTTTTCTGTCTTTTCAGGCTAATAAGGCCCCACTGCGTCAACTAGACCCCAGTCGTCTACCAGGAATGAACTGTGGCCCCGACTTCACACCCTCCTTCGCCAACCTCGGCAGGCCTGGCATGGGAGGAGGAAACAGAGGACCAGTAAGTCAACATTTTCTATATGTGATCCAAGAGCTCTGCACTTGAAGGTCATAGACCTTGAAGTAAAATACTTTATCCCTTTATAGCCTCCAGGCATGGGCATCGGAGTTGGTGGCCCACGTCGTTCTCAGCAGATGCAAAGGAAAGAGCCAAGGAAAATCATCACCACCATGTCCCTCAGTGACGATGTGCAGCTGAACAAGGCAGAGAAGGCTTGGAAACCGTCAACGAAGAAAAGTACTCGCGGCCGTGGAGACGAAGAGGAGAACGATCAGGAAAACGTTAAGACCCAGGATCTGTTCAAACGGGTTCGCAGCATCCTCAACAAACTGACCCCTCAAAAGTTTCAACAGCTTATGAAACAGGTGACGGAACTGACTATTGACACTGAGGAGAGATTGAAAGGAGTCATAGATCTTACCTTCGAAAAGGCCATCTCCGAGCCAGACTTTTCGGTGGCCTATGCCAACATGTGCCGCTGCCTTATGGGGGTAAGTGTTGCCACACAATATGAAAATATGTCTTGAAAAAGCTTGAATTTTTACTCTAAGGACTGAGTTTTAGGTGTGCAGTTCGCTCAGTGGTGTGTTGATATCATATGATGCATTCAATCATAAGTCTTGTCTAAGTACCGAAGCCTGCTTTAAAACTAGACTAAGATATTTTTCTGGTGACTAAACTAAATCCACAAAAGACACATACTTTTTGAAGACAAGTAACACTTAATCAGTCGTGTCAGAAGGCTCCTCAGAGACTATTTGTTAGTCAAAGAAGAGAATAGTCCTCATTCTTGAAGTCTTTCTCTTGTTAAAGTAAAATCTGATACATTCAATATTAGTGTAGCTTCAATGTGCAACAAATGTTTAAATTCTGTAACATACTCACTTTCTCCTGTCAAGGGAGAATAGTACCACATTATTTCTGACAATAGTAAGTTGCTGATTGGACTGATCAGTCAGTTCCTGTTATATCACTATATGGCGGATTGATTATCAGCACAGGGGCATTGTATCTTACCTTGGGCCCCTTTATCAGTCACCTCACCCAGGGCTGATAAAACTGGGTATTTGATAAGGAAATTGTATCATAATTAAGGTGTTGCTGGCTGACACTCGGCATTGGTTATCTAAGTGCATGTAGACCCATCACAAGTCTATTGTCAGCGTCATTGACTGAAGGAAATGACACAACAGAGCTTTGAAAAATCTGCTGACTGCTGAAAGAACACAACACATGACGAAATTAGTGTTTGATAAAGGTCCTCAAGCTATGATATTGACCAAAAATCATTAAAATAGGGGGAAATACTTAAGAAACACTAGAAAATAGTGACTTTTTTATTTACAATTCATTTATAATTCAAAATACTTTGACATCCTTTGTTGGTGTCCTTATTTGTTTCTGCCTAGCGCTGATGCAGTGATATGGTAACTGTGGCAGTCGCGGTTTTCAAATGTCTTGTGATTGACCTTTAATTAGTGCCACAGGTCTGGACCACTGATGGGATGGAGGAACTGAGGAGAAAATAAGATATACATAACCCTGCACCCTGTCTTTTTCTGCTCTTTTTACATTTTTCCTGCTCTTTCCAGCTTAAAGTCACAACCCCAGATAAGCCGGGAGCCACTGTGAATTTCCGCAAGCTGCTGCTAAATCGATGCCAGAAGGAGTTTGAAAAGGATAAAGATGATGACGAGATCTTCGAGAAGAAGCAGAAGGAGCTGGAGGCTGCCTCAGAGGTGTCTTACCGTCTCATAAAAATTGAGTTGCCATCCATCTTTAACATTTTCCTTTTTTACTCAACACTCTACATTGTTTCTCTGGCAGGGGGAGAAGCAGCGGCTCATTGAGGAGCTACAAGACTCTAAAGACAAGGCCCGGAGGCGCTCACTGGGCAATATCAAGTTCATCGGTGAGCTGTTCAAGCTTAAAATGCTCACAGAGGTCATCATGCATGACTGCATTGTAAAGCTGCTGAAAAACCATGACGAGGAGTCCCTGGAGTGCCTCTGTAGACTGTTGTCCACCATCGGCAAGGACCTAGACTTTGAGAAGGCCAAGGTACAACACATGTGCACACTTGCATATATATGCATGCTTATAAATGTGTATTTAGACCTAGTTTTGATTTAAACTATAGTGTAGAAGATAGACTCATCAAACTGTTGTGGTCATCCTCAGCCTCGTATGGACCAGTACTTCAACCAGATGGAGAAAATCATAAAGGAAAGGAAGACCTCCTCCAGGATCCGCTTCATGTTGCAGGATGTGCTGGACCTTCGACGGGTAAAGCATAAACACAGCACAAACGAGTTTAAGACTGAGCACCAAGAGTAAATGTCCATGATAGTTTTCGTTTGTCAGACTGTGTTACAGGACTATAGGCCTTTTCCAAACCACCCAGTACAATCTCTCCATACCCACTTCCACTCCGTTTGTGCCTCCTTGCAGAGGGTCTGCCACATTAAAGGTCATATAGATGACATTTTTATTTAGACAGATGTTTTTTTAAAATAGTACATGTTAAGAGCTTTTAGAAAGGTGAGGAATAAAAGTATTTTCCTTAAACCATTATTGTGCTTTATATAGCTAGCTTTAGGGCAGTACATTAGCTTGTTATCATTAGCAACCTTAACATCAGCTAGCGTTAGCAACTTTAACGTCTGCTAGCTAGTGCTAGCATCATTAGGTTGTGCAACCACTTGGGGTTCCATGTGACTATCTGTACAAACATAGCCTGCTCAAACTACAATAAACATTTACCATTGTCATCCAGACAGCTTAAAGGTTACATTACAGATATACCCTCCTCTAGTCTAGAAGAAAGAAGACACGTTCATTTGAGTGTTAAGTGTTTTCACAGTTGCAAAAACCAAACAGCTTATAAACATCAGAGTCAAAATGAAGATGTTTACAAAGAAGAAATGCTGCCTAAAGCTTGTCACTGCACTGCACCTTAATGAAGTGCGCTTCATCCAGCTGTGAGTGTGACTACAAATGGCACTCTGTGACGGAGTGGGAGTGGGAGTGGGGAGGGTTTGGTTTGAGAACAGTCCTTTTGTTTACTCTAAGCTGGCTACATTTGAAAACACATCTATTCCTTCCAGTTTTGGCCTTTTTCTCTTATGTAGGCATTTCAGTATGGACAGAGAACTTTGCTTAACCAACTTTAAAGCAGCATTTTCTAAGATGTAGTCTGTGATTGTGCGTGGTGCTGTACACAGCCCCAGAGACAGCCATACTTGTGCTTTAGCCCTGGCCTCCGTGAGTCTCATATACGGGCTAAGAAAGAAATGTCATCCTCAGCTCTTTAATGCAGCGCTGGTGTGTGCCATAGGCTGTTCAACACACCCTCCACCATCTTTTCAAGCAGCGCATTAATTCACTTCTACTTTTAGCTGAATTAACAGGATTTTAACAAGTTCATTAAAAACAGCGTACAGTGTTTTCATTAGTTTGTGTCTCATGGTCATTTCAAGTACAGTGTTACGAAGCCTGTTCATTCTCGTGCTGCTTCTTTCTTTCTCTGAAGGAATGCTGCAGTCCTGTAGTTATGCTCCCAGTCCCGCCCACATGGTGTTACAAAACCTGCTGTCTTCAGTGTTTTTACAGGCCAAAATCAGCTGCTTCAAGTCAGCACATGGGCCCGATTTCACAGTGAAACACACATTTTTACTTCCTTTCTAGGCAAAGGCTAAAGAAAAGAGTTAAGAATCACTAGGAGGTTAATCTCGTAATCCCTTTCTAGTCTCTATGTAGACCTGTAATACATGTCTACCAAACAGGGAATTAATTCTTAAAAAATGTAAAACAAGTAAGACAAGACTTAATGATATGGACAGACATTTTCACAGCTTTGATTTTATTATAACATCCCATGAGGTCAAATCATCAAAACACTGGAACTGTCAGTGAATTATTTTGTCATCGGTCATCTCTGCCCTGTACTCAATCTCTCCCTCCCCATCCTAGAACAACTGGGTTCCCCGGCGAGGCGACCAGGGCCCCAAGACCATCGACCAGATCCACAAAGAGGCTGAGATGGAGGAGCACAGGGAGCAAGCAAGGGTGCAGCAAGCCCTTGTCTCCAAGAAGGAGTTAGGCGGAGGCCCTGGAGGCAGGATGGGTGGCGGAGGTCCAGGGGGTCGTGGAGGCCCTCACACACCAGGCCGTGGTGCACCTCCCCAGGACGAGGGCTGGAATACAGTGCCCATCTCCAAGAACCGACCTATTGACACCTCTCGCCTTAGCAAAATCACCAAGGTAGGAGAGGAAGGCGACTTTTCATCTTACATGCAATGTATTTAATCGATCTATTGTCACTTACAGCAAACTATTCTTTTCTCACTCTGTCGTAGACTTGTTTTATATCAGAACATCGCTTTACCTGAAACAGGAACTATGAGAGAAACCTGTTAATATTTGTTTCATGTTGTATCCTGTTTGTAGTTTTAGCAGGAAGTGTGTTTCTAAGCAACGGTCTCTTCTTTCAGACTCCTGTTCTTGATTTCAACAATCAGTTGCTTGCCCCAGGAGGTAAAGGCACATGGGGGAGCTGGGGTAAGGGCAGCAGCGGTGGCACCAGCGCCAAACCTGCAGATTCTGGTAGGTTTGTGAGAGTGACGTTATTATGCAGTAAATAAATATGGAATCAAGCACCTCGAAGCTGAAACTCAAATGTAATACATGTGTGTTTTTATCCTCAGGCTCAGAAGCGGGAGGCCGCCCAGCCACCAGCACTCTGAACAGGTTCTCAGCCTTACAGCAGTCTTCATCTTCAGCAGGCTCTGCACTGGACTCAGACAGACGGGTTCCTCAGAGGTGAGAACCAGACAGAAAGAATCTTTCACCAACAAGGATCCGAGGGCCCTCCAGGGTTTGCAGTTGTATATCTGTATGTGTGTTTTATGTTTTCTTAATCTGAGACTCTGCTTTCCTTCTGTACTTCTGCAGAAACAGCTCAAGTCGAGAGCGCAACGATAACTTCGACCGCTCTAATCGTGGCAGCGACCGATTTGACAGACGGGACGAGCGACGAGACGACCGTGATCGAAACCGGCTGCAGGTCACCAAGCGCAGCTTCAGCCGGGAGAATGAAGAACGGAGCCGGGAGAGGGAGCAGCGTGGGTCGGCCGATCCCGTACGCAGAGTAGCGAGCATGACTGACGACAGAGACAGAAGCAGCAGAGAGAGAGCCAGGAGCAAAGAGACTGGTAGGTGACATGACATACAGCGGTAGTGTAGATATTACATATTGAAAACATTTTTTTTTTTTTAATCTGAGAGTTGTCTAAGAACAAATTTCTCTGCAAACTCCACTCTAACAAAAATCTATTCTACAACACAAAAACCTTGGGAATTATGTACACTTTTGCTAGTTTTTGTTAAAGTTAGCATAAATTAAGATTTGTAAAACAGGATTGTCATTGATTTTTTTTTTTGGTGTGTGTATGAGCAGCAAAGCGGGAGACAGCCACCCCGCCACCTCCCCAGACCCCCACAAAGCCTGCCTTGACCGAGGAAGAGCTGAGCAAAAAGTCCACAGCCATCATCGAGGAGTACCTCCATATCAACGACATGAAGGTATGCACTGATGAGGAGTACAGATCTACATCTAGTTGTGTTACTTTTTTTCAGATTCATTTTTAGTCAACGTTTTTCCTCTGTGAAAGTTCATTACCTTGGTCAATTTCCTGTGGCCGCTTCACAATAATGGTCCCACCATAGTTGATCATTTGAAAACTTCATTTGAAGCAGCAGCAGCAGGAAACGTTCATTTTGCTTTAGCAGTAATAAAACCAGCTCTGGTACGATTGCAGGAGGCCTATCGCTGAACAAAGAGAACTCTATCAATAAGTCCAAATACCTGTACCTGCATTCATTGTTTACTATAAATCCCTTGTGCATGCATATTACAGGCACAGTTATATTAGTGTTGCTTAACAGTTGGAACAATCTGTATGTCCTTCTGTGCCCCAACAGGAGGCCCTGCAGTGCGTGCAGGAGATGAACAGCACTCAGCTGCTGTTTGTGTTTGTACGAAACGGGCTGGAGTCGACGCTGGAGCGCAGCACCATCGCCAGGGAGCACATGGGCCTGCTGCTGCACCAGCTCATAAAGACAGGCACCCTCCCAACACTGCAGTACTATAAAGGGTCAGTATGGAGCCCCAGAGACGTGGTGGTGCAGGAGAAGGAATATAGCTCTACATATAGTGTGTGTAAGACGTTTCATGTGGTGAAATAAAGTTTATTACAGCAGGATTTAAAAAGGAACTGAAGCCCACAGGAGGAAATGCCGGCTTTAAATTGTAGTCAAGTAGTTTTCAATTAGTCACTGAAAAGTAATGATTTAAAGCTTTGAAGCTTTTAAGTTTTCCATATGCATGTGTCAGCTTGGTGCCATACTGCTCAGTTTTCTCATCTGTTAGCTCATTTTGAACATGTTCTCTTCATCCTTTAGACCGTAAATAAACTTTGTCTGTGTTTCTTCAGGATTCAGGAAATCCTGGAGGTGGCTGAAGACATGGCAATAGACATCCCCCACATCTGGCTGTACCTGGCAGAACTGATCACTCCTATGCTCCATGAGGGAGGCATCCCCATGGGAGAACTTTTCAGGTTAGTCTCAGGCCTCAGTCGGCCCATCAACATGTTAGAAAATGAAATGTGCAAGAGGATACGAAGTTTTGGGTTGTGTTTAATTTGTTAGTAGGATGTCAAACTTATGTTGACCTGTTTTGTCCCCAGGGAGATTTCAAAGCCTTTGATCCCTCTGGGCAAAGCTGGAGTCCTGCTGGTCCAAATCCTCACTTTACTCTGCAAAGGAATGGTGAGAACCAATCTAGTATATCTCCTTAGCTATGTTACATTGTATCTTTTTTTGGGATGCATACATTTTATACTAAGATGCAAGATGGGGAAAAGCTCTTTAGCAACATGTTGGCAACGTTCTGATCAGTAAGTGTGCCCATCAGTCTACATCCAACCTGCATCTTTCTCATCAGAGCCATAAAAAGGCGGGTACAATGTGGAGGGAGGCTGGTCTCGAGTGGAAAGACTTCCTGCCAGAGGATGAAGACGTCAACAAGTTTGTGACAGAAAAGGTGAGCAGTCGCTAAGTAATTTTTAGTCATTTATTATAGAAGGGACCAATGACTGTACTGTAGAATCAAAACCTTGTAGAGGATTTTCTTAAAGAGTGTAAAAACCTGTTTTCCATTTAACTATAGTCAGAACTGATTGTGTTGAAGTTCAATGTGAGTCTGTTTTCAGCTAGTGAATTAAACGAGTAGTGAGTAGATGTAATATGAGAGTTATGTTGAACATATGAGCATGAGGCCCTTTTCTGTCTCCATGGCGATGACTAGGATGTGGAGTTCACACTCGGCGACGAGTCAGAGAAAAGCAAAAAGAAGGAGCTGAACTCTGCAGAGCTGACCAAACAGCTGGACAGAATGATCCAGGACCAGGCCGACAACCAGAGGATCTTTGACTGGGTTGAGGTTCGTATTCTACTTCCATCTTCATTTCCTTTTGGTTCCGTTCATGGTGTTAACCTCCTTTTTTATGGGCCTACAATGTGGCTTCAGTCATGTGTATGTCAAGCATGACCTTTTATTTGAAAAGACATATTAATGACATCAGCCAAACTCATCTCAGGTTGTTTCTTAAAGTGAGGGCTGGTCATGAGGTTGCTATTTAAACATCAACCTAAGGCCAGATTGGACTAAAATGTGCCGTAAAGCTTTTCAGATGTCGACATAATAATGTGATTAACTCAAGTGTGTGCAGGCTTCAACATTATGTTGTTAGTTCATATTTCCTTTGGTGTTTGAAGCTCCAGTTTCCTCCGTGTGTGTAAATACGTGTGTTTTTGTGTGCTGCAGGCCAACCTTGATGAGCAGCAGACCTCCTCCAACTTGTTTGTCAGAGCTCTGATGACAAGCGTCTGCCAGTCAGCAGTCATCTGTGAGTCACCATGTACCCTTAACATTAGTCATTTAAGCCTACTGATAGTGCACTCAGATAAGAATGAGACTTAAACTAATCAATATGCTGGTGTAGACCCAAATGAATGAATGAAAATCTGTCAGTGATTTACTAAAAATAGTCAAGTGTCGTAACTGTTGTAGTATGTCAGGTCAGTGCAAATTCATTACCCATGCCTTTGGAGTCCTGTTAAATGAGATTTCCCTGAAATACCCGCCTGCAGGTGAGAACCCCTACAGGGTGGACAGTGAGAAGATCAAACAGAGGGCCAAGCTGCTGCAGAAATATTTGAAGGATGAGCAGAAGGAGCTGCAGGCTTTGTACGCCCTGCAGGCCCTCATGGTGCAGATGGAGCAACCTGCCAGTAAGTGGCTGTTTTAGTAACCACAGATTTGTGAGCTCTTTCAGAGACTCTAAATTTTTGTTTGTGTGCATTATTTCTATAAAAATAACGGAAGTAAAATGACTTTCCAGATTATTTTCTGAGTAGTAGTATATCTTCCTAGGGTTTTTGATGTGAAAGTTTTAAAATTTTGATTAAATTGTCGTGAAATGTTTTGTCCTCTCTCTCCTCCCTCTATCAGATCTGCTGCGGATGTTCTTTGACAGTCTTTATGACGAAGACGTGATCAAAGAGGAGGCCTTCTACAAGTGGGAGTCCAGCAAAGACCCCGCCGAGCAGCAGGGCAAGGGCGTGGCCCTCAAGTCCGTCACAGCCTTCTTCACTTGGCTCCGTGAGGCCGAGGATGAGTCCGACAACAGCTAGGGCCCCTTCGGACCGCTGGGAGAACTATTGGGAGATGAGAGAGGATCCTTAGAGAAAGTGAATGTTCTGTGGATGATTCAGATGACTCTGAATCAGCAAAATCCTTCTGCATAAACAGAAAAAAAGCAAGAAAAAAATTCTTCAACTGGGAGAGATTGTGTTATGGATCGAACGTTCGATCATGTTATTTTGTTTTCATTTTTGTTTTTGGGTTTCTTGTTTTTCCTTGCGCAACCGAATGTCTTTTTTGAAACAAATAAAAACAGAGAGGAAAGATATGAGAGAGAATGCCGAGAAGCGCTTCAAGCCGTGGGAGATAATGCCGTTTCCTTCAGTATTTTTTTTAGGTTTATCTCCTTTTTTCAAATGGCTTTTTCTCGCCACGGCAACACTATTCAAGACACTTTGCTTAACGACAGATATATTAAAAAAAGAAACTTTAAAAGGCTGTTCACATCTATATTTTTGATGACTTCATCCTTTGTCATGTGGACACGACACGGCAACATTGTCATGTCACATGTACGCTGTTTGATCTACATGACACGCTTATGTAGACGGCTAGCTTTTGTTTTTTCCGGTGTTGGATGATTGGAGTGTGTGTTTTGTAATAAAATAGAAAACTACAAAGAAAAGTGGCGAGAGCTGTCTAACAGACATTACAGATGAGAGTCAAGGTAACGGTTGAGGACGCCCGAGGATTTCGCGCAGACTTTACGAGAACGGTGTCACTATGGGGGAGGGGTGATGAACATTGACCATTTGCTGCTGGGGGGTGGCTATGCTTCGCCGACACCCCTCAACCCAACCCCATCTCCCCAGTTTACCTTCCAGTGTGTCTGTTTCACTTGTTTCCTGCGCTTCAAAAAACAAACTGTGGACTGATAAAGGGAGAGCAAGAGCGAGGGTTCATGGCTGCACCTTCCTACAAAGCCTGTTGTCAGATTTTAAAAAGATAAAATATCGTTATTGAAACTTGAAACAGAAAAAAGTATACAGTCAAAAATCATCTTTAAATGAAAACAGGACTTAAAGATAGTTTAACAGTACGAATCCTAAGGCCTTTTCTGCTTCCACGAGTGGAAATGCATTTCAGGAGAGTTCTGTAAATATATGACGGATTGTTTATTTTTTTTGTTTTGTTTTTTCTTTCTTTTAAAAGAAAAAAAGCTCTTTTCCCTGTATTTATATTTTTCTCTCCTCAGCTGGCAGAAGGTGCTTGTAATTATCCAACCCAAGTCATTGATTACAGTTTAATTGAAAATTTGTAAATATTTTTTTGCTTTACTTTATTAAAAAGATATTTAATTAAAGAAAATTAATGCCTCTTTTCACATCCAAAACTGGAAGAGATAATAAAGATTGTTGCCAATAAAAGAAAAGCTCCCATACTTGTACGTTTTTGAAGACTGTTTGGAGGCTGATTCTCCTGCTCATGTAGGACTGGCCTCTCTGATCCCACTGACTCACAACAGAGCTGATCACATCCAGTGTACGGTAACTGAAGCAGCACAACAAAAGCTCGCTGTTTGTGTTGCTCCAGCCATTCAAAGTAAGCTCTGTGCCCAGAACCAGAGTAAGATTCCATACTAGTTACCGGCTGTCGGCTGACCCGCTGACCTTGAGGGATGTTAGAAGATGCCCTGTGTAGTTTTCCTTTTAATAAGGTTCTATTTTCATTTTAAATTATTTTTGCTGATATTTTCCAATTCATTGTTTTTATTTATAATATGTCAAAAAATGTTAAAAAAAAAAAAAAAAAAAAGTCTCATCCCAATTTCCCTGGAGCCCAAAGTGACATCTTCAAATTGCTTCTTGTCCTGCCAACAGTCCTAAAACCAGACTCTGAATATAATATCTTAAATGATGTAGAAAATGCAGTAAATCCTTATATTTAAGAATGTAGAACAAGCAAATGTTTGTGTTGAAAATTAAAGCAATCAATTATTAAAATGGTAAAACTAAATCATCCATAGAACTGTACAGGCTGCTTATGTGAACACCTAGTTTTAACAAGACTCACAGTTTTGCATTCACACCAGCTAGTCCTGAATTCGTGGGGGCTGTAGTTGCGAACATGTTTCAGTGATATAATGGACTGAACACTGAAAGTACTCCTTGTCCCAGAGGCAGTGTCTTCAGATTTACAGCCTGCTGGCTTGTATAACTGTAGATAGAGATGGCTGACACATCTATGATGTAGTCCTTTCTAAAGTCATCATTGCAGACGGTGTTTCACAGCGCTGGACTTCTTGGGGAACTCCAGAAAAACTTTGTTGAACCTCCATTATTTGGTTACATAAGTAGTTGGCCAAGATGGTCGAACAGCCAAGAAACACAACAATGATTCTGCAAAGTTCAATTTTTCATCCTGTCATGGTTTCCATACACAGGACTGCGATCAGTTTCTTTTTTAAAGCTCCATATGGTTGCAACTAAATGATTTTTGTAGTGTTGTATTTTGAACAGATTCATTTTTTTTGAAGCAGTGCAGTATTTTCTCAATACACTGACATCTGAGTGTTTATATGAAGGCAGTTCTAATGAATTAATTCTGATTTACAATGCTGCATTTTCTGCAAGTTGTAGTATTATGTAGGGGGGTCTGAGTTGATCCAACATTCCAACAACAAGTGCAGGTTTAAACTGAGATACAGTATGATGTTGGTATGGTACAGTATGGATGTTCACTTATAACCACCATTAGCTGTTGGAGATTAAATGAAATGTAACCTACTCCTGGCACTAATACTCGACTGCACCAATCGGTCAGTGCAACGCAAGAAAGGACACACGTTTTAGCAAAATAGAAGATTTTCTGTAGAATTTCTGTCAGAGAGTTTTATAGCCTGTGTACTACTCTATAAAAAAAATGTGAAAATACAAAATATGTAAGCAAGAAATTCATTGAAATATTACAACAATTTATACACAGGAGGTACAAAATGTTCATTGCATTTCCTTAACTATCTTGACAAAACAAAAACGGGTCAGATCATTTCCAAACACTAAAACTGGTCCACCTCACCAACTATATCCATATACTGTGCAATATATCTATATATGAAATAGTGCAAACTTCCTTCTTTGTCAACAAGACATAAAGGCACAAATGTTGTGCTACGTATAACCAAACCTCATTGGTCAAAATGTACATTTTAAAGAGGTCATATACAACAAAACTTTAACTGACATTCTGTCGCCATCGGGGCGAGTAGATAATGTCTGAATTATCATTCTGGGTGAACTCCTTCAACAGCATAATACAACATACATCATGGCTGGGGTCACTATTCTTTTCAATGTCAAGAACACCCATAAAGGTTAGACACAACTTGGTACATGATAATATAATAGTTACGCAGTGAGAAGTACGAAGAAGAAAAACACATTTTTGACTGGAGGGGGACTTTAAGCAGCGACACAGACGCCAACTTTTACACTGTTACCCAACATAGTTTTTAAAAAGCTGCTCTGTGTACCACTGTCTTTTATCTGAGGAACCCATGCCTGTGAATAAGCCTGTATTGTGGACTTTTCCTGTGGTTGAGAGGTAAAGTTGGCAGTTCAAGTCTGCAGAGTGCTGGGGGAGGGCAGTGGGCTCTCAGCCTGAACACTCAGCCCCCAGCACCAGCCTCAAATAGAAAGTGTGGTTGTGCTGGACAGCTCCTAAATGCATCTGAGAGGGTGTATGCTCAGCAAACTCTGTCAGGCAAATAAAAAAAAAAACCTAACCCAGCACCTCGACGTTCCCACATTTTTACTTTGAACATTTGTAGGCAGTCGATTATTTTTGATCACTGCAGCGCTCTGCTGCACAGCCCACAGACTTCTGCAGTCACATCTACCTCTTAACAGTTTCCCTTTTAACCAAACACCCAAACTCAGATGTCCTTTGTTAAACAGCGCTCCGCACAATGGATTGACAGCAGAAACCTTTGTAGGCTGTAATTCAACCTCTGTGTAACCTTACCCGGAGTCAGGCCATCATTTTAAACTACCCTTATCAGCTTATCACACTTGTTACGAGACCTCTCTCCCTGCTGACACGCAGCCTCGAGGGAATCGTCTTATCTTTAACCTGCTTTCACTCGGCTGCAGTATCGCAGTCAGCTGGACCCAGTTCTCAGATGACATTTCCACACTGTTGCGTCACAGGTGTACCTATCTTCCCTTTCCATGTAATCCCTCCAAAGCATATTTGTACAGGGTATTGTGAATTGGTAAGAGGTCACGTGGCAACCGTACAGTTCAGTTTGGTGTAGCTCAGATTCCACGGAGGGAGTGAGCTCCCACAGGCAGCATTTTGCCATCTGGATCAGCATGTTTTGAGCATTTGTATGCTATTAATCTGATGAAGAATCCACGTTTAATTCAGTTTTATCTATGACTTTACACGGTGAGATGAGAAAAGGTTGAAAAGATGCACGTGACATTTAAATACCAACAAAAGGGTGTAGTAGGGTCGGGTTCATTAGCCATGCTGGCAATGTGGCTTTATGGCAGGGCCGCCCAACATGGGCCAGAGTTTGTCCACCATAGGGTTTGATTAGGTCCCATAGGTGTTTGTGGCAAAAAGAAGACCAATAAAAAAGGTAACACTTGAAAATATAGGTGCATTAATTAACATTAGTTAATGTAGCAATAAGCATTAACTAATAGTTAAAGGTGCAATATGTAAGAACCGGCCACCTTCAATTTATATTCCCAGCAAATAGGGGTGACTTATCACCAGAGTGACTGGTGACTAAATGCTGCTAACTGTATTTTTTCTATACATCCATTACTGTAGCTACTATTACTGTAGTTTGCACAGGAGCTTTGGATTGCTGGGAGACAGAGTTTTTTTAGGCCCGGGGCTAGCTGCTTACCATGCTAAGTACCTCCTCAACACAGTACATAGACGCTGTTGATGTCAACACTTATATTTCTTCTCATTCTGTTGATAATTTTGATCAATTTTTGAAAGTTTTAAACTAAAATTCTCACATATTGCACCTTAACTAACCTGTCAAGTAACCATCTACTGATGGTGTTCATGTTGATTAAAGTGTGAATTCATACATTATTTAACAGTTTATATAGATTCCATTAACAGTTACAACAATATGATGGTACACGAATTAACAGTAATAAACGGTAGTAATGCAGTAATAAACATTAAGTAACAGTTAATTATCAGTTAGTTCATGTGTCTAGTAATCTTTTTCTAATGGTGTTCATGTTAATTCAGATTTAATCCATACATTATTTCATATTTTATAAAGATGCGATTGATATTAGTTAATACGGTAATAAGAATAAACTACAAACAGTTAATTAATTAATTAATACACATTAAGTAACAAATGTCTCTTTATGAAGGGTTGATTAAGGTTTTAATAAATAACATTGGTAGATGGTTAATAAAGATGTTCATCAACATGTAGCCTGTGTCATGAAGTTCACAGCTAATCCATCATCATTAGGAATAAGTGTTTGTTTTTATAATGTTTAAGGGAAAAGATTGTCCACTCACTCGTCCATCCTCCAGCATATGACTCATTTTTGGTAAAGGCTGAGATCAGTGGACACACTCGACAGTCTTCATGTACAGTAGAGGTTTCCTTGTTGCATTATTAACATGAGCATGCTAAACACTGGCCATGTGTTTGATTTGTAGAGATGATCATTTGAGCTAAATGTGAATATTTTTCATGTCATCATGCGACAGAGAAGAACCTCCGTGACCCGTACGACCCCCAGCAACATCCTACATCTGCAAACACAGTGAGACTGGCTTTTTGTTCGAGCATATGAAAAAGCAGGAGGCTGCACGGAGAGGAGTTTCTGGTTTACTTAAGATTGCACATCTGCTTGATGGTTTTTGGATATTGCAGGAAAGCCATTTGAAGCCATCTGCAAAAGGTTTTACATACATTTGTTCTGTAGTATTTATCTGCATCTGCTGCCTGCTAATGAGTTTTAAATGGTTTAAAGGAAACCCTTCTGCGCACATCTGTTGAGTGTTTGCAGGATTTCATCTCAGTTTGTAATGTTGGTGAACTCAAGCAAGTAAATCCCCAAAAATCCCCAAACACAAATAAACCCCACTTCTAGGTGAGCTCACTCACTGTGTCTGTCACAGCATCTGTCTCTTCTTGCAACGCTCACTTTGAGTGGAGCTCCATAAATACACTAGAGGGGGCCATTGTCCTGTATTTAGGCTAGTACCCACATCGAGTACAACATAGTTTTTCATGACAGCTTGTACATGTCTTCAGGAATAGTCAATGAATTGACTTCAATTAATTTAATTTACCTCAAACAACAGAAAAGAAAACATATCAAAATACAACTGTAACTAGCCTTTTCATATGATATCATATCATATTATTGAGTTTTCTGCTTGAAAATACATGTCACAAGCTAAATCTTTATTTCTACAGTCACTTTCTGTTGATAAAAAACTGAAAACAAATCCAGAGATGTACACAGACTGTATTTAATTGTGTTCATTTGAGTCTGACAAATTAAATGTTAAATCACATTTTTTGAACAGTCATGGTGTACATCTCTCCCTTATAAGTAAATCTAATACATATCTAGATACGGGGCTCCGATACAATTCATTCATTCATTCATTCATTCATTCATTCATTCATTCAACCATTGTTTAAATCTCGAAAGCTCTCATTTTCAATGATGTCCAGAGCACAAATAATAAAACAGAATAGGTGCAAAAATTTGATAACAAACGGAAACAAGGAACATGATCACAGAGCGAGTACACAGAATGGGTACACAAAAAATTATAACAGATAAGCAGCAGTATGACAGAATACAAATAAATATAGTTTTTTAGTGTTTACCGGGGAACTTGGAGCATTATATGATCACTAGAGCGTATTGAACAGCGACTCTGAGCAGTTTAATAAAGAGCTGATGTGGTGGCATGTTGACCTTCAGGGCTTTAAAAAGAAACAGAAACCAGTGGCTGTCACGTCTTACTGTTTAAGGTGCCCATCCAACTTTTTCATACACAATACACAGATTCAGGGACAATACATTTTAATAAAGGACGATTTGGTGCCATTCGATGCGATGTGATCTAATACAGTTCTTTGTTTGTTTCTGTAGTCATTCAGTTTCCATATAAATTAAAATAAGCTATTTGTAGAAGTGGCAGTACTTGGGCTTCCTCGTCTTTTATCAAGTATATCTGATATAAGTCATGAAAGAAAACCCCAAGTATTGTTGTTACTTTATAGCATGGGGAAAATGGAAGACAAATTGTGACGATTGAAAATGTGTTGCAGGACAAAAGAGCAGACAACCAGACCAGGAAGGGTTTAAGAGGTTTATTTAACAAAAAAGGTCAGAAAGAAGTGCAGGTCTTGAGTTAGCTGGCAGAGGTAGAGTTGCAGGAGGGCTCCCAGAGCAGAGGGTTACTCGAGGTGAAGCACTGAGGATTGTGGTGGCTGTGCTGCGGCTATTCTCGAGTGAGACACAGGTGGATTGGCTCAGAGAGTTTCAGGGTGAGTGGAGGCTGGAGGTTGAGGTGCGTAGGCCCGGAGGCTTGAGAGGCTGGAACTCGTAGAAGACGCCAACACTGGAGAGGCTGAGAAGAAAACAGGGTTAGGTTGGTTGGAGAGCAAAAATACAAGCTTTCACAGATCTAATAGAGGCTCGAAGGTTGGATCTGCCACGTAGTAGAGTCAAAAACAATCTGGCAGCGAGTGAAGAGTAGACCAGAGTATTTAAACTGCAGTGATAACGAGATCCGCTGCAGGTATGTGAGGCAGCAGCTCCAAACCTCCAGGAACCACTGCCGGCCTCCACTGCACCTCTGAATCACACACAGGCAGAAAAACACACCAAGCACGGAGAAAATCCTCACCAACACTCAAAATCATGACACAAATGTCATTTTGAAACCACACTGAAGGCAGTAATGAGAATAATGACTGGTTGCACTGTTACTAATGCTCACATCAGTATTGTCTTCTACTCACTGGCTGTTGCCAATCATGATTGTGATTTATGACTTTTGCAGTAGACACAGACAAAATAAGAATTACTGCATGAACAAACATTTTGCCATGTCTCACAGAGCCAGGCCCAGGGGCTGCAGGAGTTAGGGGGTATGAAAAGAAATGTATGGAATGATTTCCTAATGAAGCTGAGGTCAAAATGAAGGCCCAGCTCAAAGATGGGTTTGGTTCTGCCCATGACTCCTCAGTAGTCACGAGTCAGAACTTGAACTTGATGACGGCATCACAGCTGATGGGATCCCATCACATCATGGTCTCTAGTTTTTGTTCATTTATGAATGTTTTAAACTAAAATTCTTATATACTGCACCTTTTAGACTTACTTAGATTGCTTGAGACGTTTTACAGAATCTAAAGTCACTATAGTTTCCTTTAACTTTGCAACTTTAGATATAACATGGGCTATATATAATACTGAGAATCACTGTACAGGTGTGTAGAGTAGAGAAAGAACTCCAAAAACAAATCCACAGATGTACACAAAGGACAGACGGGTCACAGAAACAAAAAATGAGCTTTCATAACAAAGCTGAAGTCCAAAAACAAAGGCAGGCCACAAAAGCAAAAAAATATAAAGAGCAAAAACAAAACTAAGTAGAAACCAGGATAACACAAGGAACACAGGCAGCAAACACAGGGAAGACACAAGGAGCGAGACAGGACAGGACAACAGACATAAAGAACGCAGACGATCTGACAGAGAGTGAGGGAAAACACTGACAAGACAAAGACAGGAAGTGTTGAACAATACACAACACATGAGGAGAGGCTTTCAACATAAAACAGGAAATAAACTGTAGCCCACAAACGTGACAGGTGTGAAATGACTAGAGGAAAACACATGTAACACACATTCACACAGCTGATCAACAGGGGGGTAAAGATTCCGAAGAAGAAAAACTGGACAAAAGTCTGGTCGTTGTGAGGTTTGAAGAAGAGTGATGAAGTTCACCGGTAGCAAGATGGTTCCACTCACCTGGAGAGACGGTATGATGTAAAAGTATGCAGACAACAAGGAGTAAATATGTGGATGTTAGTGCGGCTTGCACAAGCAAGAGAACGCAACATAAAGACAGATTTCTTCTCCTGCTACAACTCTGCGAGGTCTAAGGCTACACACCTGTAAAGTTTCGTAAAGGTGAACTGCTTCTGTGGTAGTTCCCACTACACAAGGTTTCTCCATGGCCAAGTGTTGCAATGATGACACACACACACACACACACACTCAGGAAGCCCAGAGATCCTAAATTGATTTGAGATGTTATATACACTTGTCGTCGGTTGAGCTTGTGTACCCATTTCAGACAGGGTGCGCTACAGTACAGTACAGAATTTGTCTTAAAAAAACAAACAAACTGTAAAATAACGGAGACTTGGATTGTAGTGCCAGTTTTTTTTTTTCTTTTTTCTTTTCCTTGTATTTTTTGGTGGTTCTTTCACGTCTACTTCAGGTGTTTAGGAGAGTGGTGTAACCCTGTTTTGCTGTGAAGCTCCAGAAATGTTTTGTTGACTACAAAACTTTCCCCAACGTATCATCAGCATCGGGCTGAGTAGATAATGACTGGAGTTTCAGTCTCATGAAAAATTCTAACTGAAAAAATGACACTGAACCATTGTACAGCTCACACACCATGTACAGCATAGCATAGTCTGGAACATCCACATTGGACTAAGATAAATGCTAGACCAATCAGCAACTGTGGGGGGTTTGATTGCTTTGACCTTTCCATACCATATGACACTTGAAGTATCCTTGACATAACTAAATGCTATTTTTAGAGATACAGGAGTATCTCATATATGATTTGCTACCATGGGATTATAGGAAATGTTGTGCTTTAAGTGTAGGCCCAACATATAATGACACTTAGACTGAGAAACATTCTTTTTTTTGGCAGCTTGAAGATCTCAACCCCTCTTAGTCTCCCAGGATTTGCTTTGGAGGTCAGTGGTGAAGCTCAGCTGCCAGCACCTCTCTGCCCTGACCTCAGCATCCACAGCAGCAGCTGAACTGAACCCCAAGACACTACTGAGTGCACACACACATGTTATCTTATGGGAGGACTGATGTGGGGGAAAATATGGCAACAGACAGTTTATATTCCACATATTGCTTTCCTTAAATTTCAGGATTTCTCATTATATTCTGTGAATGTGTCATATACAGTATAACTTCACTCAAAGATGGTATCACTTTTTTGTTGTTTTTAACATTAATCTGTGTTGTTTGTTCATCTCTGTGCATGAATTCTGACAAAATGGTTCCAGCTTATAACAGGGTTTGTCTGCCGGTGGTATAACGCCGTTGGTCTCACGTGGTATCTGTGCTTCGTCAGCATCGATAGTCTTGGTAGTTGCTTTTCACTTACAGCAGACCTCTATATTCCTGTAACATTAGGATAGTGTGTTTTGTAATGTTCTTTGCGTCTCTTTGCTCTGCCTGTGTACCTGCTGCCACAACCTGTTTTTTTTCCCACGGGGATTATTGTAGTTATACACAAACACACACCGCTGTGTGTAGCCTACAGTTAAGTAATGAGCTTACATCATACCATCATGAATCATAACTCTGTAGCAGATGGCAGCGGGTGTGTGCAACAGTCTGCTGTCCTGCTTGGCTGCCGAGTACCACACCAGTGAGGACACGGTGTGGTCACGTCTCTTCACCGGCATCATTGACGACATGTCAGCCGGTTCCACGCGACCTGCAGCGTACCGCACCAACCCATTCAGCTGTCACACACGCTTCTCCTTCACAGAGCCGCAGTCAGGTGCTGTGATCAAGGTCAAAGTCAGGTTTATTTATAAATCCCACCCTTTACTACTAAACTTTTACAAGTAACTATAACAATGAGGGTCAAATTAAAGACGAAAAATAGCCCACTGAGTGAAAACCTTTGAGTTTAGACTTGCAGCATGTTGAACAAATACAGAGTAAAACATTCATATTAGTAACTACATCTGTCTCATTATCTACTTGTTCTTATAATGTCCATTAGTATTTTTAGTGTTTCTATTAGTTGTGTTCAGAACGCTTTTGTGTTTTGTTTTGGGTGTTACAGATGAATGGAAATGTATTTGTAGCATTAAGAATAAATATATCTTTGTGAAAAGCGCAGATAGCCTGAATTGTTTCAACTGTGATGTCAGTTCATCACACCTGAAGCCCCCACATCCAACTGTCATCACACTGACTAATGACTCATGTTTATTACTCCAGTGTGTGAACGCAGGTGATCAAATTATGAAGACAGAGCAACATTTCTACAAGAAACCTGATATATTAGCCACACATCAGCTAGATGGAAATATGTAAGAAAGAAAGAAAGAAAGAAAGAAAGAAAGAAAAAAGAAAGACAACTACTGGATGGACTGCCATGAAATTTACAGACATTCATGGTCCCCAGTGGATGAATCCTGATGACCTAGCCTTAATATCCTCAGACTTTTCGTCTAGCATCACCATCAGGTCAAGGTTTTAATTTGCCTAATACTTACTTTGCCTTATACCTGCTTAAAGGATAAGTACCGTTTTTTACAACCTGGACCTTATTTCTGGCAAAAGATATGGTCATTTACTCACCCAGATAACTTTGGTGTCATTCGGCATTGTTCGGACGAAATTAGATCCAGTGTAGCGGCGATATATCCATATAATGGGAGTAACGGGGCATCGACACACAGCCTCTATATAACACATTATCTGCCACGAAACTAGTTCATTTCATCAATATTTTGTTATGAAATGCTAGCGCTATTAGCCTCTGAGTCCGGGCTCGTCTATTGTCAACATCCGGGGTCTGTAGGTTGAGCTACTACCTCTGACCTGGAAGATGTCGTCTCTGAGCTGCGCGCGCACCCGCGACAGCGCGCCTTGTTTACCTGTAGCTGCTGCTGCTAGTTTGACCCCGGATGTTGATAACGGACGAGCCCGGACTCAGAGGCTAATAGCGCTAGCATATCATAACAAAATATTGATGAAATGAACTAGTTTCGTGGCAGATAATGCGTTATATAGAGGCTGTGTGTCGCTGCCCCGTCTCTCCCATTATATGGATATATCGCCGCTACACTGGATCTAATTTCGTCCGAACGACGCCGAATGACACCAAAGTTATCTGGGTGAGTAAATGACCATATCTTTTGCCAGAAATAAGGTCCAGGTTGTAAAAAACGGTACTTATCCTTTAAAGGTGCATTTGTAAGAAAAGTAGATTTTTGAGTCTCATTCCCAACTCGTCAAAAACTGATGCTTTGGGGTGGCAGCCGACCCGTCCAACATCCTGAAGCGTCTTTGTATAATTTATAATGCCTATATTCACTATAGAGGTGAAGCTAACTGGAAGCTGAAAACATGACACAGCCGACTGGAGACAGTGAGCGGTGCTGGCTCAGGTGTGTGTGAGCTGACCAATCAAAGCAGACTAGGTATTCCTTAAAGAGACAGGAGCTAAAACAGAGCATCTCAGAGGGGGAGTAGTGCTGCTGCACTGGACAGTATGAGAAAAAACGCTGTATTTTTCGAGCATTAAAGCATGTGCATCTATTCTAGTAGTAACCCCAAAGTAAATGTATGAACCTAACATGAGCATAATATGTCTCCTTTAATGAAATGCTGTAGAGATGGTGCCTTCCACTTTTTATAACTGAGTTATATTTTTGAGGCTGCACTCCAGGTTTCTCTCTGGGACTCATGCTTGTTTTTTTAATGTCTTTTACATTCTTTTTCTTTTCATTATGAATGATGGTTACACCAAAGAGACGCCCACATACAGTTTATTGAATCCCTTACCATATGTGTGTTTTTCCCCTAGTAGTAGCTCTACCTGCTTCCCATTGACAGTTGAAAGAGAACAAAAAAAAAAAAGTTTCATATCACCATATTACCACAGTCCTCATCACCAAGGGCCCATCCACATTTACAAGGCTAATTAAACTCATCGGGAACATTAGGTGTTCATTAGCTCTGCTAAATGTTCCATTATCCGTGTGACGCATTGTACCTGTCGAATAAGAAGTGAAACAAACATCAGGCGCTGTGTTGCCTCTTATTTAATCACGATCTGTGATGGAGACATTTTGAACAAGCAATCAAACAAAACATGACAGCTGAAATATTCTTCTCTTGCTAATGTATTCATTGGGAAATAGATGGCTGTGTGTTGGTGCCATCCAGCTCAGTCCCAGTGGACTCTGACTTTCTCACTTACGTAACTGCTGCATTATCTGTCAGATACAGTGCACTTATGATTAAACATCTCACACACACACACACACACACACACACACACACACACACACACACACACACATACACACACAGTTGTTTGGTACACTCATTATCAATCCATTGATCTTCAGCACAGCATCATAAATAATGCTCTAAATACATTTTTATCATCATTAAAGCTTTAACTGCAGTCAATAATTAATTTCTTAGATTTAAACTGTTTGTCGAGCACTATTTTTGATCGAACCACCACATATACAGAATATCAGCTCTTCATTATTAACTGTTTTGTCATTTAGCTATATGCGGATTTCTATAAATTTTTCCTACCATCTTTTGCCAACCCAACCCAACTTTCCAGTCAGAGGTCGTAAATTTGCCAAAGGCTCATTGGTCATTATGCATTTATGGCATGCTGATAACGATGATTGGCAGCTTGTGTGACCGGAGACAAGATTTAGCCTATTTCAGTGGAGGAGTTGATCTTTGGCAAGGTTAGAGCAGCACTTCTCCAGCCTGACCGTGGCCATGGAGCTGACGAGGGTGGCCATCTCTGCTCTTTTTCTGCTGCTTGCATTTGGATCTTCCAGTGCCAAAGGTAAGACAAAAAAGATCTACTTCAGTGGTGCTCACTCATAGACGTGTATTTTGTTATGTTCTAATAATATCTTCTGGAAACTTTAGTCAAACTTGAGGAGTTTTAAGTCAAACTCATCTCATTAAGGATCTGTGCTTCTATTCAGATTTGAGCTATCTTGCTATCATACTTTTGGAATATTACATTTTTTCCCACAACTTTAGCTAACTCTGAAAACTCCCCCATCTTCGAATCTTGCCAATTCCTCCTCAAATCTTTCAAATGCATTCATACTTTCAACTCCAAACTCAAACCTTAAAGCATTGTCCCCCTAGTGTACTTTATAAAATTAGGTAAACCTTTTCATACCTCTCAGTTTTTCACATTGTATGCTCCTTGTCTATGTGTCATATGTACACTTTCCCTCACACTTCCACACCTTTCACTAGTTACATGGCAACTGACACTTAAACTGAATTTTCTTCTGCTGAAAACTAATATCAGGTCTGACACTGAAACTGACATTTCTACCACAGCGCACACACGTGTAGTTTAATTTCACACTCTTTCAACTGACAGTTCAACTGCTTACATTTCAGAAAAGACACTTAAAATACTTTCAGGTCTCACCCAGCACAGCAACAACAACTACTGCTTTCTTTCACTTCCACTTTCTTTCACTTCCACTTAAACTTTGTATTGCAACTACCACTTCAGCAACATCAACTGTTTCAGTACTTAAACTATTTCAAGTTTCACCTGCAGATTTTCAGCAGCGAACACAGTGTTTTTTATTTTTTAATTCATTTTTGTATCATTTTTTGTTTTAGCTTAACACAAACTAGCATTGTTTCCCTTAAGATCACATAGGCCTGAAAATGCTGAGCTTGATTAATGAGCCTCACCTTTTTTTTACCCCGGGGTTAGACTTCTTCTCTTTTATTCTTTGTTCTGTTTTAAAACTAATCACCACCCATTCAGGGCTGTCTCTCACTTTGAGCTCTGTTTTTTACCCTCGTTTCCATCTCCCTTTTTTGACTTAATGGCTCCTCAGCTTCCACCTTTCCTTTCATCCTTTGAAATCATTTACTCTTTTGTACACTTTTCTACCCACTCGTTTTTTAAAGGGCTTCCAAACTTTTTCAAACGAGCACACTCGGTACTTGTGGAGTTACGTAACTTGCTGCCATCAGCATACTGCTTGTTACTGGACGACCATAACAAACTACCTGTTACAGCACAGAGAGATGTACTTTAGTAGATAAGAGAGCATGTGAGGGTGGTGTGACAGCTACAAACAAACATGCTACACACCCACATTCAAGTCCCAGAAGGCCTGAACAAAGAGCAGTCAGCTGGATTTTTTTTTTTAATTCATGCTCACATTGAGACCAGCCCTTTGATTCTCTGTGTCAGTCACATTTGAAGTTGAAGTGTGTTCAGAGAGGAAATACATTAATCATACCATTACTTCTGTATCAAACCCAGTCTGATCTGTGTGTTCACCTACAGTGGAAGAGGAGAACCCGGAGTTCTGGAGGTCGCAGGCCCAGCAGACTTTGCAGTCAGTGTTGGACAGGAAGCTCAACACCAATGTGGCCAAGAACATCCTGTTTTTCCTTGGAGATGGTAGATTATGCAACACTGTCATTTAATCACATTGAGGCTGGAATGAGTAGAACACATCCTCCTGCCATTATTCTGCATACCCTGCATATATGCTGCTATTAGACCTATTTAAAAGTGCATTTATTTAACATTGTATTGCTTTTCAATATCAACAACTAACAAGATACTCAGATTCATTGGAACATAATGTAAGGAGAACAAATTAATTGTAAGAAGATATTGAAAGGATTGATACAATTTCATTTTCACACAGGGAACATTAAAGTTTAAACTCATGCTGTCCAGCAGTATATTTACTTCAGCCTCATCTGTGTGTGTGTGTGTGTGTGTTGTGTGCATCAGGTATGGGAATCACAACCTACACAGCAGCACGTATCCTCAAGGGACAGCTGCAGAACCAGACTGGAGAGGAGACAGTGATGACCATGGACACCTTCCCTAGTGTGGGACTGGCTAAGGTACACACACACACACACACACACACACACACACACACACACACACACACACACACACATACACACACACACACAAACTTAAGTAGATGAATAGACAGATATATTATTTATTCATTATACACATATTATGAAAATATAACAATATCATGTCGTTTCAGCACCTTTCTGATGGTTCATACTGACGTGGTTCACGGTTATTTTTATTAACGTTACTCGTGCAGCAGTTACAAATGTATAACCTCGTGATCAAACTTGCTCAAGTAACACAAAATGAATATTTTCTTTGTGTTTGGTTGCAATATAAATGTGATCAGCCCCGTGACCAGAGACAGAGAGGTGTGACTTTATGCTTCTAAAATGTAGATAAAGTTTAGCTAGACTAATTAAAATTACATTTTCTTCCTCAACTTGTACACAGATGTGTAAGTACTGTTATAGAAAAAGAAAAGTGTCATTTTTGTGACAACAGTATATGAACTCTGCCATAACTTGGCCTACTACTGGCTGTGTAGTTACTCTACTCTGGCTTTGTATTGCTGCTGTCATCTTTAGACTTCACTCTTTGCCTACACAAAAACAATCAACTACACAGATAAAGCAAACGAAGCTAGCTGCAAGACAGCCACGGCTAGCTGTAGCTAAAGCTAATTCCCAAATGTACTGTTTTCCCTACCTATCATCGGTAGTCGACAAATACCACTTTTTGAACATCCTGAAAATACGGAAGCCCTAAAGGGCCATGCATTCATACATTTTATTTCCTCTGTTTTTTAACAAGTAACAAGATACTCAGATTCATTAGAAAATAATATAAGGAGAACAAATTCATTGTAAGGGCTCCATTTAGACTACTTTATAGGTAACAAATGTGTAATTGTTGCTTATTATGTTGCTTGTAATATTCAATTTTTCTTTTCTGTTTTTATTTTTTCTGCTGCAAGAGCAATTTTCCACACAGGGAACATTAAAGTTTAATCTTATGCTGTCCAGCAGTATATCCATCTTCAGGCTCATCTTTGTGTGCGTGTGTGTGCGTGTGTGTGTGTGTGGTGCAGACCTACAGTGTTGACTTCCAGATTGCAGACAGTGCAGCCACAGCCACAGCGTACCTGTGCGGAGTGAAAACCAACCTGAACACCCTCGGAGTGAATGCAGCCGCCCGCAACGGAGTCTGCAAGTCTCAGAAGGGCAACGAGGTCACGTCCATCCTGAAGTGGGCCAAAGATGCTGGTAAGCCCCACAGTACAATGTGAATAACAACATGCTTAACCAAGCCATTTTTTAAAACTATTTGATATACAGTGCCTATAGAAAGTATTCACCCCCTTAATTGTTTTACCCTTTCATTGCTTTTATAAATGGAAAATGGAAAAAAAAAAATCTTTAATGTTAAATTGAAAACAGATTTCTTCAAAGTAATGTCAATTAATTCAAAATACACAATGCAAAATAAGTGATTGAAGTATTCACCTCCTTCAAGTCAGTATTTAGTAGATGTACCTTTGGCTGCAATCACAGCACTCAGTCTGTGTGGATAGGTCTCAATCAGGTTCACATCCAGATCCAGATACAGATACACAACTCCTAGTCTGATGTTGTGCTCTGTGAGGGTTGTTAAGCCCAATCACAATATTATAAGAGAGATTAAGAACCGGCATGCCATCCTCATGTGTACTATCATACTATTATTAATGCCAAACTAATTCTCATACCAACACCACCAAATGTTACTAGTGGTAGTGACAATTTTCTGCAAATGTAGAGTGACTCATACTGAATACAGCTCTCTGCTGCACAGACAATGCTGAGGGGGAAAATAATGCAGGCTGTCTTCAAATGGTGCTGTGATTGAACCAACAAATGGGAATTTGTGACTCTTTGTCAGGGAGCAGGCAAGACACCTGACACAGCCCTGCCGTGTCACACTTTAGTTCAGCTTCCTGACAAAAGAAAATCCCTCAGGTCTTATACCGCCTCAGCACAACCTGATTTTACAGCTGAGCGCTCTGCTGTGAGCTGCAGTGCCTCGAGCCGGGGGCATCAGCAGCCTGTGGCTACAAGTTACACTGCAGGGTGATGTGCTGCACAGGAAGGACCTTGAGTCTTATCATGTTCCACGTTATCAGTGGCCATGAATATCTAATAACAGACACACACAGAGCCGTGGCCCTGACCCCGCACAGCACCGGAGACTGACACTCAGGTGTGTGAGTATTTGTGTGTGTTACATAGAATAAGAAAGTGGTTTTTAGTCTTTGATGTCTAAAAACAATATTTTAGAAATGGTCCTTACAGCAAAGTCCACAACTAATGTGGCAAGAAGGGAACATTTAAGCCAGTTGTTCCCAACGTGGGGGGCCTGGATCACTATTGCAAGATAATGATTTTTAAAATGATTTGTAAAAGGGCAAGAAGAAACAAAAGCAGTTCTGCAACAATAAATTATGTGGATTTTTTGTTTTATTTGACTTTGCATATATTTTTGCTTTAGTCCTCTGAATGAAACAACGGAATAACACTTGTTGAAGTCCTACAAAATCTTAACAACAAATTGTAAAAATTCCCAGTGTCCATGGTGACGTTTTCATGATGATGTCTTGTTTTGTTCAAACAACAGTCCACAGCGCATCATAAAAGAACCAGCAAATATTCACATTTTAGAGTCAGAAAACATTTTTGCTTAACAAAATCTAAATTGTTACGATTAGTTTTCTGTCAATTAATTTCATTTAAAGAGTACGTTTTTCCAGTAACACTCCTTGAAAATCTTGTCTTTGCTGACCTCCAGTGGTTTAACTTCCCAACTTGCTGTAGAGATGCGCAGGTGTGCTCCAGGACCCTGTGACATCACTGGGTTGCGGTTACAGGTACAACAGAGCACAATCCTGACCTCACCAAACCACAAACATCAGTGATGCTGGAAATAGACTTGAAAACTTTTGACCACTGGGGGCAGCAAAACAGTGTTTCAGCCTGGTGTTAACTTACTCTTTAAGTGCTGTATCGTAGGCAACTGGACGTTTCACCTCTCATCCAAGAGGCTTCTTCAGTTCTAACTAACTGGAGAGGAGCTGCAGGCTTTTAAACTCTGTGTGGGAGTGTCCTTACAGAGTCGTTAAGGACACGCGTGAGCTCTGAGTTTCAGAGTCTTTAGGGCCACTTGTGGGTCGTTGACCCACCCGGCCTTCATGTGGGTTGTTAGGGCTAGGTGAGCCCAGGTGTGAATGGTTGTTAAGCTGTCTGGGGAGAGAACTCATTATGTTTATGGAGAGGTTGGCACGATTGGCACAACACAGGAGAAAATGATAAATCCTATTGAAAACTGGTGCAGTCTGAATGTTGCTTCCAGCCCATTCATCTCAGTGTTCCTGGACTGCATTGCTGTGTGCCACAGTGTCTTTTCTGTGCTGCCTCTGGGAGGCTTTAAGAGTAATTTAAAGAGAGGTGCCTGGCATCAAGGTAGTTAAATGACAATTTACTACCCCATATATAATTATGATATTCAGGATCTACAGGGGGTTTCGAAAGTTGCTGATTAATGCCTCAATCATCACCCTACTAGCTGCTCAGACTTCAGCCTGAAAGCTATTCATATATTACATAAAGATACAGCAGAATGCAAATGTTACTGTACATATAGGCTTATATAAACCTACTACACATTAATCATGAAACAAATTGATCTTGTAGGTAAGTCTGTTGGCATTGTAACAACCACGCGGGTGCAACATGCCACCCCAGCAACCACCTACGCCCACACCGCCAGTAGGAAGTGGTACAGCGATGCTGACATGCCAGCAGGTGCCAAGAAGGATGGCTGCACCGACATCTCCTCCCAGCTCCTCTCAAACACAGACATAGATGTGAGCTTCTCCATAACTCAGATCATTCTCATGGCATTATCTCTTAACAATTGTACTCTGTTTCAGAATGAATTTACATTACATTTGAATGTGAGTGTTTGTGCTGGTGTGTGTCTGTTTCTAGGTGATCATTGGTGGAGGTAGAAAGTACATGACCCCTAGGGGCACTAAGGACCCAGAGTACCCCTGGGATTACGCCTCCAGGGGCAAAAGAAAAGACGGACGCAACCTCATCAATGAGTGGCAGAGCATGAAATTTGGAAAGGTACCACTTCTGTTTAACTAAGACTCAGAGACCAAGAAAACAGCCTCAAATATAGCAACAGCTTCAGGGAGGAGTCTCATACCAAAAGGAGGCTGCAAAATTACAAAGGCAGGAAGGTGTCAAATGAAGACACGAGTATGTTGTCATTTTTTCAGGGCCTAGGGGCCTCCCCTTCAAAGAGCATCACAGCTCCTGCTGCCATCCTATATGTGAACTATTCACCGTGCTGCTCAGTTGTAACGTAACTACTGTATAATAGTATTAGTTTCACTGATTTGTTGTTGTGTGGTTAATCTTCTAAGGTGAGCTGCTGTAGAAGAAATACAAGCATAATGTTGCCATTTGGGTGAAAATATGCTGTACAAGCAGAACTAGTATTTATGTCATGTTTAGAGTGACATTTTGAATGAGCATCGATTGTTGATTTGTGTCATTACCACACTTTTAAATCCGAAACACTGAATGAAGGGAGCTGTTAGACATTTTCATCACCAGAATAACTTTCTACTTTGTTATCCATGAATAACTCCACAGTCTAAAACGTATTTTCTTATTAAAATAAGTGATTATTAGCTCTATACTCTTCTCCCCCTGCTCATGTAATAAAATAGAAAATAATTATTTTAGTTAGATACATTAGGAACAAGTACAATTTCCGCAATCAGTAAAATCACCCAGAAGTTACAGTAAAAGTTGCTTTAAAGAGTTTAAAACTTCTCAGCTTGTCATTTCATGTAATACTGATACTATCATTTATCAATAAACACTGTGAGAAAAGTATTTTAGTACAGTCTACAAAAGGTCTAAAGGTCGCTCAGTGACTCAAGCGAAAGACTTTTAACGCCGTCCTTCCACTTTGTCTGTGAATGGGATGTGTCCTGTGTGTCACGCAGGTCGCCCGCTATGTGTGGAACAAAACAGACTTTGATGCTGTTGACCCTGAAACCACTGACTACCTCATGGGTGAGTTATTTTTTTTTGTTTCGTTTTTTTTATTTCTCTTTGCCCTCTTATGCTTTGCTTTCCAGCAGAGCCGAGTGTTACATGAAGGCAAAGCATTCCCCTCAGGGCTTGAAGAACAAAACAACAATAGGCCTGCGGTGACCTTGGTTTACTCACCAGGTTCCAGCTCCTGATTTCATCTTGTATTGAGTCTTGAATAGATGTTTTACCTCAAAATACTGTACCTGACCTACATAATGTTCAAGGTGCTGAAACATTCACAGCATGCAGCATGAGTCTTTTATCAAATCTGTAGTCAGCAGCACACAGTTCTTTTTACTATGGCAACATCAACATTTAGCTGTTATTTTCATGTTATTATGATTGCTGTGTTTGTATCATAGTGACTGGAAGGGTATCTGTTAACTTGTGAATGTCTTTTGAACACTCTCACATCGTATCATTAACACACCACAATAATAACTGCTTGCATAAAAGTTTTTTCCCAGTCCACCTTCTCTCTCTCTACACTTTGGTGCACAATGTATATTTCACTGCAGGTAACCATGGTGACAATATGTCTGCTTAACCATACTATCCTGGTTCAAGGGATTAAGTGCTGCAGGGATGACATATTTTTTTAGGCTAACCTGTAAGTTGCCCTGGTTCCCTCAACAAAATGCCCGTGGGATTTCATAACCGGATTTTGGATTATTGCCAAAAATAAGCTCTTTGGCAAACACACATTAAAGATACTTACAAGTTCTGTTGAGCAGGATAATCTTCAGAGACGAACACCACTTTTAGTGTAAATGAAATCCCCTGAAGTAAAAAGCTAATTTTAGGCCGTAAACAAACTTCACGACGGTGACATGACTTCAGTGTCACCAACACTAAGCATCATACGTTATAGGCTGAACTGAGAGTGTTCAAAAGACATTCACAAGTTAATGGATACCCTTGCAGTTACTATAGGCTATAGTATACACACTTTACTACAAATAGATCAATCTACAGATTGTAAAGTTACAGTTAGAATAGTTTGCAACTTAAGTCCAACTGTAAAGACGAACTTGTGAGTAGATGAGTCTCTGTGTTCCGCAGTGATGATGTAATGTCTTCGACAACTTCTGTGGTCTCATTTTGCCTGTTTTAAGACACAATTGCTTTAATTGCACATTTACTGGGATATTTTATGTCTTAGGACAAAACGTGAAAATCTTCTAAGCTTGTGTAAACCACAGACCTTATTTTCGGCATTTAGCTGAACACCCATTGACCTCAAGACGAGGGAACTAGAAGAACTAGAATTCTTGCAGCACACTATCGTTCCACACTTGGAAATATGCTTGCTTGCTTTCTTTCCGAGAGTCAGACGAGAGGATTGATAACACTCAGATTTCTGTCTATTTTATTTTAAGCTGAAACTGGCAGCCAGTTAGCTTTGTGGCTGGAAACAAAGGTGAAACAGCTAGCCTGGCTGTGTCCATAGGTAACATTTAGTACCAACAAAGGTACTAAATAGGTAGATGCTTACTTGTAAACATTGATGTAAACAATGCATTATTTGGAATATCTAAAAAATCAGCTTTGCATTTATTTTATAGGGAAGGAAAACACCTTTGGTAGGCCTCGAGGATACACAGACAAACTTTTGCTAGTAAGAAAACGCCTCAGGGCGCCTTTAACTTTTCCCAGCTGTAAGAACGCAGGCGTAACTAATACCTTAAAGTATGACTCCATTCCATTTAAGTGTCCCAGTAAGCCATTTCAGAGCCTGCGGACAAAAGGACCTTGAGGCTGGTAAATCTAAATGGAACACAGTCATTATTGAGGTTATTTGTTGCATCTCCTTTTCTTGTATTGATAAACCTAAACTAAAGCCTGAACTGGGTTCGGGCCTGGCTTGGTTACTTGCGGTCCAGATATTTGTGTGGCACAATTTCATTTATTTGTGTTAAAAAATGAATTCTAAACTCCTTTTTGCTGCGTTTTTGTCTCTACCAACTCCTGATGTAAATATGTGAATCTTTAGCTGCTTAATGCCCCACTGTTGTCATCAGCTAAGATTCATTATGTCAGTGGACTTGCATCTGTTCTTCATGATGTGTGATGGTGTGGGTGAAATGTAGAAAGACAGTCATCAAGCTTTTCCTGGACTTTCCTGCTGCTGCGGAGACTTTGGATTTTACCCCCACACCGTGGTTTATCACTTCCTGTGTGCTGAAAATAGTAGTAGTGGTAGGAGGATGATGGGACTTTCCTCTCTGCTGCACCTCCACTCACTGTGGGCTGATAAAACAAGCATACTGTACTTTCACATGAAAAAATATGGTTGTTGCATTTTTTTTAAAAATCTCTCTCTCTCTCTCTCTCTCTTTCTCTCTCTCTGCCCAGCTCTGTTTGAACCAGGTGATCTGCGCTTTGAGGCAGACAGGGACCCAAATATGGACCCGTCCATTGTCGAAACTACAGAAAAGGCCATCCGCATCCTCCAGAAAAACCCAAAGGGCTTCTTTCTGTTAGTGGAGGGTGAGGACAACCGCTTCGCCCACCTTCCACACACTCCCCATCACTTAATCCATCTAGGGTTGGATAATGACACCCCCGGAGAGGGGAAGGTTCTGCTAAAAATAGGGGAAAAGCCTTTGGCTGGTCTCGGGGGTTCAATTGAATTATTGATCCTGTTCTAATCACAAAGGGGTCACAAGTGACCAGAAAACGACCACACTGGTAATTGTTGTGGTTTGCCAATACATCGATGTGCATTTACGTTTGTATTATAGCACCTTCAGCAGTGATATTGAGTTGTTTTGAGGTGATCCTCGTGGTATCTGATGTAGCGCCAACCTCCAGTAAACACCATGGTAGAGAACAGTGTGTACCTGCAGTGGATCAAGTGATTTGACATTGATTCTGCATACAGCTCGATGAGTTTGCCGCAGTGTGTGCTAACCGCGTATGGTTGGCTGACGTGTTCCTGTTCCACGCGGCTACCTCACCGGCCTCCTCATCCATCTCTCCTTTAATCTGAGGCAGCCGCCTGGGGACTCTGTTGTGCTACTAAGTGTCTTCACAATGACTTTAAAATAACAGGCAAATGTATAAATAGAAGCAGGCATATGGTGCACCCAATCACTGACAGCTCACTGAGACCACAACTTATTAACTGGAGTCTACTTCACTTTCCAATACGGCCTGTGGAGAGGACAGGCGCAGAGGAATGGGCTGCAGTTAAAAATAAAAATACGTGAGCATTATCCCCCGGCAAGGCGGTGAATCTAAAATTCTCTGTGGGAGAAAGTGGGCAACCTTTCCTCATCTTTGTTCCATTCCAGGAGATATTTTTCAGACTCGCCTCCATATGAATAAGTCATCTGTTCTCCTGTAACAGTGTAAAGGGAAATGTATCGCATTTCTAACTGATCCCAAAGGCTCAAACTTTGGAATCTACCTCCACCTCACACCTACTGTGTGCATCAATGTTTGCAAGTGTTTTCTGGTATTGAACAGTCTCAGTAGCTCATTAAAATTACAATTCACTACCCTCCTCAGTGATTTACCAAACTTTTGAGTCAAGTCACAAGTCTGAGTAAGACTAAAGTCTCGTAACAGCAAACCTCAAGTCAAGTGCCAAGTCATTTGTGTAAAACGACAGGCTTGTGAACAGTTTTTTAAAATAACCAGACAATTTTCTTCTGATGTATAGACTACATAACATAATAACTTTTAAGGGAAAGAACCAGTTGTCCTCTTTGTCACTCAAAGCACCAATCAGCACCAGATCCATTACTTCACCGCCTCTCCTCATTAACCCCTCCTTCTCTCTGTGTGGTCAGGTGGGCGTATTGACCAGGCTCACCATGCTGGCAGGGCGTACATGGCTCTCCATGAGGCGGTTGCTTTAGACTACGCCATTGAGAAGGGCCTTGAACTCACCAAAGAGCATGAAACTCTCACCATAGTGATGGCTGACCATTCCCACCCTTTCACCTTCAATGGATACCCATTTCGAGGACAGAGCATTCTGGGTAATTATGAGCTCACATCCTGTATTCAGCTATTTCCTCTGAAAGTTGTTGCCATATCATGTTTTTGAATTTCTTATATTGATTTGGTATTGCATCAGCTCACTCCTCAGCTCCTTGTATTCCTCCTTTCTACCTCTATTCCTTGCCCCATCCATCTACCCTCTCCTCCACATGTGTTTACATCCCACGACAATAGACAACCAAGGTGGCATTTTGTGTGTGTGTGTGTGTGTGTGTGTGAGTGTGTGTGTGTGTGTGTGTGTGAGTGTGTGTGTGTGTGTGAGTGTGAGTGTGAGTGTGTGTGTGTGTGTGAGTGTGTGTGAGTGTGAGTGTGTCTGCCTGCTCCCTCTCAGCTTCAGTGTGCCTCTGCCACCAGCAGCTTGACATTTCCTCTGCTTTCTCTCCCTGGCAATTACAGCCTGGGTAAACACATATAGCTGGCAGCCTTTCTCTCCCTCGCCTTTCTATTTCAGTCCTTCGCTTTCTTCCTGTCTCTCTTCCTTCTACCTGTCTCTGACCATCAACGCCGATGCCTCTCTCTCTCGTACATTATACTCTCTTAACTTCCTCTCGCTCTGTCAGTCCTTCTCGGCAGTTAATCTCCCTTTGGAACGTCTCTTTATCAACCTTACTTGCCCCTTACCTCTGTTCCCTCAGCTCTCTGTCTCCTCTCCATCACTGCTCCATCTCCTTTACCCAGAGGCTCTGGGTAAAGTTTATTTAAAAAGTGAACTAACATTATCAACAGCGTGTGAAGAAACAACAGTGTTGACCTTATGTCAAAGACATCTGTGTGCTGTGTGCAGGGATTTCTACCTTAGCAAGCATGCTAACCAGCTAGCCCCAGCACTTCCTGTCTCGTAATGCCACCTTGTACTGCAAGAGACAGTTGTATGATATTTTTCTGATAGCTGGGAGATGTGAGTAAACAAAATAAAGGAAAGACTTTAACAGCTACTTTCCTTACCGAACAGATAAAAACAACTGAACACCTTCTGAATTCAAGTTTCTCTCTTTTACTGAACTAAGACGAGCCTAATTGCCTCATTAACTCAGCATAAAACACACTTTTTCATCAAACTCACTAAAACAGTCTTGGCCAGTCTTTCCTTAATCACCTCTGGTTTGGTCAAAATGAATCCTTAATCCACTGAGTAAGATCACCGGCTGCTGGTGCCCGACTCTCTCTCCGTCCTCTGCCACTGCCTTCCTCTTCTGTTCCCACCTGCTGTGTCTTCTCATCCCTGAAGTCATAGTCCTGGCCAGAACTGCTGTAAATCATCTCCATACTGTATCGTACTGTGTCTTCAAACTGACCTTTGTCAGTCACGGAGGCTGTATTCAGTCCCAGCCGTGTACACCGGAAGGCTGCTGAGCCAGGCTGAGCTGAGCCCCGTTTTCCGCGACGACTCCTCCATGATCTGACTATGTAGTCCAGTACTGTAAGCTAATAAGGCAACTAGCACCACAGCTAAGAGAGCTAATTAGCTAACAACAGCTAGCTGAATCAATAGACAACTACAGCAAAGAGTGTTGTGAGCAGCAGCTGTAGGTTACTTTGGTGATGTGTTGCACTATATATTTTTGGAGCTACCTTTGAATTCTGTGCATATTTTACAAATTACACCTTTAAAACCCGAGCTGAACCTATGACATTAACAGAGGGACAGAGGGTTTTATCAAGAGCACAATATATGCATTCATGCAATGGACCTTTATTGCAGAAGACAGTAGGGAAAGCACATAATCAAATGAATGGTGTCTGAATTCCTTTTGGCTGCTTCAGTCTCACATCGTGAGTCTAACCCTGGAAATTACTGCATCTCTATGGCTGCAGCTATAAAAAATAATTAAATGTATCTTTTAAGAATGATGTAAATATAGCGTGGAACAATAATGTGTTCTGGGGTCCGATTTAGGATCAGTTTGATCAAAACTGATGTTGAAGATTCTGAATGTGAAACCAAATACAGGCTGAGTCTGTACTCTTTACACTTTAATGTGCACTGGGGAGTTAAAAAAAGAACTTGCAGTGTAATTAAATTTTTGGGTCTCTCCTAAAGGACTATATTTGTTTCTAGCAGGAACCCAGAAAGTATCTAATTAGTACCTGCTATGTACAAAATGTGTACACTGTAATTTGCAGGCTGTAATCTAAAGGTTTGTTGATATACTAAGATAGCTCAGTTCCCAGAATGTTTTCTTGTTTGGACTGACTTGTACTATGCATACTCTTTCAGAGGTGTTTCCACCCTGGCCAGAATAAAATCCTGAGAAAAACATTGATATTTGTGGCATGAAAGTGTTCACATTAAAGATTCGGCCCACAAACATCATCTGTATCTGCCTCCAAAGAGTGTATTGATTGAGCACTTGTGTTGTATCGTGCTGTTCCCACCTTTCTACTCTCTCTTTCCAGTTGTATCCTTATTTTACCCTCCTCCACCTCCTCCTCTTCCTCCCAGCGGTGCAGCAGTGATTAATGTGCTTGTGAAACTCTGAGCTCTTCATCAGCGGGGAGACTCGCCAGGCTAATGGCTCATCTGGAGAGAAACACTGAGACACTCAACAAGCTGTAGACCTCTCGCAGCACCCTGGGGAACCTGAGCCCCCCCCCCTTCTATGTGTCTGTGTGTGTGTGTGTGTGTGTGTGTGTGTTCATTATTCATATGTTTAGCACCTTGAGACTGAGAGAAGAAACGGAGAAAAATAGGAAAGATAAATTAAAGGTAATGTTCCATTTTCTTCCTGTATTTTCCAGGTAAATCTCCCCTGTGGGCGATGGATGTGTTGCCTTATACCACTCTGATGTATGGCAATGGACCCGGACACAAAATCATCAATGGCACTCGCCCAGACATCAGAAAAGTCAACACTAGTAAGACTAACTCAATGTTTCTTTGTTTTCCTTACAAGAATATCTCAGACCTGGGTTGAGCAATTTCCCTGACCAGTTACAGCAAACCATGACAGGGTGCTTTCTATCTCTACCCTGTAAAAGTTGGCAGATAAAACTGTTTCAGAGCTTTCCTGACCAGGGTGATGACCATGACAGGTTCTCTGTTGGACAGGGGGTGAATGTCTTTTCCTTTTTTCTAAAATCAACAATCATCTCATTTGTTTTACAGAACAGGAGGTTGCTCTCTCTGCACCACTCTGCAATATCGTATATAGCTGATTATAGATCGATTGAATAGCTGATTGATTACAGACAGTAGTAACTTCTTAATTTTCCTTATCTTTTGTGTGTCTTATCTTTTGTGTGAGGACAAAAACACTGGGGATGAGAGAACTATTTCAGAACAACTGGACTGACCTTTACATTCCCCCCCTGAGTTTAGATCTATCTCCTATAATACAGTATAACCTTTCCTTATAATATAATCAGGTGTGCTTTCTCCTTCTCTGACATTTTTACTAATTTGGTTTGCGATGTTGTTTTTTTAAAACCAGAAAAGAAAGTGACAGCTGAGTTAAGGTAATATGACAACAAGAATCAATAGATTACTGCACAAGTAAGAATTGAAAGTAGCATGTAAGGCCTTCCTCTTCATGGATGATTAAAGTCTCACCTCATCTTTTCTGCATTAGTCAGAAAAACTCAGTCACACTTCAGTCAAAGCTGCACTAGCTGGCATTCTGTAATGCTTTATATTATGGTCCTTATAATAAACGTTAATTACCGTAATAGGTGATTATAAATCCTAACAAGATTCTTGTTAACAATAAAAAGACTAAGAATAAGAAGTGTTAAAACTAGCATATAAGCAAGTTCTTAGTTAAATCATTGACATTTATAGGCACTTAAAAGAAACTTAAGCAGTTGACAGACTGTTTAAGACTGCTGGTGTCTTATAGCTGTTTATGTTAGCGTTACAAACACATTTATTGAATTTGACTAACTTAAGTATTACTTCATTTTTAAACCTTCGTGAGGCTTTTTTGTTGTTTTATTTATATGAATACATTCAGCTAACTATGCTTTAGTTAGCCGTCTTGCAGCGACGGATCGAAGGCAAAAACAACTTCTTATTAAAGGATAAGTTCACCCAAAAAGCTTTTCTGGTGTTTACTAAATCTCTATAAGCCCTGAGATCCCAAATTGATTGAGATTTGAGGGCTTCTGAAGACTTGCATTACGCTGGACGGGCAGTATAAAGCCATTTTATGTCTCTTTTTGTTTTTTTAGGAGAACGCTGCAACATTGTTTTTCTGTGAAGCTCCAGATATGTTTTGTGAACTACAGAATGTCACCTGACTTTCCATCAGCGTAGATAGTGACTACATTTTATTTATGGGTGAACTTATCCTTTAAGGTTAACAAAAAATATTTTTTAAGACACTAACATTTAATCTAAAAATGAACATGTTCATGATGCTGTTATCAGTGTTACACAGTGTAGTCTTCTTAATGTTGAGAAGCATCTGATTTATATGGGCCTTATTGCCTACGACTACTAATGTTTACTTATATGTGAACATGTCAATAAACAGTTGCCAATTTGCCTATTCACTCCCCTTTTAGCTCTGTTTTGGTCTCCACTAACTCTGGCTCTTTAGCCACTGAGTGCTCCATTATGTTCACCAGCTAACTACTACCTCTATCTGTCTTTCTGGCGCTCGGAGCAGGTGGTGCACAGTTGGAGACTCGCTCACACCCTGTATAACTTTCAAACACACTATAACAGAAACAACACTACAATGTATACTCTTACTTGCTGCTTATTTGTGTGATCTGTGTATCATGTAAGTGTTTGGACGCAGGTCAGTTTGACCTCCTGTGTGTTAAATTAAAGCATCCTCTATATCGTCCTGTAAATAAAGCTCTTATCTCTTTGCTCTCACTCTGATAAATTAGAAAACTCTGCCTCTGGGGGAACGGGGAAAGATAAGAGAGCCAGGTGTACTTCGTTATAAGTGCTTGTTTTGTTTAAGCAGACTTAATTGAAAAGATCTCTCTCATAACAGCCTTCACTGTGATCTGTCACAGCTGGGAGGGTGCTGAGAGGCTGGATCAATCTCTAAAAGTTTGAGTGTAACCTTTATTTTTTGGTCTTTTGTCTTATGAAAGCACAACGCCTGTATGCATACAAACAGCTGTAATAAACTCTGAAAGAATTTCTTGGTTACATATAGTTACTAATGTAATCTAATATAAGTACACTCATTGTAAGTGGCTTTGGACAAAGTGTTAAATGAATGCAGTGAAATATTGCTGTCTCTTTTCCAGAAACTAAAGACTACGTCCAGCTGGCTGCCGTCCCCACAGAGTCAGCCACCCACAGTGGAGAGGATGTGGCAGTGCTCGCACGTGGACCCATGGCCCACCTTTTCCAGGGTGTCCAGGAGCAGAACTACATCGCCCACGCCATGGCCTACGCTGCCTGCGTGGGCGCTGACCAGAGGCACTGCCAGGGAAGGCAAACCGAAGCACCTGTGGTTCACACCACCTTGACCAACGACAGGAATGGAGCCGAGGCAGTTCATGGCTCGGCAGCTTTGCTAAGTAGCCTTCTCTCCGTGCTGCTGGCACTTACAGCGGTGATGTAAGATCCCTTTTTTCTCACTGAACCCCATTGATCTCACTCCGCTTGCTACATCAGGGAGGTCAGAGGTCAGGGTCATAGAGGAGTGGGCAGGGATTCAGTCAGGAAGACTTCAGCAGGGCGGATGTGTACCACTGCTGCCTCTTGTAGAGCATCTTTTTTAGAGAGAGAATTAAGTTATTAGAAGTCACAAAGAAAGGTATAAAATCATCAGAAGCATTATTGTTTAAACTTGGCTACTAAAAGAAAATTGACTCTCATACCTTATTGATAAGAACCCCTTGAATGTAAATGTATCTTGTTTTATTTTGGCACTTTATTGATTCCCTGTATCATTCCAATAAAACGGTCCTTGAGCATATAGTTTGTGTGTCACTTTATATAATCTGATCCATACATACTACTGCATATGTCACGTATTGACATTTATGGCTCCTTCATACAATACGGAAGAACCTTAATTATTCAAATCAGCCTCGTAACAATGCATTTTTCAGCTAATTGTAATGGGAGCTTATTGAGGTAAAGAAGAAAAACAACCCTCTTGCACTTCAATTTATCTCAAAAATTCAACTTTGACTGGCAAAGTTGTAATTTTTCATTTTCCTTCTACTGCATTAAGCTTCATGTGTTTAAATGTACATGCTACAGAAAACAGTTGTTATGGATTTCTCACCCCCCTGTTCATATAAATAAACAGTTTGGCATTTTGTGAAATGCACTAATTAGTTTTGCTGCCGAGATTTAGATGAGAAGATGTATTCCACGTTTATATCTGAGCACTTTTAATATGGAGCCAGAAGCAGCAGCTCCTGCTGTAACTTGTCTTTTTTACATTTCTTTTAGAGTACAGATTTGAAAAAAACAAGATACAACGTGTTAGTGAACTTTGGAGGTGCTGGCAGGCATTTTTTTTTCTTATTTTGGATCATTTCTTATTTTGGTGTTCATTCCTCGGTGCTTTCATCCATTGATTTCCTCAGGTTTCACTTTGAAAAAGCTTGCCAGCAAACAGTACTTCTACATGTATATTTTCAGATACAGCACGCTGTATGTCAGATCATATTTGCAAGATTATATACCTTTTTATATTTGGCACAGAATGACACAGGATGCTGAGATTGTCGCGGCCAGTGAGATTTCAGTTTATTAAAATGATAACTGCTCTACCTGTGATACAAGATAAAAGTCTAAATGACTCATGGCTTCTTTTATCCTCTCTTCCAATAACTCCAGTGCTAATTAAGGTTCTAGGCAACTGGGTTTGCTGTCATTACTACAGCAGTCCATTAATAATGCAAAAATATTTAAAGATCATCTATTTTTATCTTTGGGTGACAGATTGTGCTAATTATTTTGGACATCTGTTGGGGTTTGGAGTTTATTAGACCTGAGTTTGACTCTCCTTGTACTCGTTCAGACTGGCCGGAAGCCCTCATTTTTGTTTCAGATAATGTGCCTGTTCTCGTCTTTTACACACGTACAGTCAAGACACAGTTGTAGTTCATTTGGTTGAGTGAGACTCAACAGCTTGAGGTGAGTTGCAAGTCTAAAGTCTTTTGTCTGGTATTGAAGTTATATTTATGGGTATGAAGGAGGCAGCAATCAGGAACCATGACTCATCTCTTTCATCATCTGATCTCATTACAACATAATAAAGTAATTATGTGCATTCACTGACGTATTTTGAGGAACATGTAACTGATTATTTCTTTTTTTTAGGCTACTTTATACCTTCATTGCTTTGTTGAGGCAAATACTGTATATTTTTAACTCCACTACATTGATTTCCCAGCTTTAGTAACTTGTGACTGTACAGGTCAGAATGTTTTACATACAAGAATTGGAGAACTTTTAAAAAAAGGTGATGTACTTTTCCGCCCATGTTGCCATATTAAAATGCTGCCATTTTACGTTTCTGCAAACCACGGATAACTTCAAATTTGTACAACAGCTGCCGAATGTGAGACCATTGTTGTAGATGGTGTGTTAATATTTGCAGGAGTGAAATCACTCTTTATTTTTAAGGATACTTCAGGACATTTTCCAGTTGTGTTAGTGACTTTGAGCTTGTTGGCTTGTTGTTCTATTTTGTCCTCGGCTCACTGCAGCAGGGAACAGCTAATTCTCTCACCCTGGGTAAAAAGCCCTTTAACATTACCCTCCAAGTTTGGCTCCAACACTTTGATTGCTTGTGCTGTTGGTAGCTTGGCTCAGAGGGTTTGTTCTGATGTCTTGTGCCTCCTTGTCAGTCTGGGTCTGCTCGTTCTTCAGCTCAGAGGCTGTGGGCTCGATGGTAGGCGGTGTTGAACATTTTTTTCTTCTGCAGACACCGAAGCTCCTGGTCATAAAACAAGACCTGCACTGATAGTGTCATTGACCATCATGTTGGATTGATTTTGTATTGAACACCGGGCTCTGCTTCTTTTGTGATGTAGCTACAAATTGAATAAATGTTATTCATGTTTATGTGCTCAGAAATGTTGGAATATCTGCTGTTATGCCACACACTAAAAATATATATGGAACCATTTTCAGTTGTGTCGTATCCAAAACACCCAGTGCAGTCCTGATGGATGTTTTTTAGGAAGCTTACCTATAGGTTGGTGTACACGTGCACAGTAGGGGGATGGATTATGCTGCAGGAGTAGTTAAAGTAGTTTTTTATTTATAGATTTTTTTATTTTTTTTTCTGTGAAAACTTGTTGCTATTGGAATCCATTGTAACCAGCTGAAATCAGCTAGGAAAGATTTTACAGCCAGTTTAACAAAAAACAATCTTAACTTAAAGGAAACATATTATGCAAATTTTCAGGTTTATCATTTTATTTTTAATTACTCTCTAATCCTTTAGTGCTCAAAAAACACATCAGTTTCTCATACTGTCCAGTACTGCAGCACTGTACGCCCCCTCTGTCTGAAACGCTCTGTTAGCTCCTGTCTCTTTAAGACCCCACCTCCCAAATAGCCAGTCTGCTCTGATTGGTCACCTCACACACGCCTGAGCCAGCACCGATGACAACAACTGAACAACTGTGCTGAATTAATTCTTACCTGCCAAACTAGCTGCTTGGTGGAGATTATGCAAATGTGTGACATGGTGATTCAGTGTGATGTCAAGAGGAGCTCCCGTTGGTGTGAACTTTGATCTCTCATGCACAATGACGTATATAAAACACTGAAGGAAAGGAAAAAAGCACAACAGGTCTCCTTTATAAAGTAAAATAGTAATAAAAATATGTTGCATCTTTATTTCACTCACTTTCAAAACATGCTAACCAGTTCAAGATATTTACTACAGGATACCTGCCACTACCATACCACTTTTGTCCACAGGGGCCACCAGAATCAACAACACAGGTCCTTGTTGCAGCTTTAAGGTCCACTACCCTTTCAAAGACATGTCGCTCACATCTCACCGTCTTTGAGATTACTCAGAACACTTTTTGAAGGCTGTGCTGATGAAGACTGTAAAGTGCAGCTGAAAGTTCCAGAAAAATAATCAGTAAGTGGAACTTCAGAGATTATTTTGATTAAACTATTATTTCTAAAAGTGGAAATGAACCTCCATGCTCAGGTTTTTTTGGCCATTGTTCAGGCTTGAAGCCTAAAAAGACAGATTTGGGTTGTTATCACTTTATATCCTTCTTGACTTATTTATGTAAAACAATTATTATTAATTATTATTACATTATTCTAATGTATGTTAAAAGTGAACTATAGTTTATATCCTCACACAATCATGTATTTTCATATGCACCCTTTATGCATATGACCAAGTCACACTTTTCAGAGTTTATTTGGAGATGAATGATGGCTTGTAATCTCACAGTGGCTCCACCATTACGAACAAAAACACGAACTTTGCCAGTTCTCTGTACAGGCAAACTTATCTTCAAACACGTTAGTTGTAAACTGTGCATGAGGTCTGTTTTTCAAACGGAACGTATTATTACTTTCTTCGTCTTCATTTTATTTCTCCTTTTTCTCGCACCCCTGAGAGCAGGACATCCTGAGGCTCTGACAATGGAATATACTCTTGGGAGAGCATCCACCACAACCACGCGGCCTCTCAGCTTTACAGTCACTGTACTGCGCAACAGGCTCTCCGCACTCCTGTGCCTCCCGCAGCTGCCTGTACTCCAGCCTTCCTTTCGGTGGCGCTGAAGCACCGGACAAAGTACCATGTGGCACACTGAGAGAGGGCTGATCAGGCTACATAAGCTGTGGCTTTACCGCAACTTTGATGTGTTATGAAATGGGAGCTGAGTGCGCACTGCAGGAAAAAGAGGAGGTACAGAAGATTACAGTCTTCCTGCGCTTTAAGCTGTAACATCACAGACCTTACATGAGCAAAAGTAACAGTGTGACGAATGTCTGTCCTCCCACATGTTGAACGTGTGATGAGCAATGCTGCACATTTCCCCCAGTTTATTTCCAAGTTATGTCTTTGTGTCTATCCACTTCCACAGTGTTTTTTCTGCTGATAAAGTTGGAACATTTTGGATAAGTACTTGTTAGGACACCGTATGATGCATTCACAGTGAAAATACCCCCCACCCCCGGCTTTCCTTTTTTCTGGCTCATTTTCTTCTCTGGCTCTGGCGCATTTACGCACACGAAGGCGCGCTACGGTGTTTCTTATCGCACCGTTGTTGAGGCTTCAGGCTGTATTCTTGTACAGATCTAAGTGGTTTGAAAAGGGAAACATCTCTGTCTGTTTCTCTTGGTCTTGTGAGCGCAAATAAACCCAAACAAAACAAGGATTGTAATGGAAGTTCCTGCCTGTAAAAGCCATCATTGACCATCAAACGTCCACCGTGCATAATCACATTTCTGGGGACCATTTGTGGAAATATTATGACTGATAAGACACTAAAGTCAGCGCAATGCACCGGCGTCTGTCTTCCAGAGACGTGCAGAGGGAAATCTAGACCTAAGGGCGTGTGTTTGCTGAGTGGTGTGTGGTTAATCTTTTCCTTTCTTTAAATGAGTGCCACACATTGCACCTCGCTGTGCTAATGATCCAGTTCAGTAAGATAACAGTATTGTGCACGGGTAAATGTGAGGAATACGATTCGTAGTCTTGAAATATAACCAAGCCCCAACTGGGCACCCAGTGGCCGTTACATCATCCTGTTTCGGGGGATGAATTGAAAATGCCCATCAGAGGAGCCCGGATGTTTCCTCCGCTAATAGATAATAGAAGTAGTGGAGGAGTGGGTCGTCAGCTCTGCGGGTCTATGTTTAGAGTCCTGGTGGGCGTTAAAAGAGACGGAGGAACAGATGAGATACTTGAGCGGCGACCTGCCTGGAGAGAAGAGCAGGTCGCTTACAAACAGGCCACAATTAGGCCTCACAATAGACCCTTCTTGTTTTTTATTCACGCCCTCTACCAGTGCTGTGTTGGGTAACTTTGGTTGAACACGCATGAACAGGGAATGTCACAGCTTATTTTTAGCAGCCCACATTTGGACGCATGGACTTAAGAGGTCGTAGTGAGCCCGCAGCTAGGCCACTACACAGTGTGGGAGTGTGAAACGGGGTCTTGCCGTCCCGAAACGTGTCAGACTGCGTGTGAAAAATGTCACTTTCCTCGCAATGCTGCTATAATTGCATCACTGCACAACACCATGCGTAAAAGACGCCTGCGGGCATGTATAGGTGCAACGTGACCTTTTCTCCCTCGGACTGTTAGATTGTTCTCGACAGCAAAAAAAATAAATAAATGAATTCATATCTCACCTTCTGCAAAAGTGTCTTTGGATGCCTTGTTATTATTTTTTTTTCTCTGCATCACCAACTCTGCAGTTTTCCCTTCCGGACCTGTTGAAACATGCAGGATGTTCCTCATTTATCATCATGTCAGCTGATACACAGATGAGGAGAAATGCAATCCTTCGTTGACAACTTGCATCTCTTATGCGCGCACCGCTAACTCCTCCCTTTCTCCCTGTGTGACATGTAAGGTGACACCGGCCAATCACATCTCGTCCCGCTTCTACCTAGCACGGGAAAACAGGAGAAGGAGGCGGAAACTCGCGTGGGCTGTATATAAGCGGTTAAGCGTGGGATTTTTGGATCAGTGTCACCCTCCAGTGAGCTACTACCTGACCGGGCGAAGGCGAGAGCACACGCAGAGCGCACAGAGCGCACAGGCACCGGGGTTCCGTGCTGGTGCGTGGCGTGGGCTTGACCCGCAGTAAACCGAGAGGGGGGAACCCCCAGCGTCTGCAGCCGCCGAGCCGGGAGAGAAACCCATGCTGCCGCCGCCTCACAGAGCGCTGTCCGTCCTCTGTGGTGCTGAACCGCAGGACCCGACCCTTCAACCGGTGACGTAGAGCTGAGGCTCACCCAAGAGACTCCAAAACTGAAAGCTGCTAAAATATAAACAACAAAGCTGAACAGACATTGTGCATGTGTATGGATCTGAAGCAAACCCAAAAACAAAACAGAAGAAAACACGGAGCAGAAGTGATGGCTGGACTTCCCCCCGCCCTCGGCGTCACTCCGGCGGTGTGAGCACAGCAGCGCGTACCGGAACCCAGCGGAGCCTCCGTAGATGAGGAGAGTGACAGAGGCTTTCGATCAGTGAGGTACGCTCTGCGTCTCTTACACAAGGAAATTAGGGAAAGGAAAAAAAAAAATTGATAGCTTGCTCTCCTAAGAGGCTCTACATGCAGCTGCGAGTATGGGCTGTATCAGCTCCAAAGCGCCAGTTGGTAAGAGTTGTTTTAAATCTGCTCTCATCACTGCACGCCGGAGGGGAGCCTGAAATATTTTCGCATTTGTTTTTTGTTTTTTTGCTGCAGCCTTTCGCGGGTGCAGCGGCTGGGAGTGAATCTGGGGGCTTGTAGTGCACAGCATGCTGTGCCGGAGATGCGAGACATATGATAGCGCTGCTGAGTCATATGCATATGAATAAGGAGCCTTACGCGTCGCAGAACAACGCGTTTTTTAGATAACGGGGGATTTGTTAAATGTCAGTCTGTTAGAGGTTAAATGGTGTGTGTGCGTGTGCGTGCGCGCGCGCGCGCAGGGGTGCATTTTTAGTTGGGGTTGGTGGGGAAGAGCTTGAGAGGCTGGCATCTTGCAGCCTAAACATCGCGATGCTACGAGAGTTGCAAGAAAGCTTTTTTGGCGAGGCACGCCAGTCAGAGGCAGAGAAGACAGAGGTGCTCTTGACACCATTGAGGGATGCGCTGTTATTAAACAGCTCGTATATTGGTGACGAGGAGACCCGACCGGACACGATGGTTCTGACCGCGCTGACCCAGTTTAGTTGCAAGGTAGGACACCTTTTTTTTTTTTTTGCTCGTATCCTTGCGCATGCGACCGACGGAAGTCTTCAGGTGTACAACTCGTTATTTCGAAGAATTTGGGGGATTCACTTCTTCCTGGTGTTAGAGTAAAATACGCGGATTAGTTCGCAGTCGCAACGGACTCCGTCGGTGCTTACAGGCGCGCACATGCAGCAATACATCATCATGCTCGTTGCCAAGAAACAAGCTCCCTGTTGCCAGCATCTATGTGCTCTCATGCTTGTTTACACCTTTGCCGTACGTGTCTCCCCGCCGCTCCGCTGGCGGCTACATGTCGCCGAGGGCCCCCGTCCTCTATGTGCTACCCCGACCTCTGACGCGTGTCTCCCCCAGATCTCCCCACACCGTGTTATTTATTTGACCGGGTCTCCTCTGTAGCCCCCCCTCCATAAATCAAAAACGTGCCCCACATCCATCCGTCTCCATCTCTCACGCACAAACAGACACGGTGCGCTCGCTGATGTAACTGTTACAGCCTTTCAAACTGTGATCTATCCGTCATATCCGCGCGTACAGATCCCCCCTCTCCGACTCTAATTGGTTATGTAATGTGTCGCTTCAGTCACTTGATGATTATGGCGCCTTGCGCCTGTCTCCTTGTCGCGGAGTGCGTAAGGACATGCCCTAGACTCATAAATCCCACGTAAAGCTACCGTGCGTGCACATTTATCAAGAGTGCAATATACAGTAGGTCAATGGCAGCCACCTGTTTGACTCTGGCGTTCAGCCTGTATACGTGTGTGACATCACACTGCTGCCGCTGGTCTTGACCTAATTGTGTTGATTCGCTCCTAAGTCTCCGAGAGAGCCCGACAGATACCAGAGAGAGAGAGAGAGAGAGAGAGAGAGAGAGAGAGAGAGAGAGAGATGCACGGCCGAGGTCTCCCTATCTGCAGTTTCCACGACAACGGGAACTACAGAGAGAGAAGGAGTGTTTGTGTGAGTGAGAGAGATCTGAGTCAAAATAAATAAATATCTACGAGAAGAGAAATATATCAAAATAAAATGAAGAAAGACTGAAAGTCTCATTGGATTTGAGGGGAGAGGACACACTTTTTTTTCTGGGAGCTGCAGCTCCGTTCCAGAACAGATCACAGACAGGGGGAAGGAGATCAATTAAGATAAAAAGACGTCGAACAAATGGACAGATCCGCCACAGATGGAGGAGGACCGCGGGGCCTCACATGGACGCCGCCACAAGTTTCGGTCCGGTCCTCCAAGCGAGGAGGACAAACCTCCGAGTTCGATCGCGCCCGCTGTGGTCACGTGCGCCTCGTGTTTCTGAGCTCAATCGAATCAATTTATTCCCTCAGATGTGTTTATTCCGTTCTGATCCGCAGCCTGCAGCCATGTCATTTGAACTGCATCCATCGGTCTCGCTCACGGTCGCTGCATCGCAGACTTGAATGCAGAACCTTTATGTTGTCGTTTAAAATCTGTAAGGCTGATGCGTGTCGCGGTAAAGGGCAGTGAAGCCGCCCAACAAAGCCCTCAACACAGGCTGGAGGTCCGTGCGAAATGTGAGCATTTTTCTGACAATTAGTCGCTGACGTGTCACCGTGAATCCCCTCCGGGTTAGCGGGGCTGCCGCAGCCCACACCGGTCTCGGATGACTGTCACATTCTGGACATCAGTCTGATACACAACACGTGCGCATCTTTCACTCCTCTCAACAATACTTTCATTGAGCAAGGTGGCCTAGATTCAGCGACACAATGCACCCCGGGCATCCGATCTCATCACACCCAATTAAACGGCACATATTGAATTCTGCTGGTGGGCAACTTGAGCTCGGCGTGCTAAACGGCAGGTCTTTGACCTGGGGGTGAGTGATCGGTCTTGATATTGGACTCAATATTTGAGATGGGTGCTGGCGACTAATCGAGCGAGTCGCTCTTTTCACAGACAGTAACTGGAAACGCCTCCCTGCAGCGGAGGGCCGGAAAGAGGAGCCAGGCACTGACATTTAGAGGCCCACCTCTTAATCTCGTTTTGCAAAACTGATTTGAAGAGTGGCGAGCACGCGCAGGACTGCACGTGTGTGTGTGTGGAGGGAGAGAGAGAGAGAGAGAGAGAGAGAGAGAGAGAGAGAGAGAGAGCGCCTCGGCATGTGGCGCAGGGGAGCTGTCCGGGTGCTGAAAATCAACAGGAGCAGGTCTGTAAGCGCCTCATGGTCCACGAGCCTGTCAGGTCATGACGAGGGCAGCTGGTAGAAAGGTTAAACTCTTGTAGTCCACCGAGCAGTCCTACATCTGTAGGCTGGTGTGTGACGTCTGCAGCCAGGAGGCTGCTTGGTGACATTTGCGCTCCGTGTAGCGCCGCTCGTCCCGCAGCGTGCCTCTGCTCTGTTGTTGATGACGTGGCCTGTTCACGTCTGAGAATGTGCATTAAAACATCAGGGCGGTAAAAATGTCATAATGCCATCACGGGCATGTCCCTTATTCTCTGCTTTTTACGTGTCCCACTGCTTCGCTCCCTCCGACGACGCGCAACCGACTTCATAAAATATCAGAGGCTTGGGCTGCTGCCAGGGGCCTGACCTGCATGACATGGCATGGCTTTAAAGTGCATGGAAGTACCCTCCCCCCTCACACACATACCCCCCCACCCAACGCTATCTCACTACAAGTAGTCTCTGCGGAGTACGCTGCAACAAAGGCTCCTGTGAACGCTGAGCTCAACATTCAGACTTGTACCATACATAATGAAAAGAAGGCTGTGTGAATAAAAACACTTTGTGAAAGTGCGTGGTACAAGCCTGGAGACGCCTTTAAAGTCCTACAACACAAGAGCAATTTAACATTAAATCTTCAAACAACATTGAACTATTTTCGGAGTTCTCTATTCATATTTAACACGAGCCTCTGCTTCACGGTTGCCTTCAAAACCCTCTTTATTTGTATTCGCAGCCCGTGTGTCCTGACAGGACAGGAACTGGCTGGTACGTTTACACTTTGGGACATTGTCTATTTAAGCAGGTGTTTGGATGTGGCTTTCCTTTCGGCAGAACTGCAGTGAGATACGGCAACATCACATCCCCTTATATGGTCATCGCCCCTCAGTGGATGCCCGTGGAGGCATGGGTTGGCATGGCGACTGCAACTTTGACCATAAAGCAACACGTTAAGGATTATCTCAATCCTTAAAGCTCATAGTCGGTCATTCTCGCCCCACTAATTCAAACAGATATTATGAACAATGACGCTTTATTTATAAGCGTTGTTGTCATAATATTCATTTGACTTATGTTATTTGGAGTGCGGGGCTTCTGTGAGTTTTACGACTTGTTCAGCTGCTGTAATCTTCACGTGGCTCTCTCCCTCCTGACAGTGGCGGTCGACGGTTCGTTGCGCGTGGACTGGAGCGCGGCAAGCTCCCTGTCTGACCTCGCGCTTTTGGGGAGCACGCGGACCTGCTTGGCGCGCAGACTGATTCTGACTGCACCTTTGGGCGCACTGGACTTCAGCCAGGTGCCCTTAACAATCTCTTTTTTTTCAATGATTTGTCCAGTTTGTTTCCTATAGCTCCACAAACACCCCGTGCACTGTCCCCCTCCTCGAGGGCTCATATATGATATCCCTCAGTGATTTATAGTGGATAGTGACCATTCAGGTGAAGGTAATGACGCATTACATTTAGTGGAAGCATGCAGGTGCCGTTTAAGAGAGCAGGCCCACTCATGTAGAGGGGACATTTTTGCATTAAATTAAACGTGGGCTAAAAGCTTTTACAGACTCACTTCACTTCCAAGAACCCAGCACTCCATAGACATTTGTATTTAACCACACAACAAGCTATGGGAGGTTTTGTACACTTCACCTGATTCAAGCCAGGCTACCCCAACCTAGTGTATCATGACCTAGTGAGGCACCAACCAGATACACCTAATCAAAGATGGCAGTCTCTCAGTAATTGGCCACATGAAGCAGATAATTATTATCTAAACCCTTCCCGGTTTAATAATTACCTCATTAATCACGTCATCCATATCTTTAATATGTGTTCTTTCTCCGTTTTAGTTTTCATTAATGTTAACCAGTTGCCTTCTAATTATTTGCAAGTCATTGGGCCTGATTAGCGATTCATTTGAGATTTCAAAAAGGAATGTCAGCGACACAGAGTGTGACGCTTCTCGCCTCTGGACAAAATATATCACAAAATGTCCGCTTAACAGATTACTGTTCAGCGGCTACGGTGATTGCACAGTTGGACCATGTGTGCATGGCTGAGGTGCTGCATTTCTAATGGCTCCCTTGAATGTTTGTTTGAGCTTCGAAAGACCAGAGAAAAGCTTTATCTCTGTCCACTGGTTGCACCGGTGTTTCTGACCACTTAATTGTGGGGTTTCATATGACAAACACAGGTCAGGCCCTTTGATGTAGCGATGAATAAGATAAGATATTAAGTTAGAAAAGAAGGGGTTTGGAGGACACTTTGTAAGGGTGGTGGCTCCATAAGGAAATGGGTTCTGCTGCAGTAAAATCTATTTAGTGCTACATTTAATAACCTACTGTATTTGTCCAGAAATGCTGGACCTTAAGGCAAACTACAGCCTGGGCTTTTTAAACCAAGGATGTGGAACTAAAGTTCGTCGGATGCTTAGAATTGGTTCAGAGATGATGATGATGAGGATGATTAATGAGGATGATGAATCCACCTTGCCTCTTTTATCCATCGGTGCGCACCATCTGGGTGTGAATGGGATGTGTCGCAGTGAGCCAGCCAGGCGACGATTAGCAGCGCCTAAGTGATCCATTATGAAATGCAGCCTCTCTCTCTTCATGGGCTGGTCTGTTATTGAATACTGGGTACTGTGCGAGACAGGTTGGCTAGGGTGATGATCTAATCACATCCCTTCTACAGAGGAGGGACTGTCTAATGCTTTACACTTCAGGGAAGACACATGTTAGCTATATCTGGTCAGATTTTGTGCGAGGAAATAATTCAAGTCATTAAAGTCAAGTAAGTTAATTTGTTTGAATGGATATATGGCATTTTTCCCCTTATATTTCACGCTACATAAGGGCTTACATTTGGCTATGAGGATGCAGAGGCCTCCTCTCTGCAGCGTCTACAGTAAATGAGAGGAGCGTTGCACGTGCCGGAGTCTTTCATGTGGCTGTCGTGGCGGCCGATTGGCGTTCAGAGTGTGTGACATCAGTGAATCGGGCGCGCAGGTACACTAGGAGGAATTGTTCCATGGTGACCAGTTGCCATAGAAATGTTCCCATTGTGGAAAAAGTTGAGAGGTTGAGCGAGAGAGAAATAAAAGGGAGAGAGAGAGAGAGAGGCGACGCACGTTCAGGCAGAGACGTGGCAAAGCAGAGACGAAGGATGCTCAGGTTATTTTCCACCAGGGAAGCAAATATCACGGCAGTGCGTTCCACCGAAGCCATTAATGACTTCTCATGTAATTTTGTATAATGACTACCACGTGTGTGTGTGTGTGATTGAGGGATTGGGCTTCTGAGCAAAAATAAACGGAAGCAACAGGCTGAACCATTGTGTTTTTTGCAGTTGACATTTAAGAATAACAACAATAAGAAAAAGGTATTTGACTCAATCAGCCGGTACAACGGCACAAATCAGATTTCTGCTGATATAACTTCATATCTAATTTTTTATATTATTTGCCCCAAAAATAGAGCAATCAATATGAATCTCTTGGAAACTTGTGGCAATGTGTGATGGCTGTACCTCCACAAAAAGGGTTTGCTGAACGTCTAATATTTGTTTTTCAGGCTTAATCGTACCATAGATGTTACTGATATAACTAAGCCTGCAAGTTATTAAAGAATCCGTCTACACATGTATTACAGCGTACACAAACATTCTACAATGTGTTTCTGACATAGGTTTGCAGAGAGACAGTACTACCACAGCTAAACTAACATCGTTTCACAAGTTTAACTGCTGGACACAAGATGTCTCCTATTTCACTGTACAGTACGTTCTCAGTGTACTGTATGTGTCCTGGAGGCTTCAAGTTCAAAATTCAAATTCCAGATTCCATCCAAAAATCTTTATGATGTCACAAATGATGCTCATGGTCCTGCCTCTTGAAAGACGACATTGAATGAGCACAGAGAAAATGTACACTTTGAGCAATGAATGTGAAAATGAACTTAGTGTAAAATTCTGTTCACTCTCCACATTGAAGCTCAACATTCAATTGTAGGAACAAGAAAAATAACACATTTTTGACTGGAGGGGACTTTAACATAAACATTTTGAAAATGTATTTCAACAAATCATGATCCTAAAATCATTGAGGTGTGCTTTTGTGTGTGTGTGTGTGTTTGTGTGTGTGTGTGTGTGTGTGTGTGTGTGTGTGTGTGTGTATTTGTGTGTGTGCATGCGTGTGTGCAGGTGACGCAGGTAGGGAGACAGTGAGGTCAGTTTCGTGTCAGCCTGCACTCTGCCTGTTCTCGGATCCTTACATTCAGCTTGTGTCGAAGAATCTGCCATGCTTTCTCTCTGGGACGAATTCAGCTCGGTCTTTGGTCCGTATTTTAGATTTTTTTGTGTAAATGTGCATATGTATGCGCTGCACGTCGTTGGAGCGTGTGATGGAAAAGGATGCGGCGCAGCAGTCTAATTGAAGCGCTCGGTCTGCTCTGAGTGCTGCTCATGTCTTCCTCTGTGTTCGCTCTGTTGTTCAGTAGGGCAGTGGGGGAGCGGAGGGGGGAGGGGAGCAGAGCCGGCGGTTAACTGTTAACTGGAGCTGTGTGGCAAGGTGACGTTCAAGCGTACGGCTGGACCCAATTTTCTAAAAGCTGACACTGATATGTAATGCTTGAACTAGACCGTTAAGTGCCTCCAAAATGACTAGTTGTCTTTCTAAACAGTATTCTTGTCTCTGAAACAGCGTTCACATCATCCTGGGATACACCTCGGGGAAAAACAGTAATAAAATCAACTTTAGGGTCATTAGGCAGGGCCAGACAGGAGTGTCTGAGTTGGATATCCCTGAAGATGTATAAAATCCTCCACCCCACACTGAAACGATTACTCTGGGCGATGATTTGAAAACAAATCAAACATGTCCAGCTGTGTGTGGACAACGTTTACTGTCCAAACATCCGTCTGATTTTTCATTTAAAGACCAACACAATGTATCTTTCTAACCCTCCTCGGGGGTATATGTCACATTATCTCCAGATTATCCTCCCTCTGATCTGTGAGCTGCTCTGTGGCACAAGAGGATTATCACGCCTCGCAGCAGCCGCTGATACCATCACAAGCTCGGGATCCCCCTTAGCTCTTACAGGGCCTTTGTGATGGAGAATTTTTGTTGTTTGTTATTCGGCTAGAATTTGGTTGCTATTAAGTGGAATTGACAGGACAAGGTCAGGGTGATGCTTCCTGGATGCTTCACCATGCTGCCTGGTGTTTTTTTAATTTGCTGCAAATCAGAAGTGTTCTGTGTTGAGTGTTGACTCATTAATGAATGGAGGGGAAAAAAGATTGAACTTCTAAATAACCCAAAATGTTTATTATATTTACGAGTGGTGCAGTTGTCTAAGTCAAGTAACTCAGCGTTGTTTCTCTCAATGAAACTTGAGCTCCAGTGAGCTGCGGTCAGTCGCCACAGAGCTGGAATCAAGCTGCACTTGTTGAGATACACTGAGCCTGCCTAAAACCGTTATCAAGCTGCTCAGTCAGCCAGGTGTGTTGACCCATACCGAGGAACAACATGATAGCGTCAGCTCGGCATGTGGCCTTTGCTGTTGACGTGCCCGCTACCCACGTGAGTACAGGTAGGGCTATAAAAAGAGTTAGCAGACAAAAGAAATTGTCAACACCCGATACTCCCTCTGTGGTTTGACTTTACAGAGCAGACAGATTTGATGACGGGGAGGAGGGGGTTCATCTTTTGTCTACTGTCTGGTTCTGTTAACCTCACTGCGGGTAGTTACCTATCTAACCGTCTGGAAACAGAGCTTTTCTAGTTTCCTTTCACAAGGTTTTTCCATGCAATTACTTGCATATTCCTAAAAGCCACATGTGGCACCTCTGGAGAGGTCCATGGAGGCATTGACTGCATGTTATGTACAAATATACAATAGCCAATGTAGAAGCAGAGATATACTTCTTTATATCACTGCTCATCTAAAGCCATAGATACAGCAAAAACACTCTGAGTTATAGCATGAGAACAAACTATTAGTCCTAGTTTGCTCATTAGGATAATTTAACAAGCCACTTCAATTCATGTGGCTACAACTATCAAGCAGTATCATTTTCTTGGTGTTGCATCTACTTGTGTTTCTACTCTTGTACGAGAAGTAATACGCAAACCAGACGCGAACACAGCAACCATCAGTTGTACAGATGTTAGGTCTTAATCGTTTAAGGGATAGTTCAGCTTTTTAGGAACATTAAACTGGCTGTAATCTCTGCTGGATGCCTGGCAACTTCTCGGTGACAAGAAGTCTCCAGGAGGTCACTCCACCCAGCAAAGCAATAGTCTGGCACATGTTGTAATCCCACGTCATTTTGACACTCTCATTTTTGGCAGATTAAACAAACAAAATAAAACATGTTATTGTTTTCATGTAACTCAAATGATAAAAGTGAGAGTAATTGTATTTCCCAAAATACTGAACGATTACTTTGATGATCTACACAGCATGCTTAACTTAGATCATTTAATCCTGTGAGGAGAAGCAGCGTGCAGTGCCGGCAGGAAGCAGGGCATTGTGCTGCTGTGAACCCTACCAGCAGCAAGACGTATTTTAGCCAGTCCCACCGTTTACAGCAGTACAATGCTCTGCTTCCTGCTGGCGCTACGTGCTGCTTCTCCACACAGGCGGACAGCTGACGGTCATCTACCGCAGGTGCAACACACTGACGAGGGATAAGTGCCTCATACAAACCCCACGTCAAAATACCCAAACTATCCCTTTAAAAATTCAATCAGTCGGTCAATCATTGGGACAGTACAGCAATGTTTTGGGTCGATTATAGCAGTGTACCTAAAAGGAGCTGTATTGCTAATATGCACTCTTAAATATTTATTCTATTTATCACAAGACAAAGCATCATTGCAATACTGACATATTTTCCTCATATCGTGCTGGCCTAGTGCCCATGTGTGGTTGTTGGCATACAGCTTGTGACTCATTAAAATCGTAGTTTGCTGTGTAAAGAGAGAACCTTCACTTTCTAAGGCCTTGAAGTACACTGAAGTTGTTGAAGTAGTGTGAACGCAGGAGTCTCTCCTCCATGAAAAGACAACACTGGGTTTTCCTGTGAGTCATAGCAGGCTGTATTGAAAGGCTGGTTCACATTTATGCTGAGCTGAGCTTCTGCACAGGTTTTTCCCTTGAGTCACACCTTTTTTTTTTCTCGTCCTTTCAGGTGAATGTTGATGACACCGTTGAAATGTTACCAAAATCAAGAAGAGCTCTGACCATTCAAGAGATTGCTGCGTTAGCGCGATCCTCTCTGCATGGTGAGTACGACATTAAACACATGAAAGTTAATGAATACAGCTGATGTTCAACATTTGTACATACTGTAAAAGCATGCTGGCTCATGAAAACAAAACTGTAGCATAACCCCTGTGTTTGTCTGTGTAGGTATTTCCCAGGTAGTGAAGGACCATGTGACGAAGCCTACAGCAATGGCTCAGGGCAGAGTGGCCCATCTGATTGAGTGGAAAGGCTGGTGTAAGCCTATCGACACTCCAGCAGCTCTGGAGTCAGACTTCAACTCATACTCTGACCTCACTGAGGGAGAACAGGAGGCACGCTTCGCTGCCGGTAAGGCTTAAGTTGTTTGTTTGTGCTACTTGTTTATGACATAAATGTTAGAGGAACAGTCACCCTGCTTTGCTAAACTCAAAGTTCAAGCTGAAAGGGAGTGTTTGAAGGCCATAGGTCACCGACAACGAATTCACTGAAGAGATGACTCACATCCCGGAGGCAATAGAATTTATGAAGATATGCAATATATTGATGAAAGATCACACATTCAGTAAAAAAGAGGAAAGCCTAAAACTTTGACTAGAAAACAGCTGTAAAATTCACATGTATTTTAATCAGATATAAATGTTTCAGCTAATTGGATTAATAAATTCAATGTTAAGTGTCAAATTGAATGCAAAGCTGAGTGTATAATGTGTACAACGTGTATAGATTAAAGAACTTTAATTAATGCCCGATTACATTAAATGAATACAGACTATACATAAACCTTATGTGTTTCTGAATTATAGTTTAGTTAAGGAGAACTTCCACATTAAAACAATGTGTTTTTCAAGTGTTTATTTTTCAAGTATTATACATTAAAGTAATGCATTTAAAATGCGTTATTCTGTCTCCTGTGATTAACTACACATCTAATTATTTTATTCATTCACATGGACTCAACATGATAGAAGAGCTTTGCGATCAGATCATTTACAGCTTTGGAAATAGTTTTCAACTGATATCAAAAAGATAATTATGCTGGTTGGTTGCAGGCAGAAATATACTTTCTTACCCATTTTAAACCGACTGTTAGCGTGCACTTGGATATCTTATCACTTTGGACATCTCGGAAGAAAGACTTCCAAACTGTATGTGTGGGCATTGTATGGATGGCTGAATGTTATTTAATTGTAAGGAATATTTATGCATGTTTTTGTATCTTATTTGTTTAATGTTTTCAATTATTAACTGTTAAGCACATTAAGCTTACCTGCGTGGTAGTGCAATGTATAAATTAACGCACTGCAATTGGACAACATCTGAAGGTTGTCTGAGTCACACTATGATTGAGAAAGGTGTGAATGCAGTCTGTACAGTGTGACCTCATTTACCACGGCCCTCCTACAGTGATCGTCGGCATCCACGGATGTGTTTTAAACTGGTGCACAATGCCAAACTGAGTGAATACACACAACAAATTACTTTACACTCCTCTGTGGCTTCAGTCGTAGTCTGATCGCCAGCTTTTATGCTTGGCCACCGGATCGTGACGTCAAGCTGCTTTTCTCCAAAAGTTGAGTCAGCTTCAACATTTCCGCTGCAGCTGGCTGTGTTTTTTTTTTTTGTAAAACCATCTGCGGTCAAAATGGACTACCCTCTACCCTAACCCTTAAAAATGAATGGGAAAACCTTAGCAATTAGCTCCGTCCATTCTACGTCACCACATAAAGGCACAGCGATAATTGCCAGCTATAACAGCAAACAGGGGATCCTGCTCTCTGCGCATTCAAAAACGCCTTATAGCAGCTTAAAGGCCTTATATGGCCATAACACATCACCACAACCTCCCCAGTTTGATTTTGGCCAGGGACCTCAACTGCATGTCTTACCATTCTCTGTCGCTTTCTTTGTCTTCACTGTCAAATGATCTCTTAAAGACAGAAAATGCTAAAAATTATCAGAAAAATAAAGATGAAAACTGAAGCATCAGAGACTGAGATATCTTGACCTTTACTTCCTGGGATGTTTCATGCTTCTTAAAACACTGGATCCTACACTACTCATCATGCAACTCCATGGCATCTTTAACACTACAGCAGTTTGTAAGTGCTTCCTGTTATCTGTCTGTTGTCTTCAAGCCTCACGCTGAGATAATGACATCATCAGGTTTTTTTGACAAAGCTTCCTCACAGCCACAGAACTGTCCCTTTAAGAGGAAAAAACTGCCCAACTAGTTGTAAGTTTACCTGACTACATGTCTTCCTGCTGTGTCATGATGCACGTCGAGCCCTCTTGGTAAAGTCCATACAGAGTTATCACTCCGTTTTGAATGTTGAGGTCCAACATTATCTTGGAATCAAGATAAAGAGAGCACCTATTAGTTCCAGGTGTGAATGCAAACACCTGGAACACTGCAAACAACACTGTTGACACCAGGTGTAAGTGTGATGTTTGACTCTGCAGCTCCTGTATGCGCCCACAGTCGTTACCCTTAACTCGTCTCCTCCACATGTACAGATGGTTCGTTCCTGACAGAGCGCCGCTCACCCGCAGCTTTCCTGTCTCCTCTATCTTTTTACTCACTCACCCCGTCTTTTTCCCCTCCATTCATTACCCCCTTCCTCCTATTCACACTGTCCCCTCTTTTAATGTTCCTCTCTGCCCTCTGTCTTTGTCTCTTCTTCTTCTCTGTCTTTTTCACCCCATCCCTCCCGCCTGCTCCCCCTCCATTCTCTCGCTCGCTCCCTGCAATGCAGACTCTCAAGGTTAATTTGCACAGTAAGGTTTTGCTCCTGGCTAGTGCCACCGTGACTGAGCGATTTTTCTCCGTTCCTCCTCTGTTCCCTTTCTTTTTTCTTTTCCCTTTTATATCTTACTATTTACATAACTTCTCATCTCATGCCCCCATCTTTCTGATCCATGATATGATGACGATGATGATTCAAACGTGCTGACTATTATAAAGTCAAAAGCATCTAAAAAAGTTCCTTTTTTCACATCAGTCATTTCATAGATTCTGTTAACCATTTTACCAGCTCTATAGGTGATGTTTTCAGAGCTGGCCACAGAAACATTTTGTAATCCTTACATTTATTTATTTATTAATTATTGATTTAATACTTAATTGTGAGCTGACGAGCAGTGGGGTGGGTTGGGGAGTCCTTACTATACATTATACTTCTCCTTGTCTCTTAGGCTTACATCATCAGTTTGTGTCCGTTCCATCAGGGAGCTGCCAGTTGTGCTGACTCCTTTTATTTTTGTCAACTCTCTCCTTGTAGCCCGGTGAGAGTGTTAGAAAGGGTGACTGGACACACTGCGTGAATGTCAGCACACGCGTTAGTACACAAAGTGAGCATGTCCCAATGTGTGAAGTGAGTGTTTGGTGTGTTTTAGTGTGTATGTAAGCAAGTTATAGTAGAGCACAACAGTGTGTGTGGGGGGGTGTGTGTGTGTAGGACGCATACTGAAAACTAGAATGCAGGTGGGGTTGTCCCATTGATAGACTGACTTCAGCTAACACACACATTCCTTCAAGTTAATCCTGCAGTGTCTCTCCGTAGAGCGTGAAAGTGGCTGCCAACACAGAGAGGCTTATGTCACTGTGTGTATGTGTGTGAAAGAAGGAGACGGAGTGTGAGTGAGAGAATATGTTGCAACTACGTGTGTGTGTGTGTGTGTGTGTGTGTGTGTGTGTGTGTTTGTGTGTGTTTGTGTGTGTATTAGAGTGGCAGTAGTCCAGTTTCTGGTGCACTGTAGTGGAGCAGGGGGAGGTGTGTGTGTGTGTGTGTGTGTGTGTGTGTGTGTGTGTGTGTGTGTGTGTGTGTGTGTGTGTGTGTTTGTGTGTGTGGCCTGACCAGTCCTGCTCACCAGGTTTACTCGATCCCAGCAACAAACAAGCCTGGTGGAAAATCTAAATCGGGAAAATTGGCATGAGGTGTTGGAAAAAATATCTTTGGTCTTGACAAACGGCCGCACAATCTGACAATGGAGGTGGTGCTGGTGAACTAAGACAAAGACTCAATGTCAGATTGTGTCAGTTTTTCGTAATTTAGATTTTTTATTAACAATGAATCCCATTACCATATGCAATGTGAAAAGAGTCGCTTGCAGTGTTGAATCCACAGAGAATTATCACTCGTCTCTGCAGTTTCCCTCAGCTCTGTGGAGCGTTTAATATATTTTCAGTGCGCTGCTTTGTTTTTACAGCCAGCAGCTTTACTGTTGGTTCACTCAGTGATCATCAACCCATTCTTCTGTGAAAAAGCTTTGATAAATCCGCTGGACACTACCTGCCGAATAGTGTCGAGGAATGCTTTGAAAGCATAGCTTTGCAATCTACCAATTACTTTAAACTGGAAGAAGACCAAAAACAGTTAATGCAGCATTACTTTAAAAAATGAAGATGGTGTTTTATTTAAGTGTCCCTGAGCCCAAGTTCTAATATACCTTATAAAATCACGTGTTTCACAATGTAGTGAACCTCACCCAATCCTTGCTTGTGAATGACTGAGCCTTTTGAGGATGCTTCTTTCAAACCCAATCATGAAGCTATCACCTGTTACCAATAAACCCGTTTACCTGTGGAATGTTCGAAACCGGTCTCTTTGGAGCATTCCACAACTTTCTCAGTCTTTTGCTGCCCCTGTCCAAACTTGTTTGAAACATATTGCTGGCATCAAATTCAGAATAAGAAGTTATTTTCAAAAATCAATGAAGTTGATCAGGTAAAACATTTAATATATTGTCTTTGTACTGTTTTCAATTGAGTTTGTACATATGTCTTATTCATCTGCAGGAGTTACTGTTTGCCTTCTAACCAACTGAATATTTATGAGGGAAATGTAAAAGTTGACAAGTGTGAAACTGCAAAGCACTGCAGCACATACAGCTTGCTCTAGTATATCCAAACTGTATCATACTGTATCAGATAAAAGAAGTCGCAGTGTAATTGCAGCAAGAGTGTGTGAGAGAGAAATGAAGTCACAGTGGACACATTTTTGCAATGTTCATGCAGATGTAGTCTTGTGTGTGTCTATCTGTAGACGTACGTCTTTATCCCTTTTTTGCATGGTATGTGGGTCAGTGACATGAAAAAGTTGTATGCAGGTAAGAGCTCTCTTTCTTCCGATGTTAAAGGAATTAAAAAAGTCTTTCAAAGGAGAACAAAAGAGCAGCTGCATTTGCCAGAGTATGTGTCGGTGTTTGTGAGGAGAGTTCAGGGCCCAGCTACAGTGGAAGATGAATGAGAGCATCGATCTCTCTCTGTGGGAGACAGCGCATGAATACTGAGCATTGACCACAGAGAGTCACAGAGAGAGACATGAAGAGAAGGAGACCGAGGAGAGATAGGAATCAAAATGAGAAGCGAGGGACAAGGCTGAACGATTGCACGGTGATAGAAAAAGGAATGGCAGGAACGAGGAGAGTCAGGTGAGTCGATAGAGCATTTCATTGAGAGAGACGATTGGAAGAAAGGCGTGACATAAAGGAGACAGTGAGTGAACAGAGAGGAATACAAAATGGATGGAACGAGAGGAAGAGGACGAGGCTGAGCAGAGAGATGAAGAGAAAAAAAGAGAGAGGGAGTCTTATTCTCTGATTGGCCAGCTCCTGATGATGATTGGAGGCGATTGGTCACTTGGACCTTGTGGCTGACTGGTCCTGGCACATGCTGAGTCACCTCACACACACACACACACAGACACACTCAGAATGCACATGAAGTGTATGTTTGGTTACTTACAAAATATGGTGATTAAGTAGTGGAGGTTATCATTAATGGGCAAATAACCACTGCAGAAGTACAGCCACCGATGACTTTAAAGCAACATTATGTAACTTTTTTTACCTTGAAATAACAGCCTGTCTTGTAATATGCTGAAAGTTGTCTCTGTCTCAGCCACGCTGCGCCCCCATCACTTGTTTCTGCACTAAGTAACTTCAGTGAGAGGGTAGGATCACAGCGTTACACACGTTTACTTCAACATACAAGCTTTCAACACATAACATTGTTAGGATGTAATGAGTTTTGTTTGTAGTTAGCACCTACATTAGGTCTAACAAATTGTTACAGACCTGGGATTTGTATTTTTTCTACAGTGGTCGTGCACAAAATGACAATTTCTACATAATGTAGCTTTAAGTATAACTATGCTAAAAGTTCATTACAACGTACACCAGGTTTTTATTTACATCAGTCCCGTACAGCTCTGCAATACATCTGATTAGGGCTGGTGCAACGTGTCGACGTAATCAACGTTATTGAAAAGCAAAACACCGCAGGTTGGTGCAACAATGTGGGAGTCACTCCTGTTATATTAATCGAGTAATTAAAAAAATAATAGATTAATCGATGAATCGAAAAAATAAACAATAGATTAATGGATAAAAAGGTCATTGTTAGGTGCAGCCCTACATCTGATATATCTTTGTGAAGCATGTCACGAGGAGTTTTGTGTGATTTGTTATATTTGTTATTGAAGTTTTTATATATACTTATACTATATACTAAAAATGTCAAAATGTAAAGACAAAAACATTAATTGGTAAATGAAATTTGTGTTAAAAAGACATCTAATAGAAGCGGACTGGTAAGTTTAATGTGGATGAATTATTGCTGTGCAAATGTGCATTATGCTGAATTTATCATGTAAGTCATTATAATACAAGTGATTCCACCCTGATCATCGACCACGCTCACACGACCGCCATTTTCTTCTGATGTCACACTCAGGGTGGGAAGATTAAATGTTCTACTATTGTGTTCCAGGTTACAAGTCATATAAATGTAGGGAATCTGACCTTCTTACCGCTTCCTGCCGATTAGCAACTGACAAGACTTCGGCCCAGGTCCCTCGCTTTGTTCACTATCCATTATCTTTTCAGTTGCTCATCAATCAGGAAGTGGTGAAATAATAATGATTTGTCAGATTCCCTGCGTTTATACAACTTCTAACCTGGAACACAGTAACAGCACATTTGAGCTTCCCACCTTAAGTGTGGAAGCAATTAATAATTGATTACATATATGTCGATATTTTTGAATTTTTCCACTTACTGTATTTTGCAAAAAATCCCAGCTTGGGTCCACTGTCTTATTGTATACACACCGATAAGCCACAACAATAAAAACACTGACGTGTGAAGTGAATAAAATCGATCATCTCGTTACAATCAATAATAGCAGCTTCAACATCATTTTGATGGTACAGTACAGGTCGTACACCCTAAGTGTGACTTCAGAGGAAAATGGCCGCCATGTGAATATAGTCTATTGTTTTCAGTAGCGACCAGCTCTTTGTGTTCATGCTGGCCATGACTTGAATACTGGCTTGTTTGGTGCACAAACTCGCTGTGATGTTATATCATATGAAAATGTCACTACTGTTTACGTTCTCCTGGCATTTCCAGTTACATACAGATGCTGTCAGTGCTTTGATGGGATCCTCTTTGTGTGTCTTCCATCTTACTGCTTCCTTTTCACTGGCAGGAATGCAACCCCCATTACAACACTAAAACCTCACTGACAGCCATCTTAAGTGCTCCAGCCATATGTCTGCTGAAGAACATTGATTGTAATGGGAACACTGTCTCTGTTCAGTTTAATACCACAGCATGCACTTTTTTCCCCTAGCACAGACCTACCAATCCGACATGGACACACAATGGCCTGCCATGTATGTGCATGTGTACATGTGAAGCTTATCTGTGTATGTATATATGTGTGTGTGTGTGTGCAGGTGTGGCAGAGCAGTTCGCCATAGCCGAGGCTAAGCTGAGGGCCTGGTCCTCTGTGGACGGCGACGAGTCAAACGATGACTCATATGATGAAGACTTTCTGCCTGCCAATGAGCCCGCCACACAGAGCACAGGTACGAACACACCCACCCACCCACACACACACACACACACACACACACATACACACACCTGTTCATCACAATAGCCTCAGTGAAGTTAAATTACATTTATTTCCTTCATATTGTCCCCTTCCTTCCTAATACCCTCTGCCTCATCCATCTCTCTCTCTTTCTCCCTCTCGCTCACTTCCTCTCTCTCTCTCTCTGTATCTTTCATTGTCCCAGTGCCCTAGTTTTCATCCCCTCCCAACATTTTTTTTTTTGTTCCTCAGCGCAATTTGATATCCCCTCCTGCAAGTTTAATATCATTTCCTTTCCTGCCGAGACAGTGTCTGAGTGAGGGTGGTGTGTGAGCGGGTTATAAATACACAGAGTGTGTTTGACCAGGGCTCTGTGTATGTCGAGGTGGGTGCGTGTATACCAGAGCTTTCATCTTGATTACACTGAACCACCAATAACCTGTACTGCAGCTAATAACATTCAGCTCAGTGTTGCTCCTCTATCTTCTTATATTCATCTATGGCTTCTTGCCTTCTGGTAAAGGCCATTTAGTAAATGGAGCTTCACACGTACAAACCTGTAAATGACACTTTCACTCTCCAAAAATGAGGATGATAATTCGTTTGTCATTAATGTCTAATTCATTACATATATCTTGATATTTTTGCATTTTTCCAAATTCTACTTTGGGTACAATGTCATATTGTATACACACCAATAAGCCACAACATTAAAAACACTAACGTGTGAAATTAATAAAATTGATCATCTCGCTACAATCGAATTTGCTGGGAAACCTTGGGTCCTTGCATTCATATAAATGCTACTTTACATGTTCTACCCACCGAAACACTGTTGCAGACCAAGGACACTCCTCATGGCAACTGCACTCCCCAATTTAATAGAAATATGGCAATGAATGGAAGGAAAATAAAATAAATCACAACCCTGTATTATAGGGGTTTGAAAATATACCAGCAGTGGAAAACTATGAGATAAAGAGAGCAATTAATAACAATTAGAAAACCAGAAATATACATATCATATACGATCAGCCACAACATTAAAACCACTGACAGCTGAAGTGAATACCATCGATCATTTCATTACAATGCAATGTGCAGCTGGGGAAACCTTGGGTCCTGGTATTCATAGGAAGGCCACACGAATTACCACCCCCTACATCGTTGCATACCTTCTTACTGCAACAGCAATGGCTGTTGGCAGTGGCCCCTCCAGGAGGACAATGCACCCTGCCGCATCACAAAAAATTCCCAGTAATGGCTGGAGGAACATAACAAAGAGCACAAGGTGTCAACAAGGCCTCCAAATTCCCCAGATCCCAATCCAATCGAGCATCCGTGGGACATGCCGGAATGATTCCAATCTATGGATCCCCACGGTGAATAAGTCATGGATCTGGCCACATGACCTTTGGGGGTGTCCTGTGGTGTCTGGTGTCTGGGGCCCGGGCCATGGCGGCCATGTTTCCGTAACATTCTTCAGGCCATTCCTGAGCAGTTTTGCGGTGTGACAGGGAGCATTGTCCTGCTGGAGGGGCATACTGCCATTGGGGAGTACAGTTGACATGCATACTTGGTTTGCGTTGGTATTTGATTGGTTGGTGCATGTCAAGAGGCATCTACATGAATGCCAGGACCCAAGGTTTCCCAGCTGCACATTGCATTGTAACAAAATGATCAATGTTATTCACTTCACCTGTCAGTGGTTTTAATGTTGTGGCTGATCGGTGTATATTTCTAGTTTTCTAATTGTTATTCATTGCTCTCTTTTATTTTCATAGTTTTAGTATTTGGCATATTGCAGGATTCTTTTCTCCCTACCTTTTGCTGGTGCATTGCTACATTTCTTTTCACCTTTCATCATTTTCTGCTGTATTTCCTGCTCATATTTGATACTTCCTTCAAGGCTTCTTACAGTCTGTGTTGTTCCCTCTAGATGTGCCATCGTATCCTCCATACTTGAAGGACCTGATCCACAGCCAGCTTTGCCAGCACTTGGGCCTGCGAGGGCCCTGTTGCGAGGTTGGTGGAGGAGGTGGAGAGGGAGGTGGCAGTGGAGAGCCCTCCCCCACGGCAGGCTCTCCAGACACCCTGTGCTCCAGCCTCTGCAGCCTGGACGAGCACCACCCGCTGCTACGCGACCTGGGCGGCCACCGCGGCAGCCACACCCACAGCAACGCTGCAGAGCTTGCCGCCAAGATCCTGTCAGCGCTGCAGGGAGGGGAGGAGCTGCTGGCCCGGCTGCAGAGGGCGGGGCAGAGCGGGCCTGGTGGGGGGGACTGCGGCTTCCACAGCCTGGGCGGGGGAGGGCGGGGCATCAGGCCCTGCGGGGGTCAGGACTCTCCTTGCTACTCCATGTCTTACTCTGAGACATACTTGTCACCAGGTGAGGATGATGACACCCCGTGCAAGGACTATGAGAGCACAGTGTGCCAGGTGGAGGCGGAGGGCAACGGAGTGGAGTACCCACCCGACTACGATCCACGCAGGAGGGTCTCCGACGTAGCCTCCTCTGGGGTTGTGTCCCTCGATGAGGAGGATGAAGAGGAGGAGGAGAGGGCAGGCGATCCAAACAACCAATGACTCCTCTCCTCTAACATCAGTGTTTGATTCCTCCGCGCTCTTTGGAGGGATCTCTTTTTTGCAACAAATTCCCCACTCCTCCATGGCGTCTGAAAAGTTCGAACCCACACGCATGTTGATTTTTTTTTGACTGAAACATCCGTCTTTGCCTTACTTGCAGCATTTCAACTCCTACTCTCCACCTCGTAACTGCTTTTGTCCCCATTCGATGTACCGACTCTATTTTCTTTTAAGGCGTCCAAACAATCTTTTATATCAGTGTGAAAACAGGAGAGCTGGACGTGGCAGTGACTTACTCGTGGGTATGACGCTCACAGTTTCCGGCTCCGTCCCCACCTGCAAGGAGACTCCAAAAACTGGACGCCACCAACAGGCAGACAGAATGACTGAGTTCAAAACTCTGACTTATCTTTGCATGTGTTTTGCAAGTGCTGAAATTGATGGGCTGACCCGGTCTTGAGCACGGTTTGTAATCTCAGCTGTTCTGTATAACCCCCCGTTGACCCACCTCCCCCAGCGTCGCCCATGGGAGGGAGGGTTGACACTGCATCCTGGGACCTGCCCTTATCCCCTCCCCCCCCCTCCTCCCCCCCCTGCCCCTCCTTTGCAAGAGACAAAATAGCATCCTTTTGGGCATGGCTTGCTGAGTATGCCAAACTATTTAATCCTGTCACTACCAATTATGAGCAAATGCTGGAATGTCTTTAAAGTGACAGGACATAGTATGTATTTTAAAATAACAAAGTTTAAAAAAAGATTTGTCACAAATTATATGACAGAAATGATATGCTTTTATTGTACTAGTTTTCTATCACTCAGACATGTTGTTGTTCACATTATTCCAAACATCATTATGATGGACATAATGCCATAATGATCTACTATAGCTACTGGATATTTTTGGGGTTCTGTGGATTCCTGCATGGAAGACACGAGAACTTTGGTTGTCTTAAAAAATACACAGCAGCAGCGATGACAACAAACACTGACAGAATGTTCCTGAAGTGACCCTTCGGCGATAGGCGTTCAGCAGGAAGTGGCGCAGGTGGAGAAGACAGAAGTTTTCTCTGTGAAGCGACGAGTTGCATCGGAGATTTTCTATATTTTTGTATGCGTTGTCATGCTTTGATCTCTTTGCCTATGCGGCGTGCCAGTGTATGTGGTTTTTTGCACGAAGCTAACGTGGCTGTAGATTTCTCCTTTTTTTTCGTTATCACTGTGTGATATAGTTTAATGGGAAAAAACAATACAATGTGAACAAAAAAGTTTTTATTTTTATTTCAAAAGAGGATACTGTGATACGGTTTGTTATTGCCATATGTCATGATCCTCATGAAGAGCTATTGTTTTTGTCTGTTTCCCAGAATGCTCTTCTTTCTTTCCTGTCATACTGACTCCTGAAAAGCTTTGCCTTTTATTCTCTACTTTCCCTTCTTTTCTATGAGGTTTGCAAAGTGGCATGTTTATGTGACACATGCGGAAACTCCCATCTCCATGATGTGAGGAGCCCTGTTGAGGTTCTCCCAGAGGGACTGTCATTCATACAACTCAGGAAATCCCATTGGACCAGAGCATCAATGCATCCCACCCGCGTGCATAACACTACTCGTCTCTCATCTTCCGTGTGTGTGTGTGTGTGTGTGTGTGTGTGTTCTGTGTGTGCTTGTGTGGGTGCATTTTGGAGTGTTTGTGAGAGAGAAATCCTGGTGTGCGTAGTTATTTTCTACAAATAATTAAAGCACAGATTCAGTCCCCACATCCTTCTTTACTGTTTGACTGTTTAGATAAGCCTCAATGTGCGAGTCCGTATGGTTGCCATTTTGTGTAAATACGTGTGTGTGTGTGTGGCTGTAATGTAAGATGTCAGCAAGCTTCAAGCTTGCACTGTATATCCATTCCAAAACCCCTCCAATGCAGCGATTCCCTTTAAAGCAGTGTCTGGTGTAGCTGAGCTCTTGTTGGAGGTTGAACTTCTACTGGTGCTGGGGACAACATCTGGAAATTATTTTGAAAATACATAAGGGATGGTGTTGATAAATCATCCCACTTCTAAACTACATGAAAAAAAAAGGCGTCCCAGTCAGGAGAGTTGGAAAAGACAGCGACAACTCAGGAGGAACCATTGAGCTGTGCCTTTCATTCATCACCTTTGACCTCCCAAGTTGTACCATCATCACATCCTCCATGCTGTCACTCAGGCCAAAGCTTGGCTTCCTTCCCCTTCTTCTTCCTTCCTAAATGAGCGAGTGCAGATTTATTCAGATCAGTTGGACAGCGGCACCAAATATCCTTGTTGCATCTACTGAGTGTATTCTCCCGCTATAGCTGGAGGCAACATCAGGCCGATTGTCCTTTTGGTTGACATTAAAAGGCGCGCGATGCTGGCGAGGCGAGGTTGTGCTTTTGTCCTGGCACGGTGATGAGAGCACAGCCCCCCACCCCCCGACATCACCACTTCCTCTATTTGTTAGTCTGCCCACCACAGTACATTTGCTGTCTGTCTCTCTGAGTGTCCCTGTCCTCTCCCCGGGCAGTGTCTGTGTGTGAGATGGTGTGAGTGTGTGTGTGACAGAAGACGAGGCACCTTGGTGTGATGTGTTTTTTCATTCACCCAGCGGTCTTGTTCTGTGTTTTTATGTTTATACTTCTGAGGTCCGTGACTGCATTAATTCATCCAGTCTTAACTTTTACCCTAATCTATTCTTAACCCTAAACCCCTTGTAGAAGTGGCACTTTCTATTCTTTCTATCCTTGTGAGGACATTTTGTCCTCATAAGAATAGAGAGGGAAGAATTCCTGCTGACACACACACAGACAGCCTGATGAATGTCTCCCCTCTCCATCCTTCTGTCTCCGTCCTGTCATTTCCTGCCCCCTCTCCTCCCACCCCTCTTTGTCTCTGTCCTTTCCTCTTTGCCTCCTCTCTTTATTTCCCTCCATCCATCCCCACAGGGGGGCTCATTACATAACCGAGAGGACATCTGAGTGCTACCTTTGCCGACAGGCAATTAGCCCGCGATTATGAAACCGCCTGACGAACAGGAGATGTGTATCTCCTCCTGTCTTTCTTTTTTTTCCGCCCTTGCGTCTTTTTCCCCTTCACTCCATGTGCGCCCTCCCTTTCCCTCATTCTCCCTGCTCCCCACCGCCACAAGCTTTTTTTTAAAGTAACATCTTTTTAGGTTAGCTGTCCCAGAAATCTTGCGGTTTGCAGAAAGCAACAGATGATGAGGAGAAGTGTTTCTCGCTCACCTCTGTACAGAAGTGATGAATATTTCGAGCCTAATAACAGACGAACACCCTGCTGTTCTTCAGTCAGACAGATGTCTTTAGAGTGAAACATGTTTCTTTGGGTGTGAGTGTGTGTCTCTGGGCAGCGTGTTTTAGTTTGTTGCTTCAGGCAAGTGCTGACATTGGATACCTATCAGAGAGAAGCGCTCCAGATTCTGTGTGTGTGTTTGTGTGTGTGTGTGATAGTGGCGGGAGAACCCAGCGCTATAAAAAGACATCAAAACATCTGTTGGGCAGTGTCAAGCCAGGAGGGCGAATGAAAATTCAGTTGGTGCTGGTGCCCTCGTCACCCTAAAGCCTACTTACCATTTTAAAACAAAGCTGAAGGGCCTTGGGACCGTTTTCACCAGCACCGACCCCCAGTGGTGATTATTAGGACAAAACCTGCAAACACAACTGAGAGTGTGAACACTGCTGAAGGAACTGACTACAAAGAGTATAATTTTCACAGAGAGAGATGGTCTGTTTTTAACCCACATTAGCCTTTACCGTCTTAATTAAAACGTCCCACAATCCTCGAGGGGGTCGGGTGCATACAGTGACACACACATAAAACGAGCAGAGGCTTATAATAGTTCAGAGAGCAAAGCAAAGCCATACAACTCTCCCAACAGAGAACAAAGACACCACGAACTAACAGGGTATAAGGAAAATAGATGACCCAAAATGAATGTACCATCCCGTCCACATCGTAAGTGGGTTGCATATCACCATTTGCATCGGTCGAACACACACTCAACCCTCTCCTCCCTCTGAGATCTCAATCCTGTCTTTCTTTTTTCTTCTTCTTTTTCCTTTTTAATCCTTTTCTTCTTCCTCTTTTAGCTGAATGTAATTATTTGATTATTGCCACCTTGGATTTGAAAAATGAATCTTTGTGTGCTGCATCTGATATTATTTCAAATTAATAAAATATTGTTATTGTTCTTTGCAAAAAATACGAATCAGGTGTGATGTGGTTATTCTTTATGTAACATATACACTGAGTTAAAGATTAATGGGAGGAGAACACCTCTCGCTGATTAATCCACCATTAATCTCGCTGGATCCCATGTCGTGTTTTATGGATATGATTAGATAATGAACTGCATTCAGCTCTTTCAACACCATTCACTACCAGACATCCACTGTGAAACACACATCATAAAGCCTGCTGCAATTAGCTCCCTGACATGACGACATCATTATTAAGTTATTACAGGAGCAAAGGACAACGGTCAGAGAGACTGCAGAGAGTGGAGCCAGTCTTACTGGTCCTGCAGCAGTAGGTATTTCATTTTTCCATGACATCATCGACCCCTGGGGAGCTCAGTAATCCATTTGGTGGGTCTGGAGAGGGAGGGGAGGGAAATATCAGAACAGGATGTGTTGGATTTCGAACAAAGGGCTAATGTGTGTGATCATCAGGGTTTTGAATCCTTGGACCGAGCAGACAGGTCTGTTGTTTTGGGAGCGTAAACAAGGTGTTCCTTGATGGGGCTTCTAAAAATGTGAAAATGAAAGGAAACACTTCTATATGAGTCCCCAAACAAAACAATAGAGTTAGAATGAGGCGAGTCAGTAAAGTCGGGGTTAGTTCCTGATGTCTTGGTAAAGTTGAATAGGTCTAAATTGAAATATATAAACAACTTACTTCAAAGATTGCATCTTGCTTCTCTTGAGACAGTGTGGAGCTTGCAGTGCAGGGGGATGCGTTGGTGGTGTGTTGTTTATGGTACAATGGTGAGACGGTTCAGGAAGTCCAGTTCGAGTAACAGATTAAAGGAGGTATATAATGCTAATTTTCAGGTTCATCATTTTATTCTGGGTTACTCCCAGAATAGATTTACATGCTTTAATACTCATGCTAGAATACCCAGAGACAGGATTTTACATGTGTAGGATGTTATCATAGCAACAAACATTTTATCTTTCATTGCAAAGATCACAAGGTTTCAATAGAAATACAGCCTTCTGGAAACATTTTTTTTGTGACGACCCTGTGTTGTTTTTGCTAACCCTCTGTGTTTGCACCTGAGCCGCACCGCCGAGGTGCTATATGTAAGAATCGGCCACCTATCAATTTCATACTCAAAACAAACAGGGCAGCATATCACACAAGTGAGCTGCTGTTAGCTAGTTAACTAGAGTTGCAATATGTAAGGATTTTAGTGAGTAGGAATGTGAATAAATAGCAGTTTTGACATTACAATGTTGGTGTATCGTGTTGCAGAAATACCTACTGAAGTTAGCATGCTATCAAGCTAGCCCCAACCTGTCCTGGTCCTGGTCCAAAGCTCCTGTGCTAGCAGTGAAAACAATAATACTCCCCCTGGTCCCTTGGGCTCCCAGTCCAAACTGCTAGCTGCAAATCTAACTGAGCTAACTAGCTAATGGCAGCTACAGTTAACAGATACTCTGGTGATATGCTGCCCCTATTTGTTTTGAGTATGAATTTGACAGGTGACCACTTCTTACATATTGCTCCTTTAGTATCAAGGTATTTCAAAACCACTGGTGCCTTAGAAAGAACATTTGGATTTCCACATATTGAATTAAACATTGCATTAAAAAAAAATAAGGTACAGTTTGTTGGGTGTCCTACCAAGGTGAAATAGTAGCCTGACTTTAGATCCGGAATATTGTGTTTCAAGAGTCTGAAAATGTTCAGACAATGGCAAACCAAAATTAAGCTGGTGCACCAGACGGTTCACACAGAAGCATCTGACTATCACAGGCTAACTTCAATCAACAAGATCAACAGTAGAACAGTGCATCGCCAGCAGGACCAGTTGGTAAATCAAACTCTTACCAAAGCCAGTAGGGAGAAGAGTGAAAACATCCTTTCCATTGAGAAAAGCCTTTGGTGGCCCTATTCAATGAAATATACTTCTAATAAAACTGATGCTATAGCAGCATCTACGCTAACCTGTTGAGGAGCTGCCAGTGTTGTTTTCAAACGAACAGTCACTTCCGCTACCTCAGTGTACAACGTGTGGTTGAACTAAAAAAAAAAGTTTGATGTTTTGGGAAAGTCACTTTCTTGCTGAGAAGATCAATACCAAAAGAGGTACACTGTGTTATCAAGGCAAGCTTCGGAGGTATTTGTAGGTGAACTTTTCAACTTTAGTCAGAGCCCTGCTTCCAGTCTTTATGCTAAACTAAGATAATCTCCTCTCGCACTGATGTGAGAGCAGTGTTGACATTCTAATCTATCTCATCAATAAGATGACTAAGTCTATTTCCCAAAATACTCTATTCCCTCAAAGTAAGTGAGTGATCAGAGTAATGGTTGAAAGAAACTGACACTGACTCTGTCGGTAGTCATGACTTGAAAATGTAGCTTGTTAACCCCATGGGTTCAAATTTCATTTGAGGGAGGTCTTAATTACCCAACTCTGACTAACATTTTTTAAGAATATTTCTTTATCATGCCTGTTAGTTTTTTGGCTGTTTGAACCTAGATGTTCACAACTGGCTAGCATCATTTTCATAGCAAAAGCAAGAGGAGCATCATGTCCACACGGCCAAAAAGCCTCATAAGACCGACACACTTACAGCACATGACCTTGATGTCAGGGGTTACCAGGATCTGGCATTATTCTCCACAGCGTGTCAAATATTGCTGGCATTTCTACCTTTAAAAAGGCCTCCCTTTCCCATATACATGAGTAGTCCCCCACTACCCAAGTACATGAAGGGAGGCCTTTCTAGTGTGCATTTTGATTTTGCAGACAGAAGACTGTTAAAGGTGCAATATGTACAAATCGGCCACCATCACGAAATTCATACCCCAAATAAATACAGAGCAGCATATTACCCGATTAGATAACCCATTAGCTAGTTAGCTCAGCTAGCAGTGCAGCTATGGATCCTATTAGCTAACTCAAGTCTGGAAGCTCGAAGCACCAGGAGAGTGTGTGTACCACTACCACAGGAGCTCTGGACCACAGGAAGGAGGAGGTTTTCAGGCTGGAAGCTGGTTAGCATGCTAACTTCATGGACTTCTTTTATATGTCAAAGGTCAAACTACATATTCTGTTGATAATTTTGGTTAATTTCGGAATGTATCAAACTAAAATTCTTACATATTTACCTTTAAAGAAAAATAGATGCTACACCAGGTCACACTGATGATGCCAGTGTCAAACCTTCCTGGATGTGTCTGAAGCCCATACAGTGCAGTAAGCATACAGACCACACGCAAAGGTATGACAGGTACAGCAAGTCACAGAGGAATTATTATCTGCAAACCAGCCATCATCAGAGGATCAAACTCTTCTTAAAATTGTCATATATCTGCTTCATGTTGTCATCCTGACTTCAAAATGACCCCTAATTTCCAAAAAGGATCTCTCTATGTTGCTCGTATTGACCTCACTGTCATTCAACTTTGATTTAATTTTATTTCCACTTTCTCTCCATCTTTACTTTGATCGTCTCTTGTCCTGATGAAAAAGAGCACCAAGAACAGAACAGACTCTGAGTCAGACACTTCATTTATCATAATATAATGTAGGCTAAAATATCAATTACTTTTCCAAACAGACAGAATCCTTGGTTCTTGACAAAGGGTCTGGCTCAGTTTCACTGTGTTTGTACATTGTATGATATGTGATCAAATAAAGATTCTTCCTTCTTTTTACCCAGACAACGAGTCTCATATTTCCTTTAATGATCATTTCATAAAATCAAACATAAAAAGGGGTTTCTATGACAACCTAATTAACTTATTACATAAAAAACAAACAAACAGGTGTATGTCTTCAATGCCAGCCTGGAAAGGTGGACAAAATCAGATCCCACACACAAAGAAATGTGTTAATCTTTTCTTGGTGGTATGAATCTCATCTTGTCATGGTTGTGGAAACGGGGTGGAACCACATCTGATCTTCCTTGTTCAGGCAGCCATGACAAGATCAGACCTCTGTCAGAGAGCAAAAAATCTTTTAGGCCCAGGCCTGAGTGGCTACCACACAGGCTGTGGACTGAATATACCCAACTGAACATATCCAATAATATCTGGGTCAAGACTTAAATAAATCCTAATATCTGAAGTTTCATTTCTGAAACGAAAGATGTCAGTACACAGATCTATGGTTACTTCACAGGTTCCACATGCATCATTCCATCATTAGTTTTGAGACGTTAGTTTAGTTATGGTTGGCCATTGTAAACATTGCTAAAACAAGACTGATCCACAGCTAAGCTAGCAGTTGTGTGAGGCTGTCCTGAGGCACATCAATAACATCAATAAACTGCTGCACAAGACAATGTTAAAACGTTGATGTTCGCCAGCTATACAGCAGCTGTAATTCTGAGTTTTAGATATCAGGAATCTGACAGCTATGATGTCTCCCAAATGTTCTTCTTCTGTTATGTTTTCTTAGACCTATCCACCAACTCAAACCTCCACCCTGCTTGGGCTTTCCTGCTCTCTATACTGCATCAACTGACATTTTGTTATAGAGCGTTTCAAAAGAGTGTGCGCACTAGATTTTTTTCTTAGATTTTTGCCAGCTAACTTCTGCTTTTTTTCCAACATGGGGGCCACAGCAGGGGGCTATCCTAGTGTGCTGGTATTTGGTGTTAATCAAAGGACTGGACAAATGAAGGCTGACCTAATGATGGCTGGGATCTTGAATGCAACATTTCATGGCCATGGTCACAAAAATACTAAATGGAGATTCTTTGATGTTCTTTTTCCCTCCGCAGCTGTTCTACCTGCTTTTACCTCATTAACATCGTTTCATTATCCCTTCTCCTCTGAATTCAGCCAAAGCGCACCATATGCAGATACACCATCTGTTAGAGGTCAGGAGAGATACTATACTCTGGGCTCTGGAGACCACTGTGCACCACCCAGAGACTAAAACTATTCCCAGCGGAGACACTGGACCTCTGGCAGGGGAGCTGATCAGATGATCTCCTCTACTGCTGACTGTGAGCAGTTGAAGGAGACAGCTGAGTGTCGACATTTTAAAAAGTGTATTTTCTATTATCCTGCACTTTTTCAGGTCATTCTGTATACGGTGAAGATTATTTAAATAATGTTCCCAAAAGCCTTTTTTAAAATATGCTGTAGAAGATTTATTAATGCATAATATTTTACACAAGGACAGATACAAGTGTTTCACCTGAGAGCACAAATTGGGACTGTCATGTTGATGTATGCTGCCTGTATTAACTGGATTGTTTCAGTTTTATAGCTCACATATGAAGTGTCCCTACTATGACGGACGCTACATTATCCTGAAGGGCAAAACGACATGCTGCCGAATGTCATTTTTCACATCCTCGAATGAAAAACACACACACACACACACACATATACCGTAAAAGTATTAATATGAGAGTCTTGAATGTCATTGTTGCCATGCAGCACTGAGGACAACTATGTTGTCAATAGGCAAATGTCACATCAATTAAAGCTTTTAAAGAGGGAACGTAAAGGTCAACCGGGGCTGTATATACTTTGGCTTTTGACGGACTAAAAACCATTTTGTACATTTTGTGATCTTGGCCTTGAATCTGTTCTCCAAGGAAGCACTCTCCATTTCAGATTTGAACTTTAGAGTGTATCTGTTATTCCATTAGCAGGTAAGCAGAACTTAAATGGCCAATTTTCTCTTGCATTATTGATAAAGTGTTCACATCGTGTGCTCGGTCAGTCTAACTGACGACCTGACCATACACTCACCACTCTTCTATTTCTGACCACATGCCAGAAGCATCTCCAAGAGGCCCCTCCAGCCTTATCTCTGCTGTGTGGGTCTGCATAAGAAGGGGTCTCTAGTCCTTATCAGTTTGTCCGTTACATTCTTGGCACCGGTGGATAGACAAACTGCCATTTATGGCTAAAGGAAGAAGCACCGTTCTACTTCCCACAATACACCAGTGCTTTATAAAAACCCACAACAAAGACCATGAGTGGGAGTGTAACAGCTTTTGGTAACCCACTTCCTTGCTGCATTTTGTTGGTTTTTATTCTGAGCAGTACAGAAATTAAATCTGAAAAAGCTCTGATTTTCTGAATCCAGGCTGTGTTGAGAGTGGGAGTGTTTTTTCTAAGTGTGTGTTTGCAAGTGTGAAGGCTACTGCATATCCTCTATTATGGCATCTTTGACATCTTCCAGCCGGAGATCCTCCTCCTCCTACCGTTCATCGTCACGTTACAGCACCTCCAGCTCTTATCGGTCGGAGGGCTCACTGGGTGGATCGTCCGATTCTCTGGATCCCCTTTTTGAGCCGTTTCTTGACTCGACTGATCACACCAGTCTGTTTGGAGAAGAGGGCCCCGGGGGACCCAGCTGTTTGTCCCCCTTCAGCAGGCACAGCAGATCCTCATATGGACACACTGGTAAGGAAACTGACTGATCACTAAGCCTCTTCCTCATTAGTTGCTATGCCTGACAGGCCTTCTGTACTGTCTGTACTCCAAGAAGGAGAAGGAGAGGCTGCTCCAACGTACTAACCCTTACTCGTACTACCTACAATTGTACCTACTGTATGCATGATGATCCCCCAAGGCATTAGATACCTACCTTATTATGTGAGGCTTACGTTATATCCACTGTGTGCTATTTCCTCACTGTGTGGAAAGCAGTGACTTAATCAGAGTTTAGGGAAAAGCTGGGCTCAGACTTATAGACTGTATTAAATGTTGACAGTGCTGAAAAGTGAAGCCGTCGCTATGTTGCAATTTACAAGTTGCCACCACAACTTGTCCTCTTGTTGTCAGTCAGATCCAATCAGTATATCCTCTCCAGCTCCACCCTCTATACCAAATATAGTTGCTTCTTGCTCTAAAGACAAATAGCAATGGACATAATGCTAAAACTCAAGGCCTCAAAATGGTAATCCACAAACCAATGGGCAGAAGTGGGTAGAGTAGCCTTAAACTGTACTCTAAAAGTACTGCTACTTTTTATAAATAGCTCCTCAAGTAGAAGTAAAAGCAGTTATCAAAATATACTTGAGTAAGAGTAAAAAAGTACTAACTAGAATTGGAATTATTTCAACCCCAGTTGGTCTTCATCAGGTTAAGAAGTGAACAGATACCTGTAATTATTTGTGACACAGTAACAAATCTTCATGTCCTGGACTGGAGCACTGGAGCAGTCAAAGCTAAGTGCCTTGCTTATGGGCACCTTGGCAGCATTGAGGCATAGGGTAGAACCTTTTTCATTCACTTCCTCCACCAGCAGGAGAAGAGGCATTAGTGTTTCACATTACAGTGGTGCGTTGATTGAAAGAAAAACGCCATAGAGAGGAAAAAGGCCTGAGGCTGAGAGAAAGTAATGAGCCGGAGTCATAAGAGCTTCTGAAAATGATGATGTCTGTACGGCTCCAGACATCATCTATGGGCACATAAAGAACTAATAGCAATGTGAAAAAATGGAGTGCTAATATAAAACACAGGAGCTTCTAATATGATATAAATTGTTAAAGCAGTTCAACTGCCGCACAAAGCCATAATAACTACAATAAAAAAAGGTTTATTACTGGTGTGACGCTACAGGCAGATTAAGGCATTATCAATAATTGATCTTAAAATTTGACGTTGCTGACCTGTTTGGAATATTTCAGTGCTCAAATGTCAAATCAAGTGAAAAAAAAAGACCCACAAGTGTTTGATGCTCCTGCTGAGTCTCTTCTTTAGTCAAAGATTTTCTCTCTCTAGGCTGGCAGTTAAACCACATTTACAGCCAGAACACAAGCTCCAGTCTCTCAGGGCCTTTATCTTCTAGTCTGAATATAAAATACAGAAAGACCCCAAACAACTGAACAATAAGGCTTGGCTTGAATATAGGGGGCCCCAAAGTGGTCAATAATAATGCTAAATAAATAACTTAGATGCTTGAATGCATAGTTAGGCTACAAGAATAAACTGTGTAAAATGTTTAAAGGGACCAATTTTTTCGTTATTTCATCATAGCAGATTTTATTTCCTCTTCTTCAAATTTAAAACAGCATTATCCATACTTATATAATATTTCATGTCACTTCATCTTGCTGCCAGTTGCACCCCCTTAGCCTCTCTTAAATCAAGAAAGCTTAACTGTTACTACTAAATTTAGCCAGTTAGCTCAATGCCAGAGAAGTTCTGATTCAACCAAGTATAGGCCGCTGCTTTAAACAAACACAGACACAATACTTATCTCCTTTAATTTAGCTGAACGAGACAGCACTGGCTACCTATCTCACCGGCTAAGAAGCTAGGCTAGGTTGTGGGCTTTGCTGTGAAAAGCCAGTGTGACATATGATGATGATTTTATTTGCTTATTTGAAATTCTGTTAGTTAATTTACTTATTTTACACAACTAATTTGAATGAGAATGTATTTCATAGTGTCTTAAATTATTTATTAAATATTGAACCAAACTTCTTTAGAAATCTATGAATAAAACATTAATAGATTCCGTCAAGAAATGAATTACAGCATTACAAACTGAAGAACACACTGAGAAAGAATACATTGAATATACGTACACTCAAAATGATACATAAAAATATAAAAATAGGTACATAAACATATATGTTCTTATTCATATATTTCTGAATGTATGAGTTTGAATGTATTTACTGCTCTATCTGTCATTTTAAACCTCCAGATGTTGCTCCTACAGTATGCTGTTTCTCCACCGCTCCTGTAGGTGGCGCTGTGACAGGCCGGCAGAGCAGTACATGTGGGCCAGTGCATCCTCTGGGAGACAGCTACTACATGTCAGCTAACGTCAGCCAGTTTGAGCCACATGACATAGTGGTGATGGCCTACAACCACCATGTCGTCATTCACGCTCAGAAGGTGTGTGTGTGTGTGTGTAAATTAGCAGAGGTGTGTTATTATAATTCTGATGGTGTAGGCGGTAACCAGCAGAGCATATGTGAACATGTCTCAAATGTGTTTTCTCACAAACCACACTTGTCATGTGACTGTGGGAATGAATCAGCCCTAAGAATGAACTGGTGTCTGCTGTTTGACTGACTGACACAGTTTTTGAGGGCAGTCAGTTGCAGTTTTGATCTGGTCTGCATTATTAACAGCGCTCAACATCTTTTAGCCTCTATTGAGCAGGACAGCTTGTAGAGCGAGGTAGTAAAGAGAGGGAGACACACACCAACTCGAACCTGAGCTGCTAGCAGAGGTGGGAAGTAACCAAGTAAAAAATACTTTGTTACTGTACTTGAGTAGATTTTTAAGGTATCTGTGCTTACTGTTTTACTTTTTTTAACAACTTTTTACTTCTCCTCCTTACATTTTAACAGAAATAGCTGTACTTTCTACTCCTTACAATTTCAAAATTGGCTGGTTACTTTAGTTTTAATGCATTTAGGGGAATTATCACTTACATTAATTTAATATATTAATGTGCATGATTTCACACTGCCTTCCCAACATCACAAGACTGATTTCAACCTGTCAGTGCACATCACACACAGCCGACATATCAAGACCAAATGACGTGAAAGATGGAAAAAGACAAGAAAAAGATGAGGAAAACAGACGGACTAGACTGGAATGGGGAGAAAAGCCGTGTTAGTGTCTCGTGTCCTGGGAATGAGACTCAACAATTAACCATCTTTCTGGTGTGTTTACGAACAGCTGGGACAAATCCTACTGATTCTACCTTTAAGTTTAATAGTCATTGAATCGTATGAATATGATATGAGGTTCAGTTAGCTTCGCACAGAAATGGCTAGTAGAAATGATACTTTGAGTACATTTCAGAGCCTGTGCTGTAGAGTGAGTGTATTTTGCCTCCTCTGCTGCTCTGCTCTGCTGATTACTCCAGTTAATCAGTGTAAAAGTATGATATGAGTATGAATCATTTTAATGGTTAGTGGATAAAAAGAAAATAAATAAATGATCAAATTATTATTATTACTATTATTATTACATTTAAATTAAATACATATAAATTGTATATATTAAAACAAATAGAGGAATCAAAAGAGTTTCAACTTTATTTTCTCTCGTCATTTAAAGGAGACCTTTTCAGCTTTTTCATTGACAGACAGAAATAGTGCTGCTGCACTGGACGGTATAAGAAAACTGATGCATTTTTGAGCATTAAAGCATGTAAACCTTTTCTAGTAGTAACGCTGAATACAATTATAAACCTGAAAATGAGCAGTGTGTCTCATTTAAATCTGAAGAAATGACAAAGTTATGCTGTATTTCTGGATTTTCCCTAAATTTAGCTTTTTCTTGCAAAATACTATTCTACATTTTTACATATTCTGGTCTCCAAAAAGTGTTTAATGTAACAATCTCTGGTCAAACAAAATTCAGGTCCATTCTAAGGCCATAACCACTAAGGAGCATTGAGTACTACATTATTAGGTATAGTATACTACTGGACTATAAATACCGACACATTAACATTCAGTCAAGTGAAGTAAAGTCAAGTTGAGTCGTTAGTAAATGGTACTCAAGTCTCAAGTCAAGTCACCTTCTACCCCCCAAGATAATGTAGTCATATCTGCAGTATACAGTCTTTACATATAGACAAGACAAAGTGTTAGTACCTGTATTTTGTTATTATTGGCCTATTTGTCTAACCTGTTCAAAAAGTATGATGATGAATTGATTTTGTCACAGAATAATATTGAAAACGTAATTAGTTGCAGTCTGCTGTACATCCCACTGCAGAGAATAAGGCAAGATTAGTGTCTCCTCACAAACGAACAGTGATTGATCAGTACTATAATCCATATAAAATCAAACAACCTGCATCATGTCCATTATACCAGACTCAGACGGTTGATCTGCAGACAGGCTGCAGCTTTTCCTGCCTTCACTCTCTCCTCCCTCACAGTTTGACGTTAATCAGGTTTAAAAGGTGAGAGAGTAGAAGAAGAAGCAGTGCGAGCCTCTGCAGCGGTGCAGGAGGATCATTTTAACAGGGGTCAGCAGATAAATTGGCAAAAATCCACAACCATTCAACTCACATTAAAGGCCGGTAACAGCACCAAAATGTCCTCAGAGAGAACTAGTCAGTGTTCATTTCCTCTACCCTCTCCTCCCTGTTTTTTCTCTCTGGCTCACCAACTGAGCAGCTGTTACCTCTTCACCTTCCTCTCTTTCCCACCATCTCACCCTCTTTTCGCACCTTTCTTAGCCTTGTTGTTCTTCTCACTTTCTCTTGTCGTCCTCCAGTGCTCGATGACCCTTATTTCATCATCTCTGCTCCCCTTTCCAACAGCTTTTCATCTTTTTCTGACATTCTGTCTCTGTCCTGCAGGTACTTGACGATGGAAGCATCAGTGACACATTCACCCATAAATCCCTCTTCCCAGAGGATATGGACCCCCTGTCAGTCAGTGGGACCCTTAACCCTGATGGTACCCTGGTGGTGAGTGTCCGCCGGACCACAGCACTGGCTGGGCTGGAGCCACTGGGTGTCCCCACATATCGAAGTGAAGCTCACCTTTGAGTTCAGCCTCATGTACCGTTGTTTAACTATTATCATGTTATTATAGCGTTGTCAGTGAGATACACTCAAGTATCAAGCCAATAATGGAACTAAGAGTTAAGTCTGTGAATAACAAGTTGTCTTTGTCCACCCGTTCAGCAACACTTTGATCATTGTAATATATCTCAGGGCTTGCTGTCTGCCATAATATCTTTATGATATTACTGTACCAATGGGGGGTGCCAAAGTTAGATAAATATGAAGTCCTACACAGAGTGGCTATGGAACACTGCACATAGACGACGGAAACCCTCTAGAAATGCATGCTGGACTTAAAAGAAGTAGCCTCAACTCAGTCTTTGTTATCGTTTTATATGAGCAATGTAATAAATGTACTTTTTTCATGTTCATCTTGCAAATTCACAGTGTGTGTCAAAAGTTGTACAACCAAAGCAAGTTGCAAACTTTGTCTGTAGTGTCAAACTAATTCATATTACGACTCAAGGTTCAATAAATGTGTGTTTTGTACAGAAAATGTATGCAGAGCTTTTGTTAATTGTGAAGATTTCTTATTTGATGTATAACTCCTACTCCCTCTATCCTAGACCATCATCACATGGTGACCATTTCTCTCTGGCATCACGCTCAGAGTGGGAGGCTCAAAATGCTGTTATCAACAGGATACAGCTGTCTCCCAGGTTGCAAGTGATATAAACCTATGCATTCTGACCAATCGTTAACTTTTCATAGCTTCCTTATTGATCAGCAACTGAAAGGACAATGGAACGTGAAAATCTGGAGGAAAAGGTCGGCTGTGTAAATATGGTGTATTGGTCAGAGGGCACACATGAGCCACAGACTGGAAGAGTCCTGGTGTTCAAAACCAAATTCAGCCAGAGAGCTGGGTTATGTATGTGATCACACCCCACAGTCCAACACTCCACTTGTTTGTTTCAAACATCTAGAACATTACTACAAAGTAAGTCTGCACATTCAAGCTCACAGTGAGTTTCTCCTCAAGAATAAATGGGTGAATGTTAGCAGCAGTGGCTCTGACAACAGCCAAACACTTGCCCCGAGCTGCTGATCAAGATCAAGATAATTGGACTGACGTGAGGCTTTACTCTGAGGCAAAATGAGATCTCACGCCTGTCACCACTCATCTCCTCTACCTCTGTCTGCACACACGCGTAGTTGAATTACTAAGCCTATGGAGGCCCATTATCCCCAAGCTCTCACTCAGATTTATTGACTCAAGACGGTGGTGGCATGGTATAGCTGGAGTACAAACAACATATGCATCAGTAGGCTAAAACTAACCTGTGTTACAACGCCTGTCTTCACAATGATTGGAAAAACCAACACAGAAGAATCAACCCAACTGGTCGAGGCTAGGGACTTAAAACTCCTGGTACGACAATATCACGATAAATAGTCCATGATATGATATTTATCACTATATTAAAACAACAAGGAAAAAGATGACTTGAACAATGTCCTTTGATGAAACTGTAAATCTGATGTGTGCAGCACTTAGTGTTTGTATACAATTTGTTTTTTCTTTTTACTCGAGGTACGTCAGCTTTCCTTCTATTGTAAAATAAAATAAGTATTGAATTCAGTCTTGACCCACTAACACGGCTCTAGGTTGACAATGATTAACCAAGACAGATTTTAACTTTACACCAATGTTGGAACAAAGTTGGTCCACTAGATACAGCTTCAGTTATTATATACAGATAAACTGAAGGACTGTATTGACCTAACAATAGTATTTTATAGGAACATAATTGTTAAGTTATGCACACTAAAGGCTAGTTCTGCTTAGAATAATTCATTGTATGTACTGAATAGTTAATCCATACGACTTAAACCCCAGAGAAGAAGTTATTTATGTGAACTAAATATTTGAAATATTCTGAGTAAAGCCAACTAATATATATTTAATACATGTCTACTATATCCAGCTATGTTTCTAGGTTTATACAACGAGACATGTTTAGTTTCAGCTTGTGTAAAAACTGAAGTGGTTTAAGACGACAGGTTTCCACACAATTTTCTAGTAAAGTTGATTGAATGTTGAAATTGATCGATTGAGTGGTCAACAATTTATATGTTGAGTAAGATGTTGTCTTAGCCAATAGCAATGAATGACAAACCGACAAAAAACAAGGCAATTTTCCTTTAATCCAAAACTTGCTTTGCTTTCCTAATATTATTCTCACTGGATTTTTAAACCCTTAAAACCAAGCCACCACTCCTAACTGATGCTTAGTGATAGGTCTCCTCATTTATTCTTAATCCTTAACATTATCACACTGTACTCATAGATCAAATATTAATCTATTGAAGATGCAATGTGAAAGATAGATGATTGTTGAGTCTCATTCACAGGTTATCAAATACCAACAAACTGTAACAAACAATCAATTGTCTGTCTCCAGACTCACTTAACGCAGCTTTAGATCTACATTCAGACTGATAGCAAAATCTACTCAGTATATTTTTTTGACATTTTTCCATTCTTGTTAAGAGATATGGCATTGATGAAGACACATGCACCCATACAGACAGAGAATAGACTGCGGCTGTCTCTGACAGAGCCCTGTCTGCACCTCTTACCAGCCATTACATCAATCAGTCTCCAAGTGCGACAAGCACTTCCTACACTGTAGCAGTTACTGGGAGGCAGGGAGACTTTTTCTAGTGACACCTTTATTTAATATTCATCAGAAACGAGGGCGGTGTCAGCAAGGACAGATGGCGCTCTGCTCAACAAGGCTAAACGCTGCTCAAGTGTTTCTAACCTCATTCATCGCAAAACAGATGAGCGACCGCAGCCGTGCTTGTTACAACTTAATCTCGTCTTCGGTGTCTCAGTCTATGAGAATTTGCTCACATTCAGATAGGCACATGGTCATTCACACACATGTTCATAGCCTTGTTGTATAAAGGATATCAAAGTGTCACATTATTACCTGGCACTTAGAGTGGATTATAGATTGTATGGGAGGTACGAACCACAATAGACACTTAAAAATAGTGCTTAATGATCTCTGCAACACACACGTAGGCACACATGCCCACAAACAGAAGGAGGCACAACTCATTCTGTCTCTCTAGAGAAAGTCTCGTGCCCCCACCTGACACTCACTGAGTGACAGAGCTGCAGCCTACTTAACGAAAGAACTCATTTAGATCATTAAGCTTTTACCATTGCAGTCTCAGCCCATTACAGCCCAGATGCTCTCCTCACAGTCACACACAGCAAAACAACAGAATGGAGTGTGTGTGTGTGTTGTGAACAGGGACATACCATAAGGAGGGGACAGAAAAACACTGACAGAAACAACTGCATAGTCACAAAGTGTGGTGGTTGCAGTTCATTACAGTGCCAACTGTTGCGGTTAACACTCCCAGTGGGAAAGCAGTTGAGTTGAATACAGTACTCTGTTACTGGAGCTGACTGGACAGACTTCCGCAGCTTCCACTACTTAATCAACTTTATCAAGTTTACAACATTCTGGATGACTCAAATGAGACCAGACCCTTCAGCTGGAAGTGCTAATTAATGGGTGGATCCTCTTAAAGATATAATATGTAAGATTTCTGCCCTTTGTTACATAGTTTGTTGAACTAAGTGAGGAAGGAAGTCAAGTTTGACTGCCGGATCATTTGTGTCTATTAGCGTCATTTGCTTTAGTGTTTATTTGCACCAAACAGCCACATCACGTTACTGTACATTAGCTGTACGCTAGCGAGCAATGGCATGTACCAAGGGCGTGTGTGTGTGTGTGTGTGTGTGTGTGTGTGTGTTTGAATTCAATCACTGAACTCAGCACTCAGCAGAGACTCTGGTTCTCTCTCTTCTTCTCCCCTCTCCTCTCTGTAACATTACATTCATGCGGTAAAGTACATTTCTCCTTTAATCAGCAGTCAACATTACAGAACACAAACACCCGACAATGGAGGTCCCCTCCGCGGATTGCTGCTGCAGTCAGGTTGATAAATGGGAGGGATCCATTTTTTAATCCCAAAAGTTTAAAAGTAATCCCTGAGCTCTCCTCTCATTGGTAGGTGGCTCCGGATCAGAGCAGACTCTAATGTGACTGTTTATTCCTCCAGAAGCTCAGCAGCGCCCCCCTTCCTGAACAACTCTTATCAGACACAATATCACTTCCAATCGCGTTTTATCATTGACCTTGTGTATAATCTAGTCATACAAATAATTTGTGTGCGTTTGGTCTGAACACAGCATAAGGCCTGTGCAGGCACTGTGTTTCATCATCAGCTCTGCTGGTGTTTCTGCAAACATTGCCATGCTGTGGCCTTGGCTGTGGGTGGTGACTGTATAGTTATAGTCATCACAAATTTATGGAAGTCCTGGTGGCTCGTTTGAAGGCAGTTTCTAAATTTAGACTGTGCATTTCTCTGTGGATTGAGTCTATTGATACTTTTAGTATTAATGCAACCTTCTTTATAATCAAAGAGGTATGGAAGTCTCACCTTATACAACATTTAAAAACAATTTTTCTCACAATAAATACAAATATTTCTTTGTGCACGCATTACTATAGCTACAACTGCAACTCATTGTGAAGCTTGAACCTACTGTACCTCTTGTCACATGTAATACAAAGTGACACGTACAGTACCCAAATCAACAATTTCTAAAGAAATGTCAAGATACTCTCATCTGTTGAACAACAATTTGCTTGGGTCTCGATTAAAAGCTGTTTTGTGTATTTTCCCTTCAAAAATCTTGACTGGTGCAAAGAAATACATTTTGACAATAAATGAGTTCTTGGGTAGTATAAACTACACAATTAAAAGCCTAATTCTGTGTTCAGTGAGTTGGATCTAAGGCAGAATTAATTATAGGGCATAAAAAATAAATGTTGCAGGAGTGACTTTAGTCACTTTTAAATGCAAGTCTACATTTTTCTAATGCTATTTTAACTTATATTTAACTTATCTGTTTATGAATATAAACATGTATTTCTAACAACAAATGCCCATTTTTTCTGGTTAAGTATCTTTTTGTTGTTTTTATTTCACACTTGCTTTAGCAAAGCAAATGTGTTCCCCGTGCCAGTAAAGCCTGATTGAATTTGAAAAACTTTGAACATTTAAAGAGGATTTCTCATCCATTTAAAATGCAAGGGTAGGAGCAAATATTGTAAAATGCCTTTGACTCACTGTGCTACAAAAAGATTTGGGACATAATGAACTAATTGGAACATTATTATGGCATTAATGTGTTTGCTTCTCCACTGGGAGTGTCAGCGGATGACAAAAACAACACCTCAGGTGTTTAACAGCTGTTACTGAAGGGAAAGAAGAGGAAACACAGGAAAGGATCACAGCTGCAGAATAACACACGTCCAAGGAGATAAAAAACAGTCATGTTCAACAGAAGACCTGTTTGTTAAAATCTCATTTATTCATCCCTGATATACAAAACAATGTTTCATTTTTCTGTGTGAAAAATAGCTCTGGATTTTGTTCAGCTCCATCTGGTTTGGCCTGGGTTAGTGGAGGCCTCCAGTATGTACAATGTACAGTCCCTAAGAGCCCTAAGGAGTGGATAAAAGATAACCCTCAACAGCTGATGCAAGGATCTGGTCTTATCAAAGCCCCTCAGACTGAAGGAGAGGATAGAGAGGGGTATGATAAAACTGACTTAGCGTCAGTGCTTAAGGGGGGTTTGTATGAGAGTGCCAGCTACAGTCCATGCAGCAGGTTTCACCGCAGAGCCTTTTATGACCAGACGGGGAAGGTTTCCCAAAGCCAAAATTGAGGAGTGTAAGCTATTCCTCTTGAACAAAGGCTAGACAACACCTAAAAAGGTACAAACAGTGTCCTTAAATACGTTAATGCTGATTCTAGTGCCATTCTGATAGCTTTCATTAAAGCTTTTGGGAAACCTTCCCCCTTAAGCCGTCATCACATCACTTTATCACACATAAGCTCCCGTGTGAGCGTCAGTTCCTCGTATACATACATCTTTTTACACTTTTCAGGTTTCTTTACAAAAATAAGGTTATCTTGCATTCATGTCATTAATCAAAACTGGGTTACAAAGTGAGATGAACAACTGTTATTGCACAAATTGATTACCTACAAGTTGATCATTCATAAAAAGAATCAGAAACAAAAAAACATATATATATATTTTTTTTTACAACTTCTACTTTGATTAATACAGACTAATAAATATGCATCTACCTCAGTCTATATCTGTCTGGTAGCAAATGAGATGAAAAATTCTGAAATGTGTGCTGAGGGGAAGGCTCTGGCAGAAGGCAGAATAATGAAAATCGATGAAAAGCACAAAGAAATGAACAGAACCAAATCAGAGTGGATCTCAGTCAGTCCCCGGGGCGAGCAGATGGGAGGGTTGCGACGATGACGACAGGTTACCATGGTGATAACAGCACACTGTTATATATAAATGACACATCATCCACCCCACTTACATATTTGTGTACGCGTGTGTGAAAAGTGCCTCGTCTACATGCATATGACCAGTAAACCAGATTCAAACACTTCGGTGTCGATTGCTTATTGATAAAGGAGAGGAGTCGATGCAGGCACTTGTGGAATGAACATGTCACCAACAGACCTCATGCTGGTCCCTTCAACATTAACTTTACTTAGCTTCACAATTACATTTCTCTTTTGCTTTCCTATCAAGCGAACCTTCACGAGCCTTCACCCCGTTAGTGTTATTTGCACTTTACAAATACACGTCTTAGTTGAAATATATCAGACATGTCAAAAGATTTTTTTAAAAACATAAAGGACAGCATAAAACGGTAAAATCATCAAATGTGAAACAAATACAACAAATATCATAAAACAAGCCCCCAAACTTTCAAAAAGAGAATAGTCATCAATTTAAGATGGGTTAAGACATTAAATTATGATTTTACATTACAGGAATGATGTTAAATATATTAATCTGTACGCCCCCCCATCCCCAGCTCAAAATCAGGCAGTGAATAAAGCTCATTGGATGAAATGAAGATGCCAATCAAAGTGAAATAATCGAACACTAGAAATATAAAATAATAAAAAGTAAAGACACATAACATACAGGCACAGGATGGCGAACACACTAAAGACACAAACTCAGTCACTCGCACCATATTAATATCCATCAAGTTTTTGTTTTTGGTACATTTTCATTATATAAAACAAATATTACGTGCACTCGGTCATGCAAAGCCATGCTGTTTAGCTTTTACTTTTAGTGGTGTGCAGCAAGACAAGACACCACCAAAAATAAAATCCATGCGATGCATCAAATGCAGAAAAACACAATGGAGTTAGGTATGAGTGCATACTTAAGGCATCCAAACAGTAGAGCTAATTCTGTAGGTAGTAGTGGACATCTGTTCCCCCCCAAAAAAGTAAAAAATAAAACTCAAACAAGAAACAAACTTAAAGGATAGAAACAAAATAAAGGAGAGTGTTTTAAATGACGTGTTTGGGATCAGCAGCCCATTATAGTGGAAGTGGAAGGACTGGAGAGGGTAAAACAAATCAATGTTCTTCTGGCAATGAGCAGAGAGCGCACTGACGAGCCTCAAGCATTATGGCAGACATTAATTATTAAATACACAGTACATATACATTATCTTTCACATCACTCTGCTTGCTGAGTCAGAAACTATTCTGTCAGTAAAGGTCCAGTGTGCTGGATTTCGGGGGATCTATTGGCAGGAATGGAATATAATATTTATAATTATTTTGTCATTATTGTAAAACCACCTGAAACTAACAACTGTTGTGTTTTTGTTCCCTTAGAATTGATAATTCAGTTGATTTTTATATGTGGAATGAGCCTTTTTTATATCTACAGAGGGAGTGGGTCCTCCTCCAGCCCAGTAGCCACAATAAAATGGCAGTTCACGTTTCTGCACAGCATGGATACGTTCAAATGTGTCCGTGTAATATGCAACAAAACCAGGTATTTTAAGCCAAAACATGATCTTTTCCTTACCAAGTGGATTTTGTTCCTAAATCTGACCATATCATGAGCATAGCGCTGTCACAACATGAAATTACAAATTTAACCTTAAAGAATATAAATTTGCAGAAACGTACACAGCCAACATTTACTCTGACAATTGGGCTGCCTCTTCCACGGAGTCCGCCATGTTGCTCTGCCACGTTTCCACAGTAGCAGAGGTCTTTTGTGTTTCTCATGTTTTTAGCGGCTACTGTAGGTGAGGGTGAGACGAGTTCAGCTGGTTGCAATCTGCCATGCCACCACTAGACGGCACCAAATCCTACACACTGAACCTTTAAACTTTAATGCCAAAAGTTTGAGGTTTAATCGGTCAACTACGTTGGAAGAGTAGCTGCAGTAATAATTTAGTGATGACTTGGACTTTTATTGGTAAATGAAGTAAATCAGAAATGGTTGGGCTACAGCTTGGACCACTCGTTATTGTTATGGATTTCCTTTAGTGTTTTTAGATCAAATTTTACTTCAGTTCAGTCTGCTGTTCACATGTTGTCATATGATAACATATATACCGTATGTTGACAACATGTTTGCCTCAGCCCTGGACCATTGCATCATATAGCTGGTGGGGGGGCTAGTGTGTCTCTGATAGTAATGGAGGTAAGCTAACATGGAAATCAAAGGCAGATTGATGAGAGGGCCCAGAGCAGCTGGTTAGGTAATGATGTCTTCATTCTTTCAGCCATCCATTTGCTCCCTGTTCTTCATCTCTCCCTCGCTTCCTGCCCTGTCCATCCGCCCCCAACCTTCTCTGGAACGGTTATTAAGGGCTATATTTAGATAAGTAGAAAACCGTGACTCTCGGAGTGCATCGCTGCCGTCTTATTTGTGTGTATTTCTACGTGTCTTTGTCATGTAAGACTATAGTATGAAAGGAGTGTACATTATGAAAAGGGCTACAGGTGCTTCCACCACTGCCGACAGGCATGTCTGCTTGCATAGATGGTACTCTCGACCTGACCATTAAGACTGAAGAGATGAGAAGACCAAGGAAGAGAGGAAAAATGGAAGCAAGAAAAACATAGAAAAACTAAGGCATCTGTCCCCGTAGTCCAGTGCTCGTCAAGGGGACAAACTGCAGAGAAATGGTGCTATGGCACATTCCAGTTAAACACAGACAACCTGATCAGTCAGAAATAAAATTATTCAAGCAGGAAAACAAAGACTGAAATGTGTTCTAAAGGCAATAAAAAAACAAAATCCTATAAGACATAGTCGTTTTGCTACCTCCATCTTCACGCACACTCACATTTTCTCATTAGATACACTCACTCTTACAAACATACGTTATTCTTCCTCGACATCATCAAGTGGAAGACTTGTTCAAAAAGGTCCGAACTTTGATCCCAACTCTAAAGATACACAAGCTAAACATAGTCTGCAAAAAAAAATATCCCTTTTTTTAAGATTGCAACCAATTCCCAGACCCTTGTTGGATTCAACCAACATGAGTCCTTTTTTTTTTTCTTTCCCCATAATCCACATTCACTCTGCTGTGGGTTCCCGAGGGTAAATGGAGAGCAGGGCACAGGTTGAGTTGTGTTCCACTCTTCTGTGGAGTGTCTGGCTTGGTCAGTGTAAGACCCCTGGGGAAAGCACTGGTGGGTCCATGAAGAAAAAGTGGAGGATGGAGGAGAAAAAGAGGAGTAGATGAGGAGAGAAATGAGGAGTGACGAAGAGGCTGGCGGAGCACTAGAACTCTTTTCAGAATTAAATATTGATCCTAAGCCCTGAGGATTTTTGCATTTCTTTTGTGGCTTTGGGGGATTAAAGATCTCAATGCCTCCTCCTCCTCCTCCTCTCCCTTCACCTGTTCTTCTTCTTCCCCCTCCTCTATTTTCTCTCACTGGGATTTCTCGTCGGACTCAGAGGGGGTGTGTTCGCGGGGCAGCGACATGCTCTTGTGGCGATCCCACAGCTTGTGGAGCTCGGTGGCTTCATTCTCACTGCTGCTGGTACCGCTGTCCCTGAAGCTGGCCAGAGGAGGACGCACCTTCACACCTTTTACCGTCACAGAACCCTCAATGGCCTTACGAAGCTGGATGGAGAAAGACAAGTTAGAGATGACACCACAAAGAGTGTCTAAACACGCATGCAGGAAACAATGAAGCTACATTGATTTTTATGGTTCAATGGGTAACTCCAATTGTGTGTCCACAGGTCTTGGGGAGTACTACTGCACTTGTAAAATATATATAACCTGATGAATTTCCTCCAGTGATGCCGCTCAGTGGTTAAGTTGCATTGTGGGTAATGTGGGCGCTAGGTTTTAAACAGGAAGAAGAATGCGTGGAATAAAAGGTGATTTCTCTGGTTCTGTTTTATCGATTTTGATCATTTGTTTTTAAACTGTCCATAATGAGTCCAACAGTGTTAGGAGTGCAATGCTAGACCACTGGACGGCTTATTTGGGGGGGATGGTAAAAAAAGAAAATGTAACTATCAAGGACCCTACCTGCCAAAAACAATATATGATATATGGTCACCATGGATATCAGCTATGTCAAAAACAAAGAGATAGAGCCTAAATTGTGCTATTTCATACTGGGTTTTATTCACAGTCCCTTATTATGCTGTGCTGCATACAGTTTTGGCCCCAGTGGAAATAGAACTGCTAACCCTGATGCTGTACTGGCCTTGCTCTACAGTACGAGATCATGTCCGTAGTTTACAATCCGATACACAGGCACACAAGCCATTTTCTATTTTCAACTGGAACCCCCTTTCAAAATGCAATGGAGGGAGAGCTCATGGTCAGAGGGCAGCGTGCATTGAAAGTGAGGTCAGAGTGACTTTAGCTGCTGTTTGCTGAATCCTTTCACAGTATAAGAGAAGAGGAGAAAGGAGAGGTGGAAAAGACTACACGTTTATTAATCTCTGTGGCTCTCCTTGCCACCTACACACAGCAGAATTGGAAGTAGATCAAAAAAAGTGCACTCACAGGGTCAGACCTGCCTCTGCCACAATACATACTGCAGTCTGCCTTCAAGAAATGTTTATAAAAACAATAGAACAATATAAAAATTCAAAGTGGCAGAGACAATGATTCTTGGTGAAGAATTAGGCTTGGTCTTGCCGGACAAAATGACACCATATATTGCTTGATAGCACATTTGTCATACACTGTACACAACCAATGTACACCAGTATATACTGTATATCAGCAACATGTGTATTATGTCAGCAAAGACTTAACTGGGATCAAAAACATTTAAGATTTTTCCTCAGATGTTAACAGAATCAAAAGATTCAGAAAATGACAGCTTGTGTTGAAGAAGTGTCTTTTGGGCCTTGTCTACAAAAACTTCTTGAAAGACCTTTGTAATTTGGTATCAACTTTGGGGAAAAGAAGGACTGAAACTAGCTATGTTAGCTGTCTATTTCAACTGTTTATCCATAAATTCTAGTCATTTATTTCAACCTTTTTTATCTTAGTTTAAGCCAACCTGAACTGTTTATTAATGACACTCAGCAGTCTATTTCAATCATTACCCTAAAGGTCCTGTGTGTAGGATTTAGGGGGGACATGGGATTATATTCATAATTATGTTTTGATTAGTGCAGAATCACCTGACAACTAAGAACTGTTGTGTTTTAGTTCTCTTCGAATTAGCGTTTTATATCAAAGCTGCATGTTGCACCCTCATGTTTCTACAGTAGCTCAGAATGGACAAACTGAACACTACTCCTCCAGTATTTTATATAGGTTTTTGTGCATGTAAAAAGGTCTTAAAGCCCAAAGTCCCCACCGACAGAGGCTGTTCTCTCCCACAGAAAACACTGCACCTGAACTACCTGGAACGCCTCATCACTTGTCCCTCCCTTTAATTCTGTGACTTTGTGACATCACACTATGTTACCATGTCAAACATTTGCATTTATGCCTAGCGGCTAGTTTGCCACGTAAGCATTAATTTAGGACAGCTGTCCTGTTGTTGTTAGCGGTGCTGGCTCAGGCGTGTGTGAGCTGACCAATCAGAGCAGACCGAGTATTTGGGAGGGAGGGCCTTAAAGAGTCATCTTCCTCACTGCCAACAAACTGTTGCACAAGAGGCACAACATTTTGTATTATAGTACATATCAAAAACAAAAGATTCACGTGCTCCCTGTTTTAGCCCACAGAGCAAAACATGTGATTTCTCAAATGTATTTACATTGACCATCTTGTGCTTTAATTAATCACAACACATTGGGTTTATATGTTTTCCATGCATTCGAAAGAAACACATTGGAGCTGTGTGAAAGTTTGTTGTGATTCTCTAAGGTCTCTTTCATCCCATCTCTCTCTGCTCTCAGTGTGAGAAAGTATTATTGAATTTTCTGTTTGGCCGGCCAAAGTTTGTCATTTGGCTGATAAGGTGAAGGATTTTGGGGGCAACAGATCCAGTGGCAGCCCTGAAAAGAATAGTGTCTGCACGCTGTAGGGTGGAAATAATGCACTATAATCACGCACACAAACATCCCTGTGAATCTCCTCTTTCATACGGACCAATGAGGCTGTGATATAACAGCATGTCTGTGTGACAGACAGGCAGACTGGGAGAGGCTGGGCTTTATCTGCCTTGGCTGGGTTTTTGTCTGCTGGTGGAACGCAGAACAAAAAAGCCTAAATGTCAGGGACAGGCAAGCAGAACTGCACTTAGCAACAATCCTCTCACCACTTCCTGGCCAATTCACAAAGAGCAAGAGGTTTTCAGTTGTTTGTGAGGCAGGCGAGATGAAAAGAAAGGGAGGGTGCAGAGAACAGACACAGAGACAATAGATAGAGACAGCAATATTAAGCAGCCTTTTGTCTGTCACAGTACATAACAGGCGAGGGGAGGAGGAATCATTAATGCTGACTGAAATGTCTTTGAGTGAGTGAGTGAGTGAGTGAGTGTGTGTGTGTGTGTGTGTGTGTGTGTGTGTGTGTGTGTGTGCGTACAGCAGGGTGACAGCACTCCTGATGGTATTGACAGTGATTATACAGTTATGAAAGCAGTGAATATGCTCCTGTATAAATGATGACAGTCATGTCTTTTTACATTAGTGTAGGTGTCGAACAAATTGCCAAATTGAATTGTGAGATTAAAGCGGTATGAAACTATTCAAATACGCACAATAACCATATGAATATGCTAGAGAATACACTCCCCCCCAAAAAGACTCTTACCTCTTTCAGGGAAACCACCCCAATGAGGCGTCCTATACTGGTAACGTAGGCGTGGTCAAGGCCCAGCAGCGAGAAGATGGTGTGGGTCTGCAAAAACACAAGCAGAGGTGGTTGAAATACAATCAGTGAAACACTAACAGTATAAACAGAGATAATACCCTGCTGGGTTCCTACTTTAATTAGAAAATGAGGTTCAGTTAGGGAAATGCACCACTGACTTCAATTATCCTACACGGACAACTTCATTCACAATGGATTCATTCAACTAGTCGAATGTTCCTTTTAAAAGGGATACGATCGCTTTGGGAAATACCACAGAGACATTCAGACTGGTCTTACTGCTAATTTTAAAACAGGAACAGTGAGAAGGGAATCAGACAAATCAATATCATTTCCCCTTACTGATTGATCAGCAACTGAAAATATGGAGCGACAAAAGGCCATTTTCAAGATACAATAAAATATTCGATAACCAATTAGCTTCTGTTAGCATTCAACCACTTCCTAGTTAACAGTTAACAGAATGATAACATCTAGTTCGTTTCACTTTATGGCTTGAAAAATGAAGTAATTTCTACCTTCTATCATGTAATACTATCAACGGTAATGTTAGCTGGAAGTGGTTGAATGCTAATGTTACCTGTTGACTCATGGAAGCTAATGGCTTATGAAATATGTTGTTTTCCCTTGATATTTGGCCAATGTCCCTCCACATTTTCACTCACCCATTAGCTTCTGTTAGACAACAGCTAATGTTAGCATTCAACCACGTCCTAGCTAACATGATTGTTTGGTAGTGTTACACAATACAAGGTTTAAATTATTTCTAAAATATCAGCACACCTCTTGGACACATTCATTGAAGCTAGGAAGTGAAACGCACTGGATGTAATCAAACTGTAATGTTAGCTAGGAGTGGTTGAATGCGGAAACTAATTGGCTATCAAATCTGTTGTTTTATTTTGAAAATGGCTCGATGTCCCTCTACATTGTCACTATAAATCAATCGGGAAATGGTAAACTGATAGCAGGTTGGCAGATTCCCTAAGTTTATACAACTTCTAGCATGGATCATAGCAGAATAACATTATCCCAGCATTTGAACTTCCCACCCTTAGCATGATGTCAGAAGAAAATGACCACCATGTGTCTATGAAGAGCCATGTTTCAAGCACAAGTTGTTCAACAGGCCAAGAAATGAGTTGACAAAGACTACACACTATCTGGAGATTTAACAGCCAGTCAGATACTGGGACATCACATCAGGGTCAACATTTGGAGATAGTGTAATAGTGTATCAGTTAGGTGACCTGTGTCGGTGGGGAAACACCAAATAATCAAGACAAAATTCAGACACATTCAAACACAGGCTTAAAGGGGAATGCTGGTATTCTTAAACTTAGGTCCAATATTACTCCATATTATATTATCATAAAACGCAATACGCTGGAGTTTGCTTGCAGTCATTATCTGGTGCCGTCATATTGACATCAGCTGTTCACATCAGCCTGTCACATCTGTCCAAAAGCACAGTGACACAACCACAATCTGAGTCTATCATCTTGCTGCATCTTTTTAAATGTGATTTTCTCTCTCCCTTTACTTCAGTCATGCTGCCGTTTTGTTTGCCCTCTCCACCTCCCCATCAACGCCCACTCTTCACATATTCACCAGCTTAATTTCATCATTCTCAGCGGAGTCATCAGCCACCTCCACCAGTGCTCAGGGACACCCCTCAATCGCAAAAATCTCCCTGTAGAGTCTAAGCACCAGACTTTCTGACAAGACTCAATTATCAGATATCATCTGCTGCAGTAAACATCTTATTTACTTCATATACTGTCTCCTGATTGAAATAACGGTTAGATGCAGCCCTATCTTCAATAGAGTGGCCATATCAGGGCCAGTGAAGTAATATAGCTTTACTGTGGTTATAACTTATTATGCTAACATTGGCTAGTAGACCTACATATTTTCTGTTTATTCTTTTATTTTGCAATATTCAGTTCACTGTTTAGTGTTAGGTTTAATAAAATCTAAAACAAGCATGGTGAAGTAATTTTGCTACTATCTGAACTCTACTACTACTACTATGAAAGAAGTATTTAAAAGAGACATTATTTTACTTTGGGGTTACTACAAGAATATGTTTATATGCTTTAATGCTCAAAAAGCACATCAGTTTTCTCAAACTGTCCAGTGCTGCAGCTCTGTATTCCCCCTCTGTCTGAAACACTCTGTTTTAGCTACAGTCTCCTTAAGAAGGCCCCTCCTGAATACCCAGTCTCCTTTGATTGGTCGGCTCACACACACCTGAGCCAGCACTGCTAAGTCAAATTTTAAATGCTGAACTAGCCACTAGGCTTAAGTTATGTAAATGTGTGACTCTGTGAGGTAGTGTGATGTCACAAAGTCAGAGAAATAAAGGTGAGACTTCTGACGAGTGTTTCAGGAGCAGTGTTTTCTGTGGGAGAGAGGAGCCTCTGTTGGTCTGGCCTCTGATCCTTTTAACTTTTAAGATATTTTACATGTACAAGAACCTATATAACACCCTGAAGGAAAAGAAAACAATGAAAAAAAAACACAACAAGTGTCCTTTAAGGAATGTTTGCTGAATGTTACGCAGGATATTTTTGTTCACAATAAACTCATGTTTAAACCGTTTTAACATTTTACTGACTACCTGGCTGATTAACTGCTGCATGTCTTTATTTGGAACTAATTTGTAATTATATGTTATCATAAGGTTTAGCAGTGATGTGTGTGGAACTCTGCCTGCAGACTTGAGACTCTACTAATGGTGATGACCACACATTAACCTGGGACAGCTGTCTCATGATCGCAGTCAAATGCAGGGTGAAGATGTTAAAGCGTGCCGAGTCTTGTGTATAAAAGGGTAAAAATGTCAAGACCAATTTCTAATAATAGTGTTGAAGTTAATTTCATCATTTACATTAGTTACCTGAAAGGCCTTGACTGGCAAAGTCAGAGATTTTCCCTGTTAAATAACCTTTTGAGCCAGTCCATATTTATATATTTATTTGCCTTTTAAAAAACAGTATGACTCATTTCTATGCAGTCCAAATAACAAAAGGAACACTGCTAAAATGTTCTGTGAATACTGAAGTTGTCATTATGTGCCATTAGTGTCATACATGTCTTTATTTCAACTTTTATAATGTTAGGTTTTGCATGTTTCTATGACCCTGTTTTTGCTCTATTTATACTCTCTGCCCTATTAGTCCTGTATTTGCTGATGACTCAGTTTCCCCATGGGGATCATTAAACTTTCATTTAATCTCATTTCCACTGTTAAGAGTTACCATGGAGGAGTGTGGCTGTGTGGAGCTAAAAGCAAAAAAAGCAGTGAGAGGTCAAAAACTTCAGTGGCGGATCAGAAAGGTTGCAGGACTCATGCCAGCTGGACTTTTTGTTCTAGACCATTTTAGTGTTTAATGGGACTTCCTACTTAGCCAGAATGGGCATTTGGGACATCTGAAATTGATCCCACTGTGCCAAGCAAACGCAAGCTGTGCCAAGAAAAAGATTGTTAAGTGTTTTTAGGCCAGGGCCAGTCGTAATGTAATCTGTCGAAGAGTTTCCCCACTGGAGGATATAGTAGCTTCGCTGGGGTTAGTCAGCTCACCTCAGATTCAGCCCATTCACATCTATTTAAACTGCAATTCACTGATTAGAGGTGCTGCTAATATCATCGTAGGAACAATTGATCATCAGCACAGTGAGGGGAGACATTAGAGGCTCTAAACAAACTCTAGTTGGACCAGCACACCAAAGCTTCTACATTCTGTTTTGCACTGAATTATTGGGTCATATTTGGTGTTTGCCCTCTTCAATCTTCCTGTAAAGTCAAAAACAATGTTTTTATCACATCTGTCTTGCTCTATATCTCACTTACGCTAGTAAGTAGCCAGTATCAGACCCAACAATGGCAAAACAGTTGTTTTATAGATATAGATATTTATAGATCCACCATGGAGGCATAAAAAGGGCACCACCAGAGCGGAGTGGTTCTGGGTACCAGGCCTCGCAGATAAGTGTACATAAACTCAATTTTATACCTTTATTCACTGATTTGGTTGACACTGGATGATATTTTATTGGGCAAGTATTTTCTGATGTTCTCCGACTCTGACACAACTCTGAACAGATAGCTTTCCTTGTTCACTAAGTAACTACTAACTACTGCTAACCAGCAACCTTTCAATGAACACCTCCTGACCGGGGCCGTACGCCGCCGTTAAGAACAATGTGACCGAGTAGAATAATGGCGTTTCCTGATGGACAGATAACCAATAGTTCTATTGCAAGAGTAATCGATAACTCTAATGCAGCTGCTGTTCATTAGTTAGCTCATAGTCGTGCAGTTAGCGATTTTAATTTCTGACTCATCCCTGGGGTGATTTAGCCATTTCTTGTCGTTAAACTGGTCTCCGTCTTCCTAGAGGCTGTGTTGTTCCGTCCAATTCTGGCTGTGCTTATTGGGATCTGCCAATCCGGGCAACATCAGCCGATAGCTCCATGGGGGGTGTAACACATATTCAGCCTATTGGCTCCTCTAAACGTCAATCAATATTCGTAACAAGTCTACTAACTGTATGCAGAAGCAAATAACACTCCACTAGCTGCTGCATGGGAACTTTAAAATGAAAACCTTGTTGAGAAGCACTGCCACTATCAGAGGCTACAAATAACCTCCAATGTGGTATGTTTGTGGTGCTTATATTGAGGTATTACATTTGATGTGGCAAAGTATATACTGAAATTTAAAAATAATACTGTCCCACCTTTAAAAGTCGGTTTACCAAAATAAATTTAAAACATATTTTCTCACTTTCTCTTTCTTGCCTAGGTTTTGAGATATCCCTCTCCAAATAAGGATATTGCCCAAAATGTCAAGCTATTCCTTAAAAAATAAATAAATCAATAAACCACTTCAAAATCCAGAAATTTAAAGGAACTACCCAAATAAAGAAAAGTGCTGATGGCGAGTTTTAAGGATTATACAGAGTATCTGGGAAACAGTTTGTGAAAAGACAAGTTGTTGAAACTTTGAATAAATAATATATATATATATAAAATAAAATATAAATCTACATGGAATATCTCTGAAAATGTGTGCACATAATCTCAATACTACCTGTGTGGCTGGCTAGGTACTGATGGGTAAGAAACGAACATCCTGAGTAAAAGCTGGGCACAAGGGCTCACTGAATGTTTTGCTGACTATAAAAATGATTAGAACATATGCTGTGGACATTACAGTCACCAGATCAACCTCACTGAACACATACAGGAGATTTTAGATTTCACCACCATCATCCAAACACCAAATGAGTGATCTTGGACAATCTATGACAGGGAGCACTGAAGCTATCCTGAAGGTGTGTAGTACACCAACACCTTACATGTGGTTTTACTTAAATTTGTCACCTACTGTATGCTTTCTTGTTATTTGGGAGGTCTTTTCATGATGTTATTTGGTACATATCATTTTGCAATGTATTTCTTTGATGAAAATCTACACAGTGACATGAGTGAAGTTTGGGTTGCTTTTAATACTTAGTCACTATCCTAAATGAACTGAGAGTGGCTCTGGAACAAAACCCAGAACACAGTGACTGTAGAAACATATTGTCATGTAAATATTCTAATAAACAGAGTAGTCCATTACAAAAGGGCCAACAGACAAACACAGAAAAACAACAGCAGTAAACTGTATGGGATATATGGTAGCAAAATCCAGAGAGGCCGAGCAGGGCAAGAGTGATGTAGAGTGAATAACTTCACAGACACAAACACACACACACGCCTGAATACAGCAGCGGCAGTGGCGGCGGGCGGTGTTTAATATGCTGAGGGAGATTGCGCGTGGTATTGGCTTTTGGCAGGGTGCAGTGGAGGGAGGGGAGCGAGATGGATTGGTGCAGGATCCCTCTCTTAAATGTTTAAAGAATATTCACACAGAGCCCAGAGGATGGACGAGAGAGAGAGAGAGAGAGGAGAGAGAGACAAAGAGAGAGCAAGAGGAGAGAGAGAAAGAGAGAGAGAGCGAGAGAGAGAAGGTAGAGCATTATGAATGGTGAACATTAGGTGCTGCCACAGCCGCTGGCAAGTCAGTGTGTGTGTTTGTGTGTGAGTGCTTGGTTGGAAGTGAGGGTTTCAACAGTGAAATGTATGTGTGTTTGTGTGTGTGTGTGTGTGTGTATGTGTGTGTGTGCTGGAGACAGCTTCTTTCACGATGTACAACTGTGCTGCAGTAAGAAAACCAAATCAACATGAGCTCCAAAGAGCAAAAGCTCCTTTCTTTGCCCTGCACTTTCGCTTTCTCTTACTAACAGTGGGGGATAATTTGTCTCGAGTGCCTCTGTGTGTTCTTTTGGTTTGTTTGCATGCTCCTTTAATGCCACTACACACCACAGGAGCACAAGGACTATCCAGAGTATTGGAACTGGTGGAAGTTCACTTTCCAAGTGCTTCCGTTCCTGTTGCGAAGTCAAGATGGCCTCACTCCAAGACTTACTTCTGAGATGAAAATGCTTAAGATGTTCATGATAAATTATGATTATAATAAGAAGAAATTACCCAATCATAGTATCTTCTCACCCACTCTTCCAAACACAGGATGCTACTTTCATAGACTATTATTAGTATGGAAAGTTTACACTCAAACCTTAAAAAATAGTGTGTCCCCTTTATAAGAAGTCCAAGAGAACATCAAGTATATCAATAATCTATTCTACTGTATAAAAAACTGCAAAAAAAGGCGTCTACTTGTGTTGATCAGTAATTACATGTTAAAGTAAAAAATGACCTGGAGTTCCCCAAGGCTCAAGTCTCGGACCACTTCTGTTCAAAATTCACATGCTCAGAATATGGAAAATAACTAAATATCTTACCATAATTTTGCAGATGATACACCAGTTAGCATAACAATATCACCAAATGACTACAGCCCCATACATTCACTGAGTAAGTACACTGAACCAATCAGGGCATGTTTCCATGTTCTTATTAAAAACAGAATAGACGGTTCTCCAAGAACTCCAAGAGAGTGGAACACATCACTCCAGTTCTCAGATCTTTACATTGGCTCCCTGTGCATCAAAAAGGAAAAACACCAAACTCCGTTTGAAACTGGAGATTTAAAAGAACTATCAGTTCACCGCTGACTTTTACTTACTGAAATGTAGGAGTAAAATACATGTCTTGCACTGCACTGCTGTTTAATTAGTATTTTTTCAGTTTTAGTTTATTAATTATCTCCATTTGTTTTACCATTTTCCTATACGTTTCATTTTATATCAGCTTGTTTTACGTTTAAATCTTTACTGAATGCCTTTTTATATCTCATGCGAAGCTCTTTTAATTGCCTTGTTGTTGAGAAGTGTGATGCAAACAGTTTTTGATCAGTGTAGATAAACTAAAAAAACAGTACTGAAGACACATTCTTACTGACAAGGATACACATTTGTGCTCCAGTATGACAGACACACACAGAGGTTGAAAAACAGCTGTATTTTCAATCAGACCTTGTGCAGCGACGTGCGCTCCACCAGCTGGAACGGGGCGGGGTCGATCTTGCAGTTGTTGAAGTTGACCTGCTCATCAAGCTGCATCTCCTCCCACTCTGAAATCTGCAAAACACACAGAGGAGGAGGAGGGAGTTTGGGGATGAGAGATAAACATGACACAACATGAATTCAACAACAGAAGGAACAAAAGAACAGTCCCTTGTAGACAGCATTGATCAATTAATAAACAGGTAATCAGATAAACTATATTATATCCAATCCTAGGTTGACTTACAGTGTTACGGCCTGGCATTGTTGGCCAAACATTTTTTTTTTACCTTCTGATGATAAAACTAGGACTGACAGTGTGCTTAATATATGCTGTTAAAAGATGATATCTTTATGCCTGGTGTCAGTCACTAATCAGAAAAGAAAGGCATCAAATCTTTCCATACCACCAGCTGAAAAATCACCTCCCTCTGATAGACAATCAATGGACCAGGCGCCGCACTGAATGACTCTATAAATCATACAAGAGCCAAGACGATGGACGGTGAGGAGGGTGAATTGCAAACAAGGAAGGGAGACGTGGTGGGAAGCAATGACATAGCAGACGTATGGGAGGTGAACGATGAGTGATTCCGAGAGAAAAAAAAGAGGGCATGTAGGGAGAAAGTGTGAGGAATGTGCGGCTGACAGAGAGGAAATGAGAGGTGCTGTTGATGGATGAATTATGAATGATGTCATATCCAAAAATATAAGACTCCAGGGTAATCGGTCCGTCTGGGAATACTGAGGAATCTAAAAAGCCTGGTCTGTCATGGTGTGATGTCATCAAGTGGAAGCTGAGAAGTTGGACAAATATATATTTTTGAAAACTGATCAAGAATCCATGTATTTGATACATTACACTAACAAGTATGGTGTGAGTATCTGAAATGCATGCTTGAGTACCAAATGTGGTCTCCTGCTTGGATAACATTTCTTAAAAACTACAGTTCCCAGTTGTTTGAGCATATAGGAGACTTTAAAACAATGGAACTACATTTTTTGTGACCTGCTTTATGTTTTTAGTAGGAAATTATGGATTGAGCGCAACAGACATCGTAGGAAAGGGCACAGTGACATGAACTGACTAACTGTTGGTATTGGTGTTATCATAGATTAATGTCAGTCTTATCCTTTAAATGCTGAATAATGTGGCCATTTTCAAAGATCCAGTGTTGGCACCAGAATTTTGTTGTTAGGTAGAAACTGCATTGAGACTTTATTGGGTATATAAAGTCTTCATGGTTGAACTCCATTGGCATGCAGCTCTTACAAGTTTAAAAACCACATTTTGGGATTAAAAATGCTTTTAGATAAAATTAAAAAAATAATAAAGGGGCATTACCTAAATAAATGGTCAAAATTGAAGCAGCAAAGACCAAGATGTACTAACGTTTTGTCCCTTGGGTGGATCAAGCTCAATTTAAACACTGGATCTTACATTTCCCAGAATGCAACTCAACAGTTGCAACAGTTGAGTCCTCTGTTCAACTCTCTGCTGTTTAACACCCACATCTGTGAAATTCAATGCACCCAGTTTGTAACAAAGGCTTTCTGTTACATATGTTTATTCTCAGTCCCCAAGCTGAGATAACCTGGATGAAATCACTATGACATAATTTTTCAGGCTCCTCCAGAGACATTTAACAACTGTTTCCGAAGGCTGAGTAATGCTAGTGAAAGTATTGGCTCTTAAAGTAATGCGGGATAATCTAAGCTACTGTATATGTATCAGTATATGATTTGCACTATGTATGTTGTATATTTGTATGTTTTTAATGGTGTGCTGTGCTATGTGTAGTGTATGTACTTGAAGCCAAAAACATATAATAATAATAAGTAACTTAATAATAAAAACTTCCACTGAGGTGGAGGTGGAGTTAATCTTACCTCATCTCTAAAAAAATAAACACATAGTCAAACAAATACGTAAATTACAATGTCAACATTTTGGGTGCAACAGTTCAGACCAACACTGAGCCGTTTTCTTTTATCAGGGCTGTCTCTTCTTCCGTCACAGATCTTTGACAGACTGTGAGGTTTACCTTTTCTGTAGGAGCTGTTTTCTGATTGGCTGAAAGTGTCTTTTACAGCATGTGTGGCCCCATTCTGACAGAATCACGCTGGTCCTCCCATCATTTAAATGAGGGTACAGTGTTTATTTCACTTGTATTTATGGATTTTGGTCTTGTGCCCCAGTTTAAAACCCACTGTTATGTTATGCCATCTGTTGATGTGGACCAACAACCACTAGGATGAGCATGCTAGTAGCAGAGAAACATGGCAGCTTCTCCTCTGTTGCTTGTCGGTTGGCAAACTGCTTTTAGGTGCATTACCACCACCTTCTGGGAGGGTTAAAGTTCACAACATGATGTCACAACACTCCCACACCAGGCACAACCCAGCAGCTCATCATCACAATGCCTGATTCTGTCTGAATGAGGCAGAAGGTGTGTGGTTTTTTATTTTGTTTGACTGGCTGTTTGTCTTACCTCTCTAATAGTCATGTCGTCCTCCACATCTCCATCATCCTGTGGACAAGAAGCGACAGGAGAGGAGTCAGAACACAAGACCAAGATATTCTGTGTGCAAACTAAACACAGTAAAATGAAGTACAAGTCAAATATGTGATGGAAGAGTAAACAAATGGAAGAAAAACAATGGTGACCAGTTGGTTTTCATCTCACTAAACATTTATATGTACTGTTCGACTTCGCCTCCATCACTACAACTGTGCACAGAAGGTAAAATGACATACAGAAAACACATAATCATCCATGCACCACATCAGTGTTATACAGCGCCGCTGTCTCGAGACAGATGGACAGAAATGGAATGAGTGACTAAAGGAGCGACTACAGTACATTTAATGAGTGCGGGGGATGTGATGTATGAGATGTCAGAGCAGATGATCATTATAATGATGGATCTGCGGCGCACTCAGAGCTCACGGCCCATAACTGACAGGCTAACACTGCCAACAGTGTGTGACAAGCTGGAGTCAAACTAGCAACCCTGAGCTTTCGCAGAAGAAGCACTGAGAATACTTGATGGAAATATACAGCTGATTGTGTGAGAGCGTTATTCCACGTGTGTTTGCAGCTCTGTGTGTGTGTGTGATGGGCTGTGAAATACGTTTTCAAAGTGTTTAGTCATGTGCTTGTGTGCAGGTATTTACTTTCTCAGGACTGAAGACAGGAGAACATGTGTGTGTGTGTGTGCGTGTGTGTGTGTGTGTGTGTATGTGTGTGTGTGTGTGTGTGTGAGAGAGAAAAAGGTAGAGTGAGTGTGACCCAGGGGCTGATGGGAGCCCTGAGCTCATTTATCCTCATCGCTGCGGTGGCCGACCTGTCGGTAACCCTAGCAACTGTTGCCGCGGGGTAGAAAGAGGCGCCCTACTGTAGCTCTATGCAAGCAGAGGTCTGATGTGCCTGGAGTTGATGAGACTAAACAAACACACACACTCACTCAGATACACACACCTACAGCACTTTATCTCTGCTGTCTCACTGATCATTCTGCTTGTCACAAGGGCACTCTGAATGTCGCCAAGATACACTGTTGTTCCAGGGGTAAAATGTAAACTAAAGCAGGAGATCTAATCATTTGGTGTGTGTGTGTGTGTGTGTGTGTGTGTGTGTCTGCAGAAAAAGGTGTTTTCGAGAGTGAGAGAGAGAGAGAGAGAGAGAGAGAGAGAGACAGGGAGAGAGAGCTTGGATTGTGCATATAAATGGGTGCTTTCAGAAAGATTAGCTGCTCTATTAAGAGAGCAAATCTCTGCTTCTGGATACATGAGTTAGGCAGAAGTCTGTGTGTGTGTGTGTGTGTGTGTGTGTGTGTGTGCGTGCGTATGCTTGTATGTGTATGGGCAGTGGGAGAGTAAACTTTCTCAGGATGCATGCGACCGACAGTGAAATCAGAGGAACTGTGTGGGCATATTCAAATGAGATTTGAATGAGCATGTGAGCGTGTGTGTGTGTGCGTGTGTGTGTGCGTGCAGAGGCATGTGAAAGGCAGAGCGATTCCAGAGTGCTGACAATAGGCCGATGAAGCCGTACTGCTTGCTTCGCTGTTTCTGTGACCAGACATAGATTAGAAACGTCCGTTGCTCTCCCTTTCCCTCCCTCCTGCTGCGATCCATCTTTGCTTCCATCCAGTGACCCGATAACCCAATCAGTGGCAAGCATCCAAGACTAGGTCAGCAGTGGACACACACAATCTAGCACCAAAGACTGCTGTATCACACACACACACACACACATACACACACACACACACACACACACACACACACACACACACACAAGGCAAGGTAAGGCATTCTTTTTTTATTTTTACTGAAGGTAAGGTTTATGAAGCATCTTTGTCTTCTAATCTAAATTCAAAACAAATAAAATTGGACCTGAAAGACAGGTCAGGGGCACATGGTTTTAATAATTTACGCTCTGGGGATCATGAATGTGTGTTTTGAAGACATGGAAAGGCCAGGTCAAACATTGTTTGGGGCTCATAAATCCTTCCTTCTGTCTTACCGTCGTTTACCACTTTTATTTGTTGTCTTTAATCTATTTATTTATTTATTTATTATTCCTTTTACTGCTCTTAATTCCTCTGATGTGATGTCGTCTTCATATTGTCCCTTGTTTTTGCTCTTTTATTCTATTTTTGCATTTATTTTCAAATGTATTCATTCATTTCTATTTATTGTTTTCTTCTCTCTCTTGCTTCCCTGTGATTTTGCCTGTTTCATCACTTTTTTTCCTTTTACTTGTCATGACTCATTTTGACTTTTTGTGTTTTTACATTTTCTGCCCTCTTGTTTTAACTCACCTTAGACTAGACTTCCTTGTGTTTAGCTTGACTGTTGACTGTTCATTCTGTAATATTGTCTTCCTGAGTTTCCTGCTTTTGCTTGATTGTGAAAGCACTTTGTAAACTCTGTTTTTAAAGGTACTACATAAATAAAGGTTTCTTTGTATTTATTCATAAAAGTCTGCACAAATTGTAGCGCCGATCACTCAATCAGTAAAATTCATGGCAATATGATAGTTACAGGAAACAACAGGGGACCATAAAAGCCGCTTGAATTCATTCACTGGGGCCCTTGAACGTCTTGACCTATTGTTAGCAGTGAAGACATTTTTCTAAAAAGAAAAATTACTTTCCAGTTTTTAACACTTTGAGAGGCATAAACTAAGTTCCATTACTCTAATAAGATGGCGGCGGAAATCTGAGTTCCTTGGGAGTTCTCTGCATGACATATATTACTCTTTGACCATGTTTATACTTGAGACCAACTGATATATTGGGTGGCAAACATAATTGGATTATCACTGCCATACCATCTTATAGAAAAAAACATGTGAATTCACCTAAATATGCACATGCGCATACGTTATTTCTGTTATCAAAATGTGCTCAGTCAACACTGATGATCTCAACACAAACAGAATAACAAACTATTATTGATGAGACTCGGATGCTCTGAAGTGCCTGTTAGAAGCAGTCTGTCTCGATGTGGGTGTCCTCCCTCATCATTATCATTAGGACCTTCCACTCTGCCCTCTGAAGAGCTGTTTCAATTGGTACAGTGATGACAAAAGGCGCTATCAAGCTTGTCTCTCATTTTTAAGCTCCATATAGTCATGTCTGTTGTGTCTTTATCTTCTGCCTGTGCCACACGGTGCAATAGTGCAATAGGGAAATGTTGCGACAATGGTTATTTATCACTAATGTACAGGAAATTAGGTGCTAATTTCCTTGCTGCTGATGCTCACTTTGCTCATTGCTTTAAAATGTTATTACAACCTTATCTGTGAATCTGATTAGATTGCAGAGGCTGTAACACAATTTTGAAAGTCATCATTAATGACTTTGTTCAAACTACAGTGGTGTGAACAATAACAGGAGCTGTGAAGTAGTTGCAAAAGCTGTGAAAAGGTGGGTAGTTAATTTTTAGTTCATGATCCACTATGTCCAGCCTTATTTTTTGGTATAAAACATGAGAATATCTGAATGAAAACCACCAATAGTTTCATTTTGTAAGTCCTGCTATTGATGCTCTCAAACCTGTGACAAATGATTCACCCTGAAAGTATCTGAAATTGAAATTGTCAGTATGCCACACTCATCTTTCTAGATAAGTTCACCCTCTCCCTTGTGTCTCCATCGCTCTGTTGTCTGAAATTATTCAGGAAATGAAAACTTCATCCCGTCCCCGGAATATTTTCCTATCAGATACCTGAAGGACAATTTTAATGGATTCAGTGTCTTTGTTCTACAACTTATAACTTGCTTTCATTGAGCCTATTATGAAAGTGCCAACACTTGACCCTAATGATTTTAATAATGAACAGCCTATTTCAAAATTCCCTTTTCTTGCCGTATGGTTCTCAAAAGAAGTGCCCTCTACTGGATTCTCTTCCAGATCATCATAACACTGAGACCTTTAGACTTCTGTTTCTTTATTAGCCACTTGTTGAAACCCATCATTACTCACTAAGTATTTAATATGTTAAGCATTCTTTCCTTTTTGACTGTAAAAGGCGGGCCTGGAGTCCAATCTCTAGCTATGGATCTTTTGTGTTGGCTTAAAAGACTACAGATTTACTCATTTGGATCAAGTAGCACCAACTATTTGTCAAACTTTCACATCACCACACACACATCAGGTTTGTGTCAGTTTAAATAAACCTGGTTGCACTGTTAAAACTTCAAGACAGTGTTTGCTGGTAAAGACTCATAATCATTTTGATATTACAGAACTTGTAATAGGGTGAATGGTGTCTCTGTGTCAGCCACTCTGCCCCCCTATCACTTGTTTCTGCACTATGTAACTTCAGTGAGAGGATAGGATCACAGCGTTACATACATGTTTACTTCAACATATCTGTTTTCAAGACATAACATTGTTACAGACCTGGGATTTGTATTTACGACAGTGGTGTCACACTTAGAAACTGTGGGGGATGCCAAATTGCATAAAATGCCAATTTTCTAGATAACATTGCTTTTAATGGTGGGCCACAGCCAAAAGCACCAACCGTATTGCTTTTGCAAAATGGTACTCAGATCCAATTTTCTGTTAAATGACGTATAATACATGTTTAATGTTTTTGCACGAAAACATCTGGCAGGTTGAATTTAACTGCCAATTTGTCCTTGTTCCCAGGAATATTCTATTAATATTATTAATTATATTACAATATACTATTATAATATTATAATTTTATATGTAATACAAATCTGAAATATCCAATTATGCTGACCTACTTTGGTAATTTATTCAAGTTGCTGGCATTATGTTTTGTTGTACCAGTATTTCCCACCATTATTAAACAGCATTTTGATCAATTGTCAGGTCACATGTTTTATCTGTTGGATTAGTTAGCTACATAACATTTACACCTGTCGAATATTCGGTGTGAATACACAGTAACAACTTATGGAAGGGACTAGTTTGTGTGGTGAAATCTGCTTTGATTCAGTTATGTGTAAATCATTGTAAACACTTATGCAGCGTGTATTATGCTACAACTAGGCTAAGTTTAAATTTGTGAACGGCTCAAGTCCAAAACATCATCTTTCGTTTTTATGCTGATGACTATGATGTTCAGTATCTGTGTTATGTCCTGAACAATAGAGAAAAGGACACTGCCTTTCCTTCTTTATTGTGCATCAGCCATTTATAACAGAATGTCCCTAAATTCTGTGCAGCTGGATGTCAGAAACACTGTTGTGTTTTTGTGTGTAATTGGCTTCGGCAGTTGGAGGCTTCAGATGTCACAACAACTTAGCTTATTGTCTCCACCATCACGGATAATTGTGAAAATCTGCAATAATTATTTATAATACCGTTGGATAAACACAACAAACAGGTTGTGCAATTCTGCTTTTTTCAGGCTGGGAAAACTGCAAATATCAAATCTTTCCTCTTGAGTCATTTATCCCCTCCTTTAACATTTACATTAACATTCTTTACAAAAATGCAGCCACCAGAGTGATCTTCTTTGATAGCTGTCAAAGATGGACAGTTGAAAATATGCATACTTACAAAGAAAATAGAAGAAAAAAGATTTCAAGCAGCTTCTCCACTTGATTTTGTCCATTGGTCTTGTTCTCTCTCACTCTCTACAATAAGTGATTCTAATGCAGTGAAGTGCGAACGGCAAAACAAGCTACTCAGAATCTAATTTAGGTAGGGAAGCTGAGAAAGAGGGCTCATAACATACAACACAGTCCTCTACCAACAACTTGTCGTTTTTCTTGCTACGTCCATCAAGAAAGAAAGAATGACACATATTCACCGACAATCTAAAGAAACAAAAGAACCTCAAAGAAATAAAGGGAGAGAGGAGTGATGCAAAAAAACAATAAAAAGGCCCACAAGCCATCATAAATAAAGCATGGAGGCATTACGAAGACGCAAGAGTGGGGGAAAAATAATGAGAAAAACAGCCAGGAGAGACTGGGAGGCTGGGCGGCATCATTTCTTTGAAACAGACTACTGATGTCATTTACCCTCCATCAATATTTCACAGCCTTAGATGGACCTAGAAAAAGGGATTGGGGGGTAGGGGAACCACAGATGACAGAGATACTAAAAGGGGGGTAAAAGTGGTAAAAATGGACGAAGAACATGAAGCAGAGCTGCAGAGATTAAACCGGATACAGAAACAAAGAAGAACTGTGTGAGTGGAGCTGAAAGAAAGGGAGGGCAGAAGTAATAACTTGATTTCTCTTCTGCTGCGGGGGTGTAACTCTGAAGTCTTTGGAGAAAAATTGCTAAATTTGTTTGTCCATATTCCTGCTCGGGGGCCCACAGAGCCTCGACTGAATCATAACAACGCTGTAATCAGCACCGCACTCTGCCACGTGCACTTATACACTGTTGAATGTTAATAATAACTCCTGATGACAGGGGAAACAAGCCCACAGGCTTAGTGTACTGTAAATGCGCACACACACACCGAGTGCTACAGGGGTTCGTTACTAATTAGCTCACTGCAAGGCAATAATGACTAACATGCTTCCAGGCCCACTTAACACATCTGAAATTTCATGGCGCTAATAACGCACCATCTGTCTCAGCACTGACCATACAATATGCTGCTTATGGGTGCACTTAACAAATCACTGTTGTTAAATTACAGCCAGCAGTGGCAGCAAAGGGCCACTGGAAACTTGACTGGTTTCCACCAGTTTATGCTAACCACTATAAAAATGTATAGGCAAGGCATAAAGTCAAACACATCCATAAAAAGGGGGTGTAATAAAACGCTGTTATCAAATTTGTTGTAGTAATGGCTAAATTAGGGCTATGACTTTTGTTGCATGTACAGAAGCCCACAGTTACAAACAGCACACATTTATCCTAGGAAATCATTTCTACTGAGGCCGATCTTGATTGTGCAACTGTTTACTTAACGATGAAAAGTAGTGCCAATATATAAAGGGGAGATTTATATCTCCTAATTCAAGAGATAAATTTGTCCCCAGCGTGCTCAGTCTAAAATATGTCATGTGCACGTTGTCTCTTTCTTATCAAAAACAGGTTCGATTACAGACCACTAACTGCTGTTCAATATACTCTTATGTATCTATTTTTGGCTATAGTGACTTGTTGCCATTAGCATGTAGCTCAGCTAGCTGTGGAGTTAAGTGGCCCTATTAGCTGCTGGAGTAAGCAGCTTCACAGTGAACACAGCTGGACACCACACCGAGACTGAACACAGAGACTGAGGCCAACGATGTATCGAGTCAGAGTATTTTCGCCTCTTCCTCCGTGAATTGAGGATTTATTTCAACCAAACCAGAGGTGATTGTGGAGAGACACACCAGGACTGTTTTGGTGAGTTTTATTTTGTTTCTGTTGAGACTGTTGAAACTGTCTCTGGGCTAGAAAAAGCAGTCTGGCTGGGTGTCCGAAGGGTGGGCTGCACCTCCGCCGGCAGCCAGGTCGCAAAACCCACCTTGCCAAAACATAGTAACGTAGTTTCCTGCATTTCAATTATTAGCCTGATAGTAGACAACTACATAGATGAAAAGCACAGCAGTACATGAAAAGTCAGCCCCAGGTACAGGTGAGTGAAACAAAGCACAGTATACATCTCCCTACATTATGGTTTGGCTCCAGCTAATTCAGAGCCAGTCTTTTGGCTTAAAATGGTCCATGATTCAATTCAGGTCTGCACCTTTAGTGCTCGTCACATCCCATTTCCTCTCTTCTCGTGTTTCCAGTCTGCATGTCTACCGTCACAAAATGGCAAAATGCCAAAATAAGCTGTCAGTATTCCAGTAAATTATATTTCAATTACACAGAGCTGTTCATAGCCACACACCTTAGTTGAATAAAAGAAAACTATTAGGAAAACCCCATTCCAATGTTTTATGTGCGATATTCAAACTCAATAAATGTCTGTTTTTCCTCAGATTTACTGACAAAATCTCCTAGTATCTCAGAAGACTACTTAAAGGTTACATTAACATAGATCAGCAGTAAGTAGTGCTGTTGTCCCAGGAAGTTTGGATTGAGCCTGTTCAAAGACAGAAATGCCATGGATGGGACCGCATCTCTCTATCGTCTCAGAATCTTTCTCTGGATTTCATTTCACTTCCTGACTACATTTGCTCTCATACAGTAGCTCTCATTTATTATGTCCACTGCAGCTGAAATAGTCAACCTACAGTATATGAGGAAGGAAAAGTTGCAGAGAACAAAAAAACAAGTAATCCCTCAGATGGATACTTTTAGATGAACTCTCTGTTTGTTGGAACATCTGAAGCAGCACATGGGACTGGTGGATTTCAGGGTTCAGAGCTCAAACGATCACTACAATTGCTACACATGAGCTCCCCATGTAATATTAGTCCTGTGTTAATAGGGCTTTATTTTGCTGGAGGTATCAAGACACCCCACAACGCAACTTTTCAGTGTCCTTGAAGCCCCACTGTAGGGTACCTAGTGATTAATAGGCCTAATAATACATGTTATATTGCAGGAATGGTGCCTCATGCTGTGGGGAATCAATCGATAATGAGATATTATCCATTTTGAATTTCATTCAAATGGAAACTATGGTGTAACAGTTACGGATTTTGAAAGTTTTTAATATTCTGACCTTTAATGCGGCACCCCGTCAGGACAATCAATGAGATTCTGAACTGACAAGTGCAAACATGCTGCGTTATTGCTCAGACACCACCTCAAAAACAGACGGACCATGTAATAAGCAGTACTCCTGCTGTAAATGTGTGAAACTAGTACCATTTTTGATTAATCTTTTTCATTACCACAGCTGAAGAAATGTGTTTCGTCAATCACCTCAAAGTAAAGTTCCTCCGGTTTAACTCAGTCTCCGCGGTCTTTTGCTGCCACACAACTCAACATGAGCGCTGTGTTGTCATGGTGTGAAATACACTCCTGAGGGTTCACATTTTACGCCACCAAATGATAAAACACTCCCAGCGCGCCTCCTCTGTTCCTAATTTTGTACTTTTCATTGAGTCGCTCAAGGCAAGTCTGACTTCTGCTGGGTAACTGCGCAGCATGGATTGTATTATGGAACCAAAGTGCTGAAGTTTGGGAGCATTTTTTAACATTTTTTATGGCATTTCATAGCCGAGACTGGTCAGTTCAATAAATAAAATAATAATGCTGGATGTGGCGCTGGGGTTTAGAGCCCTTTGAGATCCACTGGACACATTTGACGGGAGCAGTGTGTGATTTCAGAACAATCTCATCAGTCTTTTTCTTTATTAATCAATAAAATGTAGACTTCATAGTGTAATTTATCAGCTGTATACCAGGAGTTTACAGACAGGCCTTGGAGCATAATTGAAGAATGATCTAGCACTACTAGCAAAATGTGTACAGACTAAAATTATTGTCATTGACATGTGAAACTAATGGAGCTGCGTAAGTATAAGTCATCAATAGTGCTATTAGAGTTACACTGACACAATAATGACTGAGCATTAAAAGGGAGTATGTGTTCTTGTATTATATTTACATTCAAGTGATATTGGGGGCAAATTGTACGTTTCCATTAAGTTCTGTGGTTCACATGAGGACCGAGCAGTTTAGCTTTGGTATATAGATCAGTGAAGGTCATCTCACTGGCCACTAACTCGTTTAGATCACCATCATTGAATTACCTGACTTCTCAACCTCGTCTGTTTCTGTTCTTCTGGAAACCAATATGAGGATTTCGACTGTCAGCTGATTAAATCTGGTAAATGCACCATTTGTATGAAAAATACATTTAATTTGCTGAAGCCTTTCCTTTATAAAGAGTGCCCTGTCTGAGACTATACACTTAACAAAGATTCCCGTACCATGCTGAGGACCAAGATGTTAGCCAGAAGTGGATCAAGAATATTATAATTATAATCCATAACTTAAAGCTGCTGTAAGTGTAATAATAACTGTGCTAGCTAGCTCGGTGCAGTAACGTTAGTATATCACACAGTACTTTATCACCTAAATTGTGGCGGATGGTTCAATTCTTTCCTTATTTCTCCTTTATTAATTCATGCTATTGTCATAACACTTATTCAAAATGTGAAATCTGAATAATGTTAGGATTATCATCCATATAAGGTACCTAAATCAGTAACTCGGGGTCACTGTCACATCAGAACATCTTTAATCCAACCACCTATGCTGCTCCCACTGTCAGCAGACGGCAGCAGACACTGAGTTGCGATGCTACATGGCGGAACACATAAATCGGTCGCATGATTTGTCTAAAGGGTCGTTCCATGCCAACTCACTTAGGCTCCCTCCTAGGTCATGTCATGATTTTCTCGAAAAAAAAATCATGTTGAAACTTGTATTCAATTCATGGCACTTTGAAAAATCCTATAGCTGTACTACAGATGATTAAAACAAAAGTTCCACTGTGTGTGTTAGTAAGCACGTTATAAATCGTATCTGTCCTTGAGTCTTCGTACTGGATCGAAATAAAGGTGAATGTTAAGAAGAAATGTGGATAACATGCTCACCGCAAAGTAGCTCTTTAAGATGGGTGGTGGCTCCTAGTGAATGGAATGACATTATATGTGATGAGAGAAAAAAATCTCATGATGATTTGACTTAATAGATTAGGAATGAATCACTGATGCTGATAAATGGACAAAGATCAAATGTGTGAATGTACTTTGTCTGAAGGCATGATTATGTTATACTTAATAGTGTTTGATTTTCAGAAATCAATGTCTGATAATTTGTCATGCAACGCTGGATGTTCTTGTATCGTGGAATCATTTTTCTCAATTTACAATCAGACACTTGTTTCATTGATTGACATGCATCGCTGCTGGAGCGTGTGTGCTCACTGGTAATTGGACAGCAGGCTACATCCCAGTTTGTGGTGATATTTTCCAATACCTCCCGGGACTTCTCATGCATCATCATTTCATCCGAGCTGTTGCTGGAATGCTGTCATTCAAATACCAGCCTGCGCCTAATGAAGAGATATGATGCTCCTATCTGGATATTTAACGCTGCATGCACGGAGGAGCTCGCCCCAACACGCCCCCCCCCCCCCCCCCCCCCGCCCAACCCTCCTGCACATTAAACACATGGAACACCACAGTTTCTTTCATCGATTACGACAAATGCGATGGGATTCTGGTCACTCCAGGAACAAGCTGAGGCCTGCCCTGGGAGGCTGTCACTGATTGGACGTCTCGGGTGATACAGCTGATGATGGACAGCACAGCATGCTTGGTTGAACAGCCTCTTCCTTGTATTCCACTTGACCACAACTCAACCACATCTTCTTTTTAACATGAGAGTAATTTGACCATAGTTTACCAGAAGACAGAAAAAAAACTGTATTTTACAGGGCATCCTGATGTTTGAGAGAAGCTTTAATAGGACTCCATAACCCAATTTGAAATTCATGAACAATCAAATTGAGAGTACGATGGCTCGGAAATAACAGCTTCAAAAAGTTAAACTATTAAAAGGGCTATATTGAAAAAAAAAAAGAATATCAACTTTTAGGTTAAACTTAAACCTGTTAAGTAATTTCACAATGGTGCTCAACCACTTTATGAAGTCTACTTTAAGTAGAATGAACATTTCAGTTCAGTAATACACTTTAAGTTGAGTTTAACAGTTTATACAATTACCATTTACAAGTGCTGTTGTGACATTAATATAGACTATAACAGACTGAAAAAAGGACATTGGAGATACAAAATGTTAGAAATTATATAATCGTAATTTTTGTTTTTTTTATTCATTATAAAAATGAACGGGATGATATAAATAACCATATAAATTTAATAACCAATAAAAATTAGCTGTGTTTTAGAAAATAAAACATACAAATTTAACAATGAAGCGGTTACATTGTATATTTTTATGTCCATAAGAATAGGTATTTCATGATTTACTACTGATTTATTAACGAATGAATTAAAGGTGCTCGATGTAACAATTTGTACTTATATCATCCCATGTATTAATCACTTTTTTATTGGCCATATGTGAGTGGACTGTAACGTAACGTTAAAATGAGACCTGGAATACATTTACAAGGTGAAAAATTGATACACTAAGGGCCAACAAAAATATGATTTTTATGGGGTGCTACATTACTCTTTAAATTCTGAACACTTTGTTTTACTCCATAAATAGTTACCAATTAGGTCACGTATAAGTTTGAGGTTTTATCATTTGCATAAATGTTTTAATTCTGCCTCTTCTAATTGTAAGAGGTTGCACATACTGTCAAGTAGATGTTGGCACACTAATAAAATAGACTTAAATATAATTTAAACACTACACAAAAAAAAAAAAGTCCTCTAGCAAGAGTTAAGAGTTAGAGTATGTTTGAGACAATTTCTTTGTAGGAAATTGAGAAAATCCCATTGAAGATGTGATCGTCTGGTAGTGCTGTGCTTTACTTTCTCCTACAGCGTCTCTATATATCACTAAGAGAAGCAGGATTAAGGAATCTTTCATTTCAACCCATCTATAAAAGCATATGATGCACCTTTGGCATTGCCAATTGGCAGTAGTGGTATTTTAGTTGTCAAGTGTTCTTATAACCCCGACTGACCATCGGACCTATGAGAACAGGTTAAACTGAATGGATCCTAGCTTTAGCTGATCACATAAGCAACTACAGGAGTGACAGGTCAGAAGGCGGGGTTATAGGTTGTACAAGAAGGAGGGTGTTCAACACTTTTTAGCACGATGACACAGACGGGCTTTAGGCTGAGCCTGACCCAGATCACAGTCCATCGGCAGTTCGGGATTAGCCCTGGAATGGAATGACGGGGTGACAATCAGTTGATTGGCTGATGAACCTGTTGCCGGGCGGATTCCACGCATTTGGGTAGCCCAAATCGGTGGCTCTTACCACAACGGATATCCGGACTCGTTTGGACGGCCTCCTGAGCTCAGGAGACGTGGGGCTCTCCACGTTGTTGTTTTTCTTCCAGGTAACCAGAGACAAGCAAACAACGTTATCAACAACCTCAACCTCAGCCTGACTTTGCGAAAAAACTTGCAACGCCACTTTGTTATGACTTCACTGCAATGCTGAAAAGAAAATTATAATTGGAAACTTATTTATGCGAAACAAACCATTTGCAGGAGTGAAGATTTTTTTTTTAGAACTTTGCAGGATGCAAAGCCGAGACAGAGCGAAAAATGTTTTATGTTGAGGCTGAGATGCTGTGTGTGTGTGTGCGTGTGTTCTGTATGTGTGTATCTGTATATGTCTATTTGTGTGGGAGGTACTGTACTGGAGAGCGTGAAGGACTGTATGTGAGAGATAGCATAAGACTTTGTGGGTGTACAGAACGTGTGAACAACAGGATGTGAAGGTGTGTGTGTGTGTGTGTGTGTGTGTGTGTGAGATAGTGGTGTAATTATTGGGTGTATACGAGGACACGGCTGTCTCACCTCCAGGCCTTCTGTTTCTGGACTGGCGCAGAACAGGTTCTTTAAAGCAATGCCCGAATTGTCTTGTGGGCCTGAAAGAGAGAGAGAGAGAGAGAGATTCAAAAACAATAAAACGAGCAGATATCTTTGGTCTCCGTCTGTTAGATACTCTAATTATGTGCCTTCTGTTTGCAGACCTTATCCTACTGGTTGCATCTAAAGAAACATTGCAACAACTGCTGCACCATCTGCAAAAAATCTGTCACACATGGGCCTTGTGGATGAATCTAGAGAAAACCAAGATAGGATTTGATAGGGACCGACCAAGTAAGAGGTAATGAACATATTTCTTAACCAAGGGACATCTGTACCCTTTAATCAAGGCTGAACAGACAGATTATCTGGATACTGAGTAACCATAAACTGAAAAATACAAAAATAAAAGGCAGATCAAGTGACGACCTGGCCTTTGAGGCTAATGGACACAAACATAACAAACCAGTGAAAACAGACAGTATCTGCTCTGCCAACAAGCAGAGGCAGGTCAACATGTCCTGTTGTACAGTGCAGCCAGAGGAAGGACACAAGAATCTTCACCAAAAGAAAACTCACATACCAAGTGTTTGACACAGACCAAATAAAATTCAATACTTACTTGGAGAAGAAACTGTCATTGCTACACAGCAAAACCTCAGTCACAGCCCAGAAAACAACACAAGGAACTCTACTAACCGTCCCGGTGTTATGTGGGTTGCAGTGACATTTTGTGCAGACATTCATGGTCCCCAGAGGATGAAATCCTTTGATTTTGGTGGCTTTTTAACTGGATACAACTATTCACAACTATTGGATGGATTGTCATAAAATCTGCTTAAGACATCCATAGTGGTCCATGAATGTCGTCATCAGGTCAAAATACTAATTTCACCAGTATTTTGATTTATGAATAACCACTTATAAAACCAATGATATTCCCGTGTGTTCAGTGCTAATTAGCACTTGTTAGCATAATAACAAGCTAAACTAAGATGGTGAACATGCTTGGATCAGCATGTTAGCAATTTTATTGTGAGCGTGTTAGTATAGTGACATTGTCAGTTAGATCAAGGCAGCCCTGTGCCTAAAGCAATTATTTTGCACATCAAGATTTCATACAAATTCAGTGCAAAGATGTGAATAGATGATAGACTAGACAAATGACGCAAATATGTGAAAGTCACCTAATTTGTGTGAGATGAAAATGCAATGCCGGCCAGCTCTAAACACACGTGCAGGTGACGCAAATAAACACAAATAATCCCGCGATTAAACTCACATGATTAACATGAGGTGAAAATTTGCTTCACACTCATTGCAAACAAATTGTAAGTGCAGCGTCACTGAGCTGACAGCGTAGAATTATGATGAATGACTAATCATTAATGCACTAAATGATTAATTATAGTGTAGTTATTAGTGAATTACACAAAATGACACAAATTTAAATTTAAGTGTAAGGTGTACACTGTGTTGAGAAGAAGCAGAGCGAGGTAAAATTATTTCTTGGGTTTTGTTTCAATTAAGACAGTCGTCAGTGAGGCATAAATAGTTCTTTCTTCATTTAAGAGACAAATAGAGAGATAGGAGAGAGAGAGAGAGAGAGAGAGAGTGAGAGAGAGAGAGCAGGTGAGAGAGAGAGAGAGAGAGAGAGAGAGGGAGAGAGGGGCTATTAGTGTTCTGCAAGTTGTTTGGAGACAGAGAGGTCATTATAGACACTCCTTCCGGATCTATTAAATCTCCTATTCTTTTCCTTTTTGATTGCCTCATCTGTCTAGTTGCTCACTTGTGTGAGTGTGTGTGTGTGTGTGTGTGTGTGTGTGTGTGAGTATGCTGCTGTAATGGTGTGTTTCTTACTGGTAGGGATCTCGGTGGGTCGCTCTACCACAGAGGGTCTCTTCAGTGCTGGTTTGAGGGGCTTGGGAGCAACTGGACGAACTGGACTGAAGGTCGACTCCTCAGTCGAGATCTGCACACACACACACACACACACACACACACACACACACACACACACACACACACACACACACACACACACACACACACACACACACACACACACACACACACACACACACACACACACGGATAAGAAACAGTGTTCAAAAACTGCAGAGCCCCAATCCTGCTTAACAGCTCATCCCCTCTCTCTCTCTTCTGTAGACTCATTAGACAAATGGATGTAGTTCTTCGGAGTGATGAGATGGAGGCAAATCAATAGGGGGAAACAGCAGAAGAGAAAACCCTCAGAAAGAGAAGAAACCAGCGGGAGCCTTGATGTAAAATGACTTGGATTCAATGACTTTCCATGCTGGTATTTCTATGACCTAAAAAATATTTTTGCCGGGTTATGCTAATGTCTGTCTGAAGTGGGAGAACACTTTGGTTTTAGTCATAAAAGGTTTCACAGATCTAATGCTTGTGTGAAACTAGTTTCATATGTTCAGCTGTAATTCAGTGAAGCTGTTGTTCATTAATATTTCTAAAGTACTGGGCTGATACAGTCTTTTAATTTAATATTGGAGTTTCTTTCCCCACGTTAAATTCAGTCAGTCTTTGGTTTTGTCTTTTATATACAGCATTATAACATCCACTCCACACACACACACTCCTTCATCCAATTCACACATCCATGCCTAAAGGCTTTTTACTCAGCCACTCACTGCAAACTGATGAAAGAGTAATGAAGACAAAGAAATAATAGATTTTTTTAAATAATGCTAGATTTTGAGCACTTTAGTGCAGGACCTGGAACCAGTTTAGACATATACCTTAAACTGCAACTGTCTTTGTCTCATACACACAGAAAACTCATACAATCTCCATATTACTGTTACAGTATATATGGCTTAATAACATGTTAATAATGCTTTAAGTCATCCATCTGTCACACAGACACACTAACAAACTCAATGAATGCCACACTGTCACCATCCTTCTCTTTGAGCACAACAGGTAAACGACTCAGAAACAAAAACCCTGAAATGTCCCTCTCACTGACACATTTGTCTCATATGTCCTTGTTTTCCTAAAAGATGTTTCTCAGTATTCACTGTCAAAGTGAACTGTTCACTGTTCAAGTTCAGGTAAACTAATACTGGATTTGTTTCTCTATTGAGACTCTTAGTCTTGCTTAAGTACAGTACATGCATATTTTCTGGAGAGTGCTTTTTATTCTGTCTCATTTGTCAATTAATGGTTTGTGTTTATGGAGGCGGTACTCCTTTCCTTTGAGTCATAGTGACCTTACTGCTCAAGGTAACAATGCAGCTCTGAAACTAAAACATCCAAATTTTAATCATAATATTAATAATGTAGAAAATATACAAAATGGGAACTGGAAAGCTCTGAATGGCTGGAAACGTCTTTGTCAGCTAATGTCAGCCCAGTTTTTTTATTTTCACTTGCCCAGCCAATCTTTCATTTTGCTTTGTAGGCAACTTGTAACAGATAATTAAGTGTTTCCATTCCACCACATTTCCTCTCTCCACCTAGTGACCTCTGACCTGGAAGCGGACCTCCTGACTGACCCGCTGGCTGCCATCATCGCTACCCGGGTTTGACAAGACCGACATGCGTTTCTTCTCTGCGACGGCTCGTTCCCTGATGTACTCCAGCCGCCTGGGGCGACCGAGCTGTTGGGAGAGCAGCGACTGGAGCTGGGCACGCTCGATGGAGCCCAACAGGATCATTGACTCTGGGAGAGGAGAAACAGATAAAGAAAAGAGATGAGAAGAGGAGGAGTAGAAAGGGTGGAGAGCAGTAAACAGGAGAAAGAAGATGAGGAAAGTGAGATAAATGGAACAAGAGAAGGAAACAGAGAAGGAAATGGAGGATGAGAAGAAAAAGCAAAACTTGTTTGGGGAGGGAAGAGTGAGCAGACTGCAGGAGATTCCAAACACATGTTGCAGCACTGCGGAGAGCTCAGCTGAGTTACATAACAAGAGCCCAGAATGCAGTGAATGTAATAACTAGCGGAAGTGTGTGTGTGTGTGTGTGTGTGTGTGTGTGTGTTTGTGTGTGTGTGTGCAGGCGGGTGGGTGGGTGGCAGCTTGCTTGCTTTAAGTAATTGCCTTTGTGACAGTACGTGCTGATTATGTATTTGGTTAAATGCCGCAGCTAATTGTTCCTGCACGATTGCATAATTGAGACAATGCTGGAATACCAAATTTGCACTTCAGTGAGAAGGCAAGTGCAGCACCAGCAGCAAGCTGTACCCTGACAAGTTTGTCAATCAATCAATCACTCTAATGAGCACGCCACCAAGGTCGCTGGAATTTGTTTTTGGTACTGACAGAAAGGGACGCTCAGTCGAACAGCATCAGCACCATCGAACACTGACATCAATATCACATCAAACACACTGATCAAACAACACACTGTATTCACATGTGTGATATACTAGCTTGAAAAACAGATTTTTTTAATTGATTATTGACATTTTGTTGTTTTATCACTGTTTTGGAAGGACTACTGCTGCTGCTAGGAACTGTTAAAGTTTTCGGTCGAGGAATAAGTACTGCCCTTCAAATATCTGATGAGAGTTGATGACTGCTATATAAATGATTAGCTTGATTAGTCTGTTTAAGTATACTCAATACTTTGATTTAATCAAGCAAGGTGACACGAGTCAGCACTATTTGGTTTCCTCCAAATCATTTACATTTACAGTCCATGCAGTGCCAATGATGCTTGAAGGTAAGCACTGGCACAAGTTTAAGAGGTCTGACACAAAGTACCTGCGACCTGTTTTTTTTAACTTTATTTTAGGTTAAAGCTACATTACGTAGAAATTGGCATTTTGTGTGATGCCCCCCACAGTTTCTGAGTGCAGCACAACTGTCATAAATACAAATCCCATGTCTGCTAGAATTTATCAGATGTAATGTAGGTGCGAACTACAAACAACCCCATTAGGTCATAGCAACGTAATGTCTTTAAAACTTGTATCCTGAAGTAAACATGCATATAACGCTGTGATCCTACTCTCTCACTGAAGTTACATAGTGCAGAAACAAGTGATGAGGGGATGTCATTAACATAACTTTGGAGTCATGTTTCTGACCTCCTGGCACAAGTAAGTCCAATATTCAATATTGTTTAGCTGCTTAATGCTCCACTGTGGTCAACAGGTAATCTGCCATTTGGTGCTGGGCAGGCAGTAAACAGTCAGTTAATCAGAGCTCTTTTCAATGGAAACAGCTCTGTGTTGTTGCTGGGGACAATGTCATTGAGAACTAAGTTGTCTGATGGAAAATACAAGGCATCAGTATTAAATTAGGAATTTTTAATAAGCAGTTAAACATTTCTTCAAGTCAATTTAATCCAATTTTTAAAGAATCCATAAAACTGACAAATGATTTGTTGATTCCAATAGTGTTAAAATGTGGAAATACATATTGGGAAGTTTAAAATTATATTACACTCTAAACCTGATTAAACACTTGATACTTGATGATGTAAAGAAAGAAAGAAAGTGTACATAACACATTTTTAACATTTAGAAACACTGGAAAATCAGCTGAAGAACTTATTTTAATCTAGATATAAGTGCATTTATTCTTCCTGCAGGAATACAGACAAATTGCACATCTGAAAAAAAATGGTGATAAGCATCCGTGATGAGTAACATTGTGCATTAGTCAAGATGGAAGTGATGGATGTGTGTATTTACTGTACTGCATATTGTCTATCAGATAACATACTGTGAATAAAATTATATAGTATATAGTATATATAATACAACAAGGAAAAGTTCATGAGTTACTCTGTGTATAAAAAGCTTTCATTGTTAAAGTTATTAGAATTAATTAGTAATGCTTCTCCCTCTGTACAGTATGTGTGTTTGTGTTTGTCTCACCAGCTGATTCCACTAGTGCCAGAGTCTTGAGGTGGCCCGTCAGCAGGACGTTATGCAGATCTCTGTAGCAGCAGTTGAGTGTGATGTACCGCACGTCTCGCACCATGATGTCCTCCACACGAATGTTATACTTCCTGAGAAGAGAAAAGGGGAAAATAATGTATTTTTACATTTTTGGGGGGGGCCTGTTTTTTGGCAGGACATTTCTCTCTCAAAGCTGAGAGAGAAATGGGATGAGAGAGAGGGGGGTGACACGCAAAAAAAGGGCCACAGGTTGGACTTAAACCCTGGGCTGCTGCGGCAAGGGAACGGCCTCTGTACATGGGACGCACACTCTACCAACTGAGCTACTGGGGCAACCCAGAAAGGGGGAAAATAAATGTGACCACGACGAGGAAGACGAGAGGAATTTATCAAGTGCTTACAGAAATAAGGAATAGGGATAAGCTGAAAAAATGGATCCATTACAGAATCAAATAACATTTACCCTTAATAATCTAAACATACATGCTGCTAATGTTTTAATATAATATCATCGATAATTTTTGTAATGAATTATAATGCCACTAAAGTTACTGAACTGTTATTTCAGCTTGTTCAGTGTACGTTTTCATAAAAATGTTGCTCTGCACAGATCTATAACCACTCTCCTTCATATTCCATGCTGACGGCACATCCTTCCTCCAGCTGACCGGTCAATCCAATAACACGGTACACTGTTGACACGTCACGCGGATGTTGGCGGCAGTGACGCTATGGCCATGTGTACAGTAGGGGGAAGTGGGTGACATTGTGTGAGCAGATCTTGCCTCAGCAGAATTGTACGCCCCGGTACACTAGTCATAAACACTCAGCTCTCTCTTCCTGCCCAAGCTTGCCAAAACCTGCAAACATGACAGCAGCCGCTCGATGGTTTCCGCTGCCAAGCCCCATAGCTGTGCCAGGACGCAGAGACCGGCCAAGCCACCGCTCCTTGTTGTGGTGACAAGTCAATACACTGACCTCTCTTGAAATACAAAGTTAATTTGATGACCATCCTCCCCCTTCTCCACTTGAATTAAACAGAGCGCAAAGATCCTCTATAAAAAAATTAAAAAAGGCCTGTATATCGCACCAGGGAATGGTACCAACAGAATACTGCGCTACAACACAGACTGCTGAAAGTCAACTCGCTACACAGCCCTCCACCACCCCAAAGGCTGGGGTACGCTTAGAACAACTAGCTCCAAAGACAAACCACCAGATCGCCTCAATATGCAAAAGTGTTTAGAGTTGTTTTAAATGGCCACACTCGAAGAAGGGTTGAGTGGGACATTAAAATCATCACATATGGGGATAAGGGCACACAATTCAGCATTCATGATGTGTACTTGTTTGTACATGAGAAAAGGAAAAGAGCTGCAAAAAGAAGTTCAGATCACTACATGAAGTGAGCCTTCTTGTCAGTTTGTTGCTATTCGTTACAAAAGTTTTCGGATGCAGCCCCCCCTGATATTAATGTTACAAAGTTGTGTGGTCGGGGGGTTATGCTCTTTACTGATCCGAAAAACTTTTCTTTCCGGCATGATACATAAAGGACAAACTACTTTCTGCATTGGCTCTGCGCTGGACGCAAGTCGAAAAGTGCTGAATTCTACTGCAGCAGGATAATGAAGACCAAAGAAGACCAAGGAGTCCTGAATGTCATGGACTTTCCTCCACAGTCACCTGACCGCAACCCCACTGAACATTTATCCTCAGACTTCTGGACCCTACTATACCTGTGATGACTGTGTTGGGTATCAAGCCATGCAAACAGTTTTTATCTACCTAGGTTTTGACATATTTGCTTCCAACCCAATGCAGTGGAGTTGATTAGAAATGTGTTTGTGGCCCTTGGGGCAGTGGAAATGATCTTGCAGTCAACAGCTTTTATTTTTTCCACTTTTGACAGAAGAAATAGTCCCAGTTAAAAGTCTTCAGTGAGATCTGTGGGTTTTCCAGAGTAATGGGGACACGGTTTCAGGACAAATATCTTGCAGCTGTGAACACCATTAATTAAATTCCATTTACCTTGAATGTAAAGGGAATGTAAGAAATCTCAGAGGATATGGCAAACAAAACCAAAGCTATCTACATAGCTAGTCACAACTACAGGTAAGAGGGTAAACCAAACCCTTAATGTGGTAACGTGCAAAGACCCATTTTGAATTTGGTCAAAAAGGTTCACTGCTGCTCTACTTAACATAGATGGATATCGGCTGTCAGTCAAACAGTGCAGGCCAAACTCTTTTTTATTGGATTTTTGATGATCAAGATTGAACTTTGTCTTTGTAGCCATGGTGACTATCATTTTATCTAAATAAGCCCCTAATGGAAAATATATTACTTCCTGGGCATCAGAAGGTATTTTCCTCTGTGATAGATCGACTGGACACCTACTGTTATCAAATGGAGCTGAAATGGATAAAGATTGAATATCTCCTTTTTATATATCAGTCTGTGATAAAAAGTACAGAAAAATACCCTTTAAAAAAAACATCACCCTTGAAGAAAGCTCCCTTACTCTGATGCATTGGCAGCCGTGTTTAATTTGCTAGTGGATCTGAAAGAATAAAGTAATGCCTGCCTCTGAACTGGCCACAACCGCTGCCAAGACTAATTTCCCTCGGGATATCAAAGCCAGTTGATGAAATCTGATTGGTTTCCTGCTTAATTGAACCTTCCTCCCAGCAAGGCTCTGCAATACATCTGATCAGTTTGAGCTATCTTGCTTTAAGCCCGAGCTTATAGATTTGAGCCAAGATAAACAGACTTATAGAGTTATAATTCCAGGCTTAAAGATCATCCATATTGTCCAGAGAAGAGCGGAGAGGCTCGGGGTGTTGATATGTGTGTGTGTGTGTGTGTGTGTGTGAGGGGAAGGTGTGGAAGCCAATAAAAGGACACTTGTAATGATCCGGAGGAAATATGATCATCTCCTGCAGCTCTCTGTCAGACAAGTACCGACAACAGTGGACCGAGGACGATCAGCAAACAACAATTGGCCATTATGAAATGCTACAAAACGCAAGAGTGACAGAGAGAAAACACATAGCACACACACACACATTCACACAGTGATGTTATGTAATTGTCCCCACACTTTTTTTAAACACCACTCCACTGCTGAAGATAGATCCGTCAAGAAAGAAGACAAGAGACTGATCTGAAAAGGGAGAGAAGAGGTGGAAAAGGCTTCATGGGTGTTACTGGGTACGTTTAGAGAGAAGGAGGGGGTAACGGCACGCCTGCAGTGGAAATATATATGTAATCAGTGTGTGTGTGCATATACACAGAAGCTATACGCGAATATAAGATAAGAAATCCAATTCTCTCCATGTCCATGTGGGTGTGTGAGCACATGTACATGCCATCATGTGTGTGCATTGCGGCAGGCGTTACACAAGTGTTCCTGTGTGTGTGTGTGTGTGTGTGTGTGTGTGTGTGTAGGTGGACTGTTGCGTGGGTGTGAGATGGATAATTTCCAGTTTGAGTGAAAAACACATTCAGCTTGGAGGGGGCCACGCTACCTACAGCCTCTCATTCCCCCATCTCCGCTCTCGTATGCTGCAGTAACACACACACGTACACACAAAGACTTGAAAAAAAATAAGTGAATGAATGAGTGAGGGAAGTAGAGGCTGTCTTCACAGCGACTGAAGTTCATAGTGTGTGTGTTATTAAATATAGATGATTCGAGGAGAGGAGATTACATTTTTGTGTGGGTGCTCCTGACAGTTTCTCAATCATCTTTACGCCTCGGCAACTTTTAACATTTCGAAACGTATGTCATTATGTCTCCATAATTTGATATTTTTTGATGATAGATGGTGGTGTCATGATTTATTTGCACTTTGCATGCATGCACACACATTCACACACACACTCACACGCTGACGGAAGGCTTCCTGACAGTTTCTCAATCATATTTATGCCCGGGCAACTTTGAACATTTGTAGATTTTGTGTTTATCATTAAGTCCAAATGATCTGATTGTGCGTTTGATGATTGATGATGTCTGATGATGTAATGACGCACTTACACAGACCAACAACACTGAAGATTTTCCACGTTTCCTGACTACTTTTCTAATTCAGTTCACTTGCGTTTTTTAAGGCTTAATTCTTCAATATTTTACAAAGTTTAAGATCATTTTCAACAGTTATATTCACATTGAACTGTCAACAGCCTGACGATCTGAACGACTCTCTTGGAAGGTAAACCAAAAGTGAATACACCTACTTTGTCCCTAATTATTCCTAATTACACAAGACAACTGTATTCTACAGTAAGTATGGTACTGCTGGGCCAGTGTTACCTTACGGGTCCCGAGCTAAAACAAAGCACCAGCTACACATTACAAGTAGCACCACACTGCACAAGTATTCATCCTTTATGCGGGGAAAAATAATAAAGACTCAGGAAAACATTTCATGACAAGTTTCACTCCACGGTGCCTATACTGCCCATAATACAACTTGATTGCCAACAGTATGGACTGAGATATGGATACATTATGCTGGTAGCAGCTAAGGCCAGAGATATACTTGCTTTTACCAATGTGTTTATGTACACATGAAGGCTGCCTCGTGTATCCAGCATCTGTTTGGACCATCACTTGTGCACATCCTTAGAAACTAATGCTACTTGTCCATAAGATGCAATACACACATGAATAGTAGGGTCAGTGTAGGACTAGTACAGGGGTGTGAGGGGTCAGGTGTCAGTAAGTATGTCAGCAGTGGCAGGGACAATAATGATTAGTTTCAAAGGAGAAGTAAAGGTAGGTATGCTATTCAGTGGTAACCTCCAGAAACACATGTAGTATAGAGGCAAATGTGTGAACAACTACTTTCATGACAGAGCCCCTTAAACTTGTTCTTTCTAACTCTGATTGTTTATTTTAAAACTAGTAGTCTTAAACCCATGAGTGACTTTACTTTAAATAATGTATTTGTGTAGCTTCCCCTGGAGACACCAGAGAATTTAAAGCACTAGTAGCACTCCTCAACACCTGTAAATGCACTTTTTATTCTCCTGACCTGACATTTTGCCAATTCATACCTGCCCTGAACAGCTCAGTGTCAGAAAGCAGTCTGCTAATCTAATTATCTCTAAATCAATTCCAGACCTCACCTGAACTGAGACCTGTGACCACACCCACATTCAAATATACTCAGAGCTGGCTGTTGAGCAGTACAGGGGCAAACAAGAGCCGGGGAAATAAATAAATACAAACACAGCAATGTGCGGATTTGCTCAGGAAAGGCATGTTTTTCAGTTCAGTTCACTGTCACTATCTGTTTCTGTCTGCCCAGACAAACTTGTTGGCAGAGGCGCACACCCAGACCTATCCAAAAATGTGTATGTACACACCAGAGATATCTTCATTAATTCAGTAAATATGAAGACATGGATCCAAGATGTGACAGTCATTCTGCTTGTGTGCTTTTCTGGTGGAGTATACAGTAGCAGCTGACTGGCAGATATACATTAGTTGCTTGATCACTGTCAGTCTCAATATGTCTGCTGCTGTTCAACAGTTGGCATTTAAACATGCAAATAAACTTCACTATAAATGTTGCTGATGGATTTTGAGCTTTTGCAGGTGGTCCTAGGTGTTAATCTGTTCAACCTGAGACCACCATATTTTGCACACTGCATACAGAGGTGGTCCTGTCTGCTCGTGAACACACAGACAGCAAGATCCTCCTGTTTGATACTGTGTCCAGCGATTACCGCTGCGCTTTCACGTGGTGACATAGAGAGGAGGGAGGGGATTGCTAACTGCTAAACGGACAGGAAGTTAGCTAAGAGGACGAGACAGTTAACAGAAGCTTTAACTTAGGACTACTAACTAGCTAAATTCCCATCCTAAGATTCCTAAATGTGGATAAGAAAGTTCTGTGATATTAAAAATCCTAAATGTCAACCTAAACTGACTTCCTGTTATGACACCATGTAATACATAAATATTCTACGGTACAGTGTGACAAACAAGAGTTTGTTGCATTATAATATCAGTAAGAAGAGAAAGAACTGTGAAAACATAGCTCGCGTTTCACACAGCTTTCTGTCTTCTCTTCATTCTTTCAGACACAGATGGGACATGAGAGTGAGGAGGGGGTGGAGAGGCCAAAAGGTTGCAGCTGATAATAAGAAGAGACAGAGGAAAAGAGAGCAGCAGAGATAGAGTGACAGAGGAATAGATAACGAAGAGATGGATAGTGCGGTTCAACTGAGGTGCTGATGCAGAAAGTGAAGGACTCAGGAAACAGACAGAGACAAAAGTCTTCAGGGGATGGCCACAGAAAATGATGAACAGATGGAGGATGCAATAACATTTTTCCTCATTACTCCCAACTTGTGGATGATGCATCCAAACTATTATCTCCACCGAATGATTGGCAAACATCCATAACAATAATCATCTCCAAATAAATAACAACATAATATGAAATAAATGGAATAAATGTGTGGACAACAAGCAGCTATTGTGCAGGTATTGGCAATTAAAAGCCACGTATCACTGAACCATTGAGCCAGGCACCTCCACCCTTGTGTGTCTTTTTGTAAAGCAGATTCCTCTCTGTGATGCAAAGTGTACCCTGAAGGTGTGTAGGTGTGCTATTTGGAGCTCAAACCACTAAATTAAAAGCGTTTTTTAAAACCATTAAGAATCACTGTGGAACTTTACCTATTAATGCATTAGATTAAGACTGGCAACATTTACACAGTATCTAAGCCATTATGTGACTAATTAAAACTTCCTCCACGAGAGAAAAACCCCTGCAGAACAAAAAGACTTCCGACAACAAAATTGGCAGAGCTTTAGTCAGCCATTATACTGTAGTTAAGATGTTAGCATGCTTAAGTTTGGTGACAGGTGACCAATTTTGTTTTACATGTTATTGTTCTAACAGCATCATGCTAATAGGCCAAGTTAAATGTTAAAAGCTTGCTAACATTTGAAACTGTGGTACTTATTAAAAAAGTGTACAGAAAGACAGACAGGCACACAATGTCTTACAGTGGAGCAAGTGAAGAAATTGCAAGTGAAGAAATTGTCATCATACATTTTCTTAAATCACTTGTCAATGGTTGACAGATATTTTGCAGTTTCTCATTACTTTGTGCTGAAACAACCTATGTAATGTAATGCAATGTAACATTGTGTGTGATGGTGATGGTTTGCAAGAGTTCCACTTTACGTACTCGTGGTGTCCCCAGCCCAGCTCCGGGAGGTAGGGCAGCTTCTTGATCCTGATGATAGAGTCGTAGAGGGAGGGCTGCAGGGACTGGGCCACAGCGTTCGCAAGGATCACCGCTATCATCACTGGCAGGATGTGGGAGATCTGGCCAGTCAGCTCGAAAACGATGACCGCGGTGGAAACTGTGTGGGTGACCGCTCCGGACAAGGCCGCTGCACCTTTGGGTGGGAGAGAGGACAGTTGTATGAGCAAGCTCTGTAGACAAGCAATTGTTCAGTTCAATGGTTTTCAAGGCGTGGTCTGGTGCTAAGTAAAGGGGGTCCTTGGGGGTTTTCGGAGGCATCATCCATCGAAATGATAAAATTGTTTAATATTACTATGATTTCAAAAGGCAATGTGTTATAGTTTTACTATCCCATAGCAGATAAAAGAGAGGATGTGGAGAATACCAATAACTCAAGATACCACTGCTTATATTTCTCACTTTCAAACCTCATTTTCCACCAGGCCTGCTCATATCTGAAAACAAATAGTCTCAGAAAGGGACAACAACGCCAAGAATGACTATAATCCAAACACATTTTGTTGTCAAGTTCGAAAAAAATTGCATTTTGATATACTGTAAAGAGATTGTGGTATACCACAATCTCTTTACAGTAAAATTAATCTACTGTACTACTCTACTAAATAAATCTACTGTAAAATATTTTAAAATTTTACAGTAAAATAAATCTACTGGGTACATTTACCGAGTACATTTACCTACACTACCTGGATCATTAAAATCAGTAGCCTACTCATAATAATCAAATGTTAAAATGCTGAAAAGGGGCATTCTAATGGGTTTACGTTAGCCAGTATATGCCAGCTTTAAGCCGGTATCGCATTTAATTGTCAAGCATATGAAAACATCAATGGCAAAAATGTCCGGTGGGAATATGCAAAATAAACTGAATAATTAAAGGAATGCAATATAAACTAATATTGTGTGACCTATATGATATTTTGCAAAGAAAACAACTGTGAAGAGATTGAGTGATTGAGTGTTAAATCATGTGCAACATCATTTTTTCTCTCAGTGCACAAGCAGATTTCAGCCTGAAAAAATATAGCCAATATGGACACAGACTCGGCGCGTCACATTTTTCTAGCAGTGTTCCTTCTAGAATTAAAATATTCTCAACTCTTCATCGCAAGTCATGGAGCTGCACTGCTCTGCATTTGCCCCAGCAACTTCAGCACTGACCCCCCACTCTACTCTTTTCTAATCATACATAGAGCTGATCTTCAAAATAACCTCATGAATTTCTAACATATATCAGTGTTTTGTTTTGTTTTTCGTGCAGAGACTTTTGCATTTGTGTTGTCGCATTTGCATTGGATTCAACGCTTCTGGGCCACCATAGGGACGTTGCTTCTTTTGCAATAATGAGGTTAAAAGGATCATAGACTTGTGTGATGATCTGTGGGGAGGGGTTTCTCTGCTGCCTGCAGCCTGTATGTCTGCTCAGCTCTGAGGAATAAATAGCCCAAGTAAAAAACCCAATTACCAACAAGCAGCGGATCATTGTGTTTGTGTGTTTTGTGTTTTATAGCCGGAACCTTGAAACACTACTCTGATTTCAACTAACTTTTCTCTAATTTCAAGCTTATATTGTTTTTGTAACCTTTAGCATTTACAACAATTAATGCAATTACTTACCTATCAATGTAAACTGTCCCTGCTAAATAAAACATCAAATGATTAAATAAAAACATATTTTGGTCAGAATTCTTTTGAAGATTTCTGTACTATAAACTTGGAACAAGGGACTTTACATTATGCTATTGCTATTTTGAGATAAACAAGCAATAGAGAACTTTTTTTACTTCAACTTATTCTGAAGTGAATACTGATTGAACAGTGTAATGGCTGTAGATTGGCCCTGTTTTCCCCTGTTAGTATCCCTAGGTAACAATAAACAACTGGAATAACTGTGGAAACTACATTGCTAATGAAAAAGAACCCCACTAATGGAGAATGTGAAGATGGAGTGAAAGAAACAGAGGCAAACAAGAGTGAACGGATGGGCAGTCACTTGATGAAATGCGCTGGTGTTGTGTCAAAGTCTGTTCTCTCGCTGATATGTGTTTCCTCTCACCACTGGGACATGACATGTTTCAAAACAGACACTCTTTCTACCAGATCAGTAAGTAACACAACCTGCCGCCTTATTAATACAACCAAGTGTTTTACTCTGCCAACGCTGTGTTTGCCACGGCGGCTGCAACAGCAATACACAGGGGAATTGTAGCAGGGGGGAAAAGTATTTTTCCACTGGAAAAAAAACAACTGCCTCTTCACAACACTAATCTCTCAGTGTACTTCTCACTGTGGTGAGTAAGTGACTTTATGGCTTTTGTTTCTTAGAGGCGACTGTGAGATGTACGACGACGAGTGGTCGCTAATAGGCCATTACATGTCACATATATTTAACATACCTATGCTGTTCAAGAAACATACACAGATCAGGCATAACATTATGACCACCTGCCTAATGTTGTGAAGGTTCCCCTTGTGCAGCCAAAACAGCTCTGACCTGTCAAGACATGGACTTCAGACCTCTGAGGGTGTACTGTGGCGTCTGGCACCAGGGCGTTTATAGTGGACCCTCTGGGTCCTATATGTTGGGGGGTAGGGCCTCCATGGATCAGACCTGCTCCAGCACGTCTTACAGATGCTCGATCAGATTGGGATCTGGGGAATTTGGAGGCCCGGTCAACACCTTGGGCCCTTTATTGTGTTCCTCGAGCTGTTCCTGAGCAGTGTTTGTGGTGTGTCAGGGCACATGGTCCTGCTGGGGGGCCACTGCCATTGGGTAGTGTTGTTGGGATGAGGGGGTGTACTTGGTCCACAACAGTGTTTGGATGGGTGGTGCGTGTCAAGTGGCATTCACATGAATGCCAGCACCCACGGTTTCCCAGCAGAACATCGCAGTGTGATGAGATGATCAATGTTATTCACATCACCTGTCAGTGGTTTTAATGTTGTGGCTGATCGGTGTATAAAAACATAAATGAATGGATTAGGTTAGAAGGCCCAACCTAATCATATGTTATGCTTTCATCATTAGGTGGTTATATGGTTCAGTTCAACGGTTCCCAACATAAAATGGTAAAATATCAATATTTCATTCACACTCCTGATTCAATTATATAGACACAATATTGTAAATTCAGCATTATTGATCCACAAAACCTACTTAAACTTCTGAAAATTGATTTACTCTGACTCAGTGACTCAAAAGTCATCATCCTGTTATCAATCAGTGGAGCAATTCCTCTCACTAACAAAACAAATTCATATTTCTCTCCACACAATCTCCTTTCATGTGCCCCTAAGGCAGAAATCGACTTATTCAGCTAATTCAATACAAGAGGGAACCTCAATATTTCCAAATCTTTTTTTCCCCAATAAAGTGTTGTGAAAGCAATATGAAAGCTGCATCAAAGCCGACAGAGCAGCATGGGGCAAAGTGAGCCTTCAGTGCTTGGAAAATGGATGAGTCCAGTCCAAAGAATGAGATGAACACTGGGGGAAAAACAGTATGAAGAATGAAAGCATAAAAAAAAAAGTGAAAAGGAAAGAAACAGATGGTGGGGGAGAGAGACTACAAAGGAAGGTTTCATTGTTCTTTCTTGTAACTTAATTAAGGCCATGTATGTCCGTCTATCCCTTTCAGATAAATGCTACTGCTCCCTCTGTGCGTCCTAACATTTAGTCCTTAAAGCGAGCTTGGCTGCGAGATGAAAGAGGCTCATCAGAGTGTCAGGCCAGTAAAAGGCTGAGTCATCAGCTACAGTGCACCACAACAACAACATCAGCGGCAGCTCAGAAAAACAGCCGCCGTTAACCTGCAACAATGGCATAATCAGCACGGCTGTCAACAAGTAGCACAGTGGAGGGAATCACAACACTGCATCTCATTAGACACGCAACTTCAGAAGGGATGGAAGTGATGTGGCGACGAAGGGACAGCTGGTGTTTGCAAGACATGAAGCACATTAAGGATATTTTCTGTAATAGTTCAAAGTTTTTATCGTTCTTACAAAATGAAGAAGAGGAATAACAACTGCTGATTGTTTGCATTTTCCACTCATTACATAGAACAACAATTTCATCTGAACTACTTTAATGGCATTTTTTTTAAATAAAAGGTATATGTGTAATATTTACGTTAACACTCAATATTAATTCCAATGTGTATCACTCACTTCACCACTGGTGCAGATCCTTCTCTAGAGTGAGTTAATAAGGAAAAGTCTGATAACCAGCTGACAGTAGCTTATTGCGAATATACTGGTATCAGCATATGTATGTTGATTACATACCGATAGACTCAAATGTTCACCTCGTGCTGTGTTGCGGCACATTGTCACAATAATAAGGCAAAAAGCATCTGTCATCCTTCATTATAATTCAAATTATTTTTTCATGATTTTGTTTTTGAACTTGTTTTTCTAATTGCTTTAGTCTTCAGAGAAACACATTCTCTTTGTCAGTCATTTGATTATTAAAAGGACATGTTTACACTGCCTGAGGGTGAAGATTGTTTAAAACCTCTATTGTTTTGCTTGATTTTCATATACATGTAAATTAAACTGGCAATAGTAAATAGTAGATAAAGTGTTTTATTTTAACATATAATTGTGAAGACTGAATTCTTCGAGACTGAATTTATAAATATATTTTTATGATCCGTCAAGTATCCAAGAAGGGCCCTCCTCATTATTTCAATACAGACAAAGAAAAAATCAAATGTTGAGTGTGGACAAAAGAAATACATGAATGCATAACCACACTAAGACTGAGAAAAAAGAAACAACGAGAAGTTTGAAAGTTGTTGGGATCCACAGATGAAGTTGTATCGTTGTGGATTTCAAAATGGACTCTGAACTGAACTCAGTTCCCAAGAATTCCCCAAGGCTCCTTCCTTTGTTGTCTCTGTTCTCCACCTCTTCCCCCACAGGGCTGCCTGCCCTCTTTGCTCTCCAGAGCTCTTCTCCAGCTCTACTCCCACTGGGCCTTGCCCCCAGCTCTTCTCCTGAGAGCTGCCAGCTGCAGTTCCAGCTGGCCCAAAGAACTGCGACGCAAGTTCCTGCTAATACCCCAGCTCAGTTAGCACCAGCAGCTGTGGCACAAAGCTCGCTAACTCCACAATCCGAGGAACACGAAGCAAGTTAGCGCCGAGCTGCTATCCCTGCATAGGAAAGGAGCGACCAGTTTCATCCATCCACCTTCTTTCATCAGACATTGCACAGCAAGGACAGCACTGTTCAATTGGGATTACAATGTTCTCCTACTGGGCTTGTCAGCTAAGGACCCACCAGCACCTTTTCTACAAAGACTGGTAACATTGAACTGGGCCTAAATAGCTCACAGCATAGCATAGCACGGCTAAGCACAGGACTGTTTAACTCTGGTTGATGTAGCGAACGTGTTCAATCTATGTGTTTGTTCACTGCTTTGGTGTTATTGTGATCTCTGTGTAGTCAGGTTATTGGTAGTTTGCTTTGCTACACTGCTAATTTGATGTTGGTTGAATTATGCTTCACACAGACTCAGGCTCTTTGCATACAACTAACCATCTTCTCTAACCTGGCACCATGTCACACACACACTCCCTCAGCCTGCACCATATCACACCTACGTATGGTATCAGTGAGCACATGAGCCCTTTTCACACAGATACTCTGCATTACTGCCTTTACGCCGCCTTTCTTTGTTCACACTGAACCAAGCAGGGTGTCATTTCATACAGCACAGCTGTGCTGCAGAACCAAAAGAGGCGTGATGGTACACATCATGACGTTGACATCCATGTGTTTTTTTCCAAAGTGTTTCCCCCGGTGTCCACCTGTTGATCTAAACATGTATCTGCCGGCTGTTTAGAATCATATGGATGCAGTTATAATGTGTTGTGATTGAGATCCTGACCCACCATGCATCGTGGAAAGTGACAAAGTTATATTTTCTGCTCTAAATTACATCATTACATAATCGCCATCAGTGAAAAGAGGACTCTGTCTGACTCGCGGGGAGGGGTGCTGTTTTCTGGGCGAAAGTTCACTGAAGTCTCGGTCAGGAGGTCTGACCGTCGCTGTGAATTTTTTATATACAAGTTGCCAGAGACAGTAACTACAACAACCCAATTGTAGAAGGTGACAAAAACGTGCGAGTTAAAGAGTTCTTGGTCTGAATCACATCCCATAATCACTGCTATTCATACTGCAGGAGCCACCTGGCTCTGCTGCCGGGGAGAGACGCTGTTTTTCGGGCAGAAATGTGACAAAGAGTCGGTAGGACAGACAGGATGACAGACACTTTTCCACGTATGGATGTGGCATTTCTTTTCTCATATAAGCTGCCAGAGACACTACCAGTTACTACATTACTGTTGTTTGGTCCTGTAACGTTGCTTTGTGGGTTGAAGTGTGTGACATTTCTCTTTTATTTGATGAGTGAAGGATCTATTTAGTCTGTTCCGCCCTGCTGGCTTTTCCATTCATGGAGTTATTGAGTTAATTTTTAATCAGAGTAACAAACCGACAGTTTAGTACCTTTTTATGAGACTGAATTATTGAATTGGCTATCTTTTCCCTTCTTTAAGACTGGTGCTCCCGAGGCGATCTAATGTAAATTGGATCTTATTATTATTGATAGACAAATTTAACCCAAATTCCCTAGTAATGTTGCATAAAAGCACTCCAAAGTGAAAGAAGGAGTCAATCACTGAATTTGACTAATGTATTATATAACATTGACTTTTTGGAGATAAAGGAAATGATCCAGACTTTTATGGCTCTGTGCCACTTGATTTTATTCCCTGAAGCAAGAGCCAACAAAAACTACTTTGGCACAATGTCTGTCTACTCTGAAGTTTTGAATTACACAAGTTGCATTTTCAACTTCCAAACTTTTAGGATATGAGCTGTTGACAGCAGCACTAAAGTTGTTGTTTGTTGTTTTGTCAGATGGTGTCTGTGCTGTTTTGTAGCCAATATTTTTTTATTAGGACTCGTCCGCTGATCTTGTAAATGTAATTCGATTCTGTCTCGGGTGTTTGAGTCTGATCATATCGCACGTCTCCTTTGATCTGGGTCCATTTACAGTTTTAAATTGAAGCTGCGGGAAATATTCATCTTGACTCATTTTCTATGAGTGCTGGCATGAGGAGTAAAATATTTTACTCAAGTGGAAGCACTGATGCCTCCCAGAAACCTAATGAGAAGCAGAAAAAGTGTGCGTGCACAGTTACCATCTTTAAGAGACTGAATCACTTAAAAGCAGTCGAGCTGGATAAGAAAGAAATATTTTTGTGAAGATCTGCTACGACCCCCATAACTAATGATTTGAATCTGAGAAAATGTTTTGGATAACAGAGAAAAAAATATAAATGGCTTTTAAGAAAACAGCAAACGAACAACAAAACAAAAAACACATTAGAAAGTACTTATAGTAAAAGTGAGAATATAGAGTGTGATGAATCA